>NC_134204.1:3610714-4212500 GCF_964188355.1 Buteo buteo | reverse complement strand
AGACTTGCAAAGCCGCTCGGCCTCCCGCTTGGTGATCATCCCGCAGCGGCGGGAGGAGATGGGCATGGCCCCGGCCCGCCGCAGGATCTCCAGCTGCACCGGCGTGCACTGCACGCAGGTGATGCCCAGAGCCACCCGCCGGTTGTGGATCTCGTTGTAGCTGAAGTTTTTGAGGAGGGTGTTGGAGATCTGAGCCAGGCACAACCTCTCCTGCCCGTCGATGACCAGGGAGACGATGGGGATGCCGTAAAGGATCACCTGCCCCACCTGGTTGGGCTTCATGGCGGCGTGGCCGGCCCTCGGCTGGTTCATGGGGTCCGGCGGGTACGCGCTGGACGGCGACGGCAACAAGATGTCGGTGGGGCCGGGCAGCGGGCTGGTCGCCATCGCCTCAGAGCCGGAGGGGCTGCTCTCGTCCAGCTGCGGGTGGGGAAAGTCGGGGGGGGGGGGGAGAGAGACAAATCGCCGTCAGCCGGGGACCCACCGGGGACGGACCCACCGCAAACACAAGCCCCCCCCCCCCGAGTCTCCCGGCGTGGGGAAGGGCTACTCTTGGCGACCCCGGCCCCAAAAACCCACCCTGGCCTCGCCGGGGGGTGTCCCCGGGGCTGCGAGCCGCCCGCCGCCTTCCCCCCCCCCCCCACCCGGGTCCCCGACGTGCGCATCCCACCGCGGGTGCGGAGATGAGGGTAAATGAGCGAAGGGTCCCCGGTAGAAAGATGTCCCGACCCACGGGTTACGCTTCGTCCCGAAACACTCAGCGGAGCCGCCTCCCCCCGTCCTGGAAACCCACCGCTGCCCCGGGAAAACGTTCCGCGGGCATTCGGCCCGACAGGTTCCACCCGTGTGCAACGGGAAAACGCGAAAGAGGAGCCAATAATTAAAAAAAAATTTAAAAAAAAAAAGTTTCGATGCTCTCCGCGACCACCCGCGCATCCTCCCCGCTCGCCTCCCCCTTTACCTCTCCGCGGCCCCGCTCTAGCCCTGCCGCCTCCGGGCCCTCCTCCAGCGGTCACCGGGAGGGGAAAACATCCCCGCACCCGCGGAACAACGCGGCCCCGGAGCCCGGAGGCTTCTGCCCTCGGGTACGGCGGCGGCTGCGAGCGCGGAAGCTCCGCGCCTCGCTGGGAGAGCGGCGGTCCCCCGTGGGCACGGTGACGTCAGCGGCCGGGGGGCGGTGAAGGTGGGTGGGGGTGGGTGGGTGGGTGTGGGTGTGGGGGGGGTCCGGTTCTCCCATCCATCCCTCCCACCCCGCACCGGGAGGGGAGGATGCGGGAGCCCCGTCGGGGTCCGGCCTCCCACTTCCACGCACGGTTTCCCGGCGAGGGGATGCCGAGCTCGGGGAGGGAAGGGTTGGAGGGGGGGATATTGGCTTTTTTTTCCTTTCCTTTTTTTTTTTTTTTTCTTTTTTTCCCTACGTTCTGAGCCCCGTCGCTTCCAAGAAACTAAATACACTCGATAGAAAAGCCGCGTCTTTTCGGAAACGCTGTTTTTTTAACGGATCTGTCCGAAATTGGGGGGGGGGGGGGGGAAGAGAGAGAAAAAAAAGTTGATTTCTCGCCACAACCGTGTCCTCCCGGGCACGAAGAGCTGCTGCGACCCGCACTCACCAAATACACTGAAGTCATTCACGAAAACGACTTTCAGGAGGACCCGGACCCAGATTCTCGCTCCCACAAAGAGCAACACGGCGCAAATCCTTTTTTTTTTTCCTAATTGCTTCATGCCCCCAATTAAGAAAAAAAAAACCACCAGCAAATAGTCTGCAGCACGGTATCCGCGTCTGCCTCCCCTTTTTCTTCGACAGGAGGTGAATACAGTGCAGTAAAAATGGAGATTTTTCACCATCTACCTCCCCAAAAAAGCACCGGTAACCTCGTGGGTCCCCACCGCCACTCCGCCCAACTCCGGTCCTTTCCAGCGAGGAAACCAGCGGAACCGGCTAAAAAACGGGAAAAAGAAAATCTCCCTTCTAGCTAAAACGGGGAGGACATCTGGACCGTCGGGTGTTTCCTAATATCGCTTTGATTTTTTTATTTTTTTTTTTTACAAAAAATGCTTCCATCTCTCTTTTTCCCTCCATGCACATGACCAATACCAAACCTTTCTGCACATTTAGCCACGAAAACTTGGTGTTTGGGTTTTTTTTTTCCCTTTTTTTTTCCCCCCCCCTTTTTTTTTTCAGGCGAAAGGTCTGCACCGACCTTTCCCAGAACATCCACGCTAAAGCTTACCGACTCACTCCGCTTCCTCCCCCTCCACCCCGGGGCAGCGAAACGGCGGAACGCCCCGGATCTCTCGGATCCTCTCTAACTTTGGCAAAGGAAAAAAAAAAAAAAAAAATCACACCTCTCCTTATTACCTCTGTCACTTCTTATTAAACCCTGCTCGCCCCCGTGCCACCACTGTCACACGGAGACTCCCCCCTTTCCCCCTCCCTCCTACTTTTTTCCCGAGCCTCTTCTGCACGGAGCCTGCTGCTTTCGTGTGAGCAATAGCTATAAGCCTCACATTGGTGACATTTTAATCAATGCTTCCTAGCCAGACTGACATGAATTTTACACTTCAAAACTCTCCTCCGCCAGCTAATTGATTCAAATTGTTTTATTGGTTAAACCCGTGTCACACATTGTATGATCTATTACCACGCCACGGAGAAAATCTCCCCTCCTGTCTTCGCTCCCTGCTCGGCACCAGGAGGGACGGGGAGGGGGGGGAGAGGTTTAGGGAGAAGCTTCTTGTTCCTGCCGGCTTTCGGTGCCTGGATCCCCGCAGCGACCACCGGGCAGCCCGCTCCCCTGCCTCTCGGTGGCTTATCCCCGACGGTTCCCGGGAGAACCGGGGATGGACAACCTCGCCCCGGGGCTCTGAACCCGGCGTTGGAAGAAGAGGAAAAAGCGGTTGCGAGGAGGCGAAAGGGATAAACGGATTTTGCAAAACGCCTCCAACGAAGCAAACCCCCGAGCTCGGTTCTCGCAGCCCGGGAGAGGCTGAAAACGCAGGCTCGGTCCGGGGGAGTCGTTAGCCGGCGCCCGCGTTTTATTTTGTGATGACTAAACGAAAAGCAAAACTAAACTTTTTTGTTCGCCTGCTCGGTGCTACTGACCCTCTTGAATTCCGTTGGAAAAACTGAGAGCCTTCCTCGATTTCCTCTCTAGGGAAAGCTGAAACCCACGGGGACTGGGTGTACCAGTCCCCATGGAGGGGAGAGGGTGCAAGACCCTGCGTGTCCCACGGACATTGCCCCCAGCCACCCCG
The DNA here is from genome assembly GCF_964188355.1 of Buteo buteo. NCBI lineage: Eukaryota > Metazoa > Chordata > Aves > Accipitriformes > Accipitridae > Buteo > Buteo buteo. The sequence continues at coordinate 4,209,242 of NC_134204.1, read as the reverse complement.
AGGGGCCTTGGCTCGGTGGTGCTCTCCGAAGTGGGATCAGAGACTGACCCGCACCTTAGAGAAGCAGGGCGAGAATATACCGTTCTCTACTTTTTTTCCCTACTTAAGCCTGTTGGGAAACCTCGTGGGGTAGCACGACCCCAAGCACGGGTATGGGGCTAAGCTCAGCTTGCCGGAGCAAGGTCGATCCACCCAGGGACCGGGCGGCTCCCGCAGGTGGACCCCAAGAGAGCGAGGACCGCGGGGCTGCTCCGGCCGCTTCCGACCCCATCGCAGTCCCCGCGGGTCGGCTGGAGCCCAGGCTGAACCCCAGCAAGGGGCAGGAGGGGGGGGCATCCCGACCTAAGACGGGGTGTCTACACACACACACACCCCCCCAGGTAGCTGCAGACCTGGGTTCCTGTCTTGCTGCCACTTCCAATCACTCCCGTTCATTTCGTTACTTGCTGTTGCCGTTTGCCACGGCTGGGTTGGAGTCACCTTCTAAGAGAGACGAGGGCAAGGTGGACACACTTCTCCCAGAAGTCTGGAAGGGAGAAATACGAGCCCTGGCTCCTTTTCCCTCTTCCCTCCTCTATCGCGATTCTGCCTTGGAGCAGCTGAGCGGGAGGCGACAGCAGCAGATACGCTGGCTGCGGAGTGCTTCGTGTAAAAACGAGCAGCTGAGAAAAGCGGCCAAGTTTAAACCACTCCAACCCACGCTCACGGCCTTTATGTACTTCCACAGCGCTTAAATGTTGTAGCAAAGAGGCCACGAGGAGCAAGATAACCTTGGTGCGTTTAAAAAACCACAAAGAAAACCACCCCCAGCGCGGATCCATTCCCTCCTCCCACCCCTCCACATCCCATTGAAACTTGCAGCCGTGTAAGTAGCAGACACACAAGGTAGCGTTATAAACCCCCTTCTCCTAACAAAACATGGGCAGCAAAGGAGGTTTTTAAACCACTTTGGGGTAGATTTCGCTTGCCCTGCTTGGTCTAGAGCGAAGCTCTTTCCTGCGGTCTTTTTTTTTTTTTTTTTAATCGCGTTTTATTATATTAAGCAGAAAGCAGAGAGGGCATTTGGAATAGAGGTGGTCCCATCTGGAAAACCCCGGAGCTCATTTAGATCACATCACTTCGGGCTTTTGTCTCTGCTCTTGAATAACCCAGCTAGACACAACAAAAGGGCAGAGATCTCTACGTGGAGTTTTTCAGTGGCAAGAGGACGCCTCGGAAAGATGCATCTATAATCATAATAACTGGAGGGGAAAAGACTCAACGCGATCTTCTCCTGGCTCTCTAAAGGCACCGGGAGAGTTTAGGGATGGGGCATTTCTGGGTAGTTTGATATCCCTCCGGGAGCTGAAAGCCAGCACGGCGGCTGAAGGGAAGGAACCGGGAACGGCATCTTTTGTCTGAGGGAAATCTCTTAACTTCCCAATTTAATACGCTCCGAGCGATCCAGACCGAGGTGGTTCTCGCCCAAGGTACGTGCAGACCTTAGCCAGGAGGTTCCCCTCCAGCATCATCTTCCCGAATAGAAACAGCATTAAAAAAAAAAAAAAAAAAAAGCGATTTGCAATTTTATTTTATCATATGGGAAGCGACTGGCAGCCCGGGAGGAGAGGCAGCCTTTAAAAACGCGAGTGGGTTTATTTCTGTCCTGCCTGGGGATGGGGTGGCAGGGAGGGGAAAAAAAAGCTGCAAGTTTAGATATGGGTGAATTAACCCCCCCGGGGAAGGGGGGTGGAATAGGAGTGGGGGTAAAAATCCCCAACGAAAAACACCTCAGCTATTGATTTTTTCTTTTCTTTCAAACGCATAAATTAAAGCGCCCCGAACATCTTCCATCAGAAACGTGCCTGCTTCGAAGTATTTAAACGAGCGGCAAACTTCCTCGGCAGAGAAGCGAGGCCCCGACCGGGCTGTGATGGGGAGCAGCGAGCCCAAACTTCCCAGGGAAACGTGACGCTATCGGGCGAAGAGTCATCACGTCAGTAAATAATTCAATTTTGCGTCTTTCAGAACCCAGTAACCTTGGGTGTCTTAGAAAGCAGATTGTACAAACAGGCAATTAAGATGAGCACTGAGACTTTCAGAGGAGATATAATGAACCAGCTTTAATTACTATCTTGAAATTAAAAATGTAATATACAGATTTAAATTTATTTTCACCTAAATTGTGTATAAAATTATATGGCTTTTTTTTTTTTCCCAGGCTAAGAAACGAATTGCCACCAAGCTTGCCACTAAAAAGTCTGAAGTACTTTCCAAACCCAGTTCCCCCCCACACAGTAATAATGATACATTTATCATTACTGATGACCACCCACTGGTTTATTATTGCTTTGTTGCAACTATTACAATCAAGAGATTTCTTTATTTACTGTTAACATTCACTTAAAGCTGAATGTTAATGACTCTTCTGAATTCACCAAAGAGTTTTCCGTTATATTTCAGGAGTAGTTACGGTTTGGGTTTCAAAAACGGCATAAAAGAAGGAGAAATGCTGGGTGGTGGTTTGCTCCTGGTTGGGTTTTTTTTTTTTTTCTTCTTCTTAAAAGGCTGTTTGAGAGGATTTATCTAAGTCGGATTTTCAACAAAGAGTTGCAAAAGCCTTGGCATAATGCACGTACTTGACTGTAGCTAATTACGTGAGTATTTTATTACAGGAGATTCATTCATTATTGATAAATGTTTGCAGTAACTTCCTGCTATGTAGAGTTGTATTTTATGAGGAATAAACAACCTATGGGGATTGGGATTGTTTGGCTTTTACGCTCCTGCACTCTTTGACAGTTCACATCACCCACTTCGGGGTCTTGCTTGTCACCTTCTCCCCCTCTACACCCAAATGCAACTTCTTTCCTCCTCCTCCACCACCCCCCCACCTCTCTCGCCCCCTCCTCCCTTCGCCACGATTTCAGGATTATGTAAAAAAAAAAAGTGACTTGCCTAGATCTATACGCTGCTATAGGCACAATTCTGTAAAGCCAGCTCTATATAGACCGGAATGAGCCCCTGCTTCGGGGCAGGAGCTGTGCAACAAGCAGGCGACCCGTCGAGGAAGAGCTTGGGGGGGGAGAAAGGGCTTTCCCGAGGGCTCCCCGCTTCGATTCCAGCTCCCGGCCCCCCAAACCCTGGGTGTGCAGGCGGTAAAAAAAAAAATAAATTAAAAAAAAATTTAAAAAAATCTCTCATTTTCCCCGGCTTTTCAACGTCGGAGCCACTGACAAAGCAAAGGAGATGACTCTCACCAGGCTGGTGGTGGGTTTTATCCCACCTCTCCCCCCAAATCAGCCCCTTCCCCAGCTCACCCCGGGTGGGAGAGGCAGCGCTGCCTCCTTCCCCCCCCCTCCTTTGCCGGCAGGACGCGGAGCGCTACGCGGGTGCGGAGCTGAGCGGGGAGCTCCGCACCCCCATCCCCACCTCCCCGGGGGCCGGGGGGGGGTCCCCCCTCTTTGGCCTTGAGGACCAGCCAGCCCTGCTCCTCCCGACCGATGTCTAAACTCGGTCCGAAGTTCATGATTTCGAAGGAAAATTAAAAAAAAAAAAAAGGAAAAAAAAATTATATATCTAGGAGAGAAACGGGGACGAGGAGACGCGCAGCTCCAACCCATCGCCCCTTCCCTCCGCGACAGCCCAAACTTGCGGGGGTGTGTGTGTATGGGGGGGGGGGGTCCTCTCCCGACCCGGTGTCGGGCAGCCACGTCCTTGAGAAGCAGCACGACCCCGCGACCTATCGCGACAGCAAGCGACATAACTCCTTACTCCAGGAGAAGAAGGAATACACCCAAATCAGGAGCCTCCCCCCAAATTCTATCCAGCCCCATGGCTTACCTGACCACCCGAGCTCCATGGGGGGCCCCCCCCCGGGGTGGCGGGGTGGGGGGGTGACCGGTACGGGGCCCCTTCTCCGCGGTCTCTCCGCTGCGCGTAAGTTTGGCTCCCGTTTGTGCCGCCGTGGCTGTGCCGCGGGTGGGTCGGGTCTCGGACGCCTTCTAGCAGCCAGGCAGCGCCCTGCAAGCTGTGCCGGGGAAGCCGGCCCCTTCCTCGGCCCCCTCCCCTTGTTAAAGGGGGGGGGACATGGTCGTGGTGGTGGTAGTGGGGGGGGGGGATTCGTTACCCCGGGGCAGGTCCGCCCCGACGGCTGCAGAGGATGGGGGGGGGGGACGGGACACCCCACGCACCCCCGCCTGGCTGGGGACCCCCTGTTGCAGGGTCCCTCCCTGTTTCCCCAAACTCCCCCCACCCCCAATTTCTCCCCTCCACCCCAAATTTTTCCTTTACCCCTTCCCTGCTTGCCCCACAAAAAAAAAAAAAAAAGGGGAGCACCCCCCGACAGTGAGTGCTTGGCAGGAGGGTAAGAGGGGTCCGTCCCCCCCCCAGCACAAACCCCTACGGTCAAGAAGAGAATGGGGGGGATGCCCCCCCCCCCAAAAAAAAAAGCCCCCACTCTCCCGCAATGTCCCCGTCCCCAGCAAAACCGCTTCCCGCGGATCACTCGACGTGCGGAACAAGGCGGCTGCTTAAAAAACACAAAGCCGAAGCCCTAATGAGTTCAATTACAATGTGGTAAACACATTGCCTCTACGCTTTAATTAAGCCGGCTGTCCAATTTTAACTCATTAGTAATTCATTAAGAGAACAGCCTTTAGCTGGCTGTAAGGAGAGGAGTACCGCAGCCTGTGTAGTTACGCTGCGCGTATACCCCAAGGTATTGGGGGGGGACAGGAGAGTAGGGTGTCCCCCCCCCCGGTAAAGGGGGCTCCTGGTCCCCAAATTAAGATCATTTCTTGTTCCGACTGCTGTGGGCCCCCCCTTGTCGGGGAAAGGGACTCGAAGGTGCTGAGCTTGGGAGAAAAAAAGGAGTCCTGGGGGTGCCCGGGACCCCCCCTGAACCCTTTTCCTTAGGAATAAGCAGAATAAATTACCGGGCAGGGGGAGGGATGCTCTAGGGAGTGTGGAGCCCCCGCATCCCATCTTTAAAAAAAAATAAAAAATGAACGGCAAAAGCGTTTGAAACGTATCTGGGCCAAGAAACAGGTCAAATTTGCCCGAGCAGCAAATTTGGTTTGCTGAGTGAAACCAAGGGTCTGCAGGGCCGAATCCTGCCCCGAGGAGCTGGAGGGGTGCCTGGGGACCGGTGCCATGTGAGGTGCCGGGAGGGTATTGGGGGGGTACCCCCCCCAAAAAAAAAACAACCTGCCGAACCTCTCCCTGCCCAGCTGGGGCTCGCCCCGCTCCGCTGCACCTTACGCATCTCTCCGCACCTTTACGCTGCCTTTTGGGAGCTGCTCGGGGGGTCACGGCAGTAAAACGTGTTTTTTTTTTTTAGGGAGGGGCGAATTTCCCTTTGCTTTGCCCCCCCCGGGGTCCCGGGTGGTGACCGCGGACCTGTCCCCACGCCCCGGGATGGCAGTGGAGGAGCAGGGATTTGAGGTTTCCCACTGCCCCATTAAGGATTAAAGCGGTTTTATTCCAAAATGCAATGCCTGGGGGATGGCTTTGAGGGGGTCCGGGCTGGACACCCCCTACCCTTCCCCAAATCCCATCCCACTAATATTACCGCTTTTTATTGTTTACATTGTGAGCGTAGCTACCGTTTTATCACAGCTCCAACATGCTGGAGGTTGCATTTATTTATCTAGACCGATTGAAAGTTTCTTTTAATTTATTTTTTTTATTGACATTTAAAATCTGAATATGCAGAAGGACTTAGCAGCCAGGAGCTGGTTCAGTCCTATCCCCCTTTGCTAGTGCCAGGTGCTTCAAAGGCACAAAAAACTGCCAAAAGCCTTTCAGAAATAAGTTTGGGTGGTGTTTGGTTTTTTTTTTGTTGTTGTTGTTGTTGTGGCAGTTTTGTATCTTTTTTCTTTTTCCTTCTTTTTTTTTTTTTTTTTTGACCAGAGCAGCATTTGGCTGATCCCAGACAAATTCAGAAGCCCTGATTTTTTTTTGCCTCCCTGTTTGGCTGGGCTCCTTGCAGTGTCCCCAGCCTGGCAGGGCAGCCGGTGGGCAGATGTCACCTCTGCTGTGTCCCCCCCTCCAGGCTTAGCCCCAGCTCACTGGAAGGAAGCAGGGGCAGGACCTCGGAGCTACCGTACAGTAAAAAGGGGGCTTCAAACTCCCAATCTGAGTTATAAACGACTAAATCCCTTCTGAAGAAGCCTTTAGGCAGACATCTCAAGAAGAAACCCTTAATAAGAGCCGCCTCCTTTAGGGAGTAGATTTTGAGCAGTTATCTCTTTAAAGCAGTTTTTCTTTTTTCAAATAGCAGGCCCTCTTTACTGTAGTCTTGATTTTCATTTGGCTCCAGGCTTGCAAAATCGGATTGTCTGGAATTAGGAGATGTGGATATTGTTCCTCTTGATGTTAAAGGATTCCCCCCCCCCCCCAAAAAAAAAAGAATATCATAAATGCAGGATCAGTCCCCAGGGAAAGGCAACTCTGTGGGCTCCCTCCTCAGGGCTCAAAAGCAGTGGTATTTAACCTGTTGCTGTGTTGCCATTGTCACCTCCTTTTTATTACCAGATCTTTAAACAAACTGCCCGAAAAGCTAAAAGAATATTGCTTATCTATTTCCAGAAACATCCCCCACTCCTTTGTCTTGACTAGCGAAGCACTGGCTTCTGGACACACAGGGGACAATCTCTCTCCAGAGCCTCCTGGTATAAATCTAAAAATCATCTTGAAGCCAGTGGGCTACAATTCATTTTATTACCCCAGTGTTAATCTAGAATAGGTACATAAAAACTGTTAGGACAATTAATCTGAATTAATTTCCAAAGTGAATTAAATTAAATTGAATGAAGACCACCTGAATTCTGAATAAGAACAACCTTCACAGGGGTTTCATGCAGTTTAATTAATCCACTTTTAAATTCTCACCTTCAGCTAATTTGGGTTATTTTCCTGAGTGTCCCCACGTAGGCAAAATCTTAGAGGTAAACGTGGCTCAGGGGAATTCCTCTGGATTTACCCAGATGTAATTTAGAACAGAAATGTATCCTCTAATACTCTTTGACCACGGCACAGAAATGATGCAGAAATAAGGGATATATAGACATTGTGCTGCTGCGTGAAGCTCAGCGTTATGAAGGAAACCTTTTGCAAAAATTTACCTGGATGTTTTACTGTTTCCTCTCACCCTGTACCTCTGTGTGTATAAATGTACGTACGTGTGTATGCGGCTGCACAGACGGGCGAGCTACAGATGTATACTTTACACGTCTTTGCTCTATTTGTTTAATCCATTAAAGGCTCTCCTCTGTGCAGCTGAGACTCCCATTGAAGTGAAACTGGGGCTCAAGAAACAGCGGGACCAGCCGGTTGGGAGGCAGGTTAGCGCTGCACCTTCAAAGCTGAACTGGGAGGACAAATCCGAAATTCACGGCCACCCAGGGCCCAGCAACCCAGGACGAATTTAGGAAGACAAGGCTCTCTTTCAAAGAGCAAAGCTCCTTCTTCCACCTGAGGAAGTTTCACTGGTTTTATAAAGGTTGTAGGTGTGATTTTTTCAAGCGATGTTGCAATATTATTGCAATATTGGTCCTCCCCTTTTAATGGTACCTGGTGAATTAAGGAGAGGGACCAGAGCAAGCACGGGAAGGTTTCAATTCCCTCCTCCTAAAAAGCTATTTCAAGCAGTTTAATTGCTATTTCAGCATGTAAGGTAACTACACCAGGTACCTGCTCTTCTTAAACAGTTATTTTAAAGATCGAGGGAATTATTTTTCCTTCTGAGATCAGTGGCTGTAGGACTCATGGGTTAAAGATCCCTCCCTTCCTTTTCTTAACCAATATCCTGAGTAGCTTTTTGTACTTCTGAGGTCGGATTCCCTAGGTCAGACCCGTCTGCTCCAAGCAGGTATTTGTGCAAAAACTCCCAGGCTGTCATGCCAGGAGCCAATAGACCAAGTAAAAGGAAACACTTTTGGGCACTGGATCAAGTCACGGTGAAGGCATCTGCTGATTTTTCAAGCTTGGAGTTCTCTGTTTCAGTCTGAAATAACAGATTCACCAAAATAACTCCTCAAATAACCATATTTGTGGGGTAAGGTATAGTGGTATGATCATGCCAGAGGACACCCAAAACCCTGGAATTTTCCCAGAAACCTGGAATTCTACTCTTTAGTTCAATGAACTATTGCGTGACCTTGCAGAGAGCCATTTATAGACCAACATTTTAAAGATAAGCTCTCAAATAAGAGTGCCCTGTGAGTAATCTGGTTTGCTGCCCATCTGTCCAGACTGGGCATTTCTGAAAATCAATCTACTTTGGATTGGGATTTCTCAGTTGAGATACCCAAGTTGGAAAAATACGACCTCTTCTTTAAGTCCCAATTTATGCACCTGGATAGGATGTGTGTGTGCGAATGTGTTTAGGGAGTATCATTCATCCACTGGCATCTCAGAGAGGTTTTATAAAATGTAGTTGAGTTAAAAACTCTCCCATATCTTAGCTTTCACTCTTCTTCATAGTGCAGTTGAAGGGAAAAAAAAAAAAAAGATCAATTGTAGCTAAAAGCAGCTTTGAAAAGCTACATGAAATGAAAGACTCCCAAGAACTTAGAAATCATGTAGTAACTCCATGATTTGATTCAGGCATTTCCAGACTCATTGGGACAGTGGATTGCTGCCAGTTTTTCCTCCCTGTCATCCAAATTTTAATTTCATGCACCATAAAGATGCTGTGAAAGAGGTGCTAATTATTAGCACGTGGACAGCTTTGGACTGGCTCTTATGGGGCTGTGGTCCCAGTGGTCTGCAGGAGCCAACTGGGAGATACTGGCTTAATACAGAGCCTGGTCCAACACTGATTGAAATGAACAGGATTTTTTATTTCTAAAGGTCACTCTGGGGAATATTATAAATTGGTTTAAAAATACATATATCATAGTGAGAAGAACTACATTAAAGAAAGAATCATGAAACCCAGTGGGTGTCACTTACCCTATCCATCTCTCCATCCATCCATCCATCCATCCATCCATGCATTTCTCTTCAGTGGAGAGATTATCACCACACTCATTATCAGGGGCAGTTCAGTGACAGGTCCCAGGATGGTTTGGAGGCAACCAAGAGTTTCTGGGTCACGGAGCAAGGACGTTTGCTGAACTGACTTTGCAGTGTCCCAGCCGCAGAGTGGGATGCCTCACCTCATTGCAGATGTCCACACTGTTGACGTCCGACAGTGTGATTCTTCCCAGTCACGTATACATGTATAGCGTGCTGAGCACAGACAGTTTCATAAAATCAGCTACTTATTAGTGAAAACCCAAGCCAAAAGCCCCCATGACACTGAAAGCAAGTCAATACTATCTCCGGTCTCTACTGTTAACTCAGCCAAGGGAGTGGATCCTATGCACTTACCTCTTGGAACAATCCAATTTCAGGGTCATGGCCATAAGATCAATCCACCTTCTGATCTGTTCCTTTGACAAATTTGGAAGTGTTTAAAGGAAAAAGCTCCTACCAATTTGTTTGTCAAATTTAGGCACCAAGCGTCTACCCATCAGAGTCAATCTCTATAATGGACACAGGAGATTTTCAAAGCAGGCAGCAGTGTATTTTATGGCGTCTACACCTATTATAAAATTTACCCAATTCATCTGGAACTTTTGACTAAAAAAGAAGAATTTCGTCTTATGCTAGCCTGTCCCTCTACTTCAGGCAGTTCAGGAATATCCTGTTGGTGATGAAGTGTGTTTTGATTATATATGGAATAATTTGACATATATAATTTTAATAACACATTATTAAGTGTAACCCAAGCATGTATCTGCCCTGCCCTTTAGATAACACACAGAGTTCATTTAGCTTATCCAGCCACTGATTTGCATTCAATATCACAAAAAAATGGTTCTCTCAAAGTACTCAGAATGACTACATTCATATGAATGAAGACTTCTTGAAAGTCATGATATATATTCCCATGTCCAGTTATTGCCATACAGCCTTTTGGTATCACTGCTATTACTCTTACTACCAAACTTCCTCCTGTTGTTTCATTTACTATTAGTAGCAATGCTCTCCAACCTGTAGAGGTACCATCCTACCACATCCACCCAACATCACTCCCAGGCAGATCCTGTTTCTGGTCCCTCAGGAGCTAGTATGTGCTTTTGAGCTCTTTCACTGTGAGATCCCCATGTTTACCCCTTCCTGTATTCTCATTTTTTTAAATTTTTTTTTCCATAGTGGACACTCTTGAGGAGCCTGGAGTGAGAAGGATGGCTGCTCATGATACTTCAGACAGGGTGCTCCCACCTGTTATGTCGATTGCTGGGAAAAAGAAGAACAAAGCTCCACTCTCTGCTGCCCAGGGCTGAGACCATCTACTTATCTGTGTTAATACTGAGTACAAACAAAAAGATCCCACATTTTTCAACCTACCAGCAGCAATAACTTGTCTTCAGACCAAAAGAGAAAAGCCAGGAGGGTTGGCTTTTGATACGTAAGTATGTAAACAGCAGCAGAAAGTTTTTTCCCTTCTCCTTCTGTCTGTGAATTCAGATATATTTTAAAGGATTTCCCCATACATGTGTTACAGACCCAGGACAGCCACTGCCTCACGGCCCTCTAACCAGCAGTTAGAGATGAGGTCTTTCAAGAAGCAAAACAAGGATGAGGTGGTGTAGGAGCTGCAACGATTCTCAACTCGAGTAACCCCAAATTATGGTCCTGGTTAAAATTGCCTGGGTGAATGTTCAGCGGAGATTCCTGTCACCTCCAACCTCTGTCCTCTTGCACCCATCTTCCTTCTCCAAAACCTCATATTCCATATGCCGGAGCCCAAGGTCTTCAACCCTTGCTGAGAGCCACCTCTGTCCCTCATTGCTACCCCCGAAATAGCCCCTGTGCCTCCACGTCCAAGCCTTTCTCAGCCCCACAGCTCTTTTTCTGCCTGATGCTCCCACCGCCTCCCACCTGGGGTTCGGACCACTCACCTAGGCAAACTGATGCCTTCTACCTTGCCATCAGCTTGCCTAATCCCCTCTACTTCTACCTTGCTGTTTCTTTTGTTGCTGCCATCCCAATAATTATCATTTAGGTATTTCCAGAATCCAGAACTTCAGTGGACTAACAGCAATTTCAAGGCGTAGTGAGTTTTCACCAGTGGCAGAGTTGGTGTAATTCCCATCTTCCCTTTCTTCACGCCCTGCTTCCTATTCCAGCTCCTCCACCACGGTTTAGCCTCCCTTTATTTGTGATAACGCATCTGTCTGTAGGGTCACCTTCCAACCTCCAATAGTGAAACGCTCCAGGGCGAACAAAATTTTCTACCTCCACAAGATGAGTGTTCCTCATCACAGCAGAGAAATGCAGAGAAGGGGCTTAAAAATATTTTCAGCTGCTTTTGACATCAGAAAAAAAAAAAAGACGAGGATTTGTCCCTAGTTTACCCTTGTGAGCAAGTAAGTCCCTATTTAGTTACCTTAAATAAGGCCTCTTATTTCACAGCAATGCTAACATACATTGGTGAGCTGATGTTTAGAAATCAAGCAAGCACATAACTAATTTCGAAGGAGTACCATTGCAGATTAGTTTGGCCCAGAAATTAAAGTGTTTCCCATCTGCTTTCATTCATGATTGTTAATTAATTGGTAGGTAATAAACACAGGCACTAGTTTTGACAGCTCTGCAGCAGTAGAAACAAGAAGATAGTATGGACTGGCTTTCCTGGTGTCATTTTATTAAGTCACAGTCCAATTCCCAGGAAAAACCCGCTGCAGAGAAGGTGTGAGAGGGTTTTTGAAGAGATACCTCCAAGCCATCTGCAGTCCTGCAGCTTTTTGTACACCAGGGCACCGTCCTTTGAGCCTGGCCTTGCTAGGTTACTGTCGAGTTGTCTCTTTTCACAGGTCCAGCCCAAAACCGAGGTGGATGGTTGAAGTCCTTGTCCAGGATTGGGGTACACACCAAACCTGCAAGGCAGTCCGATTCAACTCCTTGCTTTGCTACCAGCTTTTATGCACAATCTTGTATAAGCCACGTAAGTGGATTTACCTCTCTTCGTATTAATTGCCCAAGTTTTACCCAGTGCAAACCTAAGTGCCATCAATTCATCATTGTAGGGCAGGAGAAGGCACTTCTGGTGTCTGTATAGCTGCTGGATTAGGCAGCCTGACCTTCACATGGCTAAATTTGGGGGATATGCATTCATCCGTAGGACAAATCCTCAAGGGAACCATTTAGAAATAGGATAACACTTTGGGGGGATCAGTGCCTTAATTTCACTGCACTTCAGTTGCACTAAGTGCACTAACAAGTGGGTAAGTAAATAATAATGACCATAAATAAGCAGAAAAGTGCAATAAAAGTTGCTGGAGCACTGGGCTGCAGCGAAGATGCAGACGGCTGGACAAGGCACTGTGCCCTTACCCTGTGAATTCCTGTCCCAGGAATTAAGCCCCAAATACTACATGGTGAGACCCCCCCCCTGCTCTTCCCAAGCTCTCTGCTCCCCACTCTGTCAAATGCCACTTCTCCTGCAGATAAGGCAGATACGTGTGCCCTCCTTGGGGAGCCAGGACAGGCAAGTGCTAGTCTCAGGGGGGCAAACTCAGAGAAAATCTCCTGGACATGGAGTCAGCTGCCACTCGCTAGAAGGGGTGGAACTTTCCCAAACCTTATTATCTGAAGAAACATTATAAATGCCTTCCTTTGGCCAAGTTTTAGGAAGGTACGAGTTAAGAGCATCTACTTTGCCTATTTATATTTGCTGCAGCCAAAGGAACAGAAAGACCGTTAGCAGCTCTATAGGTCTTTTAAAATTGGGTCTAAACACCCCTAACCCCAGAGGGCTTCACAGCAGTAGGAAAAGCCCCATGCCTGTAAGGTTTCCAGCCGTTTATTACTTTTTTCCATCATGATTACCTTGGCTCCAGAAAGTTTTAATACCGTTCAAAATTCAATCCAGTTTTATTGACATCTCTAGTTTTGCCAAACAGTTAAACTGAAGCAGACGGCATGAATTTCAGTCAATCAATATTCATTTAAAACTGGACACCCATATGTAAGCATACTCTCTCCTTGGCAATGAGTAAGGAGGCTGAACAATCAATCCACACTTGTATTTAAACTCAGCGACTGTATTTTCAAAAACCCCCACATAAGGCAAAATTGAATGATTGAATAAGGCAACATGTGATTTCTGTTATGTTATTATTAATAATTAATAATTCACTTAATAACACAGCAGGAGCCTAATCCAAAGCCCACTGATGTCAATAGATTTCTTTCCAGTGCTCTCGGTAGCACCAGAACAGACACAAAGGCCCAGGTTTTTCACGGTATTTAAGCACCTACCTCCCATGCTGAACTCAAACACCTTCTGCTTCATGGCCCCTTAACTCAGAACAAGGCAAAGAAGTGATTGCGATATAACGTACGGTGAGTAGCAGTGAGCAGGCCAAGAGTAATGTCCATGTAAGCGGGTTCAGCGCCGTAGATTTAAATTTGGGGTTTACAGCACTGATTGAATGTGCCCACCTCTTCTATTATGGATATACACCCTATATATGTAAGACTTGCGTTTATTCTATCATACTTCAACGTAACATGCAGATTGCAAGAATTATTAATAGCTATCGTACGGTATCTGCATCCCTGTTCTAGGCTCTGGCTGCGTGCAGTCAGAAGCTGATGTGTAAAAGATAAGAAGATCCAGGAAACACCAAGCGGTTAAGTTTATTTAAAACTTTCCCTGGCCTTTTCCTGACTGCCGTTAACATCTTTAAGGCAGCTTCTGAGAAGTCCCGTGGCAGCCAGACACCCAGGACCAGGACAGCTGGACCTTCAAGCAAATATTATTGCTGTTATCATTACCGTTTTGCCTTCCTAATTAACCAGTTGGGCACTTGCCAGCTCTTTACATCTACATTCTAAGGGTTGTTTCCATTGGGTTTAGGCAGACAGTCTTACTTTAAGATCCCTATTGATCAGCTGCCATTCTCACGTGGTTAAAGCACTCCTCTAGGGGAACTCTCTCGTGTTTTAAGTGCACACAGTTACTCTCATGACTGGCTTGTAAACAGGTTTTAATGGGGCTATTAGTGTAAAAGGACAGGAAACTTTCAAAAACAGCCTTTTAAATATTCATGAAGATGTTTAATCTGGTGCTTAATCACCACTGTTTGCATATCGCAAAAGAGGGGGGGGGAGCAGCAGCGCTTCACTGTTGGCTATCAACAGGGCATTAATAAACGCTTTTAGACCCACAATTAATGCCCCAATGACAGCCAAACTTTTAACCAAGCACGCCCCACTTTTTACAGAAGAGCTCCCCAAAATGGGTGTCCAAGGAGAACGTTAACTCCCAGGAGAGAAGGTTCTGCTCTTGCCCACGCCGAGCATGGCTTGATCCGTACCTTCCGCTCCGCTGCGCCGGCCACGTGCCCCCACGTCTGACCGACCACAGGGACATCAGGGTGGACATCTCTGCCTGAGTGGGGGGTCCAGAGCCCCAGGGGGATCACCTGAAGACAGCCATGCCCAGTTGGGACACACTGTGGCCTGTGGTTGTCCTCCACCGGGGCTGGATGGATCCTCCAGGAGATCCCAGTTTCTCCCCACTCCTAATAACGGGTTCATTCACTCGCGTTCACTTTCCATCAAAGCTCTGGCTCAGACTTTTAGCTGGTGTACGCTGGCTCAACTGGTGCAAGAGTGTGAAAGACCCTATATTTAACTGGTTTAACCAGTATTTTTGTCCCAGTGTCCCACTCTCTATAACCCCTCCTGACCTTTCCTCGCCGTGCGTGTGGTCATACCCGCTCGCTCGCTGCTCTCATCTGCCCCAGGAACCTCAGGACTTGGATAAAGGACGAGTGAGGTAAACACAGAATTTCAGCTCAGCTCCTGTGTTGCTTTGGGGGTGGATTTTAGCCATTTCTTTGGTAATTTTTGTAATACATGCTTTATTTTCGTTTAAAAAGTAAAGGCGGAAAGGATAGCATTTCCCCAGTGGGAGAGACTTCATGCAATTTTAAAAATGTGCATTATTTAATCCAATAGGCATTAAGATGCCTTGAGCTGTTAACACCTGTTGTGGAAATCCATAATACACAGGCTTAAAAAACCAACAACCCTGAGAGACCCATAAAGGTTCCTGCAGAGCTGTCGTCGCCTCTTGTGTCAATGAGTACTTAAGGACCCTGAAATCTGCGGCTGAACTCACTTACTGAGCACGTGCTTTCTCTTCAGCTCCAAAAAAAAAATTCCTTAGGATAATTTCATTGAAAAAGAGAATAATGAATATGAAACACCAGTGAACTGCATTTCTTACACAAACCTCTCATGCATTTTTCATACATTTCCCCACCCAGACGCCTAAATGCACCAGCTCATAGTCTACATTACTACCTTGTAAAACTCCATGTAAAACTTCAGCCAACATCTTTTTTTTTAATGCTTTGACACACTGTCATTTAACAACATATGTCAAACCCAGGCAGCCTACCCTCAGCTGGGGAGGTGACCTTTGTCTTCCACAAAAGTGGATCAAAAAATGAGATTCCCAATAGGAAATGCAAAGGGAAAGCAAAATTCCTTGTGCCATTTGAACCCCTCCAGGGTGTGCTCCTTGGCCTGCCAGCTACCCTGTTGACCCGTCTCAGATTGTCAAACCCACATGGATTCTTCTCCCACCCTGGGGTGTCTGTCTAGCACCACGCATGCCTTTTAGACAGCTGAATCAAGCCCGAGGAGTCTGGGCTACATCTGTGTTGAGGAACATTTTGGAGTCATGTATCCAAGGCAGGTAGAGTGAGCTGTGGTTGAAGGACACGTATCTTCATTGCCTGTACTATGCGTTATGCCTGTATTATGCGTTTAGATGATGCACATAGACGGAGAGGTGTCTTGCTCTTGTAGCTGGAGACACATAGGTGTCTGTATATGCACTGGGGTCCCAGCCCCACCAGCAGAGCCGATGGAGATTGAAGTGGTACAAGCAATCGGTCTGGATGCTAAAACATAAGCGTCTACCGCCACGTGAGATGTCCAGGGCTATCTGGAGTATCACATACGAGAGAACAGTGAGGCAGCAGTGTCCTTCTCGAGCAAGAGCTGAGGCCAGGTGAGATGACCAGGCTCCCCTCTGACGTGGCTGGACCCTTGGGTTAAGGCGGCTGGATTGTCCCACGTGTCCGTGAGTGGAGCCAAATTCCACCCACTGGGCTGATTCTGCACAGCCTGAGCTCCATCAGATGGGTCCCACCTTGCTGCAGGGTAAGACAAATCCTACAGCTGCAGGAGAGTTTTATCGTAGGGATAATTAGAAACTTTCCTACCTGCCTTTATTAACTAAATAATTTTATAATTAGTTGGCAGCACTCAAGCCATTTCAGCAGCAGACGTAGAAATCTCCGAGGAAGGCAGAGAATAACAAGATTGTTTATTCATGGATCCTAGGAACTTTTTCACTGTGACTGTCTCCTGTGATACACTCCTTGGGGACAAGTGAGAATTTCAGCAATTTTATGAAATCTTACTTAACAGTCTGCTGACGTTCAGATGAGGAGCACAATAGGCGGGAGGACAGGAGACACAAGTCAAAGGCAAAGCTGTCACTGGTACGAGAAAAGCCATGGTCAGGCTCAGACTGGGAGCTTGTGCTGGTTCTGGTTATATTCCTGGCACACGATTCGGGGAGATGACTCCAGTTAAAGTTTCCCTCTCTGTTTCTCTATTGAAATCAGAGGATTTTTTACATCAGAACATAGATGTTTTTCAACATTCTTCTTGATTTCTAGACAACTCTGTCTCACCAAGGCACAGATTAAGTACCATTTACCTTTTGCTTGAGTTTTACAGCTTGGCACTTGGATGCTTATGCCTCTCTTGAAAAGATCTCACAGCATTTACAGAGTAAGGCTTTTGGGTTGGCAACGCAATTAGACAGGACCTTTTCTCCCAGGTATATCTTCAAGTAAAGCTGCTCAAAATTATTCAGGCAGAAAGTCTGAGGTTGAAAACATAGCTGTTACTGCTGTTTTGTAAACCGTATGTAGCTTTTATTTTTGAATCAACATTACTTTAATTGAAAAAGGTGTTATCATTTTTCTTATGATACCTCTGTCCCCCTGGTTTTGAGAAATTTCAATGAATTACTTTGGGAAATATTTCAGTAACAAATGTTGGAAAAATGCAAGGAGAACTGAATCTATTTAAAAACTTGTGGAATTACAGAAAAGTGAAATTTTGATATTTTTAACATAAGTGATGCTTTTCTCCCAAGAATGTAAAGAAAAAATATGACATGGAATAATCCTACTCAGCCAGAGTGGTGACTCCTTACACTCGCTTCTGAGATCCATCCTGAAACCACACATTGCATTGGAACAACAAAAAGAGGAGAGTTTTCAAAGACGGTTTTCTAGCTTGTTACCACTCCCCAGAGATTTTCTTCGCAGTTAGGTGCTTTAGACCAGCATCATTTAATTGGCTTCTGTGGTCCTTCCTGAGTGATAAGCGTGGGGTTGAGATTAAATCTTGGTTGACCAGCCTTGTTTTCTCCATCCCACATGCTTTGGGGTAAATCCGTGGCTCGCTGCCCTAACTCTTCCTCATTAAATGAGGTCAGCAGTTCACCATGGAGGCTGCAGAAGGAAGCGACAATCCTAGGTATTTTTTGGGAGGGGAACAAAATAACTCAAGTGAGAAGACATCCTCATGGCCATCCTTGCACCCGCAGTGGCAAAGGGCACAACTGGATGCAAAGAACCCAAAGAACGGAGCAGTACTGGAGAGATCCCTAAATAGATGTTTATTTTTAACCCTCACACCCAAGCCTGGAAGATCCTGTTCTTTCTGCAGGAGTCATGTGTTAGTGCTCCAGCTGAGGAACATGCATTAACAACTCTTAGTCTCTTGTACTGAGCATTATGTCTCATCTTTGAAGTGAGATTAATGCAGATTAGTGGTACCACTTAAGAGTTTAAACATCATACTGACCCAAATTGGTTGTGCAGGCCCAATATATAATGTTGCACATGCAGGGCTCTTAATGTCCAGAAAGTGATTTCACTAATTGTTTCAGAGAAGAAAGCTTGTGTTACTTTCTGCTCTAATCCTGAGGTACCCCCCCCCATGCTTTTCACATCCTCCGTCAAACACATCTGGTTATCCATCTACATAAGTATCCATTTAATAATCAAAGATCGTTTTGTTTTAGCTCCAGTTGGCCTGCCCGCTTGCCTTCCATGAGTGATTTCATTCATGCCTCTGATCTGTCGGATGTCTGCTCCAGTTCCCACTAGGGGTGACACCGGACTTGAGGAAAACACACAAAAAATAAATAGGCAAAGCACTGCAGAAACTGCTGCACCGTATTAAAACAAATGGTTTTAATTATTTTAAATGAGATGTCTTGGCATAAGCCATGCAGAAACTAAAAACAGAGGAGGCAAAAATATTCTTGTTTAAGACTACAGAAATGGAATTGATCCTAATAATTCAAGTTTATTTTTGTGCAATAATTAAAGAAAACCTCTTGCATTTCTCTGGCTGTGTGACCAAAACCAATTTGGAAACACGCTGAACTTTTCAAGAAATCATTCACTTAGTTGGATTTGGTCCTGATGCTATAAAAAATACAAAAGAATAAAAGAAAAGCACTTTCCCAGTGTTGCTTTTAGCAGTTCCCATGGGACTGTCTACTGATGTCAGCTGTTTTTGGATGGAGCACTAAGAACAAACTCTCATTTCCTTGTTCTTGAGCCTGGCAGCCCTTGGCTGGCTTGTAGTCTTTGTTCTACCTCAAGGGCCTGCAGAAACATCTGGGACCGAGATCCGATTTACGCCCGTGTTTCAATGAAGCAGTTGTCCTGATGTATGTGACCAGCTTCTCCATCCAGTCAACGGAGGGGCAGAGATGTCTTTACAGGAGATTGAGCACCCAAGTTAGGCAGACATTTCCTGCCTTGGTTGGCTTTCAAGAGCACCTGCCCCTCTCCACTAGGCAGAAGAGGAATTTATGTGCTTATTTTAAAAGGACTTCCCCTTCCCTAAATAATGAAGATGGAGGTATGGGAGTTAGGCAGACTAAATCACCGGAGTGACACGTCTTCTGGCTCCGCTGAAGAGCAGCAAGTGTCAGGGTGCCATGGTTTACTGTCTCCTCCCGGTGACTGGCCAGATGTGTGCTCTACTTGAAATTAAATTAACCCAAGTCCAGGAGACAGATTCCCACCTCTCTCAAGAACTGCTCAGGCAGCACTTTTAATAGCTTATGTCCATCTCTCCAATAACATGTTAGAGACGCTACGCTTCCAACACGATCTTGGCAAGGAAGGCGCTACCTATTAACGATCACCCCTTCCTGCAGCACCTGGGTTTCTCCCTTGGGGTTTCTCATCGAAACACTGACCCATCCTGACCCTGTTTAGCTATTGAGATCTGACAAGATCACAGCCTGAGGTGGTATGGCTGAATTTACATGTGCTTAACAAATTGCCTGTTCACTCAATTACATTTTATTTAATCATCTGTAATCATATAAATTATGCCTGATGGTAGTAAATGTTCGTGTCAGTTCCTAATTACAGATTGATTAATTGACTGTGGTGATTTGTATTACTTATATAAGAATATATGAAGATGATGATAAATTATGATTAGTATGCAACATTTCATATGAAACATAGCCAGAACTAGGGGAAACTTTTCTCTCTTTGACACTTACATTCAGTGTATCAAAGAAGTTTTGCATTATCCAATGCCCCAAAAAGGGACACTTTCACTACATTATAAAAAAAAAAAAGACAAAGAAAGGAGAAATATGGGGTGTGTTGCTTTGTGCCTCAGATGAACCTGCAAGCAAATAAAAAGCTCTTGAAAGATTTCCAGCCATCACGAATTTGCCTGTTGCTTTCTGCTCACTTCAGTATTGATCTGGACTGCACACCAACTCAGGTTTTGGTATGAAATTCGAGGAAGTGAGAAAAAAATTGTGCTGATTTGATCTGGATGGGATAAGCCCTCTTGCTGTATAGTTCAGCTCGGTCACACTGCTGTCCTGACAGTTGGTTCGAGTTTGGAGGGCTGCTGATTTAAGCCCAGGTTTGCCATTAAGAAGGAATATCGTTTGCTGAAGAACGTTTACTTTCCCAGATAAATGCTGGGCAGATGAATGATTTGTTAAGAGCTCTGACCTTTGGGGAGATTCTGCATGGTCTCAACCCTTCCAGGTTAATTTTTTAAACAGAAAGAAACCCAAACCACATATAGGATCTCACCAATGCCATACTTATTTTTCCCTGAACAACAACACATCTGAAGACTAGCCCAAGATGAAGACTTAAGTTTTGTAAACATTCCCAATCGCTGTGATGTTTCTGAGCACATCCAGTCCTCTGGCTGTTTGCTGTCCTGCTTCGGAGAGTATAGACGAGCCATTTCTGTTGAAAACATTCTTCTTTTTAAATTTATTTATTTATTTATTTATTTATTTATTTATTTATTTATTTATCTTTAGAATGGGAACAATTCAAAGTTCTCTGAGTTTGCAAGAAGCCAGCATAGGGGAACCTGGTGTAGTTTCCCACATATTCATACATGGATTCATTGGCTTAGTGTTTCACTGTGAAGACAACACCACGAAAGCCTCCCAGTCACAGAAGCTGTTCCTTTTCCCCACCACGGCCTTACGATTTGGGTTCTCTCCTAAGAGAGCTGTTACCCTACTGACTATCTCGGAATACTCCTTTTTCGGTGTGTTGCTCACAGCAAATCCCTTCTGTGGCCAGGAAAGTCTAGGCATCTGGCTTTGGATCTGGCTTTGGCTAGGGTGGAAAGCGGTGAAGGCTGGACCTTGCAATGCTCTCTGCAGCAGGACTGCCCTGCTATGAACAACTCTTGCAGGACTTTTTGGAAATCTCTTTACATCGTAGATCTCATTTGCATTTTTCATGACTGTATCAGTCACGAATGCACTCAGGTTTTTCTTCTCAGTCATTCCCAGAAGATACCAGAAGGTTTTTAACTTGTCTGCCAGCACTGCTACTCTGTTTCTGTCAATCCAATTCTCAAGGTTACCCGGCTCCTCCCGCACAGCATGTCAGTCCTCCCCAAAACAATGTCTTTTCAGAAAACAACACTAGAAAATGTCTACTTTTTGTACCAAGGTCACTCACAGACATTTTAAATATGACTACTGAAAAAATGATCCCTGAGGAGCCCCACTAACAAACTATCCCTGGTCCAGCACTTCTTCTGTTACTGGGGACTCTTATTTCCCCTACAGGTAAACACCTTACAGTTTTCTTTCTAAGCCCCAGTTTCTCCAGCTTCACTAATCCAGCTAATCCCTCTCTGAAGCAAGGATAAGTGAGACCTATTTCATTTCCTTTTCCAAAAGTTAGGTCTCTTATCAAAGGAATATGCTAAACACGAGTGACACTGTCTATCTTCGGAAAAAACAAGTTAAATTTAAGATCACAACCCTGCATCGGTAGTCATTCTTCCCTCCAAATTTTGTTCTGGTTTTGTCACATTACTGAAGTTAAAGCACTTTTAAAACTGTAAAATTAAAGGTCTAATTTACTTTTCTACCACTTTATATCTGGGATGGAGATTCTCCAGTGCCTTCACCTAGACTGCATTAAGCTCTCCATCATTTTCTTACGTCTCATAGGTGGTAATTTCCATTTTTTCTGCCTTCTTCCTCAGTGTCCAGCCTGCCTGTGCTGCCACACTCAGCTGCACCCCCTTCCCTGAATGCTGAACCAAGGGTTGTGGTTGGATGTTGAGAAGCAAAACCAGTGTTTGTCTGACAGTCATCTGATATGAAGCTTTTCTTTAAAAATCTCTCCACTCCCCTGCATCCTCCAGGAACCCAGGTACACCATCTTACAATGGTCTTTTCCAACGCTTTGCCAAAGTGGATGTCTATCCTTAAATCCACAGGCTGGGTGACCAAATTTTGGCCATTGCCTGGTCAAGGAGCGCTTCTTTGAGCTGTTACTGTGAAGATTTGTGAGATATCAACTCAGGAGAAACATCCAGATAATTCTCCTTCTATGGTCCTCTTCCAAGAGGAGGCTCTGACCGATCCACAAAGGATAAGAGTCGGAAGCCATCCCAGACCCCTAATTCCTGAGAGCCAAATAACTTAAATGGCTTCTTGTTCTCCTTATATCTGAAAAAAATCTAGCAATTTTGGTTAATGTGAGTAGGCACAATGAAGGTAGCCTGTTTCTTACACCAGAATTTTGTCTTCTGAAATGAACATGTTGTTGGTTCAAGCAGGGTAGGTAACATAAATCAGTTACCCAGAGGGTAAGCCTTTTAGGTGGATCTATCTGCTTGTCTTCCACTCTGTCTGTCCATCTGCTGTCAGTGTTAAACCACCCAGGAGAGGTGTGTGAGACCATAGCTTTTACCCGAGATGTGCCTCAGCATCCCTCCATTTCGCCAGGAGAAGACCTCTCTGCGAGGATGGGTGCTCCTGCACCGTGGGCTTTGTCTCCCCCACGTCCCTGAGAGAGGCTGGGTGGCACAGGGAAGTATTTTAATAGATGACCCCATCATGAATTCCCTCCTCAAAGCAGGAGGCTTTTTGCTGTTTGCTTCCCTTTCCCTGTTACGACACTGTGGCTTTTCTCAGATGCCTTTGTAGCCCTCCCTGCAGAAATTGTCCTGGTAGATGCCTGCAGCTCACCGGAACCTCTCACTGCAAGCAGAAACTCTCATTCTGCTCCCCACGTGTATGCGATCTTAGATAAATTACTTACCCATCAATGCCTTGGCCTCCCTACCAGAAAAATTGGTACAAAACCGATTACACAGTGATGTCTATTTAGCTAATGCCTATAAAGAGCCAAGGGACCAGGCATGGAGCACGCAATAGAAATATCTACCATGTTGCCGTTGCTAACGTGGTCACTTACATTCCTGCGTGTAAATAAATCTTGAAGGGGAAAAGCCTTTGGGATGACCAGGGAACACACAAATGCTGGAAATGTCTCATCCATTTACGGTGATCTGAATTTCTGAGCCAGAGCGTGAGCGGAGTTGTTCTGTTTTATTTTCACTTAGGCCTTTAGGCTTATGGTTTTATTTTCAGGCTTGACTGTGTGCCCTTTGGGACAGAGAGCATCTTTTTTGCTCCGTGCTTCTGCCCTGCAGCCCATCCCAGGTGCTGGTGCTGGAGAAAGGGGTGCGCAGGAGGGACTGGGAGACTCCTCCACTCACCCATCCACCTCCCCATCCATTCACCCCTCGGTTCATCTCTCCACTCACACGCAAAAAACTGAACCAAACTAAAAAAAAACCAAACCCAACCTAAATTTCCAACTGTCTTTTAGTCTCCTCAGCTCAGGACCTGCCAACAGACTTGCCGTAATTAGCTTCTTTTACAAGTTTAACAGGATCCCACCCTTCTTTTTTTTGACAACCCACTCAAGCTTTCCATGAACGGGGCGGAAAATGCAGCTTAATAGATGTTTCCATAACCAGCTGCTTAAATCATGATAATTGTTTTTACAAAACTAATCCGTGCGGGCAAACAAGTAGAACTACGCCGGTGCTTTTTAAAAATGCAGTAGATCTGTAGTTGATGCGTTAGTATCAGTTAATTCTCATAAAAGGTCATTAATGGTGCGTTCAGCGAAGTGGAGGACTGGGCGGGCTGGGTTGCAGAGAGACGGTATCCGCATGACTGATGTGCAACGCTCAGGGGTCAGAGCATTACAAAATGATTCTCTTCAATTATTTACGTCTTTCCATCTATTGTATGGCAGGCCTGGGCCTGCTGCAAGGAGTTTCTGCTGCCCTTACGCTACTCTGCAGGGTTTTTCCTTTTTCCTCAGGAACGGCACTCATTTAAATAAAAATTGCCTGGTGCGATCCTGCCCTATTTCCCGTGACTGATGAAAATTTGAAGAGGAGGGTGGGTGGTACGGCTGCAGTCG
This sequence comes from Buteo buteo, assembly GCF_964188355.1. Taxonomy (NCBI): domain Eukaryota; kingdom Metazoa; phylum Chordata; class Aves; order Accipitriformes; family Accipitridae; genus Buteo; species Buteo buteo. The sequence goes on along the minus strand of NC_134204.1, from coordinate 4,185,342 downwards.
TTTAGCATTGGGGAACCCTGTGCTCCCTGGCATCATAACCGGCACATGTAAATCCTGCAAGTCTATCCTGTACGAGCCCCTCAAGAGGAGATCCCATGGTACGGTATAAAAAATGAGGCTGGGAAGAAAGATTAAAGCTGCCAATTTCATAACCGATGATCCATCCTTGTTATCAGCATCAGCAACAATGAAGAAGTTTAAATGCTCCTCTCTCCCTCTCCCCCTACCTCCAAACCTTCAGCAAAAAAAATCCAACTTATTTTTTTTATTTTTTTTTTTTGCTGATGGCAACAACATCAGGCATGCTATATATCAGCCATGATATATAGCCTTACGAGCTGACTGCTGACAACTTATGGCTCTTTTGTCTGGGTTTGCCTACTTGGCTGTTTAATTACGTGAAGTGCCTGTTGTCTGTGCGACTTTCATATCAGCGGCTGCTGGAATTCATGGATGATGCTATGTTTACATCAGCCATCAAGCTGATATTCAAACACATTAGCATGACCATAGTGCAAAATATATGGTAGGTGGAGTTGCTATTGCAGTACTTTGATTCATCTACATAAGCTAAATTAGCCAGAAGAATATTTCTTAGAATAAAATGTTTCTCTTCATACTTTCAATACTTTCTTGCATCTCCCCCCCCCTTTTTTTTAGTGTTGATGGAATTTAAGTTATTGACCATAACAATTTTTTTTTGGATGCAAATAGCAATTAATAGACAGGACATTAGAGAGAAGAGCCCTGAGATTTTTATGAGTATAGATTACTGTAAGGCTACATAATAAAATGAGTACAGCATGCATAAAAGGTCATTATAGCTGTAATAATGCTGTCCCAAAGTACCCCTTTCATTCTGGAGGACTGAAACTTGTTACCAAACCTAAATGAAATGCAAAGGGGTATGTCTCAGACCTCTGTTATTGTGACATTTTAAAAATTAACCCAAAAGTCTGGGAACCATTTTTTGTTAGATTCTCCAGGATATTATTTTCCTATCACTTTATCTTCTGAAAGGTGAAAATTTAAGCATGGAAAGGGACAGAATTTTTGAAGGAGAAAATCTGGAATTTGTGATACAAGTGTCACCGATGTTTTTAACAAAGTTTATGCAGTCATAGCTAGAGGCCCTTATTGGGATCAGTGTTTTCTACTATGTAAAGTAATAAAGCAGCCTGGGCCAGGAGATATATTCCATGTTTCTGCTCTCTTTAATCTACACGTGGTGCTTGTGAAATGATACCAGCTGAGTGGACATCTTATCTGCTGAAAAGCTAAATAAAGTGTTTTCTTAGCATGTTTCCCTTTTTTTCCCATATTTGAACAAACCCCAAATTTCTCTTTTGGCTTTACATCTTTGCATAATCTTCTAAAAGGGAAGGGAGGCAGCTGAAATGAAAATTGGAAAAAAAAAATTTGAAGCCTGCTAACTCCACTTGAAAAATGAAAGATGCTGTTTTTTCCCTGCAATTTTGGACTAGGTCTTTCTTGTGCCTGAAACAGTCACTCAAATTCACCGTGAGCGTGCCGATAGTATTGGTTGCCTTCCAGTGGTGCTATTTTGGTATTAGATCTTAAAAGAAATTCCTTCTGCTCCACCTGGGACCCACATCTGTCCCATCTCCCTTCCATTTAATATCTCCTGTCCATGCTTCTCTCTCGTGTCCTCCCTTGTTTACCTGCAGTCCAAAACTCTCAGTGGCAGAAGGTGATGGCCTTTCATCAACCATCCTCACTGCGGCTCCTCTGGCAAGGCCAAAAGTTGACCCCCCCACTTTGGAACATCCCCGTATGTCCACATGCTAGTGGAGTTAGAAACACAGTTCCTATTAGCTTGTAATAAGATTTAGGTCCTTAAATCACTTTATCCTAAAAGGATGTAGCAGCGCCTCTACTGAACAGTGCAGAACTCAAGTGATTTTCACTTTCAGAAGTCACATAGATGCTATGGGCTTGTCTTCTGGAAAATTAATGGGATGTAAATCCCAACAGCGTCACTCATCTTCAACGACAAGGCTTCGTTCAGGCCTTGCAATGCTAAACAAAGCAATGCCCAAATACCTTAGACTGTCAGAAAAATCCCACCTTGTATTCTCATCTACATAGCTACAAATGCTCATTTCCCATTTTAATCTCTGTCCTGAGGATGAGCAGGCATAAGGCATATAATTTCAATTAATCTGAGATCTGCCAGTATAAGAAGCTATAAAAGAGCTTATTATTATTTATTTCTCCAGGCATTTTATTCATATACCATTACAGATATAGAGCTAAATGTACCTCCTATGTCAATGGTAGCACTGTGTGAAATAGCAAACATTATAAACCCATGGGAGAGGTTATTGTGTTAACATCTGATGGAGGTTTCAATAAAATCCTTGGGTAGTGTTTCATCTGGATGCCAGAGAGCAGCGTACAGGCACACGGCTGTACAGACTGTCATCCAAAATGTGGGGCATGACTGGGTTTTTAAGATGACCAACAACTCTGTCCATCGATGTATTCAGCACCTACTGTGCCTGTCATCTCACTAGACCCAGCGTGACATGAAGATGCTCTACCTGTCTGCTGGAAGGGGTGGAAAAATGTCAGAAGTCTTGCCTTTTTTTTTTTTTTGAACTTTTGAACACTGTAGGAGGTTAATTTGGAGTTGTTTTAGTTTGTGTTGGCAAAGGTCCTGAAGTTTTTGTAGAAAATTAGGAAAGTGAAAGGGGAGGAGAAGTGCATGCAGGGGGGAAGCAGATGGTTGCAGCTTTCCCCCTGCAACTGTTGATCAAAGAATGGATGGTGTCTCAGAGAATAATTCTCCTTGATTTTCTCTAGGCTTGCTTTCCATCGTTGTGTGCCGTAGGTACCCAATCCAGCAGCTGGTTGGCACTTACCAAAGCTCCCCTATATTATCACCTATATATGTACACAATACACATACTGTATCATCCCCATGCTTGGGCTTACATGTGCTTTGACCAAAGACTCGCTCAGGTGGGCTGGGTTAAAGATTGAAGGTGGGAAGTGTCTCATCCCTGTTTGAATTGAAAGTGTATGTTACAAACGATACAAGGCTACAAATGATATACACTGGTAATTGTTTGACGCCATCCCATGGTTCCCCGGACCTGCACACTTCGTATGTTCAGGCCTTTCTGTTCACTTGGTTGTCTTCTATGTGTGAGAAGCCATATGTTGCATTACAAGCTGGTGCTAAAGCTTTATGAGTGCTCAACAGGGGACTGAAAAATGAGATTTCCACGGTGTGCTACGGAGGGCTGAGAAATTATAGAATCAAAGAATCATAGAATCATTTAGGTTGGAAAAGACCTTCAAGATCATTGAGTCCAACCATCAACCATGCCCACTAAACCATGTCCTGAAGTACCCTGTCCACTCGCTTTTTTGAATATCTCCAGGGATGGTGACTCAACCACTTCCCTGGGCAGCCCATTCCAATGTTTGAAATCTGGCACAGGAGGTGCCCAGGAGATGACCGGAGAGCAGGACACCCGTTGGTGGAGGTATGCGTGCTTCTTTCTTGGCGTGTCTTTATGGCCACAGTTTGTGACAGGAGTCCGGGAAAGACCTTTGATCCAACCCATTAATGCCCGTTCTTGCGCTCTTACCTGCGCACCAGGCTAGGGCTTAACCCTTTGTGCTAGTAGGCTCAGAGCACAGGGTCTGATACAGCAATTTGGGACTGTCACCTGAAATGTGACCTCTTGAGACAGCCTGGCCAAGCCTGGGCTTTGCAAGCGTGTGCGATGGTGGGAGAGCACTGCGGGAGCCCTGGTGAGCCTTAAGGGGTGGAAGCTCTTCCTTAGCCCGTTGCCGTCAGGAGAACCATCAGCAGGTCCCCACCGTACCTTGCTATGGCCCTTGCTGGGATTGCTGTGACTGTGGAGCCAGAGCCACAGGGCGACTGCGTGGTTCATCAGCGCTAGAGCCGCAATAATTAAAAACATTGAGGTGCCCAGGCTGCCTAACCGAAATCAGCTGGCTAGGGCGAGGTGACGTTACTCCTGCAGAACCCAGCCGTGGAGGAGATCCACCTGAAAGAGCTGCTGAACCTGAAGCAGGGTGCCCAGAGAACTGCCAGGGCTCCCCAAAACGGGCCACTGGAGGAGGGAGGGAGTCCCTGGGTGCTGGGAGTTTGGGGAGCTCTTTGGGGAGCAGGAGGGATGCGCAAACACGCCGTGGTGAGCATGGCCATCAGCACCCAGGATTGCAAAAGAGTGACAGCCTATTTCAGTGCTTCGTTCCTGGAGACTCACTGCGTGGATATTACAGTAGCTGCTGCCACCCCTCATCACGCTTCCCCCCCCCCCCCCCCCAACTCTTTTTAATGATTCAATGACTGCATTTGGTAAAAGCACGATAGGAAAAAAAATTAATAGAGGCTCCTTCCTCCCCTCCTGAGCAGGGCAACGGCACAGAGGCATCTGTGTGTGTTTAATGGGTTCAATTTCCTTTCCCTGCCATGGTTTGGTGGCTGACAAGGGAATGCAGGAAGATGGTGGTTACTGCTGCTTTATTGAACGGGACTCCACGAACGCTCACCTGGGTATAACGTGAGCAGTGCCCAGGCTTCCCTCTCCTCAGCATCTGTGCACGTGGCCAAGGGCAAGTGTTTCTTTGGGAAGGATCATCCCCCTTTTTCTCTCCTCTCCCCCTCGTCCCCTCCAAAGTAGCCAAACTGGCACAAAGGATGCTGGCGAACTGGATGCGCTGGAAAAGCAGAGCTCCTGGAACGCTCCTTGGAGCGCCATAAACGTGTGCCAAAGGAAATTAATTGAATGCTGTGTATCAAAGGAAATAACAATAACAATAATAATGCACATCCCTAGCAACTAGAGAGGGAAAAGATCTATGTGGTTCTTTCATCTCTTCTCTGCCAGGGAATGATTATTCTCTTCTCCAGTTAATTCCAGTCGTCAGGCAGAGATTTGGAAGAGGGGAGGTGTTTTTCCAAGGGCAGGTAGGTGCTAACATCAGAAGAAGAGGTGTAATGTAACCCTTTTGCACATTTCAGCAGAGATGCTGGAGGTCTCAGAGTGGTGCCCATCATCAGAGCTGGCAGTCCTGATCCACGGTGGCCGTGAGGACCGGGAAGGAGGACGTGGAGCTCACCCAGGGCACACGGGCAGCACAGCAGATACGCTGCAAGGTTGGAGTGGCTCTGCTGGCACGGACTGAGGTCTCGTGCTGGCTCTCTGCTTGGGGTGCTTTTGGGGCCAACGTGATCGTTTGTCATAAACGAACTTCAGATCCCACACGCATGCAGATTTTTGCCCGTTGGCTGAGCTGCTGTCCTCACATTTGTTTCCTCTGACACAGCCATCCAGCGTACACTGGGCTGTGAAAAAACCAAGTGATTTCCCCAGCATCTAGGCAGGGATCGGCATTCAGCCGCACACGGTTCTCCTCTCCTTCCCTCGCCTGATACCTTGTTCATACGAGACCCCAGAGAAGCCCTGAGCTAAGACGTCCCCGCCACGTTCAGGAGCCGATGAGCATCCTTCCACTCCTGGGGAAGAAGGTTTGGAGGAAACCACTGTCATCACAGGAGACCGTGGAACCTGCTTGGAAGAGCTGTGCAGATCAGGGGTGGGATCTGATCTAAAGGATGGTCTTCAAGCCGTGGTTCACAGGATATAACCGAGGAGCGGGAGATGTCCGACTACACAAGTGCCTATGACTTGGATGGACTAAATCCAGCTCTTCCCCTGAAACCCCTACAGCTGCTTCGACTCTCTGTACCTTTATTCTCCATTTATAAAAAGCTGATGAGAATATGCCTCTGCTCTATCACACCGAGGCTTCATTCATTAATACTTACAAAAGGTTTTGAGATCCTCAGACGGCCAGTGCAAGAGAAGTAATTATTTATTAACAGCCTCTGTGAAGGTGTGGGCAGCCATATTACATCTCTCCTGGGTATTTAATTTAGGTACTGAGCATTTATTGTGGGTCTGAGAAAGTAATTGCTGGTCTGGGCTGCTGGAGGTGGTAAGGTTTTTTTTTTCTCTTTTTTTTTTTTCTCTTTTTTTTTTTTTTTTTGTACCTGAATGAAATGCTTATAAATGCAGATAATATTTCTTACAACGGAGATAAAGAGTTGATACCTAGGGACCGGCAGTCCTTGAGACTTTAACCGAGGCTGAGATGCGTCTCTGTTAAATTCCCTATCGGAAGGCGCTCGGGGATGGTTGGGGTGATGGAGGCAGGGGTATGGTCCTGCTCTGCCCCTCGGGCATCCCTCGGGTGTCAGGGACGGTTCGCTCTGAGCCGAGCTGGCGACGGCCGAGCACAGGGAGCATCCCCTCCCAAATTTCTCCTGGGCTGACCTCCCTCCCGGGGCAGACACCCTCCCCTTCCCCAAAATCACCCCGTCCCCTCCGCAGGTGTGCGGGGCTGCAGCTCGCCTCGCCCCCGTCGCGCTCGCCGGGGAAATGCGGCGTAATGCCGGGCCTTTGCCATTAAGCGTCTTCCGTCTCCTTTTCTTTTGTTAAAGCCAAATGGAACAATGTAATTAGCTTGTTACAATTAAAGTGACTCGACTGGATAAATTGTAATCACCCAGACTGAAGTTAGGCATCCCTGCAGGTCCCGGCCAGAGCAGCTGAGCTGCCTCATTTGCATAATTAAAATATACAAATGATAATGGATTTTGTACTCAATTTCCAGCGGCTGTAAATTCGAGAAACTATGAAATTAGAATAACTGAGATGGAGCCCGCCTTGAGGTAATGAGGATGACAAGTTTTGACAGTAGGGGTGTTTATAACACTAGTTTCTCGCTGCAAAATAAATAAGTACAAAAAAGATTAGACAGTGATATTAGTTAATAGTTCCACGGGCAGTGGGGAAAGGAGATAGACTGGTGATTACCTCTGCAAATTTACGCTGCCTTTTTGACAAGCTCTCTCCTAACCTTAGGGGACACCTTTCGCCTGATTATGAGAAATTGAGAATGAATTAAATGCATAAAAAGGGTTGTCACAGATAGACAAACTAAAGGAAAAGAAATGAAATTAGTCTTGCCATTTTAGTTTGCCGCAGGAGGAGGGGGGAGAGGGAAGGGGAAAAAGCTGGGAGAGAGGTTTCAGCACTCCCGCCAGGAGGAAATGAAGAGACCCAGTGGTCCAGAATCGAGGCTGATTTCACAAAAAATGGAAAGTCCTCGGGATCCCAGGTGAAAATAGGAGAAAAAAAATTGGGGGTAGATAATGTCTTGGCCAGGTCAGCTCCAGATTCTGTCTAGGAACAAATTGTGCTTTTCCATAGATGGTTTTTATTTTTTTTTTAATTTCTCAGCAAATATTTTCTGCCTCTGTTTTTGAGCTCCTAGATCTCCTGAGAACCCCTCGGAGCTGGAAATACAGGCTGAGCTGGGGGTGGGCAGGTCGCTTGCCATCTCTCCAACTTCTCTTTACACATACCTCCGAAATCACAGCTGTTTTACAAATATACATGCAAACATAAGCTTGTTCACAAATATTTTGCAAAGCCAAGCTAAATATGGGTGTTTCTGTTCTTGTTGGCTTTTCCCTTTGTCCAAAAGAATGAATTAAAAATTGAACATTGTTACTAATGATTTTTTGCAACTTTTCTCTCTCTCGGTAGGGCCTTCAGGAGCACAAGGAGAGCTGTACCTGGTAAGACCAAAGTGTTGAGCAGCAGATGCCCCTGGAAAGGTGTGAAATGGGGGGAGCAGAGGGCTGGAGCCAGGACTGCTTGTGGTAGGCAGGATTTGCCCACCTCTGGATGTGAAGTGGCCCTTGGATGTGCCAATTTTGCTCTTTTTTTCCCTTTTTGCTCTGATGAGAACCACGGTGGTCAGCTTAGATGGAAATCCCAATCTGATAGATGGCTGGATTTTCCTAGAGATAAAAAAATGGACATTTCCTTGCTCCAGAATGAGGATATCAATGAAGAATTAGTTGGAGGAAAGCTGGCACAGTGCTGGTGCTGTTTTCCTTGGCCCCGTGCAGAGGCACGGAGGGGACCACGGATGAGCGGGAGTACCGAGGACCAAACCTGCCTTTCAAGCGGGTTTGGAAAGGGTGATGATAGCTCTGCTATCCATCCTCCTTCTCTAGGATCCCTGGAAGCTGAGGGCATGGATCCCATGCTTAAAAGGGTTTAAATCCTCGATACTCCAATGAAATTCTAATGATATCGTTAACAACCTGTAAAGAAGGTGGAAAAAGGTGCAGGAAGGCAAGAGAGAGGGAAAAGGGGGAGAAACAGGGAAGAGAAGGAGGAAGGGAGGAGAGAGGAGAGGCAAGAAGGGAAAGCAAAAGGGTACCTGAAAAGCAAAGGGAGCAGAAGTGCAGGAAGAAATAGGTTGGGACTGGGGGGCTGCAGGGATCCAGATGGGTCCCATCCTCACCCACAGGTAGCAGAGGACCCCTTTCCCACCCTGCCTGGGAATATTTTTGCAGCAATTGCATGTTCCTCTTTGCTCACCCATAGCTATGGGTCAAAACAGTCCAATGGTCTGTATTTATCCTTTTAAATGTCATCCGAATGAATCCTCTGCTCCACCAAACAGTACTGCTTGTTTTCAGGCACGTTGGGCACTGCTTCCCTTCCTCTCTCCCCCGTTTTCCTAGCCTCCAGTGTGTTTTCAGCTCAGGTACAGCCGTCATTTACGTTTTATAGTTTGCTTTACAGCATCTTGTTATGGCGTTATCTGTTAAAGAATGTATTTTTAATGTGTTTTATAGCATGCTTTATAAATAAGTTATTAAAGAATGTACCTGCAGCTAGTGATCACTTAATAAATATTAATAAAGCAATTCCAGATGAGGCCATCATTAAGAGTGTTGCAGCACACCCACACCAGTTACCTAGAAAGAGTTTCCGTGCTGGTTACCGAAAAGTTCAGGAGGGCCATAATGGGAAGAGTTGGGAAACAGAATTGGGAAGGAAACAGTTTTGCAAAGTCCTTTCGGCCTTGAACTCCAGACTGAGCCGCTTTTTTTTCATGAAATACCAATGGCAGGTGGGGAAAGGGGGGTAAAAAAAGATGAAGATGTGCCTGGCTTGGTGTCCATAGCAAGGGAGGAACCCAAAGGTGGCTTTGCAGGAGGGCAACGGTTAGCTCACTTCACTGGCTTTTCCTCTCCTGCCTAAAATGTTAGCTTAGCCCTGCAAAATGTGGAAATTTAGTCAATTCTCTTTCTGTTTCCATATGACTGCATCTGTATTTTTTGGTGTTTCTAGTTTGGACCTGGTGCAGCTGATAGACCTGCAGCCCCAGGGTAAATACGGTCATTGCTCCCCATTTTGCAAATCCATTTTGGTTCTAGCTAGAGGAGGCTTAAAAGTACCCACGGGTGCGAGATCTGGTGACAGCATGGGCCTTTTCTGTGGAAAAAGCCACCCAAATCCAGGCAATTTATAAGTTTATCTAATGTATAATAAGCTTAATTAATTTGTAAGTTTATAAACAGTTCGCGCACAGTCTGTAGGATCGTGGGCTGCAGCTGAATTATTTACACCGCCACCGGACTTTGTGCAGCGGTTGCACAAAGCTTTTCTTGGTGTGTGAGACCAGAACAGACAGGCGGGTGTTCACTTCTGCTCGTGGAGACACTGATGGAGGAGATCGGATGGAGAAGACCAGCCCTCCTGGGTTGCCTGGGTACCCAGTGGGAAAGGGGAGAGAGATGGTTCTTTGGAGGACTCGTCATAGCTCCTTGCCCACGCTCCCGTCCTATGTTGCCTTCTAGAGCGGCAAACCTCTGGCAAACACCTCTGCCAGGCATCAATATCTATTTGCCAGGTGGTGCCAGAGTTAGTTATGACCACTGTTGATATATTTGTGTCTCCATCAACATCCATCTCCCTTTCAAATCCTGCGCGAGGTCCCTCCCACCCAAGCCTCCCCGTCCTGCTCCACAGCACTTTTTCAGAGGTGGGTTTCCAGCAGACCAGAGATGCTCCCAAAGGGGAGAAAGTCCTTCCCGGAGGAAGAGGCAGCGAAACTGGCTTCCTCCTTCCACCTCCCTTTTTCTGCTCTCATTACGGGACAAATATTCTCCTCCCACGGCACAGAAAGCAAAGGACAGGTTTAAAAGGTCCCTCCTCTCTCCGCAGCTCCCGTAATTGTCTTTGACACTGTTTATCATCTGTGATAATACAGCTGTGCCCCGTTACCTCCAGCTGCCCTAATTCGCGTTATCAGTCTGGCACCGGGGAGAGGGAGGTGAGAGGTACGGAGGAGAGGTGAAGCCATTACAGAGCTGACAGGGCAGTGAGAATGGAGCGTGGTGATGGACTAGCCATCACTTGACCTGAATGCAAACATACATCCTATTGGATTGACCTTTCCCTGAGAGTAATGGATCTCCTCGTGCATCATTTTTGCTACATTGCTGGCCATTCCAAGGAGATAGTTTCTGGTAATTAAGATAGATCCCTTGTATAATCCACCCACAGCGACAATCAATAGGTGCCTCCAGGGGGATATTTCCAGATTATTGCTATGTCAGCACAACTTTTGGAAGCTTTGTAGACCTTGTCATGAGAGGTACAATCAGGAAAGCAACACGGACGATTTCTGGAGTGGCAGGGTGTTTGTGGGAGCTGTGCATCTCTTTGCAGGTATATATAGGTGACTGTGCCCTCTCTTGTTTGGGATGAGAAATACATAAAAATTGTAAACCTAATACTGCTGTAATGAAATGTAATAGCAGAAACTCTGCAGTCCTGCACAATCGCAAGCCTGTTACTGCAGGAAACCAGATTTGAGGCTCTTATTTTGAGAATGGAATTATTGCAGCTAAATCAAACTCCTTCTGCCACTCTTCTCAGTGCAGAAAGCACTTTCTTACCCGTGCTTCATCCTTTTTGTTGTGGTTTTTGAATAGCTATAAGGCAGGGAAAAAAAGAACCCCAGCACTATATACAGATACCAGGCTGCACTTGCAGAAGTGAAACTGGGAAAAAAAAGTTTTCTGTGAATTTGCAAGTTGATGGAGACATCCAGCCAGGAGAGTGTAAGCAGAGGATACAAGGGCCTCTTCTTTCTCTTCATTCAGTCACTTTTCTGACTGTTAGCCAACACTAATGTCATGGTGCCTCCAAAATCCAAGTCTGGATCTAGGAATGAAACTCCTGCACGTTACAGCTGTACAAAGCAAGAAGTTACCCCGTTTGTGCTGCCCTCTTTAGTGGTACATAATCTGTCAGTGAAATGAGGAAATTCAAAATTTTAAGTGGGGTTTAATTCTGTGGTATTTGACCCAGCTAAGTGAGGACACTTCCTTTATGTTCAAATCTATTCTAATAATTTGCGAGAAGACCTGGGAGCCACAGAGTCTCTGCATTTCATCCTTGCATCTTCCACCAATTCCTGACATTCTTAAGAACATCCCTTTTTTTGACTCATTTTTGCAGCAGCTTTGGCTATATAAGTATTCATATGCCACCATGGAGTCTGGAAGAGAAATATGAATCCTAAGGAAACACTCTGAGGCCCCAAAGTACCAGAGAAGGCAATATACAGCATATTTTATGGACTCTCAGTCTGTTTCTCATTTGCTATAGGCAACTAGAGTAAAAGATGTGCTTTTGAATGGCTGAGGCTGCCCCGGCGCATGTTGGGGAGGTTCAGTAACCCATCTAATTAGTGGGACACACCGGCAGCATTGGTGTTTTGGAGCTCCAGACTGAGGGTTGGTTTTGCAGCTCTTGAATTGGGTAGTAAAACCTGTGCTGGTGTCAAGAGGCTCTGAAATTTGTTCCCTTAGTCATATTGATCTAAGAAACGCAGCCAAAGACGAGTTGGGATAAGCGCTTTAAAAATGTCAAGGGGAAATTATTTCAAGCTCGGAATTTATAGGAAGTTAATAACTTGGCTCTTCCCATTTCCCTTTTTAGCTTTTACTCTGGATCGGTGACCTGATTTTCCAGAAAGGGATATTTGGTGGGTCAGTGGTGGGGAGGGATGCAAATAATTCCCTGTAAGGTTCAGGCACCAGTTCTGCAACCAGAGCCTGGTCTTCTTGCACGGTCCTCTGAGGGCTTCTGGTCTGAGAGGAAACCTCCAGAGTGTGACATTTGTTTTCTTACTGAGCATTTCACATTTACCTGATGTACGTTTTTCATCTGAGTCATCTTCTAATCTGTCTTCGCTCTGGAAACAGCATCTCTGGATGTCCTGGTAAAAGGGAAATGTAGAAAAACCCTCTTGCAAGGGAAAATCTCTTATGGAGGTCCCTGACCTTTGAATTACATTTCAAAAATTGAGACACAGAGTTACTCTCTTTCGTCTCCAGATTTTGTTGTTAATGTTTCCATGAGTTTGTGGAACATTTCTGCTCTCTGTCCCCCCTAATCTTTTAAATCAGCTTTACATATCTTCTATGCCCACTCTGATCTTCACAGCTTTTCATGTTGTGTTTTTTTTTTTTCATAATAGCTTCCCATTTCATGTTAGCACATAAAGAAAAATGAGTTTTATTGGAATAGCTATGTCACAGCAAAGATTATTCTTTTCCCTGTGGATGAAACCAGATAGTCTTGTGCCATGTGGTTCATATTATAACAATCTCACTCTGGTTGTATGGCCAAAACCTAATCATAGTATTTTGAGAGGAAATTCGTATTATTTAAATCCAGTTTCACCCACGATACATTTTAGAGCCATAAAAGAACATTAACTGGTTCTTATTTTATTAGTTTCATAATACTAAGGGTTTATATGAATTGATCAAGCTCTTAAAAAGTCGATTATATTTGTACTTCTCCACACTACTGCGTGTAAAATTTGTAAACAAAAATAAAAAGAGATCTGTCACCACTAAGCCAATGTAATATCCTTATTAAAAGGTACAGGTTGATTTTCTGATTGGACAAAAAAAAAGCATCTGATGGATGATTTCCCTTAGCCCAAATCAGCACTGTCCCTTTGGGTGTACAGAGGCAGACCTCCCCAGCGCAGAGGTGCAAGGCTTTAAATATATATAATTCTTGATTTTCCATTTCGATGAAGATATGCGATACTAAAACATAGCTATTTTGGAGAAGGGATGTGACTGAACACTTTACTGAGTAACGCAAGAGTTTGTAAGAGTTCTTAGTTTCTTAATGTTTTTTTTTTTTCCCCTTAATAACTTCATGAGAGCCCTGTGAGAAACTACTGCTGACTCACCTGACCATAGGATCAGTAGGTCCCCACTAATTCACAATTCAGCGTACGTTACAAAATCAGCGACGTGCCATCGCAGGCTATTGCCAGCAGGTACCGGCTCATCTGATCAACCCTTGGCTGATCTGACATAAGGATGGGCTTTGGAAAAAAATCCCCAAACTCTTCCGTGACTCACTCGTTTAATCTGATCTTGAAAATAATTCCTAGTAAATAAAAGAATATGAATATCTTCTGATCTTGAGAAACAAGCCTTTATTGTGTGTGTGTGATTGTGGATTAATATCTTTCTGAGCTTCAGTGAAAGGGGCCATTATAAAAATGAGGTTGGCTAAGATGATTAAACATTATTTACAGAAAGGACATGGGTCTGATTAAATCACAAGGAGGGGGGTCTCTTCTATGGTGACAGGAAAAAATACACATCATTCAACAGAGGTCCTTGCTTCGTTTCAGTAATTAGGGGCTAAAGTAACTTGGACAGTCTGTCAGCTTCGATATGGTGGAGTTAACTAGTAGATCATGTAAATAAAAGCTGTTTGATTAGATCAAAAATTAAAGGGCCATCATTTTTCCTGTTATCTTGCAATTTACCATTGAGGTCTTTGAAATACTATCACCAAGCACACACCTCAATGGGTAATTACTTAGAGGCCTATATTTTTTAAAACTCCTATAATAGTTTTCCTCTAGAACCCAGATAAGCGACCAAATTTTGGGAGGATCTGGCTAGACACCTCCATGAAGAGACCTGACGTTAACAGGCCTCAGCATCTGAAGTTCCTATTAGCTGTCCTTTTCAAAAGCAGACCCTAAAAATTTCTGCTATAAACATTTTTTACCTAGTCTTGGGTCCAAGTTTATTTTATTAGTGTGGGCAAGAGAGAAAGAGATTTCAGTGCTTTTCCAATAAACTGCCTGGTGTGACAGAGGTATAAAATGCAGCCATCCTGTCCCCTACATATCCTGCCCAAGGTTTGGGCTTCACTTGAATCACACTGAAATGCAGAACAGGGTAAAGTGGGACTGGAAACCCTTGGCAAGTACCTTACTGAAGGTTAGTATTGGCAAATTACGGGAGCTGCAGAGAGAGGAGGAACCTTTAAATTGCTAAGCGTTATTAAACATCTACATCTTCCAGGATAACTTCTTCCTGGGGGACACCTGACTTTTTTTTGGATGCCTCAGGTCTAAATCGTTGTTGGGCTATGGAGAAAAACAATCAATCTCTTTCGTCTTTGCAAAAACGCTAAGAACAGGCTGGATAAATTGTACCCAAATAGCACCCATTTCTCCTGCACAGCCAGGAGGGCCAGGGTCACCCATGGTTGAGGAGCTCACTCCATCTCCAGGCATACGGCCTGAAGTTGATATTCTACAGCAGCACATTTTTTGAAACCCATTGGGTCTTTCCCACTGACAGCCGTGATTTTGCCATCCGTTAGTCTTCCACTCTAGGCAACTACGAGTTTTGTCTGTGATTGAAGCTAGTACCAGTATCATCAGCCCAGGACTGATGCCTTTCCAGAAATGTGATCTAGACAGAAACCAAGTTCCTGCAGTTTACACAGCCTGAGGTGTGCGGGATGCAGCCGCGTGATCTTCCAGGTCTTTCTGCACCTTGGAAAGGATTGAAAAACCAACCCGATGGCCGGGGTCTCGCTCTTTCTTTGGGAGGTCTCTTGGGATACTGCCTCTGACTGTTTCCAAAGTGACAAAATGGTTTCCAAAGCTTTTCCAGTGTTTTTATGCTTACACTTCGCATGTCAAAGCAATCACCTGGTTGCACTTGGGTTTGGGCATGTCCTTAATGTCTGTTTAATCAGTACCTGAAGCATCATATTTATCTGGATTCTGCTTCGAAGCAAACATGGGTATTGGTGGCAGGGAAATGCAAGGCAACTGTGTACCTGTCTATCAGCAGGGAGTTCAGACCAGTTACTTTTTGTCTTTTTTTTTTTTTTTTTTTTACTTTTGTGGCACATAAAAGAATTTTGAATAAGTTGGTGAGGTTTAGTAGTCTCCTGTGATGCAATGAGGTACTTTTTCAGACCCATAAAAACCAGAATAGGATTAAAATCAGCATTTGAGCAATGCCATTTCTGGCAATGGCACAAGTTCATTGCTTTCCAGGTCTCTTTTGTTATTGTTATTTATTATGCATACTGTAGTTGCATCTAGAAGTGCCATTTGGAGACCGTTGCACAAAGTGCTGTGCATGAATACATATCTAAATAACCATTTTTGGCAAATAAGCCTTAAAGACTTTTTCCACTTATAAATTTCATTGCTGTTTCCACCACGCTTTCCATCGGATATGGCATTGACTCAAAACGCCTTTTGTTCTATGCAAATTGCCATTTTTATTCCTTGTTCACATGAAGGGACTGCTCCTGCCCTTCTGCCTCTCTGGGAGCAGGGAGTCGCAGATGCCGTGAAACCAGGGCAGTTCTCCTGCGAGAGGGGGGAAAAGCGCACGTTGCCCTGCAGGAATTGTGGACCTGCGGGCGCTCTTCGTGCAGCCATCCTCAGCGCATCCCCCGGAGAGGAGACGGCGGTGAGATCCATCTGGCCTTCCTCCCTGAGGCTGTTGTCGACAGTGAGTCGAAGATATGAGCGGAGGAAGGATTTTGTTAATTTTTACCCCCAGTAGATAGTTCCAAGGACCAGGCTAGGCTAGACGGATACAGTAAGATGCCAAAAGCCAGCGAGAGTTTGGTCAGAATAAAGATGACAACCACGGACCTGGATATAGCTATCTCAAATTTACCCATTGATTATACGCTAATTATATTAATTCTTCCTCCTGTATGCACATCTATTGATTAGGACTCTGACACCTTTGCTTTATTCTGTCTGACCCATCACTAGAAACCCATGTGAGGACAACAAGCATGAAAGCATAGGAAGAAGTCAAGAAAAGTTGTCCCTGTATTCGTATCAATGTCAAGTCATCCGCTACTGTTCAGAGCTTTCACAACCACCTAGAAAATTGTTTTCTGGTGCCCCCACAACTTTTTTTTCTGTGAATATGAAGGGGAAGGGAAAATTTCATATTCTGTTGAGCAACAAACTTGCTTTGCCTATCCTCCTGTTCGAGCCTGACCCGACCAGTGCTGCTTCCAAAGCTCTGTAGTTAAGTGTTGTGGTTGTATACGTTACACTCAGTGCAAGACAAGTCAAGGTACACATTTGGCACCTGGCTTTTGTTTTTATTTTAGGTGAGGAGGTGCAGTCCATGGTGTTATGTACTAGGGTGGGCACTTCCCTAAATTAAATAGCCCAACTGCAGAGCTGTGTATCCCCTGCACTGCTCCATTAGGTCAATGTCCATGCAAAGTAACTTATATTTCTACTTTCAGCTCTGGCCCTGGCTCCCATGCGCTTGCTGTAGCTATCCACTTTACCTTAAAATTGCCACTTAATCTCTGCACCATTGCTTCCCCACTGGTGAGATGAGAACGGGGCCGACGATCTGTTAATGTTTCTAAAGCAAAAGAGGAAAGTGCTGAGTGTAATTTTAATAAATGGCAGTGTGAAAATTTTCTCTGCTCCACTGCTTTCTCTCACAGATGATATAAACCACACAAACTATCTTCTCTCCTTCTAACACTCCCTTCACTCGAGTGGAGTTAATTTGATTTAATGCATTTACCATCCTGACAGTTACATTTTAAGTGGCGTACTCTTGATTGCAAAAGGTAACCTTTTAATGACATTTCCCCCAGCGTGCGGGTGGCTGCAGCTCCTTTGGCAATCCCCTTTCTCCTTTGGGAAGAGAGAGCCCGGACCCTGCACTTTTGCATAGCTTCAGCTGAGTTGAGCCCTGTGGCTCTAACAAGCCCTAACGACAGAAGACGCGCATCCCACCAGACTACGCTTTTCCTACCATAGAGACTCTAGATTTGAATCCCATGACTAAATTTGCAGCCCAGGGTTTGGAAAAGGGGTTGCTGCCCTTCGGTGTTATCTGCCAGAGGATGTTTTGCTGTGTTAGCACGCTCTGTACTGTGCACGTTGGGCTTTTCTCCTTCTGCTGCGGTTCCAGTTGGCACCGTTAAACTCTCGGTGTTCACTGCCTGGGGATGTGCAATTATTGTGGAGCCTTCTCCTAGTTACAGTAGGAGACACTGTGTTACTGCAGTCACTATGGAGTGACAAATGAGGTTTTAATGACACCTACTCTACCTGGAATTATCCGTAAACTACAATTAAGGAAGTAGCTACTCAAGGAATTAAAGATCAGAGAAAAATGACATGCTTTTATGGTGACTTATGGGGAGATCTGCAAATTCGTGGTAGTTTTCTGTGGAACAGGTTGGAAGATGCAACAGAATATAATATCTCTAAATGATCTTTTCTCCACCATCGTTGCAGTATGCCAGCACTGCAGTAGCGCTTATTGGCCAACTCTTCAGCTGGTGTAAATCTGCAGAGCTCTATTGGAGTCAGTGGTCTAGAGTAGAGTTTATTGGCCCATGTGTGTAGTGGATTTTGAAAGGCTGGTGTGAATTTGTGGAGCGGTTAATTTAGATGACTTACTCTGCCACCACAGGGTCCGAATCTGCAGAGCTACCAGGTGTTTGCAAAGGACCCTGAAAGGAAACATGGTCAGTCTGCAGGAGCAAGACCAAATCAGCCAGTCAATTAACAGGAGCTCTAAAGGGGCTGGGGCAACCTGCTTGTTGTTTTAGGGGTCCCAAAACTGGGGAGTGCCCAATGCATCTTGCAGTATGGCCCTGGAGCAGATATTCAGCCTGTCCTTGCGGTGGTGTCCCCAGGGAAGACATCTGTGGTCTTCTTTTATAAACGTGTCCTTGTGGGGGAGCGGTTCCACTGTTTTGCAAGAGGATGAAAGAGCAAAAGAAGAGCAAATCAGAATAAAAAAATAATTACCAAAATTACCAAGTCGCTCTTCAGTCAAATCTTCTGCTGGAGTCTCAGCTGAGGCTGAACGAACTCCCTAGGATTTCACCCTACAAAAGCATCAAGCTGAGGATGTGCATTCAAAAATATTGACTGTTTCTGAGATGATTTTATCATGGGAATCACTCTGATAGCAAATCTTCAGAGCATGACCCAGGCAAAAGTTGCCAGGTGTTAAAAATAGAATTACACTAAGCAATGCCTTTTTGCTTAGTCATCTTTCCTTTTCTGTGGTATTTTATTATTGCTATTCCAATGTGCTGGTTATTGAGTATATGATTATTCTTTCAAATGAGTTTGGACAGCATCTATAGCTTTGTAGCAATTAAGAGGCCACAGACTTTAGCAGCTCAGGAGAAATGGAGTAGGTTTTAATAGCTTTATTTATCTTTAGCTTCTGCAGAGCTCTTTGGACTTCCTCAATGGTGGGCAGTTTTGTATCAATAAAAGGATGCTGGAACTTATTTCTTGTAAATGCAAGTAGGTCATTATCAATGGCGTGGGGAGCCTTGCACGGCGCTTGAGAGACGCTTTCTCTCTTAGCTCTGTCATCAATTACAAGACTGCCAATGAATCTTGGAAAATGTGAACAAAAGCATTTTATGAGCTGCCTCAGTAAAAGTCTGGCAGGCTGCGGTGCTTCCTTGTTGCTGCTAATTGTCTTCCTCACAGTGCCTGCTGCCAGCTTTTAATGTCCAACACCTACATTTACCTGAGGGCAATGGAGTGAAATCTTGCCAGGTAAGTCAGGTAGCTGGTACTGTTAAATTAACTCCTCTTGCTTTATCAGTTGTTAATAGATATTTTACACATAATCTGAGTTACATGTGAAGAGCCCTTCGTGTGTGTTTAATTACGAGTGCAGGTTTGGGAAGGGATGAGGGGTGAGCACTGGTCTCAGCATCCCAGCTTGTCTTGCTCTTTCAAATGATGCGAAATCAGGCCCTTGGCACAATTATATAGTCCATCATCTTCATCATCCTGCTGCTGTCAGTAGATTTTGTGCCTGCATCTGGTGTCTGTGTTTGAAAGATTGGTTGCAATCTGATGGGCAACCAGAAAACAAAGCCTCTTTTTATTTTGAGGAACATAGGCTATTGACCAAAGCTCAAACATTGTGATTAAATTGTAACTAAATGCTGAAATTCTATAGGAAGAATGGAAATCGGTAAAGTTTATTAGGGGATATTTGTACCCAGCTCTGTTTCATTAGCTCCTTTCCTTGTCAGGTGATTGAGAAACTTATTTTCCTGGTCACCTCTGGTCTATGATATTCTCAGCACTAAGTTTGCATCCTGAGCTCTTGCTCAGTGTTTACTTACAGCAGTTCCCACTGGAGCTATCAAGCAACTTTACTCCAACAGCCCACAGAAATCAAAGATACGCTGAGCAACATTTGAGTGAGAAACTTAAACACCATCGGAGAATTTTCTTGTACAACTTTTACTGTATTATAATGAATGAAACCAAGAAATTTCAGCATCCTCAGGTGTTGTCTGACTCAAGACAGCACGTCAAAGAGATCAGATGATCAGAATAGGACTGAATAATGGTGCACAATGAGGGAACTTTTTCCAGTCCTGCCAACTGACTCATTGCCTGACAAGTCTTTTAACCAGTGATTTTCCTTGCATGGAATGAGGACACCGCTGCCTCATGCTTTTAATGCAAGAGACGTTAAGAAATGTCTTCCTTAGTGGCATCCTGAGCATTATAGCTCATGCCAAAACTAAGTCCTCCTACACTTGTGGTTCAACTGACACTGATAAATCTGTGCCTTAAGGACAAATACCTGAGTCACTACAAGTGAAAATGATGTTTAGAGATCTACTCAAAGTGTCATTTTCCTTTGTTTAGCTGTTATTTTTCAATTATCCTTTCCATTTTTAAAAAAAAAAGGAATTCTCACTGCTTTCAAATTCTTACTGCCTAGCTGTCCTTATTTCAGTGTAAAACCGAGGCCACTTCATACACTGGAGATATACACACACACACTTATTCATAAATTAGTAATATAAATATGTTTATATACATTTTTGGGAGTATAAATTCAACATTTTGAGGAAAAAAAAGCTTTTGCTAGGCATTTTGTTTAAATTAAACAGAATCCTGTCTTACAAGGACAGAGATGGGGAGCTAAAGTTCAGCATGAAGTTGTCAAGCCCGTCTGGCAAGATGCAAACCCAAATTTCTCACCTGATTGCTCTTCACTGCCTACAGGGTAAATGTTCCAAACGATGCACAGGAGGTGTGTGGACGAAACCTATTAATAAATAATTGGTTTTGTACCCGTCCCTCCTGCACGCTTTTTTGAAAATTCCCTTCTCTTCCTTGCCTCCAAGTGTCATTCATGGGAGTCTATAGAAAATAAGACTGAAGAGTAAATGCAGGGTAGGAAGCAGTGCTTAAGGAAAGAGCTCTCAGCTGTATTCCCCTCCATCTGAGGTTATGAAGGCAGATAGGATATTTCCTCACATTGAAGGACATTTTTGTTGAACACATATTCCACATCACGTAACATTTTTCTTATCACCGCACAGTAACAATCCCTAGAAAGAGCAATATGGCCCTCAGGCTTCCTAATATCATCCTTTATTAGAAATAAGAACAAAGGATGCAATTAAAATACAAATATTTCACATCCCAGAGGCCTAGATACTGCTTGGCAGTTCCCTGGTGGTTCCCCCTTTGAAGAAACCTCACGGACGTGGATGCTCGGGAGGGGTTGCACCGCTGGAATGGGAATGGGAATGTGGCTAAAGAGGCACAGATATGCTGCTGGGGAAAAAAAAAGAGGAAGCCTTTTAAGGAAATTTTCTCTAGACGGTTAGGAAATCTCCTGAAGGCAGTGCCCGAAGCCCCAAGTGTTGGGGTCTTTTAGGTCTTGCGTTGATCTGGGCAGACAGGGGATAAATTTGCTTGTAGGTCAGAACCTTTCCCTGTGTCTCTCTGCTCTTTGGGCTCTTTTTGCCGGAGCAGGGGCTGTATGTGGCCCCTGGATGTACACAGTCCTGGACTGTGATTTTAGAGTACTGACTAACTCCCCTTTGATATGAAAACCCCTTCTGGTATAACATCAATATAAGTATTTTCTACTAGTTTTGCCTTTTAAAAAATTCATTCTTAAGTTCATAAGAAAAAACCCCCAAACCCTCTGGGTTGTGCTTGCCCAAAAATAATGAGACAAAGAACCAATTGATTTCTGGTGTTTGCAGCTCCAAGAGATCACTAATACAATTGTCTGGAACAATATTAATGAATCACATTACCTGATAATGTTGCGTGTATTATTTTATTAAAAGTTCATCCAGAACATCCGCCTTCTACCCCACAGAAGTTGATATTCACTCCCAGGCGCTTTTTCACTCCGGATTTCTTTAAAGTGCTGGTTAGAAAGCTCCAGTGCCCAAAGAAATCAAGTGCCTTTCTGGAAGTTGCTATCCCAACAGATCTCCAAATATTTCTGTCCATGTCGGTCCACGCTGGAGGAGGACTCAACCTGGACACTTCTTGTGCTGCCCTCTGCCATAACTACACACTCTGAGTTTGCCTGGCATACGTGACAAACTTCACCTGAGCTGCGCTTAGGAGGGAGAAAAAGTCCTAGATTTTGGGAGGACTTCCTCTGGGGAAAGAAAGGGAGGATTTGGGTGCTTTTGTTCTGCAAAGCTTGATGCTGGCAGCGTGTCCTGCCCCAGGAGCTCCCTGTGTGATTGTCCACCACTGCAAACGCGGGGTTGCTCCTGCCCGTGGCTTTGTGTTCCTATGAAATTCAAGATTTATCATCCCTTGACAATCAATTGGCCATTCCTGGATCAATACTTACCACTTGGGTCAATTAATCTTGATATTCACTTTAAGAATAGTCAGTATCTACTTATTGATTTTAAGAATAATGAAAAGTAAGTACATGGGACCCAATCCCCGGGCTCTTGATGGAGGCAAACCTCCACCGCAGTCAGGCTTTGCCAGGCATTGGAGCAGACTCCCCGAGGGTTACAATTCCCATTTTGCTTTTTAAATTCTTGACCATCTCTTTGTCCCTTCCCGAAGGTATCACGTCACTCACAGATACGAGGTGCTCCTGTGACATTTCCAAAGCATACGATGAACAGTTGAACAGTGCCGGATTGAGACAGTTTTTCCGGTACTCACGTGAGTTTTCTTTGATAGGCAACTGACACCTGTTACAGGAGGTATTCTCAGTATAAAAGATTAAAGAACATCATTGCCAAACTAGGCTTTGATGCTTTATGGTTCAGACCTCTCACTATTTCTGCTTAGCATGTTCAAAGAGGCACGGTGAACTCATAGGTGGTACTTAACCAACAAAATTAAATCAAACAACTCATAAAGATAAATACATTTCAACTATTTTTAGTCAGTTCTTGATCACCTATGAGAATTTTGCCTGAAAAAGCTCAAAGAAACACAAAATTTGGCCCTCTATTATTAATTGATGTGTTTGCAGTAGAGCAGTGCATACAATTTTACGCATGAAATGTAAGAGTATATTTTTTTGACTTGAAAACAAAACAATGATATATCTGTAAATTCTTCCATGACTACAAATTTATATCCTGGAAAGTGTTCATGAAACATGTAGCCATTTGTATTCTCTGTAGTATTATTTCTGTATCTTTAGAATGCTCCGAGAATAACAAACGAGCTGCCAGTTTAGAGTGACAATACGTTCAATAAGATGGAAATGGGCTATCTAATATTTGCAAAAATAAAATAAAAAATTACTCCCTGGAGGTAATTTTTAATTTTGGAGTTTTGTGCAAAATAGTACAGCAGACCAAACCATCATTGTAACCAATATGCATCTCTCCTCAATTAGTTGTTGAAATGAGGTTTTTTTTTCTGCTACAGTGAAAAACTTTCTCTCTTCCTTTTTTCCTGCTTTTCCCCCTTTCCTTTCCTTTCCTTTCCTTTCCTTTCCTTTCCTTTCCTTTCCTTTCCTTTCCTTTCCTTTCCTTTCCTTTCCTTTCCTTTCCTTTCCTTTCCTTTCCTTTCCTTTCCTTTCCTTTCCTTTCCTTTCCTTTCCTTTCCTTTCCTTTCCTTTCCTTTCCTTTCCTTTCCTTTCCTTTCCTTTCCTTTCCTTTCCTTTCCTTTCCTTTCCTTTCCTTTCCCTTCCCTTCCCTTCCCTTCCCTTCCCTTCCCTTCCCTTCCCTTCCCTTCCCTTCCCTTCCCTTCCCTTCCCTTCCCTTCCCTTCCCTTCCCTTCCCTTCCCTTCCCTTCCCTTCCCTTCCCTTCCCTTCCCTTCCCTTCCCTTCCCTTCCCTTCCCTTCCCTTCCCTTCCCTTCCCTTCCCTTCCCTTCCCTTCCCTTCCCTTCCCTTCCCTTCCCTTCCCTTCCCTTCCCTTCCCTTCCCTTCCCTTCCCTTCCCTTCCCTTCTCCATCTCTCCCTTCCCCTTCCCCTTTCTCTTTCTTTTTTTACTTTCTTCCTTCCTTCTCACTATATCAGCTACCACAAAAAACCCTGGTCCACTGTTCAGATTACCAACAAAAAGAATATAATCATACCCACAAAAAGAAAAAATGCCCTTCAAAAGGCGGTGTCGATCAATTACAAAAAATCAGACATCAGTGCACAAACCAGCAGAAGAGGAAGCTGAGTGCAGTCCGGCAATGGTTTGTTTAGTCTAAGGGATTAATTATTCAACAGTTGCAGTCATGACGAGAGTGTGCACACCAGACTAAAACTGGTGCAAAGGTTAATTGGTAACTAAGGGCTGTCTCTAGTCATCTGATCCTGTTAAGTAGCGTGGTTGCTATTTTAGTACATTTTTGGACTTTAAAAAGAACCCACGGAAGAACCCTAAGTCACACGTGGGAAGGCGGAGACATGATTTCCTGGCACGAGGAGTTCGGGAAATTGGTAGCCAGCAAAGAGAAAGCTTTGTGTGCTTGCTACAGTTGAAAAATGGATTCCCCATTGCTGCTGGTTTAAGCCTTATGGGTGCTATTTAAGCCTGGCATGTCATAAATCCAGTATCTACCATAGCGTTTGCTCTCCATCCCGTTTTATTTGTGAGCGTGTGCAGAGAATTGCAGTGGTGCAAAGAAAGATGTGTCATTGCAGCCAAAGCCGAGTTAGCCCCAAACTTTGCAAGGGGCCTTCTTCAGTAGAAATAGTTTATTTTGGAGGAGCTCCTAAAGACTGCCGAAACCACATTGGCTGGCAAAACACAGAATGTGTAAAAACCCTGCACAGGTATCAGACTCCAAGGTTGACCTGATGAACCATCAGTAATTATCAGAGCAGCAGAGCAAGCCAGCGCATCCTGCTGTGCTTGGAAATAACCCTGGCTTCATATTCCTGGTTGTCTGTTAGGAGGTTTTGGTTCTGGTTGAGAAGACCTTCCTGGCCTGTGATGTCCCAGCAGTGGCCTCTCCTTTTCTCTGCTCCCTGCTTTAGAAACTGGGATATTACCCGCTTCGGCTGTTGCCTCCCGCATGCAGGGGAATATCTGCAAACCCCCTGGCCGAGAAGGTGGCGATGGTCCCAAGTCAGATTGCAAATCACGTGCAAACATCTGGCTGTGCCACAGCCACCACTGCCGTAACATCTGAGCGTGTGTAGGGCACATTTTTGGCAATCCAAAAATGCCCCATGGACTTGGAGACTTCGGTTCTTTTCAGGGCTAGGAACTGGAGTTATTTTGAGTGTCTTATGATACAAAGACTTTTGGAAAAGGAGACTAGTGCTCATAGCCTATCTGTGGCTTACCTGAATAACAGACAAGCAGAAGACATTGGGAGCTGTGCACAAGAAGATAGATGGAGCAGGCTGAAGGAGGGACATAGGTAATATCTTTGGGGCTGAGAGAGTCCCAGTCTTGCAAAGGAGCTTAACAATCTGTGCTGGAGAGAAGAATAAATCGCAAAAGCAGTAACCTAGAGCTGGGCAACGGCTCTGAAATGGGAGCAACGTCCAAGAGCTGCCAATGACACAAAGGAAAGAAGAAGCCATCTCGCTGTCTCACCACCTGGTAAGATCCGAGAGCAGCATCGCCTTGCCTGAGCGAGAGCAAGGAGGTGCCCAGCATCCACCCATAACCCTTCCTGCGGGGTTATAAATCAGGAGCTGGCTCCTGGCTGACACCTGACATCCAAGGTCTCCACCTGAGAGCGTTTGCTGACTTTATTTTCCTCCCCACATAGGCAGGCTCCTCTCTCCCGTTCCAGACCACCACAGCATCGCTGGTCGGGATGAAATGGCAGCAGCTGCGTGAACTTGGGATGTGAGAGCGTGGTGAGATAAGCCAGGGAGTTCAGGAATTTGGAGAGATGCTCTTTGCTGTTTTCTAAGTTCTGGTGATGCAGAAATGATCATGTCCTCTGTCAGGGAAATGGGGAAGTAAAAGAGTGAGTGTCAAGCAAGAGGAAGAAATTATATTTAATGAAATTGGATTCAGAAATGTTTTTGTTCCAGCTACTTTAAAACACCGCTGGCGTCATAACTGAGGAACTGCCAAGAAGATAATCTCTTCTTCTGCTGTGGTAGCTTTTCTCCTCCCCTCCCCTGTCTTTTTTCTCCAGCACATTTTGGCAAGTGATAAATCATGTGGTGGAAGAGTGCATGTCTCTTCTATTTGTCTTTAACATTGACCTCAGCCCTAGGGACCCTCAAACAACAAAACCTTTCTTGGTCCAGATTGTCTTCTGGGTTACCTCGGCCTTTCTGCACAGGGAGAGGAGGGACACTTTTATTGTGCATGAACTCACAGGTCCTCATCCTGGAAACCACACAGACATCTTCAATTCAAATAGTGGGACTGAAACATATGCCCCGATAGAAATCTAAGCTCACGTGTGTTGCTGAATCAATTCAAAGGGACAAAATTGGCCAGCTAATATTTTTAGCTCTTGGTATCAAATATTATCATGATCTAAGCGAAAGCAGTACTTCCAAATACTCTTCCTGCACCCACTCTGCACAGCTCCTGAGTTATTAAAAAGCCAAATGGTCTGTCCTAAAGAAAACACAACAGCTTGGAGTGAAAAAGGAGGCTATTTTCAGCATCTTTGGTATCAGTAAACTCAGGGTAGCGCACGCAAATCCTGAAACGCTTTGCAAAGGAAAGAGCCATTGCTTCTGTGCGCTCATCTCCGACCGTTGATGAAACACCATGCCACCTCCCGTGGTGAACGTCACATCAACGTCCCATTTCTCACATCTCTTTTACGTGCCAGAGTACTGGGCTGGTTCCTGAGCTGTTTGGATGTTTGCAGCTCCCGTGACCATCCAGGGATGGAGATCCTCTGTTGGGCCCAGAATGAAGATTTCCCAGCATCATGTCATGAATCCCTTGGTGAAGCCATCGGGGATGAACCCCCTTCTCTAGCGGCTGTGAAAAAAAATCCTATTTAGCAGCACCGTCATCGAGGAAGAAATTGAAAAATCTTTTGTTGAACAAAGTACCTTTCACTTAAAAAATCCAGGCAAGATAAAATGACATGTGTGCTAATGATGTATTTTATGAACCACCATCTGTCTCGGGAAAGGTCAGAGAAAAATGGCAACCGCTGCTCAGGTGATTGGTGGTGGAGGGGGGAAAATGGCCTCATCTGAACGTGACAAGAAGCTTCAGTGACATCATATAAATGCCATAATTGGGAAGTGGTAAATTGAACAGGGCTGCCTTCGGAATTTGATGTGTCAATAAACAAGTTCAAGGTGACACGTTGGATCAATACGGCACGACAAGAATCATCCGACAAATTTACTGCAAAGTAATTGGGTGCAAAATGACTCAACTCAACCTTCACACTGCAGAAAATCAAACAAACAGGCAACCTACAGGCAACAGTTTGTATATGTCAGATGCTGCTTAAGGTAGCTTGCGCAGTACTAATAGAGTTGTTTTAAAGGGAGACGGGGAAAAAAAAAATAAAAGTGAGGTTCCCATTATCATGAGTGTGACCTGAGGCATTGCTATAACCCTCTATGCACCTTGAGGGTGTATAAATAGAAAAACAAAACACACAATTGCTAGAGGTAGTCTTAAATATTAATATTTTTCTTCCTGTCTGTGTTGAGATGACAAATAAAATAAACTGGGAACACCTTTTTTTTTCTCTTAGCACAAAGAAGAGGCTTTTCATGTAATAGGTTTCTTACCTCTCACTCCCCTTATTTTTTGATAAAGGAAGGTGTAATAAGTCACTTCTATTAAAAAACTGTATTTGCCCACGTTACACAGGGCTATCGAATAAAAATCATTGGCTGCTATTAGAATCAAGCAATCCCACTTACTGCTAAACCTGAAAACAGTCCCTCAGAGAAGTGTCTTCAGTGCATTAATTTGTTGACAACAAATTTGATGCTTGATTTGTCCCCACTCAACAACCTTTAATCTTGAGTTTCTCTGAGGGGAAAGTCAAGAGCTTATTTTTCCAAGAAATTTGGGCTCTCGCCAAGGCTAAAAGAGAAGCCGGTACACTGACTGCACACTTTGGAAATGTCACTGAGATTGATTGTCTTTTAATTGTACATTCATTCTGGAGTGAGAAAAGAGAGAGAAGATGAGTGGAAAGCCACAGCCAAGGAGAAAGATGCCATTCATGTTTGCATCCCCTCCCAGCTGGGCTGAGCTTTCGCAGAGACCACTTTTTTTTGCGAGTCCCTGGAAATGATGGGAAATCCTCACTCCTGCCCCATCCCTGATGCTGCTGGAGCACAGGGAATCTGACTGCAGACCTCAGCACCTGGTGCTGGCCCATCGGCATCGCTGACTCCAGCATCCACATAACTTACGGTAATCCGAAAATGCAGGAAAGCAGACAAACTCAGCAGCTGAGCTTTATTGATGGACCGACGCCGCTGGATAAAGCAGTGTGCCGTATTGGTAAGCTTTGGGCACATTGAGAATTTAATGGATGTCAAGATGTGGACAGGGGAAAAATAGGAAGATTGAGATAGGAGATTTGTGCCAGGAATGGGATTAGTGTGAAGAATTATGAACGCAGTAGTTATGTTAAAAAAACCCACCCCTATATATTATATAGAGATTTGCCCCTGGCTGCCATCTTGGGGTTCTCGTGCTCCCTTGGGCAGGGACATCCCTGGGAGTGCTGCCCAGGGCCAGCCTCTTCAAACCCAGAAGGCTCTGAAAATTGGTAATTGCTGCCAAGACAACTGGGTCATGTCCCATGCAAGAGGTGAAACCTGAGTGAACAAACCCCCAGCAGTCCATTCTTTCTGGGGGAAAAAAATGTCCAAATCTGGTAAATGACGTATTGCTGAGATGTGAAGTCAAGTGTGTAACGTCAGAAGGGCCAGCCCTCCCCCTTTGCCTGCTGACCATCTCAAGTTTATCCTGCTATGTAATAGAAAGGGAAAAAATACCCCTTTTTTACACAGCAGTGGTCTGGGATGCCCTTAGAGCCCAGTACACTGAAGATACAGGGTCTGCAAGCAGACCGCTGCCCCCAAACTTAAGGACAAGGCTATTCACTTCTCAGAGGATTTCTTTGTCTTTCAAGAATGACTAAAAAAATCAACTGGAAAGTGGGAACCATCTTATCGTGTAAGATTAGGCAGATCAGTCTGTAAATCTGGCATTGCTAGTGGGATATTTTTCTCTCCTCACTCTGGCTGAATCACAGGGAAGAGGAGTCATGGCAAAACATTACCACTGGACAACCTCTGCTGGAGGAAGAGATGTGATGCAAACCAGCTGCCAGGAGGCTAAAATGAGTTCCAAAGTTTCAAAACAGATCTTGTGTCACTTCATCAAGAGGTATCTTGAGGTGCCTTTACTGTTTGAGTTTTTTTTTTTCTGGTTTGACATATATTTTCTTGTTTTCTTATACGAGGTATTTGCATCAAAGCCAACTCTGGCAATGGAGGGAATCTCAACGGAGAGTTTGAAAGCTGGGAAAGTAAAATGCAAGGATTTTTTATTTCAAAGTTT
Organism: Buteo buteo; assembly: GCF_964188355.1. Classification (NCBI taxonomy): domain Eukaryota; kingdom Metazoa; phylum Chordata; class Aves; order Accipitriformes; family Accipitridae; genus Buteo; species Buteo buteo. Next base: position 4,156,337 of record NC_134204.1, on the reverse strand, counting down.
TTGGGAATCTTTGATTATGAAATTATTGCTAACATAACTCCAGTGCTTTATGTACTCTCGGCAGAAAAAGTTCCTCTTGGTAAAGCTGAAAAGCACGTGTTGCTCAGTTGCAACCCACCTCCCAGCAATAGCACATGAGACAACGTGTTATTTCCAAAGCACAAAGGAAAGAAATAAGTTCCACCAGTGTTACCGGCCATTTTAGATTTTTACAACTATATCTGTAGACATATATCTGCTTCCATATCCTTCTCTCCTTTGAAGCACCATGCACACCTGGAAAAGTACCTTTACACCTGAGAGAGGAGTCCGGGATGTTCACCTCCCATTAATTAAAGTGGGAATCAGATACCGGTCTCTCAGGTTGCTGTGCAAACAACACCGAAGAGGGAGTCACGATTTGCAGGGCTGAAATGGAGAGCTGACAGGCTGGGGACACCCATGTCCGTCAAGGATGTGGCTCTACAGTGTGTTACCACCTGAAACCTGGTGGAAAACCCCAAACCATCAGTTCTTTGCATTAATTTTGCTGAATCTCTTATCCCTAAACTGAACTTAACTGATTTTCTGCCTTTGAATGATATTGATTTCCAGTGTTGCTCTAATTTATTCCTTATTGTCTTTGCTTACTTGTAATGATTATTCTGTTGTTAATTGATATTTCTTTTGTGTTCCTTAAAAGCGTGACTGAAAACCAATCCGGATCAATGGTAAAACTGTCACTGATTTCAGTGCATTTTCAGGTTATGATTTTTATTTTTGCCCTCTTTTGGTGCACCCAAAGGGGAAGAAAACCACATAAAACAGTCCTTTAAGCTGTTTAGCTCTTTCTGGAAATATTCTGTACGTATGGTACCTTCCTTAAATCCTAAACACTTTGATTGTCTTTGGGTTATCAATCACACCGGTTATTTTCTTTTCTGACTTAAGAGGATTATTGGGACTGGATTTTGTACTTTGTCAGTATTACAGAGTGACACCTCCGCACTCGGGGCTGGGTTGCAGCCTGGCAGTGAGCCTGCCTGTCTTTCCTCTCACTGAAATCATCTGGAGATGCCGCCAAGTTTGCGAAATCTCTGCTGGTGACAGTGTCTAGGAAACCTGTCCACCCCAAGCAGAAAATTCAAATTAAAGCCCCTGGGAAGTAGGGAAAGGGCGAGAGGGACAGATTTCAACCTGAGGAGCAAGCGATAATACATGGTTTTTCTTTTTGGGATGCTGGCAGAAGCCAGATGCCTACAGCACAGCAGCTTTGATATCACCTTAACTCCTGCGAGTAGGATGAAAGCAAAAAGGTATTTCATCGTGTGTCGAACCGAGGAGTGAATCTGACCCCATTACTCCTCTATAGAGGTGCTTGTGGGCTGTTTTGCAAAGAAACATATTATTTTAAAGATTTCTCTTCTACGTAGGTAAGCCCACATTCCCCTTCCAGTTGTCTCGCATCTCGTTTTATTTACCTGTAGGGATGTACCAGAGACTTCTGCAGCCTTTGGACCAAACCTTGCCTGATGGAGAGGTCTCAAGTGCTCTTTGGCTGTTGTGTTTGGCCCCAGGTTGTTTCCCTCTTCAGTAAGCAGGAGCGGAAGAGGCATGGATGCGACTGCCTGGGGCTCTGGGAATATCTCCGCGGGGCATCCTGCAGCCCTCCAAATGCTCCCTTTCCCCTTCCAAGAGCTGGGATGTTGCCGAACCCCTTTAAAGCTCCCACTGTGAGGGGGTTAGCCGTGTCCATCGGGTGCTTTTACCAAGAGCTGATGGTGCCGAGCACGTCTACAGGTCCAGTCCATCAGCCCAGGAACTCCACTTACCTGGAACAAATATTGCAGCTTTCGCCATTTAAAAACATCCTGCCATGGCTGGGACTGCCGTGTTAATTGAGCTGCAATTGCCAGGCCCTGAAAGGCAGCAGGATATGGATACATTTTGTTTAGGGTTGCTATTAGTTTTTTCTGGGTTGCAGAGAAGGCTTGCATGGAAATTGAGCCCATTATGTATTTGGGTCTTGCTTAACGAGATGCAGTGCAAAAGGCAGTCCATTACTTTGGAACTAGAGGCTTTGCCTCCTTTCCAAGATTGATTTTTATTTCAGAAATTATTACTGCATGGATTAATGATCTCTCTGCATGCAAACGCTCTCGGCTTCTACCCAGGTGCATTAACCTTTCATAGAACAAAGAATTCCTCCTCCTCGATGTTGCTTTGACCAAAGCATTTCTCTTCTAGATGCTGAATATTAAATACACGGGCATCACTACCTTGCTGCTACCAAGAGGAGAGGAGCTGGGTTCAGAAATCATAGGCCTGTGTGCGAACCTGTGATCTTCTCCAGGTGTTTTCTTCTCCACCGGACCCCTACAGGCTCCTAATGCTCAAAGGCAGACTTGTAGTCCCTAAGTAATAAAACGATAGTGTTTACAAAACATTTTTAGTGCATGAGTGCAGCAAGCAGGCATCCCCAAACAGGCAAAGGGTACTGTTACCAGTTTATAGGCAAGTAAAATGGGACTTAGAGGTGGAATAAAATGTGGCCATGAGAGTCCCAGAGTGAAGACTCCGGGATCTTGAAGCTTGTCTTCATTCTTGCAAAACAAGCAACACAGTTTCGTTACCATAAACGTCTCCACCGAACCCCAATGTGCAAGCAGGGATCAATCCCGCAACAGTTTCTGCAATGAAGGCGATCGTATGTACCAAGAGCATATTAAAGCTGTTGTAGGACTGAGGACTCCGTTATAATTTAGGTTGACTGACATCCTTAATCCGGTCCCCTCCTGGTCACTCTTTCCTGGCAACATGCTCATTTAGATGTGAAAAGTCTGCTCTGCTGGCAGACTGCTGCCTACACTCAGTAAATAGCATGAAATGTAGCCAGCTTTGCTGTATTTGTGAAACTTTCCCCACAGCTCTAATTATGCCTGGGTAGTACTAACATTTAGTCAGCTTAAATTATTAAACTCTTGCAGCCCCCGCAGGTAAAAACCTGTTTAATTAATGACTGATTAGTTAAATCATTATGTGTCCTGATATGAATCACAATAATTTTTATAGTCCATATTATCATTGTAAAGGCATGCTAATTTATTGAAGGATTCTTTTTCCTAAAAGGAACAGAAATAGGCGTACCTTAGGAGAAACCACCTCCTTTATAAGGACAAAACATACCAGCACAAATCTAGTGTAGAAAGATATTCCCTAGACAGTCCCAAATGCTGTTTAATCCATCTGGAAGCTGGAGATGCTCAGACCCTAGAGAAAGGGTCCTTCAGATCTGGGCATTTATGCATTTGAACTTGCCTTTTTAGTGACTTCACATGTTTTGGGGCAAATGCTGGCACAATCGCACCATCTTCAGTAGATGTTTTCAGGGCTGCCGCCAAGTGTAGAGCCCATTTCCCCTTTACATCATCGTCTTTCTGCCCTGTTGGTATCTGCTGCTCATCAGAACCATCTCTCTCAGGCACCAAAATCCCATGTACAGCAGCAGTGACTTTCAGTGTTGGTTTGGACTAAAATAAGGCATCACTATTCGGACAGTTTCAGCCTGGTAGCTTTTAGCTCTCGCCAAACCAGTAAATATTTTGGAGCCGTGCTGGCTGTTGTGACGAAGCTGGCAGCATTCTGTTAGTCCGTGGCACCGCGATATCTGGCAGGAGGTGGACTGACGTGCCCAGACTTTATCCTTTCTAGCATATGACCCTGCCTGCCAAATGGTTGGCTAATGCCACCTTTGGCTGTGGCCCCAAAGCTGAAATCTGGTCCTGGGCCAAATGCTAGTGGATACAGCTGTGCCAGAAGAATAAATAAATAAAAAACCCCCAAACCCCCTTTTTCTCAAGGGTCTACATGACACATAGCTCCTGCTAGTTCTGACACACCGTTGCACCCACACCGTCTGCAGGTGCTCTGACACCTGAAATCCCTGACTTATTGCTGAAGGTAATATCAGACGTGAGAAAGTTCTACATGTTGTCTGTGACAACAGTATTTTCTGTAAGAGCTACAAATTTTTTAAAAATATTTCTTTCGCCTCAGCTTTACCATCTTACAGGCAAAACAGTAGTGGGAATATCTGTAATACTTTGGCCTCTGAGCCAAACTTGCTGTGATAAATGCCTCCAGGAAACAAAGATATTTGACTGTTGGGAAGCAGAGATGTACAAGAAATCGTACATCAAATTTGGGTTGTATTCTCCAAACAAGAAAGGCTTCGGCCACACTCTTTCCCAGGAGCCGAGAGAAACGCCCATCTTCTTTTTGAGTGGAAACAGTGAGCATAAATAACAAACTTCCCATCTCCAAAATCCCATGTGCCCCATCAAGTACCTGAAACCACCCACTGACAGTCTTATCTTCCAAGACACAGCTACGTTTAGGCCCTTGGGGACTATAACAGTCAGATTTGCAAGCTCAGGTGAAATTATGGTATTTCTCCATCTTGTAGAAGTCGGGTTCAACCTCTCACTGGAACCTTGGGAGGTCAGGTTGTCTTCAGCACAGCAAAGCGATGACCCTACAACACGGTGGCCTCCGAAGGACCTTGGGAGATGTCCTGCAAGCCGGGCACATAATTTGACAGAGGTTGGCTGTAAGGTTGGCTGTAAAGACAGGTGAATTTGGAGGTGGAACCTTTTTTTCAGCTCTTTGCCCAGCTCCCCGGGGAGCCAGCGGGAAGAGTCAGCCCTTGTTGGGTGACAGGCTGGAGGGACGTACTTAATGATATATATAAAGTAGGGGTGTCTCACTGCAGAAATCTGGGACATCACTTGCAAAAAGGAAAGGAGAGGAAACGAAGGTTATTTTGAGCTAAATACTCACACAGGAGCGTAATTCACTGCAAACCATTGCTCACTTTCCTCTGGTTTACCCAAGCACTGCAGTACATGGTTTGCAACAAATGCACTGCAGAGGGAAGAGAGGGCATTTTTTTGCAGCTCTCCTTTTTTCTCTCCCTCTTTCCTATCATATTGAATCATCAGGGTGTGAAATATAATAAAGCACTGTACCATTCAATCTGTCGGCTGTACCTTACAGGTGTACTCCAGGTAAATATCCCCTTGGCTGGTGAAAAATGAGCTTACCTGAAACAGATGACTTTGATGAACTTCGGTAGCTGGGCCTCTATCACTCTTTTCCAATTGGCTTCCCCAGCAAAGCATGGTTACCCAACACAAATTTGTCTTACTGAAGGAAAGATATTCTCTAATTCACTTTGTTCCCCGCGTCTTGCCCCCTCGCTGACGCCTTCACTTCATCTGGCGTTTCATAAAAGTATAAATGGCAGGGCTTGTCATCTCTTCCACTGGGCATCTTTGGGAAACAAATTAATTATTTACCAGCCTATCGCACGCCCCATTGCTTTGATAAAACTGGAATATAAGTAAAAATGGCCATGTATTAAAAGGTGCCGTTCCCTGGATGCAGCAGTGGCAGGTAGAGTATCACAGCAGAAGCTATTTCTTCCCCCCCCACCCTCCCCAAGCGGTCCCTGCTCATCGGCAAGCACGGGGCAGGGGCTAATAACAGAAACAAAGCAGACACGTATGCAGATGAGATCCCTGTACCTGCAAGGGCTTTCACTGCTCACCATTTTAATTTTAGATAAGTACCGAATGCCTCTTTACTCTCAAAGACGAGGACGTCTAGAAGATTAAGTCCTGCCTGACTAGCAATAATCCAAGGAAGCCATTCCGGGGGCTTTATAGGTTTGTTTTCTTCTCTGGTTGTTTGCTTGCTTCTAATTTTATTCATTTGTTTGGGTTTTTTTTCCTTTCTCAGGACAGACCTCTAAAGAGGAGCAGCGAAAGGCCAGAAGACATTTCAGAGGTGCCTTGGGTCAGAGAGATGCTGTTGTGTGCGGTGGTATTGGCTGGACCTCAGCGGAAAGGTCGCATCCTGCTCCTTCTGCAGGGAGTGATTGCCTGAGTAAGGCTGTAGATTTTGGGAATACAGGACGTTGTTCCCTTTTTTTTTTGGTCTGAGTTCTTTTAAAAATTTCTTTGAAGTGTTCAAAAAACCCCACAAATTACAAGCGGGATTGGCTTGTCAAGTGGTAGGAAATGACCCTTCTACTGGAGAACCATTTTGTGCATCATTAATTGTCATTTGCAGTAGCATGTACTGCTTTTCCTCTTTAAATGAGTTACAAAAGTTAACTACTTCATCCTTAGAGGCCTTTATATATAGATGTATATGTATACGTATATACGTGTGTATATATATACGGGGATATATATATATAATATTTCCTGTCACTGATTGGAGAAGGTGAAGGTGATGATGAGACCTGTCCACAATCATGAAACCAAGAGTTTTAAACCCCTGAGTAACTGCACTGATCACAACACCCACCCTTGACTCTGTGACTGCATTTCCCTCTGAACATTGTGTTGGTGCTCTCAGGTCTTATCTCCCACAGAATAAATAGACTTTATGGATTTTTCTTGCTCATCTCTCTCTCCCACATGGGTAAGAGAAGAAACTTGGAGTTGTGAGTACCTGAGTTTGCTTCTTTCCCAAATTGGAACGTTTGGGACACTGGGGTCCATTTTCCCTGGTGATGCAGAGATGCTGAGAGAACCGGACAGGTTCGGTGAAAAGAAGAGACAGTCTGGGGTGGGAAACACCTTTTTTTTCCCCCCCTTTTCTGAATGTGCAAACAACCAAAGGCTGTTTCACTAAGTGGCTGAAAAAGCAGAGCAATCAGACTGTCAGTGGGACTCCACCTGATTTTGTGCGTGAAGACAGCAAGTTACTTTGGAAGATACAGCAAAGGCAGGATGCCAAAGGATGCCCAGAGGAGAACTTCCTAAAACTGTCAGAGCATAAGCAAGGTTATTGTATCTACTTAAAAGTTAAGTGATCTGTAAGGTGGCCAGAGACCATATTTCCCGTCACTTTATAAACTTGTGCAAAGCCCCAGTAGACCCAAACCATTAAACAGTGCTTCCCCAGGACCAGAGGTATCCTTACTAATCGCAGAAACCTTCCTTCTCGCTGAATCCAGTGCCATCGTGAGCGTACCTCAACATCGTCCTTCATTCCTTATTGTTTTTCATTCTTCAAAGCAATGGGCAGGGAAAAGAAGCCCTCCACTCGCCACAAACTCTATTCAAACTTGAATGATTACAGCAAAACTGTGTTCTGGTTTGGTGTTGTGTTTTTTTTTTCCCCAGCCATCAGGGAATGTATTAATCTGAAACCACAGCCCAACCTAGGATATGTTTTAAAAGACTTCAGAGCAGAATTGCACTCATGTTCAGTGGCTCAGCTTTTGTTTCAGGCCAGGTTTTATTTGTGTCTTCCTCCTTCTTCATCCTTTTTTTCTAAATGGTACCACCAAGTAGTAAAAGCACCATCCATGCTTCAGATGCATGCAAAATAAACTATAGAAGGAAAGTGGCAGATAAATTTAACAAGCATTAAAGTTATATATAATTTAAATATGTATAAAATTATTTGGTATATCGATTAGAAAATGGGCTGTTGACCATTTAAAGGCAACAATCAATTTCATAGTTCACAGGTCAGGTCAAGTTTCGTTCTAATGATCTAAAAAAGCAAATAGCATTAGGAGATAATGAACTCCACAGGATTACAGATGTGATCTATAGCTCTGTTGTGGCACAGAGAGGGCATCATCTGAAGTGCCCTGGCCTCCACAGACTAAAACCATGTTTTTATATCTTGGCAAGGTGTCAATTTATGATGTAATCAAAGGCAGCCGATGGAATTACTTTGCTCCTAAAACACCACATGGTTAGGCTCAATGTCATCAATGAGCAAGAGAGGTAGATCCCCATTAATGTGGTCTACAAAGTTATCTTCCCTATTCTGGTAAGTGAATGTCAAGCATACCCACCCTGTTAATCAAAGGGAGTTGATAGCTCTCTCCGCTCCCACCGAGGGGTTGGGTTACACGTGGAAAATACTGCAGGGCTACCATCGGGTTGTTTTCTGGTGCACTGTTGTACAGCAGAGAAGCGGCTTCCCTAAATTTTAGTGAGGAAAGGAAGAAGAAGAAATGGATGCTTATAGAGAGGGGATGAATTTGTACCCATATCCATGTAAATATATGTATATTTGTCTGTGTATGGGTATGGGTAAGCATATTTTAATTGGGACATGGAAAAGAGAGTTAGGGCATTTGAACTTTTAATAAGAGAAGGAAGGGACAGTGACTTTTGACCAGCCTGATGTATATATTGGGGAAATTTAGGTGTTATTTTCTGAAAATTGATGTAACCTGTTTTCTGAAGAACCATCAACTTTTGGCCTGGGTCTTAATCATTGAAAACTTCAGTCCATATTTTCTGGACCATATGATCAGTATTTTTGAGTCCCTACTTGTTGCTTTGCCTCAAAACTTGAACGGAATATCAAATCCATCTAGATTTGGGGTTGGGATGGGTTGGATTTAAATCCAGGCATCGTCCTTTGATTTTATGCAATGCTAATTTCCCATTTTCAGCTCTGGTTTGGCTGCAGAATAAATTTCACAGTTTCTGAATGGGTACCTGAAATGTAAGAAAAACTTGCAGAAGGATCAGGGAAGATTCCTCTGAGCATCCGTTAGAGGGGAGCAAGGGAAGCAACTCCAGTTTTGACAAGAGGACATTAGAAAGGTTTTCCACTTTTCACCTTTACTCATGAAGGTGCCTGGAACCTGAGCATCTCAAATGGCAAAAAGTGCCTACATTTCAACAGCTAACTCCCACTCTAAATGTTTATGCAGGTCCTATGGACTATGCAGATCCTATGACTTTTCTGTCTTTGTGTAGCACAGTAGCCTACATCGCTGCCTTGAGCTTCTTTAAACAGCATTCAGTTCCACACCGCTGTGTCTTCTCGGCTGTTTCAGTGTTAATGGGCTTACTTGGATTATTAATTGGGCTCATTAGACTTATTTTCTTCTTTAATATAATGAGTGTGTAAGCACAAAACTAAGAGGCATAAAACTTTGATAAATGAGAAAATTGGATAATTGCACAACATCAGTGCTGTGCTCGTAGGAGCCTTCTTAAAAAATATGGAAGAGGGAGAAAGACAAATCAAGAGCAGGTAAAACAGAAAAACAAAAGTAATCTAGACTGCGGCTTGAGCATCATCATATGCTCTTTTGCATATCAGAATGAGTCAGCTTGGCTAGGATTCAGGCCCCTAAAGTAACACCCCAAGGCATTTCAATCCAGTTTCTACCTCTCCTCGATGTCAGTGGCAACAACATGCAGACTATGGCTGCAGATTTAGGCTCTAGTTCAGCACATCCCATAAGCATATATTGAATAAGTAAGCATGGACGTACTCACATTAAGGAAGCACCCCACTGCTGAATTGAATAGGGTCCAATGCAGCATGTCTTGTACATCCAAAATTCCCAGAGACTCTCAAGCAAATAGATAGATGCAGAATGACGCCCAAGGCTTTATGTTTACAAAATTCAGCAACGTAAAGGCAAAGGGAAAGCAAGGAAACTGAAGATGGTAAACCTACAATAATAGATGGTAAACCTACAAAAATAGATGGTAAACCTACAAGAATAGATACTTTTCAGAAGCAATCCCTCTATGAATGATCCTACTGAAAATCTTATATACACAAATGTATTTTAGCTTATTACAGCACAACGGCAAAAACAGTCCCGCGAAGCTGTGCTGTTCATTGCAGTCCTGGATCATTGCTTATCTATTTTAATAGGCAAGAAATATAACAGCTAAATTATAATTATATACTGTACACAGCAGTGTTAACAAAATAACATGATGTTTGGTACATTTCCCATCATCTTCTTAGGAGGTATAGCAAGCTGCAGGTTTGTAACAATCTTCTGTTTCTTCACCTCATTAATCTCCTGAAGCGGAGAGAGAGCAATACAAGCAGAGGGAGCCCAGAAATGTACGTACATTACTGAATTAACCAGGCATGTAATTAGTGCTCAGGTGCTTAGTCAAGGAAGAAACATGCAGGATTATTTAGATTTGGATTTAACACCCCAAACTTTGAATAGTGGCGGTACATTGTATGAGTTTTTCAATCAACCACTCCAGCTGCCTTGGAAATAGAGATTCGTGCCCCCGTTTCTGCCTGTGGCATGGCGTTGTTTTCTAGGCTTCGTATTATTTATGGGACTATATGAGAGTGTAAGCATGCAGTATGTCACGGTCCACTCTAGGAATGGGGAGACAGAGCTGGTGCGATGCCGGGAGCACCTCTGCCCACCGAGGAACATGGACGGTGCCGCTCACCCCAGTGTGGGAGCACTGGCACAACTCACGATACCCTTAATACTCGCGTCCTTCTTTCCTGACTTGCAATAAGAAATGCACCGCGGGTGAGGACGGGGTTTGTTTTCTCACGCTCTCGAGGGCTGCTGCTTTGCCAGAGTGAATCATCCCCATTGCGGTCCCTTCTGATTGACGCTGCCTGAACATCCCCTGTTTAAAGTGCATTTAGTGTCCACGGGGTCCTGAAGACAGATGAGTTCTGCTTATCCCACAGGGCACCCACAACATTTCCGAGGTGTCCCCTGGGATGCTGGATGTGTGATCCAGCTTGACCCCGGGCTTGCCCTGCTGTGAAGTGCTTTTCAGGCTCTGCAGCACCCTCTGTTTCTAGCTTACATCTGGTGAACCTTTAGCCATCCTAATCCGAACCACACTGAGTAGACTTGGCCAAAGTGCGCATCCCAATCAACAGAAACTACCAAAAGCAGGGATCAATCAACTTTGCCCCATAACTCATCTCCAACCCTCTTCAAGCCCAACTTTGACTTATTTCCAGGCCATTCCCTCGCTCCATCCCCTCGATCACCCTATATCTACACCATCCCATCATAGCCATGGGGCTCTGCATGCATTTTCATACTGGTCCGGATAAACACAGCGAGAGGTTGGATTGCAGAGGGTAGCCTTGAGTTACATTTATCTAAACACCACCGAGAAGCAGAGATAAGGGAATGAGGCACATTCGTGTACATGGGCTAGGCAGGGTTTTTTGCTGCTCGTAGCTGAATGAGAGAGAGGGCTCCCTGGAACACCAGCACTATGATAAAATTGCGATGAAAATATTTTCTGTATTGCTTTTCATCTAAATATCGCCCCTTGGCAGGAAGCAGATTGGTAACATCAGCGAGCAGAAGTAGGGAGTGGGTCTTGCAATTGAGTCCTGATTTCGGCTTTTCACAGCATCAACATCCTATAAGGTCATCGTGGCAAACTCAGGCCATGATGTGTTATATGAATAGTCCTCATGTGCTTAATTTTGAAAGCTCAGACAGAGGTTTGGCTAGGATAGTATAGGAAATGTACACGTGTGAAATGCCGAATTTGTGGGAGCAGGCTTTTGTTATGCAGAAGACCTCCAAGATTGTCAGGAAAATAAGGTAGAATCCATTAAAAAGAATAGCTTAAATATTTCTCCCGCAAAATTAGTATTTTCCTGGAAGTGTGCACAGAAAACTTCAGGGGGTCGTTCTCACTCCACAGCTGGGGATTCCACAGTTAGGAAAAAGTTCTGTTAATGCCAAATCTCAAAGCAAACTTCAATCTGTGCAGACCTTCTCTGGTGCAGGATTTGCTACAGGGTTATGACTTCCACATGCGTCAGATGATCTGTGCACGCACACAAGCATGTACATATATTTGCTCTCCATAATGACCTGCTAAAAATCCTTTAAAGCAGCTAGATTAAATAAGGTGCAAAGAAAAGAATATTTTAGATGAATATGGCTGAATTTCCACAATCTATAACTTTGTTTACAATCACAGAAAAGCTAATTTCCTTCACCTGTCTCATATTAAAAATAATATTTCAGCTGAAATAAGGTCTAATTTTTATTTTTATTTCTTATGCAGACACGAGGCAGTGGGGGGCTCACAGGGTGTAATTCCAGGGCAAAACCCCTGCCTCATGCTTATGCTCTCAAATCTTGTCTCCTCTGCTGGTAAAACAAGCAGGATTAGCCCATGATAAGACCAGCGGAGATAGTAATTACACCGGCTATGTACACTAACTGCAGAACCACGGAATAAATCCCCAAACAATTATTAAAATGGCTCAATGCATTACACAAATTGGAAAAGACTGGGACATTTTGGGAGGGGCGAAGGGAGGTAAGACACATTATTTAAGTGTTCTTGTAAGCCTTCTAAGATATTAATGTTGCAAAGCTTCTTATGAATATTTAAGAACATAAAATGGAGATACACTTCAGCCCAGCATTACCGCAGAAGCCTGTAATACAGTTGAGTCCACTTAAGAAGGCAATATCTGACATCCATGACAGATTTAAACATGATAAGGCAAGGGTGGTGTTTATAGCTGAAAAGTCCATGCAAACTAGTTAAATATTGCTGCAGTGAGCTGTTGCTATAGTTATTTTTATGTAGTGATATATGCATTTATATAATTTCCTTAAAGAGGCAACTTTGTCTCCAGGTGCCTGTACTTTTGGAAACACTTTTTGAAAAATCTTGTTATTGAATTATTTGATATTTTCTGGAGAAAGGACAAGCACCTTAGTGCTAAGAAGGAAATGAGCTTTATTTCTTGCTCTTTAAGCAGGCGCCTGCAAGACATTACCTAACGTTGGTACCTGACACAGATCACTTTTTGTTAGGACTGGTTTCAACAAAACTTTTCATGGGAAAAGGTTTTACTTGGGTAAAAGGGATGGGTGCAGAAATCTTTTCTTCAAAGATGCTATTAAGTTTATAAAACTTAAGACAAAAGCTTTTCACCTCACCTCAGATTTTTTTTCCTCAGTTCTTAATGAAAATATTTTAATTAATCAAGTTTAGGTTTTGGCTAATTTTCTTCCCTTTTAGTCAGGATCTTCCCTGAGAGAGAAAAAAACATTTTTCTAACTAACTCTGATAATCATTGTGTCTGTTTAAAGTGTCTAAATCACTGTGTCTATTCAAAATAGCCACCAGGATATTCCAGTACTTGGAGACTGATGAAGAATTTGTGATTATGGAGATTTTTTGTATTCCCTCCAGCAAAAGTGGTTCTAACTGTCCAAGGAAGATTGGATGACTTTATTTTTAATGAAAAAAAAAAAAAAATCGAAACAAAACTAACAGGTCAAAATCAGAAGTGTCCCCTGAAAAAGAACAAAAAGACCAATAAAGTTGTTGTATTTTACAGGAAACTTGACTGTAAGAGAGCTTTATAAACAGCAGATGGCTCCCATATAGAAGAGGCTGAGTAATCTGAGCAAACAATAATCAACATGAAAAAGCAAAGCTGGGTTTGACACACAGGGAAATTTAAGACACTGAAATTAAAAGATATATTGGAACACACTGTAAAGAAAGAAAGAAATGTCTCTGTTTTGGTTGTTTGGGTCTTGGTAGCTTGTCAGGTTGACATGAATATTTAAGTGGTGAAAATCTTCTCGGTGATGGACCATATCTGATACCCATACAGGTCGTCGGATCTCAGGGTCTTGCTTTTATTCTTTTATCACCCGTGCATATACAGAAGAGAGACAATTACTAAGGAGTCATGGCTTTGCACAGCCCTGGTGCTCTCGTTGGGATACAGATGTGTTGTCACCAGAGATCGCCTCTTGTGCATGGCTACTCCACTCATGAACACTTCTGTATGAGGTATCAATTCTCCCTCTAGAAGGGCATGGATAATAGAAATAGTTTTCTTCAGTATTAAATATCTCAGTGAAAATGTAATATTGCAATGGGTAGTTTGGTTCAGATTTTGCCCTTAAAAAAGGATCGAAAATGCAGAAAACTTCATCTTGCTTTTTTCCCCAGTGGTTTTCTCCTGTACAGACCCATTCAGCTACCAGCTAGAAATACCTTATAGGCTTCTATTTGTTGAAATTTTCCAGTATTTTTCTAAGGATCCAAGCAAATTCCAGGTGCCAGCAGGGAGATCACACGCACAGTTATTGTATACACAAAGCGAGAGAAGACCAAACTAGTTTCACAGTGCTCCGGTTCCCACATATTAACTGCAAGATTTCCAGCACATGGAATTTTATGGCACTTATCAAAATAACACAGAGACAAAGAAATAAAAAATAATTAAGGAAGGCAGAGATGGTAGGGAGGAGGAAAGGCAGAGTGGAGAAGGGAATGGGGACAGAGAAGTTGGTTTCTCCCCTTTCCAGGCTAACCTCCTGCAGGGATGTGTAATGAACCAGCTCCAGGAGAGTGTCCCAAGTGGACTCCAATTTTTCCAGGGTTTGCTGTCAATTGTATTTGAACCTTTCCTTCACACTCAGATGCACGGGTCTATTAGAGCAGCCTCTGTGCTGTTGGATGAAGGATTTATTTTACCAACGTAGCAAAAAAAAGTAGTGTTTTGCAACCACTAAAGCACTAGGGAAGCCTTCTCCTTTGGTCTGGCAAGGGGTTGCGTTCCCTGAAGGTGTGACCTGCTCCTCAGGTGACCACTTTGAAGCTGGATGAAGTCTTTCCTGTGACTTGGTCTCTTCCAGCTTTATTATCAGATCAAAAGCTGGAAATGATAGTGACCGAAGCAGATGTGTGAGAATTGTTCCCTTCCTTTAAGCTCCGGTGCAGCTCAGGAGCAGAGTTAATTTTGTAGGACTGAAATAAATGAGATGGAAGGTCACAGAGCTAAATGTTTTCCACAGGCTCCTACCCTGCATTGGTCCATTTCACTGTGTGTTTAGGACATTTGTTTCCTGGTTTAGCTCCTATTTTGACTTCCTAAGTTTGTGCCACTGGGGAGCAATAAGAATCTGTATTTTGTAGCTGCTATCTTGGAGAAATGATATAATTTCCCTCAAAACTTAGGGTGTATTCCAACCACAGACAACATGGATAGCACAACTGAACTAAAATTCTTGTGTCCATTCTTTTCTTTTATTAAGACATTCTGTAAGGGAGAAAAAGTCCATATTTGACATTTCTCCTTAAGGCGGTCAGAGATTATCAGATATTTTTACCCTCTGATTGCAGTGTTTTAAGTACCTTATGTCAATACCAGGGTAACATGCATGAAAATGATTTCATTTTATTTCTTGAGACAGGTACAGACATAAGTCTTGGAGATGATAGTGAGAAGGCTGAATTAAGCCATTGTATATAACTACATTTTTTAAGAACAGACATTTCTTCGTGTTTCTACAGGCGAGGTATCTCTTAGCCAGGTCCTTGGCTGCAGTTGGAGGCTGCTGCATAAACGCAGGTGAGGCAGGAGGTGCAAATCATCTCTTTGCAAAGCCGAATGCCGTTATCCACCAAATAATCTGAGTCAGCCTATGGGCTGCTGAAAAATATGACTGCTGCCTACTGAGACCCATATTCTGTTTGAAAAATATTGGTGTCTTGAAGTCAAACATGCTTTCTCCTGGTCAAGAACCATATAGAGCAAACCAGAGGTGAGACCGTGCCCAGCTAAAGACCCCTATATGTCGGTATCCATATATGACCTGGGTGTCTGCACCCTCACTGTGGTCAATATAGTCATTGGAGTACGTATTTGGCTGAGCATTGGAGGGGTCTGCTCTTGGGTGAGCTGAATTGCTCTCCACCTGGTCTCATGGGCTATATGATGGGAGCCTGGACACCCAGCTGAGATGTAGACACACAGGTACCTAAATCTGGGTGCCTGGACCCGAAGCTGACTGCGGTTTCATGTGCTTGCTGGTATGATTCTTTGATAGACAGGATTTCCTTGAGGAAAAAAATGATCTACAGCTTTTGCTGGTTTTATAGCTTTCATTTAGTGGCAAACAAGAACTAAAGAACAAGACCCAAGGAATTAATTTGGACAAAATATTTGCTTATAGTCCACTGTATGTTGTTGTATCATCACAGGTTAGTAGTGCAGGGGACTAGCCTAGAGAAAATGAATTGATCTCACTTTTGGTACCATCCTACTCATTCCTTGACCTTTTAATCAGACACAGACAGTAATTTTTTTGTTGTGATGACCAGATAACTCATTGGCTGATCTGATGGTCTTTTAAAATGAGGTTAGTTAATCTTTACCACTGTCACTGTATATTGAAACTTGTTGACAGGGGAATTAGGGAACTGAAAATCTGTGTTTTTACAAAGGATTAGCATAAAAACCTCCTTTGCAGACTGAAGCATCTTCTGCTTAGAATAACAAAACTAAACAGTATTGGAGCTAGGGACCATCATGTTTCAGTGAGAGACAAGAAAAACATCTCTGGAGTGCAGCCTTACAACAATTTCATCATAAAGTCCTTCACTATCGTTTGTTCACACCATTCTGAGACATGCAATGTCTAGGGCTTGGAGCTCAACTGATTGACTCATTCCAAGCTTTCCCAGTTGCAAATTAGTTGTGATTTACTCTCCAGGTTGATTATCCTCACGATGTCGCCTTGGTGTCTGATCCAAGCCACACTGAAGTAAATGGGAATCTTCCCATGGACTTTAATAGGTTTTGGATGAGGCCTTAGCTGTCTCTGTAGCTATTAGGAGAGGCACAAGTTGTACAATGAAGTGCAGGTGTTTGTGCTGCTGGGAGGAAGACCTTATACTGTATTTAATGTTCCTTAATTAATTGAGCCCCGAGGTACAGAGTGGGCTTATGTTCCCAGAAATTGCATTAGGGTAACACAGCACCTTCCATTTGCAGCAATCCAAACACAGTATTAAAGTTTTATGTTTGTTGAACAAGGTCCAGGAATCCGCATGCAGGAACACTTCACCTTCCACTGGAATGCAGCCACTTCTGGAGCGAAACACGGCAATCGTTTCACAAGGATAGGGAAGCTGTAGGAAGCGAAAGGTGTTAAATTCCAGTGAAAGCATCAGGTTTCTGATGGGAGCTGTCAGTAACGGACCAATGTAATGACCTTAACCAGAACGTTCCCCGTGCCTTGACCTTGCTGAAGGAACATGTTATGAGAGCTTTGCGCAGCTACCACACCGCGTGGTCGACCTAAGAAGTCACACTTCCAACAGCAGAGCGTCTGCACGTTATGTTGGAAAAGTTAGGCCAGGTGCCCACATTTCTAAGCTAGATAGGCAAGGCCAACCTGGCAGCCTAGGATGCCTTCCTAATCAACAGAAACAAAGAGGTACTTCCAGAAGGAAGGCGATTTAAGATGGGGAATTCAATTTGGTTGGGTAAATCTGCCTCTGGAGTTGCCTCTTTGCTGACCGTAAGAGAGCCCAGCTGACTGCTCTGGCCTGAGATGCCATTCAGGTGTGAAAGTGAGATAAATCCCACCTTCAGCTAATGAAGCCTCATGGGAAGCCTGCCTCAAGGTCCTTTGATGCCACCAGCTCTGAGGTGGGCTGCCAGAGTGGAGAAGCATATGTGAAATGCTCTTGAGAATGAGAGAAGAGGTTTGGCTTTGAAAAGCTGTAGGAAAAAGAGCAAATCTGCATGTTTAAAAAGGAAGAAGCAACTTCTGTGGTGTGCAAAGTCTTTTACAGACTCAAAACAATGATGGCAGGAGGGAGATGGACTTGATTGACTCAATATTTCTGGGAGGAAAGAAGTAGCGTGTGCTCCCAGAAGGAGATGACGGCCAGCATGAGGAGGAGAGCGATGGGGTAGGGAAATGCTGGGCACAGGATGGTGGGTGGCTAACTGATGGCTGAGAAAGCAGCTGGGAAACCACGCAGACTAAATTTCTGGGGCTTAGCCCTACGCAGGAGGAGGTTGAGGTTTGGGGAAGCAGGGAGACAGCGGATGAAAGGTGACGGAGGAGTTAGTGGCAGGGAGGAGGTATTTGGCAATGTGGTGAGCTTTTCTGTGACCCTATGGGTGAGGGCAAACCAGGCGTTATGGAGACAAGAAGCAATGAGGAAAGGTTTTTTGAGCCTGGCAACCTTTGTTAGAAGGACTCCAGCCCCCAAACAGCATTTTTGCAGGTGTTAATGGCTGCATGGGTGGGGAAGATCTCCAAACTTCGCGTTATTGGGGTTGTGCTAAGATATATTAGAAGACCTCTTAATCGGATTATAAATGTGCTTCCCTGTGCAGAACAACCCAACCATCCCTGCTCAGTGATATTTATTGCAAAGTCAGTAAGTCATTAGGTGGCGAAGTTCAGATTTCCAAGTGCATGTTTGGTATAGACAAGTCAATATGTTTTTGTTTTTTTTCTTAATTTAACTTCTTGATTGACTTATTATGTACATTGGCACTTTTAAGAGCTTCAAATAAAACACAGTGAGAGTTCAGAACAAATGTAAATGGCCTAAAAGAAAAGGAAAAAAAATCCTATAATCTTTTTTAATGGCTATAAAACGTGGGAAGGATATATCATAAGCTCCCCGCATGGGGTCCTTGTCTGCGTTCAATCCAGTATTGTAATTTAGACATGACTTTTTATTTAATTTCTGACTGAGAAAGGGAAATTAGAAAACAACATTATCTCAGCTGCTCCGTTATAATGAACAATATTTCACAGTGCCAGTATAAGTTACCTTAAGAACTTATTTTATGAGACAAACATTGGCTGAATTCCATGAACAACTGGGTTTTCTGGTGTCTTTTGTCTGCTAAAGAACCCAAACTTAAGTAAGGTTTTTAATTGTAAATAAGCCCGTCATTACAAGGATGTGCATGTTACATGTGTGTAACATGTGGACCGCTGCAGCGATGGAAGTCATGGCAGTGGGCTACAAGTTAGCATCAGGGTGTTATTTCCTGCTGAAGTGCAAACACAGGCTGCTTTGTTTCATGTTAGACATTGGTTTCTTACTTTTTTTTTCTAGCACGTGTACCTGTGTGTGTCTCCAGCAGTGCTAGATAGTATAGGTATGATAGAGCCCCACGGAAACATCTTGCTAGCTTGGTTATTATGGATGCATAGACTGGAAAAAAAAAAGTCAGGATGCACAGTGTTGAAAAAGATGGAGGGAGGGCCACTGAGAGCTGGGCAAGGTGGAGATACAAGTGCCCCATCCACCCTCAGGTTGTGGCCAGAGCAAATCTGTTCTTAACAAATTCCTCCAAATATTTCCAAGGGCACCAGCTCCAGGCTAGGAAGTTGCCACAGATGAGCAACCAGCTCTGCTTGTTTGTTTCCAGACAATAAAACCCAACCTCCTCTGTTTTGCTGCTGTATAAATGTAGACCATGGCTAAAAAATATTGACTTTAATAGTTTTTTTTTTTCCTTTGGGGAAATCCTAGATCAGGATTATGCAGCTGGATGTTTATTTAGCTGTAAATAACACATTCTCCTGTTAATCTCTGTATCTGTTTTATCAATTTTTTTAAGTCACGGAGATTTATCCAGTCTGTAATTAACCCTTTTGCATGGTGAAATGCAGGATTGTCTCTTTCCCCTAGCCGCTAAATACATAATGTTCTGATAAATATTTAAGCAGTAATGAGGGATGTAATGCACAGTAATCCATTAGTGCCGTGTTCTGGGGGAGTGGCGCGGTGCTAAAATGGATGCCGTCAGTGCTAAAATCCCAGATTGAGCAGAAGGCCTGCTGACCACTGTGGGATTTAGCTTTGAACTGTGCTACAGGTTGGGAAATCCACTTGAAGGTGCAGACGTGCTTTATTTGCCTGCCAAGAAAAGCTTCCTTAAAAAAAACCCAAAAAACAAAAAAACCCCAACAATAAGAAAACCAGCCATTTCTGTGAACAGTACAGCCAAATATTCCACATTCAAAAGACTCCTAAAGGCCAAGAGTGGGAAGGCAGAGCCTGAACCAGTGATGCACTAAAGGTGATGTTAGAGGTATGACCACAGCTGGTCGCACTAACATCTAAAACCAGGCTACATCAGGGTCTATGAGAATCTTCCCACTTTGGGTAGGTCTACTACCTTTTTCTGTGTTTTTTCCCCTTTTCTCCCATTCATTAGACCTTACTGTCTGATTACAGTTCTGTCTATGACGGATGTCTGCATCACGACAGTCCCCTAAAGGAACAAATACAGCAACGGGCAAGGCATCGCTTCTTACTTTGCTTTTCACAGCAGGATCTCGATTCCTGCCAAGGATGGGGAAAGGTGAGGTTTGGTACCCAGCTTTTTGCGCTCCAGGGAGCAGCTGCAGCTAAATGTGTGCTGTGTGTGTGCTGACTTCCATGCAGAAAACCAGCAATACTCTCTCCGCTCATCTGTGTACAGCAAGCAACGGTAAGTGGCTCTGAAGAGATGTCCCACTGGGGTATACGGCTAAGCAGGATGGTGACTTAGTGCCCCAGTAGAAACAGATGGGAGTTGGTAGAAACCAGCAGTGTTTCTTTGAGGTAATGGAAAAGGAAGTTTTCTGGAGTATCTGTGAATTTGCACCTGGACCGATAAACAGTTTTTTTAAATTGTTATTCATTTTACACCTCAATAAAGCTTAATTATAAGTAAGCAGTAAGAAAAGCAGGAGACATGTTCCAATAATACTGCACTTCTCCGAATCATTCCTATGGGGCTCTGGCAGTTTTGTTACCATGAAGCAGAATAAAACAAATTAAGAAAACTATTCAAAATTCATTTAAAAACATCATCCGAGGAGCATCATAATAAAAGCACAATGAAAGAGACAAGCTCACTTGGCTAATTTCCTTCATGTGCTGTGCATGTTTATAGCGTGTCTCTTAGTATGTTTTAATTAGCATCACAATCATCAACTGGTAACTAACAGCACGTATGGTTCAGGTTTGGAGATGCAGGCCACCTATTTGGAGCCGGGAAGGGGTAAAGAACCTGATCTTGACTTTGTGGATGCGCAGGTTGGCAGAGCCTGCTGGCAAAGCAGGGCTGTAAAGCCCCAGGTCTTGGCCAGAGAGAACATACTTGAGCAAGGGACCAACTTCCAGACTCCCCATCCCTGGTCCCAACTGCTACCCTTCTGCTCAAGGCAGGACTCTGATGGGGAGATCACGTAGTGATCACGTTGCTCACGGCCAGCCTGAAATTCGCTTGTTTTTGTTTCTTGTGGGTGTAACCCAACGATGTGGTCTCTTCTTGGCACCTTCCTTGTCCATCTTTTCACCATTGGAAACACGTTGCACCGTTTGCCTTTGACCTGCCCTCTCCTTACTGCAGCCATTTACTTGGTTTGCCTTTTATTCTGAGAATTCTTGTTTCTCTTGCACTTTTTTTTTTTCCAGTGATGTTCCTGCCTCCATCTGACCCCCCCCCACTGGTGGCGTGGGAACCACTTCAGGTACCTTAGGTTGAAGCTGTGGCTGAGCGAGGTGACCTGTGCTTGCCAGGACGATTGAGGTGAACTTTTCTTAACAGCTTCCAGAGCAGGGCTGATCTCCCTCTCCCAAGACTGGGACCTGGGGTGGACTATTTCAACAAGTTTGGCAAGCTGTGAGCTAGCACCTGCCTCCAAAAGGGATGGAGGAGATGAAGCTATGATGGATACATCATGCTTAGTGACCTTGAAAGTTTTTAGGATGCTACTCTGCTTTTGGGAACTATCTCTAGCTGGAAAAGCATTACTTCACCAGGCTACCTGCACAAAAGTATGCTCAAGTGTTTCTCCCTTGATAGCCCCATTTAATAGGATTTTCCACCCTTGAGCCGTTTCAGGTACCATCTCTTGAGTAGTAGGCGCTGCGGTGCAATAGGAAATCGCAATGTCTTGCAGCTCTCCTGTTGGTCTTGTGGTTTGTACTCTGAAATGGTCATCTTTGCATCTGGAAAAAGAAGAGCCCGTCAATCTCAGCAGGTTAGTAGAGGAGGAAAAAATTTGGGCTTGTTTTCATCTTAAAATACTTCTGTCTGAAGGTTTGACCCAACCATATTCTGTTATTATTGGAGTATCTTGTCTAACTTACTTTTTCCTTAAAAAAAAAAAAAGGCATTTCACTTCCCCTTAAGAATATGTTATGAACTGCTGCACTTTAGCAGTGTGATAGTTCATAACAGAATTGAGAGGAGCATGAATTATGTCAGAACTACATTACTAATGTGTAATCTGCAGCATTGGTTAATTTGTTTTGATATTAAAGTTTTAATAGGAAATATAATTTGATTGCATTTTAAAAATAAAAACTGATTTTCTGTATTATAGAAAAATATTATGAATAATAAGCAAAAAAGGGGCTAATATAGCTAGGCTTTTCTATTAACAAAATGAATATGTTTCATACGCTCTTTGTGTACTAATTCAAATCATTTGATGCCAGTTTGAGCTGATTTAACATAAACTACAGCCTTGTTCCTTTGCTCTGCATTTTGCAACATTGCTAGCATTAACTTGAGGATGGGCTCAGAGTTTTGCAGTATCAGCTCCTTACACACCTGTCATAACTCAATTACTAGCAGCATTAGCACCTTGTACTGCACTCCCAACACACCAGCAGAGTCTGGGCTGTATTTATAGATGTTTTCCAGCTGGACTCGGAATAATTAAAGAACCCCGCTGTGCCAGCGATGAGCCCTCCACCTCTTAAATCAGTGTGGGTGGCTCATGCTAGTGGTGATGTACTAATGGTTGTGTTATTAGGATTATAGCAGGGGAGCGTCGTCTCAAGAAAGGTACGACACTAAGTGTGATGAGTGCAGTGGGATGATGTGAAAATGTAAGAGGGACCACACTGGGTCAAATGAAGGTCCGTCTGGTCTGTTTTCAGCAGCGATTCCCCATGGTGCCTGGGGAAGAGGGTAAGAAAATGGAGTGAGCACGTGGGATCCTTTGGCTGGTGCTTTCTAGCTTCCAACCACTGCCCGTGCTGCCTGGTTTTCCGTATTTTGCAACCTTCAGTGGGTTTCCCTACCGTACTGGAGCTGCGACTCCAGAGGACAAACTGTTGCTGCGATGTTTTGGCACCTTTAATGAGCTGCTTCACCCCTCGTAGCTGTCCTTACGCTGTGTGACCTTTTTTACCATGGTTAAAGACCTCGGTGCACTTTTAATAAAGAATGTGAGCTTAAAGTAATGAAAGGGTAAAAGCTGGCCCATGGTGAACAGCTGAAGGTACATGATCTAGTCAGCTTATCAGAAAGATATAGAGGAGAATTGATGAGAGAGCGTATTTCCTTCCTGGATATCTTGGTGGGTGCCAAAGGACTCCTCAGTCCAGTGGGGAAAGATATAAGAAGAACTGAGGACTGGTGACTAAAGCTGTAAGATTTCAAATTGGAAAAAACCCCCACACATTTTTTCTCAGTGAAGATAATTAATTGTGGATAATAATCGTCAGGGGAAGAAGTAGATTTCTGCCACCTTGATGGCTTAAAAAAAAAAAGAAAAGCCTGTCCTCCTTCTTGGAAGACGTATTTCAGTCAAGCACAAGATACTGAACCAGACCCATGTGGATGACTGACATAATAAGGCAAGATATTTATTATACTAGATATCTCAAAGGCCCTTCAGATTTTGGAAATATCAGCATTATGCAGGAGCATTGTGTCTAGGATCTTTGTCTGCGTAATTATATTTCTCCTGTCTCGGTATTTCCTACAGTTCCATTTACATTTCAGCTGCACCCTGTCCTTGACTGTGGATAGATCCCATTCTGGGATGGCTCTTATTATTGATAGTGGCTTTCCTTATTCTAGTTGAAATTAGGAGAGCATTGCTGTTTCCAGGTAGGTGACCACTGAGTTTCACTCCAGAGGTGGCACTGGGTATTGTTTGCATAGTCATAATCTTTGGGAAGGAGGCAAGATGATAGATTTGGATGCAGAAAAGGGAGGAGAGTATTAGTGAAGCAGTCAAAGAATGCATGTCTGGTCAAAGTGCTGTATCTTGAGTATTTTTTTCTTGTTATTATTGGTATCATTATTAATAACCACTGCAGCAACAGAGTAAGGCTTTCTATATCTTTAGCTGTAGGAAAATTGATCCCTTGGCACTACAGCAAGAGGGAGGAAACAGTGTAAGTTAGAGGGACACAAACCCCTTGATGAGCAAATTCAGAAGTTTTCCAGGTGAATATTTCTTCTCAGCTTCAACTCTTTCTTCCTGCTTTTTCTTGGCTGGAGCGCCTTCCCAATTGACATGGATCTGTTCCCATCTTTCTGCTAATGTCTTTGAGTGCCTACATAACATTAAACTTATAATTGCCTAAGTAAGGAAGAGATTTCCCTTTGGCAGGGGATCTGATTTAGCTTGACAAGTGCCAACTCCTGTGAAGAACTGATGATAATTAATTCCTTATTCAGGTCTCTCTAGTAAGAGCTGCTTTTTGGGTGAGAAATTTCAGTCCTTGCCTTTACCTACTTGCCTCCTGCCCTCACCCTTCTTTGTCTCTACTGAAAAAATAAAAGTCTTCTCCATCTGGCTGTAAAATGGATGTTATCTTTGTTTTTTCTACTCATGGATTGGTCTTGTCTGAATCTTATTTCTTTCTCCGTGACATTTTCTATTGTTTTCTGTCTCGGCACAGATATTCTTCCAGTTCTCATTTATCTCTGGGACCCTGGTGCCCTATGGGGAGAAAAGGGTTTAGCAGCTCACCTCATCCTGGCTAGAGGAGCTCAAAGAGGAAGACCACTAGCATTGGGGAATGGACAGCTGGAGGGATGGATATTTTATTAAGCAGCTTAAGTCCTGTATTGATAGTTTGAATTTCTATACCTAACAAAGATGCTTTAAATTTTGTGAAGTGTGAGACTAATCCCACCAAATCAAAAGCAATAAATATAAGCATATAAATTTAATACAGAAGAAAGTATATCTTTGTTTATCCTTGTGGTACAGAAACAAGTGTATCCCATGCAATAATACAGCGTAAAACATGGAAGAAAAGAAGGCTCAAGCCCATGAGACTTCTCCAGAGGAGTCAATGAGAATGGGGGGCCCTTGGTAACAATCTGATTGCTCTGTCTCTAAAAAGGATATTTTGGAAGGCAATACTGAACAGATTAGGGGTTGGAAAAAGTTTTCCATATCACAGGTACCTAGCACCATCTGAGATGTCTTACTGTGCCAGTCATCCACGTTGGGCTGGCAGCACAGGAGCAAGAGCCAAAGCGTAAGCAGGATACTTGAGTCTGCCCAAAAGGGCATAGTTGCCTATGAATAGGTGAATGATCCTTTGCAATTTTGCAGTCTTGAAAAGAGGCAATTGAAGGAGAATCTGATGGACATTTCCTGAAAGGCACAAGGAAAATGAATAGGAAATAGTTGACTATTTCTCTTCTCAGAAGAACCTGTGCATTTACAAGACAGCAGCTTTAAAAGCAGCAAAAAGAGCTATTTCACATATTGCAAGACAAGGTTTTGGAAGCCAAAGGCTATAAATGGGTTGAGAAAGTAATCAGATGAATGCATTGGAGAAGGGTTCCTCCATGGCTATTAAACACCACCTCCATTTCATGATGCCTCTAACCTGTGGATGGCACGACCTGGGAGGTACATCCCAGAAAGTATCTTTGGAATTCCCCTGTTCTCAACCTCTCCCAGATGCTCTGGGAAATGAGATATCTGCTGTCAGGCCCTTCACTGGCCCATGTGAGAGTGCAGAAATGTGCTGTGGTGGGATAAGAAGGCTGCAGGGGTTCGCCTGCCCACAGCTTGGAGAAAGCACAAATGTGCTTTGCTCTTGGACTGTGGGGTAGGAAAGTGGCCAGGAATGGTTGTAGTCCCTGGAGTGCAGTTAATTAAGATTTTTTCTCCATGCAAGCATTATGAAGATGAGAGGTAAAGAGTAGCAAGCAGTTACTTAGAGGTGTATCGTGGTACTGTGCTCAGAAACTGGGGTTGCATCCTGCAGAGCCAACACTTTCAGCCAGTCACTGCCAGGTAGTTTAATGAATTTATTTCATCTTAGGTGGAAAAAGCACTGACACCCAGCCGACCAAGCAGCTTCCTCGCAATTCTCCTGTGTTCCTTTACACATGACTCCTGTCCTCTTGGGAAATGCACCTCACACCAGGGAGCAAAGGGCAACCCACCGCCCATTTCTCAGCACGATTGAGAGGGGCCCTGAGGCGGTGATGAATTACGGTGGTTTCTCATGTCTTTCCACCAGCCTTGGGCAAGTGGAGGATGGCCAGTGCCTGGCACGTTGTTCCCAGCCTGCTGTCAGCCCCTTGGATAGTCCTGATGGACTCCTTGCAGTGATGGAGCTTCTTTTTTTTTTTAATTAACATAAATTAAGACTAAGCAGGAGCACCTCACCCCCCCTTTTACCAGGCAGGCCATTGAATACAATTCAACTGTTACTACATCTTTTTGCCTTTTTTCCCTGTTAAATTCCTCTTTTTTCACCATGCCTGAGTTAAGAATGAGCTATTTCTGCTCTGGCTGCCAGGTTTTTAAGCTCTGCTTTATCTGTCTGAAAGCCATGTTGTGTTTCTTCTTTTATATACACCATCCTTGCAATAAAGATTGTGGCACCAGAGCTCGCAGTGCCTTTATCTCCAGCAATATCAGCTCTGCAGTTGTAAAATCTCCATTCCCTTTACTGAACTGGTGAGATCAGCTCCGGGGAAGCAAAAGCCCCCACGGTAACAAGAGGGTATTTTATAGCAGCACCTCCCTGTCGAAAGCTGCGCTTTAAAAACTCTTTTCTTTCGAATCTCTCAGTTTTGCTGAACCACCTGCTTGTCCAAAGGAAAATGAGAAGTGGCTTTTGCTTTTGAGTAGCCCTGGGCTGGAGGGAGCAGGAGGAGGATGAGGAACATCTGGGCTCGGTTCCCTGTGCTGCCTTTCACGGCAATGCCACTTTCTCGGGCTTCCAGCTTAAAATAAGGCTGGAAACACTGCCTTTCTCACATTGCTTGTTCATCTTGTTTAATTTGATGGGATGTTTCCCTGTCAGCACCCAGCACAGCATAGCCTTGTTTTCACTGGCAGCTGCTAGACATTACTGGCATACAGACACTTTATTATAGGGCATCTCCTCCAGCCAGGTAAAAGAACTGCCTTTCATTTCACAGCCTGTGGATACAGTAGTTTCATTTTCAGAGATATTTCCAAGTCCTTTCGGGAGCACACCTGAAGAGGAAGGTGAGATGAGTCAGGATTTTTGGGATGCTTTGCTGTGCCCCGGCTTTCCCAACACCCGGAGTCACTTTGTGCTTCCGTGTGGTGCTCCATGGACCAAGAGATTGTTTCCTTCGTGCTTTATCGTGATGGTCAAATAATAGGAGAAGGGCACTGCACCAATATTTGTTATATAAATGTGATAAAAATAATACTTCAAAACTAGTCAGAGAAGAAATGAATAAGCCAAAAAGAGAAATAAATGGTAATGGTCACTGAATGGGTGAATTGCTGATGCATCTGGCCGTGAGAAATGGAGTGAGGAGGAAAAGGTGATAAATCTGATAATACCTGGGTCATCTTCAGAAAATGGCCAGCAGAACTGATGGAGGCAATAGTTTGAAATTACCTACAGGTAATCTGCATTTGGCATGGCAGCTTATTTTTTGTGTTTATAATGGTGCTTAGTTGAGTTCGTCGTCTGTACGTGCATTTTAAGCACACCAAGGCAGTATGTGCAAGCCATGGGAATGTTCCTGGAGGAGGCAGGCCCAAATTCTTCGCTGTCACTCTGGGTTTTATAAATGTGTCCATTAGATTGCAAGCTGGGCTAAACTTATTTTCCTCCAATGAACTGTGTCAAGTCAACTTGAGGGCACTACACCGACTCCCTGGTGATGCTTAACTGAGTCATTCTGGTTTACCCATGTGGACGGATTGCAAAGATTAATCTGGATCTACAGACTGAGTTTAGACAAAAACCTGGCTCTGAACTTCAGAGAGCTCCACTTTTCATGAGTTAAATGAGAGCCTCAGGCCTGATCAGCCCAGCACCATGATGAAGTGTGGGTTGGAAGCCGAATGCCTGAATTATTAAGTTTGAGCTCATCTCTGCTGTGGGTTGTTCAGCAGGGCCATGCACAGCTTGATGGATTCAATTGCAAATCCGGGCTGCGTTCATGTACATTTGCCTGTGTCAGCTTCAAGCTGAGCTGCAAGTTCAGTGAAAGGAAAATAATTCAGAGTGAGACTCCAGCTAGGCTGCTGGGTTTCTCCAGCTAAACCAGAAAGTTTCCCTGGTTGAAGGTGAAATCTTCTTGATACCAACAGTTCCATGGGGGACCACATGGAGAATAAATAGGTGCAGGTAAGCTGAGCTGCAGTGAGAAGCAAGTCTGTGCTGAACCCGCACCAAAGATTAGAGCATGTCTTGTGCAGAAATGTATGGCTTCTTTCAAAGAGGCTGCGTGACATCTGAGAAGAAAAAGCTGCCGTGTCCCAACTCAGGCGGGACAGCCAGAGGATAAAAGGTGCTGCAGAAGGAAAACACACCTCAGCTCTCTTCAAAGCAGGCTGCAAATTGAGGTCCCAAGCCTGTCCCAGGGCAAAACGCACGCTGTGTGACTACCAGCATCTTGCTTTACGCTATGTGACATCCCTTGTCAGATTATTTCACATTTAGGACCTTCAGAGGCAAAGGCTGTGACAATGCTTTTAAAGAAACTATTTCTTTTGTCTCCCAAACCACGTGATTTTCGCAAGGGCAAGCGTTTTACAGCACTCAGCCCCCTGACAAGGTGAGGAAGAGCATACAGCATTAAGTTCGCATAGATGCTCTCAGTAGAACTTCAGCTCAGGGCTTTCATTTCCTTCAGTACCTGCCTTACAGGTCCTGCTTCTCTATGGCATCCCTTAGCAGAAATCGCAGCCTTTTTACATCTCGCATGAGGCAAAATAACACAGTAGCCGATCACTCCCCTTTGTTCCTGCTGCAGGAATCGCTCTATGAAATTCCCTGGCCTGTGTTATAATGGAGGTCAGAGCAGAGCAAAATATCCCCTCCTGGCCTTAAAATCTATGAATAATATTTTCCCTTTGAGACTCCAGCCAGGATACAGCGGGAGAAGCCTCTGCCACACCTGGGTTATGGACTCAGGCTGGGTGTAGGTTGGATAAACCCATCACACGCGGATGGATGGATCCGGTGCATCTCCCTCCGTCCGCCTGCACCTCCATCCCAGCCCCACGGGGCAGGAGCATCGTGTTATCGCAGCAGTAAAGCCACTGTGAGCGGGGATGGCATCTCACATGTCTGCTCTTGCTCGCTGATTTAGTATTCAGAATTTAGAATTTATTGAGGATTCTTCCTTTGTCACATCATCTATCAGAGGCAGACACCACCGAGATGGAAGGGGAAAAAAAAAATTAAAAACCTGTTTATTGCTCAACTTGCTCTAGGCATGTTTTAGTTTATTGTTCAGCTTGGTTCATTTCAGTGTTTCAATTTGAACAGTTCGCTTAGTTGCTGTGGCTAAAAAAAAATAAATTAAGAAAACCATAAGAAAACCTATTTAAAAAAAAAAAAAAAAAGAAGAAGAGGCAGCAGCAAAAGTTGAGATTTGTGGGGCCCCACAGCACCTCACAATGTCAGAGGTGTCAGCGGATAATTTAAGGGCACAATCCCGCGTAGCCAGTAAAGATGTGCTCCCAATTGCCTATTCTGCGCGTGTTCGCCCGTGGAGCTGCGATTGGCACCCCTGGGAGGAGCTCCCTGCGCCGGCGAGAGCACGCACCAGAGACCCGCATTGCAGATACCCTGCCCGGCCCCGCCGTGGTTTGCAACCGCGACGGGTTTTTCCCTTACGGAACCCTTCGCCGGGACGCGTGAGGACCCCAACCGTCGCCGCTCGCTTTCGCCGAGCTCGTAGATGGCGTCGGTGAAATTGCTCGCGATTTGCACCGGCACGAACGGGATCGGTGTACTGGGGGGGGGGAGTAAAAGGTGGTCGCGTCTCCTAGGGTCACCCAACGGCAGCCCTGATTCGGATCCGGCAGGTTCCTGAAAACGGCATGGTGGCGTAATGCCTCCCTCGAAACGCAGCAGCTCTTACTTCGGCAGTCCTAATTACGGCTCTGCTGATCCTCCAGACCTCGCCTCAGAAATCTCTGCCTCCAGCGGGGTAGGGGCTTTCCGACGAAAACAGGATCTGGCTTCTCCGCGCAGCTGCTTTTAGCATTCGAAGAAACCTTCTTCTCCAGCAGCAAGTGTACTAATCTCTATGGGAGATAAGTCAATTACAGCAAATTGAGCTATTTCATTTCTGGCTGCAAATGGCTTTCAGTTACACAAGTAGACACATTAATCTAATAACTAATGATCATATATTTTACTAATCATACAACGCTGCGTGAGGTATTATATCTAATTATATTTAAGATTAAGACATCTTTATATGTGTATTTTTGCCGGTTGCCAGGCTGGTGCAGATGGATGAAAACAGGAATAGATAGCAGGAATATTTCCAACCTCCCCCCCCCGCCCCCCGTAAGAAACAGGAGGTCCCTTTGAAAGATGGAAAGATACAATTCAGAGAGGATTGACTGGAGTTGCCTCCAGAATAGAGCAGAAAAGAATGGGAGAGAAAACCTGCAAGGAAATATTCTATGAAATTGGCTTTTTTTTTGGTTGCAAGGGTTGAATCCAGAGATTTGCTGCTAATGGCTTTGGTGCAAAAAATTAAATGAAACAGCTCCTGCTGTTCTCATCCTCCTAATCTGGCCTTTGAGCCTACATACTTTGGAGCTGCAACGCTGATGAGATACAACTGAGAGATGTTTCCTCCAGGGTGGACTTGCAGAAAAACCCCACTGCTCCCAGATGCTGGGCTTTTCAAAGAGTTTATTTAGAGATACTCTCAGAGCAGATCATCCAGAAGAAACTTTGATGCCCAGCCCAGCAAATCTGCAGGGCACGGGCTACTCGTTCCTTCCGTGGAACCTTGTTCCATGTGGGCAAGCTCGGGTTGCCACCTTGCACGCGTGTGAGTCCACGGGCTGGTTGAGTGAGACATTGCGCAGAAACGAGTACACTCGCATCACGCCTGGGGGGTCGAAGCCTCTGAGAAAGGGCTCATTAAAAAAAAACAAACCACCCTTACCTGCATTTGCATCCCTGATGTTCTGCTGTGAACGCCAACCTCTTCTGCTGCCCACAGCGCTGGCTGGGCGCTCCGCAGTTCCTCATTAGACGGGGGTGGACCATCTCCTATGGTCGGGTGCCAGGATGGGGCAAAGGAACGCAGCCACAACTTGCTCGTGCACGGTGTTGCTCCACCCCCAAGGGATTTCTTCCACTTTTCCTTCAAGAGGGTACGGCTGTTTGCTCCATGTTCAAAGCAGCGAAGGCTGGCAGCGGCGAGGTGCCCTGTGCTTAGATGGGGATATTTCATTTTCCAGGCTCAAGGAAAGCCCCAAGAAGCCAAGAGATAGTTATCGACATAAAATACCTTGAAACACGATCTTTAATGCAGTCTCTTAATGCTTATCCTGAAGGATATTAGTATGTGCTAAGATCACTCCCTGAGCTTGCCTGGGCTGTTGGTCAATATGATGTGTCCTAAATGCAGTTATGCAATCACTGGTTATTCTCTTTGGTAAACATTTTTATTCATGTGGGTATTTTTTGCATCGGTCTAACAGCAATCCATCATATGTGAAGGTCTCGTGGCAGCTGCTGTTAAAATCAATATGTGTTAGGATGCCAGAAAACTGAGCTCATTTTTCTCATCTTTGGCATCGTAACTAAAGATCATAATAAGAGATAATGATAATGAGGCAAGGCAATGATTAGAGATACTCCGTTAAAGGAAAGAAAGGAATCAAGCAAGCAAGAAAAGAAAGGGTGGTAAAATAATGTAAAAGGACCTTACTCTTTCCCTGGGGGAAAAGTGGAGTTAATTGCTAGGGAGGCATGTATAGAAATCACAATTAACGTACCCTTCCTTCACCCTTGCCCTATCATTCTCACATAGAATCCTTACACGAGCATCACAGTCATGCGTCTCTGCAGCAACCATTGCTAAATCCAGGGCCTGGGCCTTCAAACCCCAATCTGAGCAAATAGCTCTACAAATGCAGTTGGTGCAACGGACCACTTATTTATCGGGAGGGGAAATCCCATCCCTGGTTAGCAGCAGTTGATGTGGAACATGCTCAGCTACAAGGTGTTATGTGGGACTGTTCCCAAGGCTGGATCTTCGTGCCATAATCAGCTGTGACTTATTCTGCAGGGTATTTACATGGAAACCAACACTAGGGATGAAGTCTTCCTTATTTTCAATAATGTATAGTTGTGCGCATGCATGTATGCTTGCACGTGTATGTCATATATCGGCACCTGTGTCCATACACATAGAGATAATGCGTGTGCACGTAACCATGTGCACGCACAAGCACACGCACTGTATGCAAAGCTAGAAACAAGGCAGGGCTAAAACAGCACATAAATGATGAATGGATAGAAAAAGATTTGGGAGGAGTGAGAATATTTGTCTATTAAAGCGTGAGTGGCTTTCAGTCTTCACTTGAGCAAAGCTACCACACTGCAGAGGGGTCAAACGACCTGTAATATAATTAACATAACACAGTATAGTACAGAGTATGTATATAATTCCCCCAAACTATCCCCATGGCATACTAGCCATTGTAAGCATGCATCTCTACACATACATAAATACATGCATGCACTCACATATGTATATAATGAATTGTTTGTGTGGGAAGAATTTTACCTGTGGAGCTAGAAAATCAGCTACCTTTTAGGAACAAATTAGCATAAACACATGAGAATATATTTTCATACATCATCCTTCTGTCCAGGTATATAGTATATATGTATATTTGCATGTCTCTGAAGTACACCAGGAATCTTCAGAGTGATGTAAAATCTGAATAATCAAAAAAAATATGCATTTGTTAAACAACAGGTATGGAAATGAGACACACGCACAACTCTGTCACTGAAATCCTGACACCAAGTCTAAGGTAAGTCCTTCCGTGCAGCGGAAAGCTCAAGATCCTTTATAGCATCAACGTAGCCGTCTTAAGCCCCTAAATCCATCGCCAGAAAATCAAGCTCTGTGTCTCTAAGAGCACGCTCCTCCTGCTCTGATTGCCTTCCTGTAAGCAAAGCCGTGGTGGAAACCCCATCCCGGGAGGCGGACGGCATGTTCGGATGACAGAGGGAGACTGATCCTCCCCGTGCCAGCGCCTTAGGCAGGTGCTCTTTGTAGTTCAGTTCCACTAATCACACCGCGGCTCTGACATCCCTCCCAATATTTAACTTTCCTGGGACCTCTGGTAGTTTATTAGCATTTTCAGGCTACAGGTACTGGTGTTTCTGCCTTCAATTACGCGGCCACTTTTTTGCTGCGGGAGAATTCCCTGCCCCAGGCTAAGCGGCGACTGCGGTGATAGGAATAATCATTTGTGGGTGATATTTCAGCAACGTGCAGAGGGAAGTGGAAGACGATCTGTGACAAACAAAATGGATAGTATCAAAAATCAATTCCACTCTTGCTATAGGAATGAGCAAAGGAAAGAAAAAAAGGCAATTCAACAGCTTTTAGAGGGGGGAGGGCTCGGAGGGAGGAAAGCAACCTGCTTAAAAGAAATATTCATTTTGCTATGGTACCAGGAAACACGCCCTTTGAAAAATTTTGATTTTTGATCTGGTTTCACGTGTGTCTATGAATATTTCTAGCGCCAGTTTCGGTGCTGGGAAATCCAGGCAGTGCCAGATCTTGGCTCCAAACCTGTTTCCTTGACCTCAGCCAGACCATCCCACAAGGCAGCAGGTCCTTGTTCATATCTGCGCGTACATGTCTGATGTGTACACACGTACATTTGCATGTCCGTAAATGTCTACCAATGTACACGCGTGTGTTTCTTTTCTCTTAGCACTAGGGTGCGTAAGTAGTACAGGGTCTGTGGGCTATTTAAACTCGTTTAGATCTTCATACAATACAAAGAAGCTTGACCTAAGGCCATGGTCAAAGGAGCAAACCAATGTCTCTCACACCTATCGAGAACAATTGGGTTTTTCCTTTAGTTGAGGTATCTGCTTTGGCTACAAAAGCAGTTGACTTGCGCAGACTTCTGCCTGTAATAACAGTGGGAATGTTGAAATTACTCCGGCATTTGGAGGGCTGAGCATTACCATGAATTTCACCAGAGCACCTTCCATCATAATTTGAAGCAGTTCATTTATGTAGGAGCAGAATATCCATTGATGAGAAGGGAAAAAGAGGAAACATGCAGATAAAAGGGAGGGAAAATGGAAAGAGAGCCAAGCTCTCTCCTTGTCCTGGCACTGTCTCTCTCCACCTGAGTCTGAAACCATGGAAGCTAATAAAGGCTCAAACCCAGAAGCCCCAAATCCTACACTAACAGAAGTTTTTACCCTGAAAAAATAACTTTGAGAGAGGCCAGGGTGTTGATTAGGGACTTCATTATCGCTACAGAGTCTATCTGAAAGCACATGGATGTGTAAAAAAGACATACCATTTCTATTACCGGCAAACAGGAAGAATTTGCTCTGTGAATTACGGCACTGGCTCCTGCCAAAATGCTCCTCACCACCACCACCATCATTGCTCTGCTTAGTAGGGCCTTTCCCTCCTCTGCTTCTAAAAAGAGGCTATTTCGCGTATTCACAGCTCTGATAATTAGAAAGCTGCTTCTAATTTCCAGCCTAAATTTTATTCATGGCTAGTTTAGACCCATTTGCACTTCAATAGCCCACTCCCAGAGGAAGGACGGGGTTGCAAAGCTGTAGATGGAGGTGATGGGTTTGACCCAGAGAGGAACCGGGTTTCTGCAGCCTCTGCAAAGTCCCCAGTGACCGGGTTGAGCAATGGGCATTTGCTGTTGATGAATGGGGCTGAAACATTACCAGGAGCAGGGCTGCAGGTGATGAATTCAGAGCTGGTCATCACTTCTCAGATTAAATATTTGGTGATTCCAAAATGGCTTTTACTTTGAGCTAAGAAATTGTGCCTTCTTTTCCCTCAATGTCTTTCATTTTTGATGAAGCTGGAAGACAGAAAAATAAAATATTTTAGTATCTTTTACCTTGATTTTTTTTAAATTGTAATTTTCTACCTTTTCTCCAGTGCTGAAAGAGAGAGAAGAGGATGAGAAATGCTGACTAAGCCATTTTAGCCCTTTGTAGAAACCTGCAGAAATTAGTTTACATTTCAAAAACTGATTCTCAAATATTTCCCTTTTTTCCCCAAACAGGTCCCTGGAAGACAGTCATGGCAAGGCACACCTTGTTGATCATCCCGAGCACCCTGCACTGTACCGAGGGTACGGGAAACATGGTCCTGCCTGAGCAGTTATAGAAAGTTAAGACAGAGAGAAGGTCTATGGAGGGTCTATGGTTGGTATGAACAGAAATGAATTGTTGTCCCTTGAAGTGCCAAACTGACTGAAGCGTATCTCCCCCCTTTTTAAGGAAATAAAGTCTTTCAAAATGGATGGGAAGTGATAACAAAAATACCACTACTTCTTACTCAAAGCATTTTTTTAGTCAATGTAAAAACCCTCTCTGGAAAAAGTCATCCTTTCCACTCCCTCTGATAGGCATGGAAAGAGATGTGCAGCACGGGAAAGCCTTGGGCACATCATCCAGCTGACTGCTGCAAATTCAGGCTGGGGCAGGTTGGGGTTCTGCAGCATCTGTCCCCCCTCATTGCTCCAGTGTCACTCAACATTACTCTGCACTATTCCCAGACTGCTACGGCATCCCCCTGCATAGCTCCAGCATCCCCCCACATTGCTCCAGCATCCCCCCGCATCACTCCAGCATCCCCCCGCATCACTCCAGCATCCCCCTGCATCGCTCCAGCATCCTCCTGCATCGCTCCAGCATCCCCCCACATTGCTCCAGCATCCCCCCGCATCGCTCCAGCATCCCCCTGCATCGCTCCAGCATCCCCCCACATCACTCCAGCATCCCCCTGCATCGCTCCAGCATCTCCCCACATTATTCCAGCATCCCCCCACATTGCTCCAGCATCCCCCCACATTACTCCAGCATCTCCCTGCATCGCTCCAGCATCTCCCCACACTGCTGTGGGCTCCAGGCGATGCTGCTCCCCGCCGGGATCACGCAGGGACTAGCAGCTTGCCCAGGCTGGTGGGACACAGGGCTCTGGGGAAGGTCACCAGCGAGGAAGAAGGACCTCATGTGTTCTCACCCAAGCCCACACACTGTTCCCGTCAGCCAAAAAGAGCTACTCACCAGAGCCACTGTGTTAGCCATGCTTAACCTGCTGCTAAATAAAGTTCGTAGCTGTTTAAATAAAGGTATGGCAAATGAACGTTGCAGAGCTTCTTAAATAACAGCCCATTGCTGTTAACACCCAAATTCCACTAATGATTTGAAAACAATTAGTGCCTTTCCAGGTCATGAAGAGGGTTGATCGCCTTCAGCCACATTTGGTTTTATTTACGGCCTTCCTCTTTGTCGTCTTGACATTTGCCACAGGAAAGTTGGGAAAGACTGGGGAGGGAGGGCTAAAGAGGAAGCAATACCTGATCATGTAAACAATTAGACCTTTATCCATCCTGCCCAAAGAGGTCCTTTATCTGATGACAACCTCTGCGGAACGGAAGAGGAGTAGGTACCTCCCTCTGGGACCATCCTAACTATTCAATCAATTCTCCTCAATTACTAACAAATCTAAATGTGATTTATCTGCCCAGGAATCATTCCAATATCAGGCGAGGATCTATCAATAAAACCCCCAAAGGCAATCTTTTTTTCAGAGCTGTCAATAGAACCTCTGAAGCACAAAGAGAGGGAGCCGACAATTGAGATATTTTGCCTTTTTTTTTCTTCTTTTTTTTTTTTTGAGCACTTAATTAAGTCGACAAGAAGCTGTCAAGGATAATTTTCAAAGCACACGGCCTCAGCATCTGACATTTGATAATATTACACTCCATGTTGATTGAAATTGATTTTTTCTCCTCTTTTTTTTTTTGTTGTTGGTGGAAGGCTGCAAAAAAGGGGGCATTTGACAACTTTCTTGCCCATAGATCCAAGGACAGCAGGCCAGTTTGTTAAGGTCAGTCATGACAAACAGTATGATGGGTTTTTAAAACCAGCTGAGTTTAACAATAGTACGGCACGGGTATGTTATTTCAGTGTCAATAAAGCAAGCTGCTCAGCAGTTAGCAAATATCTCAGCAAGATCTGAGGCACCAGGATTAGAAGTAACAGTAAATTTATAGGGTCGGATTCTGATCTCAGTTAATACCATTGTAAATCCAGAGCAAAATTCATTGACTTCAATAGTTTTTGATCCAGAATAGTCCAGATGTGGTCATTTTCTGAACTTGTTACCAGAGCTGCCGACTGCACCATTGCTTTGGATTTATTTGTATTTATTTTTCAGGCTGATGGGAGTTGGGCACTTCTTCCCTTTTCCCCCTGTAAAAGTCATTACTGTAAATCTCTCTAGATGATCATCTGCTTAAGTGCCTAAGCTACTTTGTAAACCTATACATGCAATAGCTGCCATTCCCATGCCTTTGAAACGGAAACAAATGCGACTCTGGAGCAGAATCCGTCCCCTGTCGTTACTCAGACAGCTCAGAAAAAAAAGTACGGATGGCAAAAATCAGGTTCCAGGTTTATCTTGCTATTTGGCTCTCTAAGCAGTGATCAGTATTTACTATTTGCTGCTTAGCACCCCACACAGAAAACAAGGCAGACTCTCAGCAAATTGATTTGAACGATAATATTTTATTAAAGTTCTGTACTTAGTTGCTCGTGCAGCTGCAGCTGAGCAATTATGGCATTTCAAGAATAATTTATTGGTTATTGGAATCCAAGACGTTATTTCTTTTGTCTCGGCTACAGAAAAAGACCCTGGAGCATGGCAGTTGTGTAAGAGGCTGGGAAACCTGAAGATGCTCTCCCTGGCTTCTGGGCACAACAGCAAAAAGTTGGTGGGATTAAGAGGGGATAATGAGACGGAGGATGGGGCCAGGGATGTAAACCCCCTATTCCCACACATGAAAATCCCAGCTTGGCTTCAGCTCATGCCCACCCAGAGGACAACTCATGTCACCTGCTCCAGCACATGGCACCGGGGGTCAACAGGAATGGGAACAACTTGCGAGTACTCCCTTGGTCCCTCCTCGAAGAGGAGCTCCAGGATGAGGTCAAACCTTGTCCCTGTTTTATTTATTTCTAATTATTGCACAGGATGAGCCAGAGATGCATCAACATCATGGTGCAGCGCATTTCAGAAGACCCAGTTCTGGAGGGATGGGGGCTTCAGCAGTGGCGACAAGGCCAATCTCATCAGAAACCAGATATAAAGTGGCACGTCTGTCTTAAACAGATAGATGATTCCTCGCGAGCGTGTAATTTAGACACC
Organism: Buteo buteo; assembly: GCF_964188355.1. Classification (NCBI taxonomy): domain Eukaryota; kingdom Metazoa; phylum Chordata; class Aves; order Accipitriformes; family Accipitridae; genus Buteo; species Buteo buteo. The sequence continues at coordinate 4,118,276 of NC_134204.1, read as the reverse complement.
GGGCAGCTTTTACCCATCAGCGAGCATCAGGGAGCAAGCCAACTGAATTAATTAATTAAATTGCCCAAGGTCATCGAGGAAATTTGTAGCAGAGGCCAGCAACGGGCACAAATGGCCCCCAGGTCAGCATCTCCATCGCCACAGGTGTGCTCTTAGCAGGGGCATGGGACGAGAAGGGTTAAGCTGGGCTAGATTGAAGAGAGACATAATTATCCCAGGTAAGAATTAACTTGCGAGGAATTGGGAGCAAGGCACCACCTGACTCAAGCGAAATGATCTAAATCTGTATGTCCCACGCTGATCCCCACGCGGCTCTCCTGCAAATGATGCACCAGAATTAACTGAGCGTATTTTACAGTAGGTACATTTCACCCCTCGGAGGAATACTATAAATGTTGGTCTTGCGGACGCCACTTCTGCAGTACCCTGAGATGAAGAGAGAGAGAGGTTTAAATCCAAATCAGTGTCAGCGCTGCCTCTGGAAAGCTCTCACAACAATTAAAGCAGAATTATAACGGGTTCCCGGGAGTGACCGCAGTTTGGGTTTGCGGGGTGAGGGATCCTGGTCTCTCCACCTCATTTCAGGCAGATGAAGCCTGGGTTTTATGACTTTTGGGACCTTGTGGCTAGGAAATTAAAGAGTGCCAGAGGTCACGGCTGGGCACTGGAATGTGACTGTAAGCCAAATTATTAGCTCAGTCTGAAGGTGCTTTTGGCCAGGGGAAGCTGGCCCTCTCCCAGCCACCTCCCAGGGATGCTCTGAGGGACAGCCTGGGCCAGCACCATCCCTGACTGCCTGTTTGGGGCTGGCCACCCCGCGTAACAGTACAGATGAGGCTATTTGTGCCGGAGAATGGCCCAGGTGGGCTGATTTTAGCAGCATAGATGTAGCCTTTATGGCCTGTTTTCCTGGCCTCTTGATCTAAGGAGAGAATTTGGGACCTCGGCTGGTCACAATAAATGGTATCAAGACAAAGCAGTGGAGGTGGGAAGGCTCAGCTGGTCAACCTAGCAGTGATGCTTCTCTTTGGAAGGGTCCCTAAAGGGACAGATCCAGCCTCGTCCCCCATGTCTGCTCCCTCCGTGGCTGCCTGTACCCCCCGTGCTTGCAGAAGCCAGGCGTGCATCACGGATGACCCCGGCTCAGGTTTGTTTCCCAAAGGTTCATGGTCAAGATGACATTGTGGCCAACCCTGAGCCACCATCCCATCCTGTGCCATGGTTGGTCTGCTTGCCCACGGGGTTAAATCACAGCGCTTGTGCTTGCCATTGGCCTGGAGCACGTCCGCTGGATTTTCTGGGGCTCCTTTGGTGCGCGGCAACAACTAAGAGGCGTGAACATGGTCATCAGTCACAACTTGAGCAAATTTTTGTTCTGAGAGTGTGGTTTTTCCTTGCTCAGGCTCCACTTGTGTGTGCAAAGCGTGAGCACCAAGATTTATTCCTGGTATTTGCTTTCTGTTGTTAACTCCTCATTTCCTGCAGCCTTGGGATAATGGAAAATTCTCACTTTTCAGTGTTGGACTTGTTTCCTTAAGAAATACCTGCCTGCAAGTGTGGGCTGGAGTTTGCTGATCTGGGAAACCATGGAGGAGAGGCGTAACTCTCACACATTGCTCCCCTCTGGCTTCTTCTGCTCTGCTGAATACAGCAGGCTGAGGGCCATCCTGTGGTCTTAGGGTACAGAGCATGGCACAGATTGCTCCGTGCAATTAAACTCCCTTCCCTCCCCATGCCGCGTGGGCTCCCCCTTACCATCGAAGGGGAACGATCCCTGCCCACAGTGTCCCTCAAATTGTGTTGGGACTGTCCAGGCTGGGCTTGCTGGGATGGGCTGAAACCAAGTAGATTTGAGCATCGTGACTGCTGTCAGCCCTGCAACTCTTCTATCCCCTCTCCTGTGCGTGGCTTGAGTTTGGTGTTTCTATATCAGAGGGAAGGAAGGTTTCCATGCCTGCAAGCTCACCTGGGTTTTTCCAACTATACGAGTTGGTCTAATAAAAGATAATGCCTATCTCCATAAACCCAGCTCCACCTCAGAGGCTTAAATCAAAGTATAAAGCTACTCGTGTGATGTGCCAGAGCAGGATTTACTGCGAGCCATCAGTTGGGGATCCGGGACAGTGCAGCCATGCTGGGCTGAGTCCTCGCTACCTTGAACCTGAAGTGGTCATTTCAGCCTGGACCCAACAACTCATTTAGGCTCTGAGGACACCGTGATACCTACCGGCAAAATTGCTGTCAAAAACATCTGTCCTGGATCCCTCAGGGGTTTAGCAGCACTCTTGGGTGCTAAATACAGCAGCACCAGGCTCACCTGGAGCCCAGCTCGACCATGGCATGGTCTGGGCTTTGGTAGAAGGACTCTGGGGTTTTCCTTGCGGGATCAGAGCAGGGACTTAGGTTGCCTTGGCACATTGAGGTCTTGGGGTGATGGGGACAAGTGATGCCCAAATAAATTGGCCCGGTCCGCAGTAAGACCTGGGGATGCCGGCCCTGGAATGCTGATTTCGCCTTCGATGCCTTTGCCTCTGGCAAGTCACTTAACAGTGCAGTTTTCCCTCTGTGTAAAATGGGTAGAATAATCACTTCCTACCTTGCAGGGGTGACGTGAGGCTTAATTAATTAATTAATTGTTTTGGAAGTAATTAAGTTTCTTATTTCACAAAGAGTGCTTTTTTCTTTTCTTTCTCTTTTTTTTTTTTTTTGGAAAGCAGTCGTGTTGTGGAGAGCCTCGAGTGTCACCATGGCCTTGAGCTGAAGGGTGTTCCCCAGAACCAGGGCAACTTCAAATCCTTGCCTAAAAGGAGGGACCTGGGGTCCTGCCACTCCCATCGGGTTTGCATGCTACAATCACAATGCCATGGCTGCCCTCCCTTGTTAGGTTAAAAAAAACCAGTGGTGGCCACTTTCCCATTCGGAAAGGCCAAATCCTGCCAGCATCGGGCTCCTCTAACACCTGGTCATTGGGGCCAGGGCGTGTGAGTTGAGGTCCTTGCCCCAGGTAGGCAGGCAGGGCTGGGTGCCCAGTCCTTCCAGTGTGCCCGAGCCATGGGGCTGGTCCCTAATTTCTGCTGGCAACTCTGAGCTACAGCCCCTTGCTGAGCTCGTGGTGCTGGTAGAGATCCCCCCGTGGTGGATGGGGACATGGGGGTCACCATGGGAGCAGTTGGCAGAGAGCAGGAGACAGTGACAAGTTAGTCTGCAAGAGATGATCTGTCTTTGGTTATCTTTCCCTAATGCAGCCAAGAGGTCTTTCAAATTGCAATTAAGACTATTGAGAAAGTCTCTATTCCTTGAGAAGCATTACGTAGGGTACTGAAAACACATATTTTTAAGTTAATTTGGTAACAGAGCACATATATTCAGATTGTCCTTAATTAACCATTTAAGATGCAGAGTTCCATTCAAACCCTCTTGCTCGTCATCATTTTCAGAAATGTTGCAGGAAACAAGCAGTGATGGATGAGAAACTGAGCACTATCTGCTGGCAACAGACGTCTGACAAAGTGATAAGTATAGCTAATTCCCCATGGCATTATTTGTACACAGTGCATAGATATGGGTGAATTATTGCTGTCCCTGATTGTCTAATGATTTTTTTTTCCCTCTTATATGATCTTTTTTTTCTTACCTGGTATTTTTGACATCCGAGAAATTCATATTGGCAGGTTGATCTATATTGTCTAATATAACATAGAGTGTAATCAATCACAAATCCTGCCTAACCTTTTTTCAGTAACTTCAGTTACAGTGAAATGACAGAGGTCTGTCCCAAGTTAATGAAGATTGCATGACTAATTTCCACTAAAAACTTGCCATGTAGACCAGATCCATTAAAAAAAAAATTAGCACTCAGCCCTTAAATTACTCTTCGGCATTTACTACTGCAAGACCAGCCCAGCTCAGAGACTTAGGGAAGTTATGACATTTCTTTCTCTATATGGTGTCCGCTCAGAGAAAGCCAAGCTTGGATGGACCTTCACCTGGGAAGATCCATGGGTGCTTCAGACATGGAGGTCTTGCTGACTGCTGCCAACTGGCTTGTAAAGAGGCAAGATTAATTTCTCAGTCATTGAGGGTGCCATGCTCCCAGCTCAAGGATGCCACAGGAAAGCCCCTGATGGACTGGTTTTGGGTGGGTCTGGTGTCCCAGCCCAGGGTGCCAACAGGAGGTGCTGGTGCACTGCTGGAAGGAAAGGACTGTGGTCTTCATGAAAACATCACTCTCTGAGCCTCGTCAGAGGGACAGGTGCAATTAAGGGTTGAGAAAATGATGCAGAAAGAGGAATTTTCATCAGGAACTAAGAAACTTTTGAGTAGAAGCAGAAGAGGCTTTGCCAGAGCAAGACTGAACCTTACAATCCTAATGTTTATAGAAGAGTTTTTAAAATTAAAACTCATGGAAAGCTGACAGGAGAGGGAAATCACAGACTTCAGGATGATGCATGCTCTTGGAGTGAAGATGCTATGAATATTTCTTATGTTGAAATAGAGGGTAGGTCAGAAATTGGCAAAACTCAAGAATGAGGAGGGTAAATCCAATCAAATAAAGTCCCATTTAAACAATATACTTTAAAACAGGCAACTGGATCATGTGTGGGATGGGGCATGATGACCAACCAACCATGAAGCCTCAGCATGAGCCCAGTGTTGTTCCATTTCAGAAAGGGGGACCTACATAAAAATGGGACAGCCTTGTAAGAATGAAGCCAAGAAGAGCCAAGAAGAACGGGTAAAAGGCTGGTAAGAGGCAGGGGAGTTACTTAAAGATGTTATTTAGAGACTAACAGTAAATCTCTACCCCACATCACAGCAGGCTTTAGAAAGACCCCCATGCAAACCTGGCATGAGTCAGCAATAGCTCAAATGAGACTATGAGGAGTTAGAAGGTGTCCTTCAAAAAGCTGAAGGTATGTCCACCAAAAGAAAACAGGAAACAAAAATTCTGGCACCTTAAAACTAAAAAAATAACAGGACAGAAAAAAAAAAAAGATTTTGAGGAAAAAACTGCTGAAGGTGCATTGATAATAAATCAGAGGTAGGAGCCTGCAGAGAGTTTGCAGGGCAATTACAGCACAAGAACCATTGCACTGTCAGACTAAAGTTTCCTCTAACCTAGTACCCCGTCTCTAACAGCAGCTGATGCCAGATGTTTAGGAAAGCATAGCAGAGCATTTAGTGACACTTTCCCAGTACCCTTTCTCAGCCTTTAGGGATTTGCAGCTTGGTAGCTTCCCGTAGACCTCACCAGGGACTTCAGATGTTCATGATGCAGTAGGGATATTTAGAGAAGATAGGACCCCGCTGGAGAAACAAAGTGATTTTTTTCACATCTATATTCAGTACAAAGAAGCCCAAAGAGTAGCCTACACTTGTAATGTCTATATTGTGGTGTTCAGCAGAAGATAAGTCAGGAATTGAAGTTTCAGTAGGAGAGATGTAGAGTGGCTTGGTAAAGTGAATACAGCAGTTATTGGGATGGGATGAGCTGTAGAATTGCTGCATGCAATTCCCAAAGTCTGAGGTCTGTACTAAGCAAACCATTAGAGATAATGATGAAGACGATCGTCAGGGCATACATGGTAAATATAATACAATGAAGAAGACTCGACCCATCCTTCATAAAGGGAAGCCAAACATAAATCTGTTAGAGCTCTTTAAAGGTCTTGTTAAACATATGGAAAAAGGTCATCTGATAATAGATAAGTAAGTTTTCTGTGATGTCCCACCCTGAAAGCTTGTAGAGCAGCTAGAAGGGTAGGACTTTTAATTAATTAATTGGTGGGGAAAAAACCCTAGGAAATAGAGCATAGGAATACCTTTTACAAGTCACCAGTAGAATCCCATATGTGTCTCTAGTAAGATCCATGCTGTTCAGCATATTCATAAATAACCCAGGAAGAACTGTGGATAGTGAGATGACAAAGCTCGGTGATATTATTGAATTATTCAGGGTAGTAAAAACAAAAGCTGACTGCTGAGATTTGCAAAAGGGTCTGCAACCCTGAGTGACTGGAAAATAAAATTGAAGATGAAGTTCAATGTTGCTAAATGCAAAGTAATGCACAAACATGGACTCTGAATTGTCTATTACCATTGGGAAAGGGAATTTGGAGTTAGAACAGATAATTCTGAGAAATTGTCAGCTCACTGCTTGGTGATGGGCAGAGAAGCAAATTAAATGCTGATAATTATTAAGAAGGGGTGAAGAACAAGCCAGGAATGTTATGTCACTGTATGAATTAATGCTGTACCTGCATCATGCCTTTCTGGCCTCCCCGACCCCTAAAGGAAAATGTAGGAAAAAGATGGGAAGGGTTGTCCAAGAGAAGAATGGCTTCACACAAGGTTCAGAAGAGTCCACAAAAAAAGGTGAGTGTGGAGATAGAGGTGTATAAAGCCAAAGGAGGTATGTCCTTCCTACTGCATACGGTGGGCTCCACAGCTTACTGCCAACAGATGTGGTGGATGCTGCGAGTTGACATGGTTTCAGAATGCAGTGAAACAGATTCATGGAAAAAAAATCCATGAAGGCCATTGATACAGAGCTACTACTTTCAGCTCAGAAAGTCCCTATGCTGGAAATTCGGAGAATATACTTGATGCAAATGAATTTGTACTTCTCTCTAGGCTTTAGCCGTGAGCGATTGTTGGAGGCAGAATATTGGGCCCTGTGGTCCTTCAGGTTGATGCAGCTGTTTCTTTTTGCTCCTTTGGCTGCAGCAAACCCCCTAAATCCCAAGGCGTCTCAAAAAGCATCCCAGAGGATGCTCTGTGCGGACACCCGGAGCAGCTCACGCCTTCCCAGGGTGTCTGCGCACTCAGGCAAGCGTCACAGTTACACTGCCCTATTTCAGGGTCAGTTGCTCAGAAATGGAGGCTAAAAATGCATTTTTTTAAATGAAGGCTGGGGTTCTTGTGCCTAATTCTGGGCCAGGACTGTTTCACAGTTGGGGGCTCTCCAAGCGCAAAGGGTGACGGATCATTATCCTCCTGCTGCAGGGGAGAATGGATGGGCAGGAGAATCTACCCACTGTTGTCCAGCTTGTATGAACAGCCCAAACAACGTCCATGTGATGGGTATGTCTGGGTCACCCACGTGCTTTTGGAAATCTGAGCCCTGTTCCCTCCATCGAGAAGAAAGAACGGGATCCCGGCTCGCTGCTGGCAGAAATACAGCCCCCGCCGACACACCGCTCCGGCTGCTGCCTGCACTTAAATCTCACCAACCTTCCTGCTCTACCTTAAACCGCCAGCTTTAGAGGTCCCCACTCATCAAACTCTTGTCAGGCAACAAGAGGGGGAACAAGGAGGGCTTAATTGATCAGCTTCGAAAGTAGCCTTGAGAACTTGATTCAGATATTGACTTCCAACGAGCTGGTTTAACTCCAGCTTCCAGAGCCAGCAATGGCTGAACATCAAAACTATTAACCTCTGGCCTTACCAGTTGGTGAGACATCACAGCAGCAGTAATTAGGAAGTCAATCGGAATCACATGTCTCACTTACACTGGCATGTCAATCAATAGTGCCAGTGACAGATTCATTAGGCCAGGCCTTGCAGCACAAGCTAGTAACAACCTCATAAAATACGCTTTTGAGGCAGGGCAAAGAAAAATCTGCTAGGAGGACTTGACTAGATGACAATATGTATTGATTAGGGCTCAAGCAATTTATGAAGTGCTACTTGCTCTGCAACCTTTCTGGCTTGGTGCTAAATTTTCCCAAGTAGTTGCTAAATAAAACAAAATATTACACTTTTTAAAGCCATTTTCTGACAGGGCATTTTTTATGTTAGTTACAACTAACAAATAATCTAGCAAGGTAAAACTTCAATAGTTACTTAATGGTGAAAGGTACCTTTCATTTCTCTGGCCATCAGGCTTTGAAAGAAAACATCCATCTGGATGAGAAAAAAACCAAACCACCCATCTGCAACATGATTAGAAAACTCTCCTACCTTCTGGAAACAAATTTTATTTTAACATGCCTTTCTTTAGAGCAATTTAATGGCCATTCTTTTTGGTGGGCCACAAGAAAAGTGAATAATTCAGTTTTTAAAACTAAATTAAAAGCTCTGTTTACAGAGTACAACCAGATCTTTACTGCTTGTTGCAAACACAGTATCTTTTAAAGACAGAAACACTGTAATCGGGGACTTGCAGAAATGCTCTTTGCGATGCTGTTCTTTTAATTGGATCTTTTTGCCCTCCTTTGCTTGTAGCCAGTTTTTGTCAGGGTTTTCCCAAGGTTCAGAAGGACTCACTGCTCTCTATTCACTCTGCCACCGATGGTGGGATTTATTTCCTCTTGCCCTGCATGGTGAAGGAGCATCATGCTTCAGGGTAAAGTGTCGATGCAGGGTCCCTGCAGTGACAGCTATCTCTGTGGGATTTCCCACCTTGCATGCCTTCATCCTCTCTCCAAGACAAAAATCAGAACTGGCCCATCTTCATCTCACTGGCCAAAGATGCCAGAATGCAGCCATGCGGCAGGTGGGGCAATTTTCATGGGCATTAAAGAAATAAAGGATTATTCAGAGATTCTCTCAATATCTGAAGAATTGCCTATGTTTGTTCTTAAAAATATACCTGGCAAGGAGAGAGTCTTACTAATGCTAAATAAGGACTCAGACACCTTGTGTTACAAGAATCCAGAGATCTACTTTTGTCACCTAAATGTGAGCAGACAAATTCACCTCTGGCCTAACATCACTGAAACTGCTTGGCTCCAGATTTTTTTCAAGCCTCTTGCCTATCACATCCACTTTGCGATATCAAAGATTGTCCAAAAGTCAAAAGCAGATGATCATTGGGTTTCAGCAACCACTAGAAAAGGGGCTCAGAAAAACACAGGACAATAGCTGTGAAGTCAACCCTTCCCTTCTTGCCTTGCCTTGCCTTCCCTTCCTTTTCCTTCCCCTCCCTTCTTCTCCAGTGCAGCTCCTACTTCATTTTCCAGCAGATACTTCATTGTCACCACAACAATTCTAGCGACCAACTTTAATAATCCATGGCTTTGCACAGGAAAGTACTTGAGCATCTTCTTCACTTTTCGTCAGGTGTTAAAGACACAGCATAAATGTTTGCTGGGTCAGAGTTTAACCACTCGTGGTTGTAGGGGAGTTTTCTCCATTTTTTCCAAATATCTTTAGCTCTGAGGTAGCAAAGGGATATTTCTCAGGGTGGAAAAACTAAATGCCTGTGCTAACACCATGTCCAGAGAAGGCCCCAGTCTCTTATTTTCACATCAGATTAATAAAACCGCCAAAGCAGCCACTGTGAGGCAAATGCCTAATATTTTGGAAGGACACTGACTGAGGGTTTAATTATTTGTTAATAAGAAGTGTTTTCTGGTTAATTAATTTGGGAGCGTTATTAATGTTAATAGTACAGCTGGGCCAATAATTTATGATGATTAATTTCCTCACCAAATTCAGATCTTTTCTGCTCTTGAATTGTCCAGGAACAGATTGTAGTTTTCTCGAAACACTTCATTGCTTTAAATTATTTGCCAGATAACTCCCGCAAATAACTCTGGGTTTGGGTCTGGTTCACAACTATTTCACTGGCTTGTATTACATGTGAAAGCTGAACTGCAGGGTGGGACAGGTAAGTCACACCGGGAGTTTGGCTTTCCAGTTTGGGGGACAAAACATTTTAACTCGCTTTCATTGCCAAATGTCTGTGGGTAACACATTAAATTGCCCTCTCTCCAATTCCTTCCAACACTCCTGCCAGTAAACTCCTCATTCCACCAAACAACTCTGCCAGTAAATTAAAATTCATTAGAATAACCAAGAGAAAGGGCCATAAACAGGTCTAAGTAGAAACAACTTGATTTTAAATTCAGAATGAATATACATGGCCATTTTTTTCCATTACTCTTCATTCTATACCAATTAATTCCTAAAAACTGCAATCATCTTTCCTAAAATAGTCCCAGGTGGTTCAATAAAATCCAGCGGAAAAGGAAGAGTGAACTGGGTATGAGTTGTTGAGTGCTGGGAATCCTTTAAACTATTTCTAACATGGAAAGTTTTGGAAAGGAGGGGTATACGCTCCACATAGAGACTGGAAGAAGGTCACTTTGCATATGGTTTCCTCTGTAATAGCAGCGTCTTTCACATAGTAAAGTGAAAGCTTTAATAAAGAAGTAATAACTGCTTACGTTGGCAAAGAATTAAACCAGCTGTGTTTTTGTGAAAAGCAGTAAAATGAGTTTGTTTCCTCCAGTAGATTCACTTTTTGGGACTTTTGAAAGGCCCTTTGGTTTTATCCCTCAGTAAAGTTATTTTAAAGAGTCTAATGAGAAGGCCAAGTCCGGCTCATTATAAACTTCACGCATGGGGAGATGCAATTATTCTCCCTTTCCTGCAGCCTCCCCAAGAAGCCCCAGGTGAAGCTGATGAAACCCTTGGCCGGTCCCACAGCCCATCCACTCCCCCTTTGACACTCACCCAACGTTGAGGTGGCATCAAGAGGTGGATGTGAAGATGGTCACCCTTTCTGCCAGCCCACAGGACCCTTGCTCATAGCTGAAGCAATCCTACAGCTCAGAGCTGCTGGTATGGACAACCTCTGCTGGTCACTGCCATTTTAATTGTCCCGTCTCAGTGGCCTGCTTGGATGGTGTTGGATAATGTGTTTTTTTCCAAGCCTGGCAAGCCCCTGAAGCTTTCCCACACTTCAGCTAGTGCTTTGCAGGGCTGATTTACTCCAGTCTTATCAAAACCTAGAGCTGGAAGAGGCAACTATTAAATTAATATCACAATTAAAATTCAATCAGTGCAGCAGTTGGTTGAAATTTCTGAATCAACACAATAGGTCATGAAATCAAATTATGAGATATTAGAAGGAATGGCTTGTTGCAGTCTTGTTTCAGAAAATTTAACAGGAAAAGCTTTGCTGTCCTTTGGGTACAATGTGCTGGCACAGCTGGTGTAGGAACACGTGTCCATATGACTTTGATGGTTAAATTTTATTCTGATCTAAGACAATTTTAAGGCAGTAGAACAAGTAGGAAATACATCATGCATATAGCAGACATAGCATGCGTATGCCTAAGGGCTCTGCTTTTTACATTTCAGAGTCGTCCCTTACCGGAGGCTTTTGATGTCGATCCTCGAAGCATCAGTTGTTTCCTTAACATCATTTTAGGACTGAAGATGCAACAAAGTGAGTGTCCTGTAGCAGAAGCTTAGTGCTTTCTGGGTAGATGGGCTTGGGTCCCTGCACCCCCCATGCCTGCATTCCTGTATCCCTGCATCCATCCTGGTACCTCTGCCCTGCGACTGTGTCTGCGAGCCTGCAGAATCGTGGAGATCAACAGCAGATCGTGTGAGCCTTCAAAAATATGCAAGAAAGAGGAAGATTTGTTCGGAAAATTCACCTTTACCTTGTGGTCAGGGTAATGGACACAAAATGCCCAATCAAATATAAGAGCATCCCTTCAGAAAAATATCTCAAAGTGTAAACAAGACCTACAACCCACATGTATGTTCTTTACATAACATTGACTCCACATGTCCTAAAATGTCCTGGACTTTAAACTGCCATAGGATTGAGGCAGGAATCCACAGTTGCCCTAAAACTGGAAGCTGATTTTGAAGTATATTTTACCAGAATAAATTAATTCATAATTTAATCAGCCAAAGCTTTCTCAGGCTGAGCTCAAACCTGCCTCTGTGCTTCCAGCCCTTCTCTCCCTGCTTGGGGAGGGGATTGCCTGGGGACCTTCAGTACCACCCTTTGCCCGATTGTGTCATCTACTGAAAATGGGAAGCAAGTGAGAGGGAAAAGGAGTGGTGAGGGCACCAGTCGCTCAGCTGTCTGAGAAACAGAGCTCTCCAACTAGGGCAGACTTCCGCAGCTCTTGCTACCGTGGTTTTTCCATCATCATCTTCAAATTCTCACCATAAAGATCCAGCCAGTCTAAAATCCCCTGGATGAAGGAAAAGATCCACTTTCCTCTTCCTGATCAACATGCCTCTAACCAACCATACAGCTGGTGTAGCCTGTTTGCCAAGTATAATGTGAAACTGTCTTATAGCCCCTTGGAAAAGGAAAAATGTACCAAATTATCCTCTTAGATACCTGTGGGCTTCTGGGTCTGTGCTGGATAAAATGGGGAAAGCGCTGCTGGTAAAGGCATCACGGACATCATTGAATTATACCTCGTAAGTGGTATTCGCTAAGTGATTTATTCATTTGTGAGATTCAGGGTATTCCCTGGGGAACAGCAAAGATCGACAGTCTCTTAAATAGAGAGGTTAAATTCACAAATCTGCTGCAGTGTCAAAGACTAATAATAAAAAAAATGATCTAGAGGAAATGAAAAGCTTCTGCAAGATGTTTTCTGATGTCCTGTCCAGTTTGGTTTTGCCTATTTCTAGTAAAGAGGATTTTAAGTTCCTCTACCGAATTTTTTCCACGGTCCACCTGAAATCAGCACATTTTCCACCCAAACCTCAGATTTTTTTTCTTCATTACACAGCATTTCTCTGTCAACTACTGTCTCTCATAACCTTTGGGAGGTTGGATGCTGCAAGGCCCTTCATGACTTTTCAGGTGAGATGTTTGACCTCAACATCTTATGAAGACAGGTCAGCCAAGACATTCTTTTTTGGCATCTAAAACTTATTTTTAGAGATCTGCTGGATTTTTAAATGGGAAATGCTCTTTGATTTTATCTGATGCAATGACTGTAGATGAAGTTTTTCATATTTTTTTAGCAAAAAAATTTTTTTAGGAAAGCAGTCTAGGTTGATCTGTGTTTAATTTGCAGAATAGGTTAAGACAGAAAGAAAAAATTATTTAAGCTGAAATATCTACAATAAAATACTTCAATATTTTGTTTTTAAAGTAAATGCAATTTTGAAAATTTCCTAATAGCTTGTGTTTGAAAAGATTTAAAAATTAGAAAGAAAATGTTTAATTGCAAGATGAACATTTTGACTAACACAAATTAATTTTTTGCTTAGCTCTTCATTTTTCAAAAAAAACAAACAAGAATTAATTTGTGGCTAACACTGAGCAGTCCCCTTCCTCCTCTTCAGGTTTCCATTCCCAAAATACTATTTTTTCCCCTAGGTCTTTTTAAAAAACCCAAGATGACTCCTATTTTTTCAGAAAATCAGTGCTATAGCATCAGTGCTTATAGTTTGACTTCGGGTGTGCTGTTGGTTTGCATATTGCCTGAAAAGCCAGTCCATATTAAAACTGCTTAATATGCATGGCCTTGGGTGGCATCCATGAGCATCCAAATACTAAATATGGCATCAACGTGAGACATCAAATTAAACACTCTGAAGGTTTATTTATTATACCCATAGAGCTATGGAGCCCTGTGGTTTCTTGGTCTACTCAGTACATGCAAAGTTTAAGGATTTCTATTTCTGCACCCTCCACCCCACAAATATCTCTTTTGTCACTTAAATGGCCCATATTACCATCTTACCACAAATAAAAAAAGGCTCAGTAATCCAACTGCCGAACAGTGAAGCAGAAACATGGGCAGAAAAGTCTTCCAGAAAGGTGTCCTTCCAGCTGACACTGGTGTGCTTGGGCCAGAAGGAAGAAGAATTCCTCTCACCCATGCCTGCTTGATAAAAAAACCCTAAGTTTTTGGTCTTCTTAAGACTCTGCAGGCCCACGGATAGAGCCATGTCTCTTGCTGTGGCTGTGTAAGGCACGGGGGGGCACATGGACCCTTGGGAAGCCCATACTCCACCACGATGCCAGCCAGGCAGGCGGTGGTTCCCATCTCAGCACGTGCAAGAGGCTTCATAACCAGCTCCGTATCTGTCAGTCGGCTTTACTTGCTACTCATTAAATATGAGTAAAGTTAGATTTGAAGATCCTCAAGAGTGAGGTGGTGCTCTGGCTCCAACTCTCTCACCCAACTAGGCTTCAAGCCTAATGATCCTCAACAAAGGAGTATCCCAAAGAAATGTAGTAAAATGCAAAATTTGCTAACACAGGGAGAAGGATTTAAGGCTGAGGCCTTATTTCCATGTCAAGAGGACACGGTGAAAATCCCAAATTCCAGGTTCCCCCTGGGTTTTGTGTAACTGCTTTGTTTTTTACCTGTGGGGACGGGTCCAAGACGCACCGGTGCATTGTCACCAGGGTCCTGGGCTCTGTGGGAACAGGTAACAAAAAAAAAAAAAAAAAAAAAAAAAAAAAAAAAGCAGCCCAGTGTTATAATTGCTTTCTCCTTTTAACGAAGGAATGAGTAGGGAAACCCTACCTCTTGGGTCCCAACCATAGGTGAGAAGTTTACACTCTTAGCCCCTCAGTACCAGATTTATCAGCATTCCCAGGCCAAAATTTTACAAGGATCTTAATTTTGGCTTAATCTGCTGAAGGTTATTTAACAGACGTAACCTCTCCTGTGTAACCAAAATCAACCTGCTTTTCTTGGGGCAAATTCCTTAGCCCCTTTTCTGGGTTTTCTTGGCAAATTCAACACTGTCATCACTTCTAGGCTCATGCAAACACCAAGAGTGAATTTGATATGGAGTGTTTTCCCTAGAGAATAATGTTAGGGACAAGAGGAGCAATTTTTGTCTATGCAGGGGGATTTCTTGTGGCTTGTTGAAAGACAAACAGCAGAAAGACTGTCACTTAAAAACAGCAAAGCAACGCCAAGTAGCAAACGAATAGCCATGTGGTTTCACCTCCTGTTGCAACTATTTTTATCACCACTTTATGCTTCATTGACCAATGGATTTTTTTTTTTTAGCTTTGCACTTTTATATATATTATCCATACACACACACACGAGACTATTATTTTTATCTTCATCATTACATAGTGCTGCTTTTTGTGCCATTTAGACATGAACCTCATTTGAACCCTAAAGCCCCATTTGTGACACACAAAAATACTGTCATTTACATTCTGTGCCAAAGTATTATATAAAAAGCATCAAACGGGAGGAGAGGCAGGAAGCTGGGAGTAAAGATATATAGTCAGCAAAGTATATAACTTCTGGCATATTACTGCTTAATCCTAACATAATTATTCTCATCCTTTTATTTGATTAACTTCTAATGGTTCCTCTTGGTGTTAAAGGTCCCAGTCTGATCATTTGATTTTAGTGTCTGCTATAATTACCGATAATGTTCTTTGCAAGACAATTTAATGATAACCGCATAATGGCCTATATGAAGAAAGCTGCAGGGTTTCAATGCTTTTGAGTAATATAAAATACATTAGACTAACACAAGCTATCAACATGACAGGGAATGTTTGATTTACACCAAGGACTACGTTATAGAGTCGTGGAATTTTTTTTTTGCCCTTCTTCTTCCTTTTTTTTTTTTTTTGCAACCATTTACAATAAATGACAGAACAGTTGGACAATCTGCAACTTGCTGAGAGCAATAAAACGTAGCACAAAGTTAGAAGTGACATGGAGCTGGGCTCGAAAAGCTGCACTGAAGCATCCTGCCAGACTGGTGTGGTATCAGGGCTTGCTATGCCTGCACTGGAGGATGTCACCGGGAGAGACTCCTCAACATCTTTTAAAACAAAACTTATGCAAAGTTTCCAACCTCACTTATCTTTTCTGGGTAAATAAGTGGTTTGGATTTCCAGGTGGCTTTTTCACTCTATTTAAAATCACTGAACAGCAAACAACTTGCCCCAATATTTATCGACAGGTTAATATTGCCCCAATATTTATCGACCTCCATTTCCCAAACCTGACGTAAAAAGAAATTTGATTTCAGCCCAGCCAGCCTGCCATTCTCATCCATGTTTTGCTTCACACCATTGTATTTTCACAGCTAAATATTGCACTGAGCTAAGTGGTTCAAGCTTAGCAAACACTCCTTTGCTCGAAATTAAGCAATCGCTCACGGTTCTGGCAAAATGCAGCATAATTTATGGCGTGCACATGGGAGAGAAAATTTCCTGTCAAAAAAAGGTTAGCAGTGGACATATTACATTTGCTGTTCTTTTTTATTCCAGGATAATGGCATTTGGACAAAAGTAGGCCCGTCCTGTTTATAGTGCTTTATGCCCCATTAGTATTATTGCAAGTCTCTGGACTCACATGTTAAAGCACTTAATCAAAGGCAATGGGTTGAAAATCATGTCCCAGCACTTCTCATATTTGATTCGTTCCTCCCAGATAGAAAGAAGTAAAAAACACATTACTAGCATCAAAACAGCACATGCATTATCTGCTAAGCAGTTGAGAAGCTATCATTGGGTTTTATCCCTTTGGGTACTAGGACGGGCAGGAATTTTCCCCACTCATCCATTCAGAGATCTGAGACTGCTATTTTTCATTTTTCACCCTTTGACAGACAATCCTTTCGTTTTCCATAGATCTCTATTTTAAAGACACCTTCATGTCACTTATTTTAATTGCAGGCTGCAGGCATCAAACCTAAAAAAAAAAAAAAAAAAAGAAAGAAAGAAAGAAAGAAAAGCTTTAGAAAGACAATATTTGAAGTAGTGGTACTTTCATGAAGATCCTCCAAGGATTTTCTCCGAGACAAACCTAATAATGGGAGAGGAACGTATCTTAAGGGGAGAATTAATTTATACATTTAATTACTTGGGATCCACTCCACTTCTCGACGATGCATTTCGATTCTCCATGAGAGCCCTGGCTTCGGCAGCTCGTCAGCCCTGATGGGGATCAAGGGAGCCGGCAAATGGGGTGGCCGGGGCCAAGCCCCATCCAGGGCTTCTGCAGCGTTACAGTATTGATCCAGGTGCATCTGGTTGCAGCTCAGAGAGATGCCGGTGGGGTTTTTTTTTCCTCAATTTCTCCAAAGCCGAGCGTGATGCTAAACCCACGCCGGGTGAATTTACAACCTGCAGTCGTGTCACGCAGCCTGAGCACAAAGGAGGGCAATAAAGCGGTGGGGGAAGGAGGGAGCTGAACGTGATGGGTTGAGCGAGGTGGGGTGGATGCACAGTACAGGCAGCAAACCTCCGTCAGATTCCAGGGAACTGGGAGGCGATGGCAATTACGGTGCCGTTCCTACTATTCTCCAACCATGAATTCGATTTTATTTCGGCGTTGCTCAAGCAGAAGGACCCAAACCTGCCCAGATGCTCTGCAGAAGGAGAATGAACTCCAGGCTTGTTGGGGCTGTAACTTCTGACTTCGGTAGAATCGATCGTGATTTGCAGCAGGAAAAAATTAGACCGTTCCCAGGGAAAAGGAGGAAGAAGTGATCCAGAATCATCCACAAAAGCTATAGATGCTCCCAGGCTGACACATAACAATTTTTAGGTTCAGGGGCCAAAATAACTTAATACTTACCTCTGCACTTTCTTTTCTGGACAGCCCCAGCTCCACAGTTGGTTTTGCAGAGTAATTTCTTTCATGAAGAGCAAAAATTCTTGGGCAGAAGCTTTGCTTTCAAATGTGTTGTGGTACCTGTACATCTCCAAACACATTTTGCTTTGTAAATAGAATACAAATGACTAGAGCTCATCGGTGAAAGCGCCTGGTTTGATTTGTACAGGCTCATCTCTCTATTTTTGTTTTCCTTTATGAGATGAAGAAAAATGAACACACAAAAATTTGACCCTTTCATTTTCCTCCTCAGTGAACTCTTGTGGTTCACTCTTTAGTGCTGCAGGCTCCAGGGATCTTGTTCCATATCAATGAAACTCAAAGCACAGAGAGGAAACTTGATAGTTTATTTAGGAAAGTACATAGTTACAGGTTTTTTGCTTCTTTCTGTCAATACCTAGGCCCCATGA
Organism: Buteo buteo; assembly: GCF_964188355.1. Lineage (NCBI taxonomy): Eukaryota > Metazoa > Chordata > Aves > Accipitriformes > Accipitridae > Buteo > Buteo buteo. Next base: position 4,100,539 of record NC_134204.1, on the reverse strand, counting down.
ACAGAAAAAAGAAAAATTATTTTCCTGGGTATTTAAAGCTCCCCCAACCCCTTCTCACTTTGTGAGCAGATGCAGTACCTGGACCACTTCTCTGAGGATGTGGAGGGAGTTTTCCAGAAAAACAAGGACTCCCTGACTTCAGAGTCTGGATTATTTCAACATTTTCCTCTGTTACCTTGTGCTGGTTTTGGCTGGGATAGAGTTAACTTTCTTCGTAGTAGCTAGTATGGGGCTATGCTTTGGATTTGTGCTGAAAACAGTGTTGATAACACAGAGATGTCTTCGTTATTGCTGAGCAGAGTTATTGCTTACACAGAAACTTCTGCACCCAGAATCTGTGATGTGTATGAGAGGCATTCTCTGGGCAAGGACCATTAGCTATTCACTCCAATCTATGTGTGCTGAGCTTACCCTTTGGTTGACACTGGCTTTTCCTTTGAGGTCCCCCCATTCCTGAAATCCCCGTGGTGTTGACAGTCTCTCTTCCTTACCCTGCTCTGGACAGCCCCAATTTTAGGCCAGCTGGCAAAGAAATGCATTTAAAGCACAGGCGCAATCATTTGTGCATGCAGCACAGCCACAGCCTTATATTTGCTCTTTATTCTCTCTCCCCTTCTAACACAGCCTAATGCCTTATTTACTTTTTTGACCTCTGCTGCACATTGAGCTGTCAGTAGCAATACCTAAATCTTGTCCCCATGAGTTACGACTAATTCAGAACCCATCAGCATGTACAAGTAGTTTAAACCGTTTTCCTTCCAGTGTGCATTACCTACACACTGCCTATGTTTCTCATCTGCCATTGAGCTGCCCAGTTATAATTCGGTAGGGCCTTCCAGTGATCCTCTTGCATCTTTAGAAGCCTTAACAACTCTGGGTGGTCAGCACAGGATCCAAGAAGAAGAAGAAGAAGGAAGAGCTTATTGATGCCAACAAAGAGGATTTTTTTCCCCTTAACGGTGCTCTGACACAGCTTTCTGGCACGGCCGGGATCTAGTCATTTAATCGCCTTGTAGTTCAGTATCCCGGCTGGGTGTATGAGGGCTGTCTTGGTTTCGTCTCTGACTATTGAATTATCAGCTGGATGGAGCAATCTCTGATGCCAAAACAACATGTGTATCTAAGAGGTCGGCACACACAGTTGTAAAGTTATTGTCGGCTGTGTTCATCCAAGTTTGTTGCTCTTCAGGAATGTCATTAAGGCTGCTTGGGAAACCGAGGGTTGCCCTCTTACTTCTGTTGATGCCTTTGCACCTCTCTCTTCTCCCCAGAAATGCATTTATTTTCTGTTCGCTCTTTGCAGTGTGGTGGGTCCTAAAACCCACTCGTGACACAGGTTTGCTCTGGATCTAGCAGTCACGGCTTCCACTTCAAGCAGACTGATTGAGAGGGTGATTCATCCCCTTGAAGAGGATGTCTAAGATGAAGGGAGGAACAGCTCTCCAAAGAGGTTTCCTCTCTTCACTGGCTGGAGGAGAAATCTAATTACCCATGTTTTCTGACACAGAGATGGCTAAGGCCAGATAAGGACTCCCCTATTTGTTGATAACAGAGGATCACCTTCCTACAATTATTTTTCCTTCACTCTCTCTCTGTAACTGCCCCTTACCCTTTCTAAGGTTTCTTATCTGTAGCTAACTTCAAGACGAACGTTGAGAAATCGGTTCACTGAAAGGTGATGGTCAGCCCGAGGCACATGGCTGCAAGGAGGGCTTGAGCAAATGAGCTTATTTGGTCCAGCAAAGAGGAATTTAACGGGGAAATCAAACTGCAGATTAAGGCTACTTGAAAGGTTGTTACAAAGGGGTGTTGGTAATGGTGAATGCGGAAACAAGTTGCACCTGAGGAGGTTTTGGGTGGGACCATAGGAAAAAACTATTTCCTAGGAAGATGGTGAAGCCTTGGGGACTAGTGCCCAAACTGTTGGATGTATCCCACTTAGACATGTCTCTGACAGGTTGAGTTGGTCTCAAAGCATCCTCACACTCCTGATGTCTCAGCTGAGATTTCTCTTCTCCCGTGGTGGCAAAGCACCCTCTGGAGATACAGAGACAACGGAGTAACCCTCTGCACAGCCTGGATGGTTATTCAGACATGAGATCATTAAGAGATTCCCTACACATATCCTAATTAAAAACTCTGCAGTGCAAATAGCAAGATAAAGGGATTTCTGACAATAAGCAGGATGAAGTGCCACTCGAGCACTAATTAAATATGATGGCAGTTAATCAACATGAAGCGTCTTGCAACACTTCGGTAATGATGATGGTGGATTGACCTTGAAGGCTCTGGGAAATGGTTTTCAGGATTCCCCTCCAATGTATCAATAAAGTTGTTGAAAGTAGGTAGCACTCAATAAAAATGATTTTTTTCTTTATAGGATTTATAGCAGGGTTCATCGGGTCTTCAGGCCCCAGGTGTATTTGAAGGCTCAGCACCATCCAGAAAATTGGCTGCTTTGTTCATCCTAGGAAGATGACTCCTGGTTTACCTCTTTTGCTCTTTGCTCATCCTGAAAGGTGGATGATGGTTTGCTGGTTACACATGAAAAGCTGATCTTCAAAAAGCTCCAGTACTCTCTGAAAGGGAAACTGGACATCAAGATGGTCCCAGTACCTGCAGCACAGTCCAGAGATGAGTTTTCATTGTGAACGCTTTATTGCGAAATGATGCTTAAAGGGGTCTTATGTCTAAAAGAGGAATCAGCAATTGGGGGTGAGGGCACAGTGGGAATTTGGAATGAAACTCCCTTGATTTACACATACAAAAAGAGATAAAACATTTGAGTGCTCAGGTTAAAATCTGTATGGAGTAACCGATGGTGCCAGTATTTATATTGCAGCTCCATCAATCAATAACTTTAACAATAGGCAATTAATCAATACCTTTAACAACTCTGGGAGAGGATGACATCTCTGGTAAATCTGAATCTGTAGATCCGTGCCTTAAATACTCATCCCTCTGTCACAGCTGAAGTATTTGACTGAATCCTGGAAGGTGCTGAGTGCCTGCAGTTTTCAGGAGGTGACTGTGCTCTCTGAAATCTGCTCTCCTCCTAGTAAATATATGCGTGTGTTTTTCACATAGGCAAATACAATGCAAACGGGTTTTGTGAGTGTGATGACCTCTTCCCGGCGCTGTCAGGCCGAGCATCCCGGTGGCATTGGACTTCAGAGAAACCACCTCTGACGAGCAGAGTTGCCTCCTCCGCTCTAACTCTATATTCCAGGCACTTGCCAAAGAGAGTCTATATTAAGTTCATTTCACAAATAGATCTGTAGATGTTTCCCTGCTGGAATCCGACCATTTCAGCATCTTTAAGGAGGAAGGGCAGCCACCCCCAGGCTGTTCTCAGCACTGCTCATAGCTTGTTGCTAATTCAGAAAACAACCCACAGCATCAACTGGCAACAGCATCCCTGATTAATCCAAGTTCTCTATCAAGACGCTCTGTACTGTGCGAAAATCTTACTGAACAGTCTTGTACACAACATAAGCCCATTAAAATGATGGTCTGATTCTCTAAAGGTTTGGCTATATGGCTTCCCATAAAAAGTTTCATAAACCACCCACAATCAGCCGCCTTAATCCTCAATTCCTAAAAGCATATTGTGCACAGAGTGACACGCTGAAAAATGAGAGGAGTTCTCTGGGCACAGCACCAGAACTCGACTGCTAATTGTGGAAATAAATAACAACGGCTCCTAGAGGCCCAGTGTTTGGGTTGTTTGGTTGGTTGGTTGTTTATCCTCCCTACCAGCAAGATTTCTCCATGGGTGGAATATGGAAGTATGAAATGAAACAAACAAACAAACCAACCCACCCTCTACTGCATAAGTTTGATTAAATGCAATACGTTGTGTGTGTGTTTGGTGGTTTTTTTTCTCTGGGAGGGTCATCAGGAAATGGAAAAATCAGGCTGTTTTAAAATTGAAATTCTCTCTTCTACAGCCATCCAACAGCGGCCAGCAGCTTGATTTCTCTGCTAAATATGAGGCCCAAGGGCGACAGAGCATCACAAACGATGCGTGGCTGACAGGGAGACGTTCTGCAATTCAAGTTGACGTAAAACCCTCCTCCGTTCATTTCCTAGACTCTCTTTTAGCTCCAGCTAGCTGCTGAGCAGTCATCCTGACGAAGTCCGCTGCCACCCCGACACTTATTTTCCACAGGTTTGCCTAGTGTTCTTGCTTTTCTATGAGTGTCAGGAATAACCTTGAGTGCCCTTCCCAAGTGCCAGGCGGAACACGGCGTACCCACTCGGGGTGGCACAGACCCCCTGTGGGGATGGGCAAAGCTCCCGATGCTTCTCAGTGGGTGCTGTACGCTCCGGGTAGTCTCCAGACTTCAGAAAGTCATTGCTAATTCATAGCCTGGGTGAATCCAAGCTGCATTAATGTGAGTCCAGAGGACTCCAGTGAAAGGCCGTGTCTTTCCACTTTGTTGGGGAAATGGGAGCTGGATGTAAACATTTTTGCCTATCAAGCTCCACCGTTAGGATTATCTATTTTAATATATTACTTGGGATTTATATAAAAGACTATATGGGTCTGGACATGGCTTAAAATTATATTGCACACTGAGTGACTATATGCATCTTTCTCTTTGGGTATATCCCCTTGCTTTGATGGTAGCAGTAGGGAGTGTACAGCGTCCTAATTGCCATCAGCTCACCTTCTGGTTTGCTCCACCAGCGTTTAACTGGATAAGGGCTACTGGGAAGCATGCAGCAAACCAGCCAGCAGCATGCAAAGCTGATGTTTTCTGAAGCCTCTTTGCCAGTGCATGCAGGTGGGTGAAGCTGGAAACATGGGACATTCCAGCTGTTTATCCTCTGAAGAAGAGAGGCAAAATCTGCTGCAACTAATTCTTGATGGAACTCCTTACTTTGAGTAGACCTGCAGGCTTGTAGCATGGGGAGAGTCTCAGGACAAAAATACAATCGCATCCCCATGCCCTGCGTAGGGGTAATAGAGCTGAAAACAAAGACTTTCGCTGAAGGTATCTGCTTTACTACTGGCCACAAACGGCAGTCTCAAAGACCATAGCTGAGAAGGGAAAGCTTTAATTTTGGATGTCAACAGTTGGCACTGTTAATAAAAGCCAATGTGCCCAGCAGCAACAATCAGAGAACAAGTAGCATATGCCTTGGAAAAGAGCAATGATTTTCCACACACCAAATTAACTATTGGCCACTGAAGTGTTCTTTTATGTCAGCAGGATCAGTCATCAGATTTTTCCTTTCATACATCTATCTTATGTGTATAAACAGAGGGTCTGACATTACACAGTGGGCAGAGAGAGCTTGGTGAGATCCAGTTTGCAGTTACTTACAACCTTTGCTAGTTACTGACTTTTGAAGTGGCAGTTTTCAGAAGAGGTGCCCAAGGCTTATCTGGCAGGGTTAAGAAATCCAGTTAGTTCTGTATTTTCTCTCTGCCACTGGACAATAATGGAATCTTTAGGGAAGAAGTCCAGAAAAGGGAGTCTAGAGAGCGATTCTTCCTTTGGCATCTCCTTCAAGCTTCTGGCAAGGGGCTGTCAAGGGTCTGCTGGAGCTGAGCGTGCATCTGGACTACTGATACAGTAACCACAGAAGTATTTTCCCTCCATGAATTTATTTACTCTCTTTGTAAGCCCATTTGAACTTTTAGCCTCCAAAATATCCTAGGGCAACAAGTTCAGAAATTTAATTAAGTTCTTTGTGAAAACTATTTACTTAACCTAATACTGTTAGGCAGCTATAAAGAGCTCAGGAGCTATGACAATTAAAGGCCATAAAATTTTCAGAAGAATATAATAAATAGCTCTCAACCCTTCCACTGTAGCTTTCAAAGCTTTCTCTATCCTTGAGAAATAAGCTGTGAAAGTTGTGACCATAGTCACGACTTACCCAGGTGGCATAGGAAATTAGCAGTAAAGCAGAAGCACTGCTCCAGATCCTGGTTCCATCTTGCATCTGAGCATCCTTGTCTCCAAGGGTACAGTCTGAAAGGCTTACTCCTTTTCATATCTGTGCTGCCCACAATGTGAAGGCACGTAGTATCTTCGTAACTTCACCTCTGAGTGCATCCAATAAAACTTTTTCATAAAAAAAAGTAGCCTGATTCCTATGACAAACTTTGAGTTGTGAGTTACTAGGTTTCACCAGAAAAGAGAAATAATTAAAAAAAAAAATAAATCAAACCACTCAGATTTTCCATTTTAACACATCCCTTGTACAGTCCAAACATCAGTGTAAAGCAGATCTTGGGAACTATATATCATTTCCATCTTAGTTCCAAGTACTAGAACCTTATTCTGCATGGAAGAGAATGTCATGAATAGGCCAGGTTACATTAGTGAGTGGGTCCCATCTGTCCCCTGCTACAACTCAATTTGATTTCATTCATTCTCTTTTGTCTCTTTCACTTTGGAGCAGATTTTTTGAGAATCTCACAACAGGCACCAGGGCAACTGCTTAGTATTCAAAATTGCTATTAAGAATCCACAGAGATATCTCACAAACAATAGGACTGGCCACTTTCTCCAGGTATCATTTCATCAGGCTCTTTAGAACCCCAAATAGAAGGCAAAGACATTTCAAACAGTTATTTAGTGAGGTTAAAATATCTGTACAGCTTGCATCTGGCCAGTGTCAATGGGATTGTAAGGGCTTCTTTGAGCTTTTACTTGTTCTTTTCTTGTGACAATAGTAAGGGGGTATAGATATAGAGGGACCTATTCTGCCTTTGTTTAAATTTTAAATAGGCCATAGAAATGCTGCTCTGTAGAATTTGATTAAAATTGAACTGAATAAAAATCTCCTTCCATTTTTACTCCTGTAGGCTGGCACTGCACACCATATAATAGAGGTATCGTTTATCCAATGCTCTATCTGTAAAATGCATATTCAGAAATGTCAATTAAAAATGAGCTTTCCACTGACACAATTTGAAAGTTCCAGCTTCAGCTTCCCTTTTTATAGTTATACCAACTAACTCTACCTCCATTTCCCTGTACATTACCACCAGCAAGTAGCACAGAAAGTTGATTCTTAATGTGGACAACGCGAATTGCAAAGACCAAGAATGAAGTCATACTCCTACTGAAACCCGTGGCAAAATCCCCATAGGTTTCAAGTAAGCCACTATTTCTCCACAAATGCATCACTTTTTGGTACTCACAGTCCAAGCTGCTCCGTGGCCTCGCCTAAGCCAGGGAATGAACCCTACGTTGGCCATATCTTCTTCATCACTGCTGCAAGGAAGCACACAGCATAATTCAGCCTTGGGAGGTCCATGTACATGATGGTGGCTTCTTCCCAGATGTCAAAACCTGTCTCAGGACCCCTCCATCTGCAGCCTCGCACCGTGTCGTCTCCCGCACTACCTCTTGGAGCTCTCTGAACTGCTCAAGAACTTCTACCTTGCCCGCATGCACTGGTACAATGTCCTAGCATTACCCCACCACACTTTCAACACCTCACTGAGGAGTTCCAGTTAGGAGCTGAGTCAGACCACGATCCCTCAGCTGGCGGTGGAAAAATGGGCCCATCCCTTGGTTTTCTCCAGCCCAGCCAAAGTCTGAGATGCCCTTGGAGAAACCTGTGTTCCCACTAAGGATGAAGGGAGTCTGCTGTCCGACTAATTCCTGGGCAATGCAAAGGGTAAAGCTAAGTGTGCCGATGTCCTCAGTGCTTGCAGACCTCCAGCAGCAATGACTACAGCCCCCAGTTTCATGTTATCTCAGGTGGGGAAACTCTCATAGCTGTTGTCACCAGTTCTCTGAAGGTTTGAGTTGTGCTTGCTTCACCATTTTGATTTCTCTTCCCATCAACTCGGCAAAGTGACTTAGAAACCCCTGGAAGAGATCGTGTGGAACAAGATTATTATCTAGTTTTGTTAAGATGGCCCACAGGGGACATGGGAATATAGGGGCTGTGTCATTCCCTGCCAGGGTTTTGGGCTACTTTAGTTATATCTGAGGCAAGATGGGGCTGTGTGCCCCAGGGAGGAAAAGATGAGTTTGTCCTTTCACCAGTTCTCTGGCTGGATTTTGTTCCCTGTGATTTTGCTGCTCTCCTTCTTGCAGTTAGCGGGAGGTCGCTTCTAGTGATCTGCTTGGTCTCTTGCTTAAAAATGTAATCGGTACAAAACTCTAAGAAACACCGAGGTGAAAAAGCCCAGCTGCCGTGGCTACTAGATGTGAATGCAGGGAATACAACAAGCAAATGATTGGTATTAAAGACTCATGATTTGATGATGAATGGCAGCTGTGTTCACATGCAGTACATGATATCTGAGAAATGTGATTTGTTTTCCATTAATCATACTTGTTCCTCTACTGAAAAGCTACCCACAGACCTGCAAGGGTCCCTGCGATTTAAAAAGGAAAGAAGGCACAACCAGCTCAAAAATGATGTGAAAGCAAGTGGGAGATTGTCCCGTGATTGCTCAGAAACCCATAGGGTGGCATACATCTGACTGGATATCACTGACTCATTAGCCCCAGTCAAAAGCACATTCCAAGTTTCAACTACCCACAGATCTCCATGGTGTACACTTAATTTTAAAACAATTAAAACAGCTGGCTGGGAAGTTGAACAGCAGTAGAGGGCATAGAAGCTGCAAGATCATTATTTATTTTTTAAGAAACTATCAGTTCTTTCAGAGGGAAGTTCTGCCTGCGAGAGACTGGGCTGTTGTGATAAAAATGAGAACATATGGGACGCCAATATTTTATGGCTTAACAGCTTTGCCTTGTGGATGAGGCCCCATCCACTACAGTCCAGGAATAATAAAAACCCAGCGAAGCTTGCTTTGTTCTGTGGACCACAGGGATGGATTTACCGTATTGAAAGTGGTCCATACAGCTAGTAACCCTCTCCCCATCCCTAACGGCTTCGTTGCCCGAGACGAGCGCTCCCCCAGTTATGTGCCGCGGAAAAGGCAAACCTCCCAACCCACGCTGCAACTGTCCTGTTTTGGCATCGCCCCGATGCAACTCCCTGTCCAGGCTCAAGGGCTCAGGTGGGCATCCAACCTTGCAACCCTGCATATGATCCGCAATGGGAATTATTGTTTGGTTCCTGTAGCATGAAGTAAGGCTAGACCTGCTAAGTGTCCCTCCTGCCCTTCTCACCGAGGGGAAAAAATGAATGCAAACACCACTCACCAGCTCTTTACAGGAACTCTATCACCTATTTTTCTTGAAGAGTTCAAACCTCTTCAACGTAGCTTCCCAGAGCTTCAGAAAAGTGGCTTCCAGCAGGGAATCCAGCTTGAGTTCACTTTGACGTAGCCAACCGGTCTCCATCCCCACTGCTGGCTTCCAGGCACTGAGGGTCAAAAGTCACCTCCCTTGTTAAGTTTGCAAAGCTCTGCTCAGCCATGCCTACTTGCTTGCAGGCACAAAGCTGACGTGATTCTCCCTATAAGTCAGTAATAGGGCAGAGCAAGTTGCAACACAGCTTTTGAGGCCAAAAGCACGGTTCTAGCTTGCAAAGCATCATCTCCCATCATCACTATTTTGCCCCCTCCAATTTCCCTACTGTATATTTATAGCTTTACAGATGAACCCTGCCCTGAGCTTTATTTCCTTCTTCCAGGTTTAATCTTTTTTTATTAAGACCATTTAGCACCGATCTATGTATCAACCCTGTAATGCCCTGCTGACACAAAAAATGTTGACACATCAAGTTGAAGTGCTGGAGCCACCATTTTCCAGTGGCTTTTTGAAATGATAACAAGCGACACTTATCATTTGCCATCCAATCCACTTGTGCAATAAGCAAAAAGCCGAGCAAACTGCTTTTCCCCTGCACAAAGCAGTAATTTGTGTGGCACAGTCAGACCGACTCGGGCTGCACAGGGAATGAAGATCAAAGGGGAAATTCACCTGCCTGTCTTGTTTGCTATTGATCTGAATCGTAGCCACTTTATCAGTAGCACTTTGCCATCACCCCTCAGAGATCAGTGCCTCCTATATCTTCCCAGCTCTTTTATTTATAGAACCATTTAATAAATACATTTTCTTTCCCTGGTCTCCCTTTTTTTTTTGTTCTGTTTTGTTTGACCAGCAGAAACAAAGGGTTGCCCGCAGTGTCAAGGAAAAAGAAGGGTATATGGCCCCAATTCAGCAAAGCATGTAAATACGTGCTCGGTTTTGAACAGGGCAAGAAACACATGCCCTTCCTCTTAAAGGCATGTAAATATGCGTGGGGTTTTGAAATGCAGCTGCGTGACACAGAAGTAAATGCCACAGGGGGAAGAAACTGGTCAGCTGAATATTTGTTTTCCGTCTCTGCATCCTCCCTCCTCCTCTAATTCATTACTGCTAATTACTGGGGTGACTGGGGCAGAGTAAACAACCGCCTGATGAAAGCAAAGGACCTGAAGAACCCTAATGCATTTTTGTATTACCCTTTGAGTGGTAAAAGCGACAAGGAAGACTGTAAAAACAGAGGCAAAATGAAATCCCAAACCACGCGGCTAAGAAATGAATAAATGACTCTTCTCTTCACGCTGCCAGTGTTACACAACCTGCCTGCATTGGATTGAGACCTACGTGATCCTCTTCTAATTGAAATCACTTTACCTTGACCTCCAACAGTAAACTGAAAGCTTGTTGCTCTTGCTGCCAGCAAAGCATCAGCAGTAGGTTGTAGGAAATCCCAGCTGGGGACATGAGCTGCATTCACATGGCATTAATCTCACACTAAGTGGCACTAAGTCATGAGGTACCCGCAAGTCTGTAAAACAGCCCGTCTGATGCTGCTGGCTGTGTGTCTGCCCAGGTTGATACCTCCCCGGGCTGCTGTCTTGTCTCTCCTGCTTGAGGTTATAGAAGTGCAGCAACTAAGGCTGGAAGGAATCCTAGAAAGTCATTTAATGCATGCCCTTGACCTAAGGTGAGATGAGCTCGACCGAAACCATGCCCGCGAGGTATTTGTTAACCAGTGTTGGAGATCCATCAGTTCTCTGGGTGACCTTCTCCAGGGCTTTGATAGTCTTTTCAGTGGAGACCTCTTCACTCCTTGTGGGCACCTGACCAGTTCAGCTGGATTTGCATCTGCGGTTCTGAATATGACCCAGAGTGTTTTCTGAAGGGTTTTTATGGTATTGTGACCCTACTGATGGGCAAATGCTGACTTATAGGGAAGAAGAGGGAGAGAATAGGCTATCTTAGCTACTTCACCAGCTCTGTGGAAAATAGGTTATTTTATCTTTAGCACTGCCAGCTCAGGTCCCCTCTCTGTGCATGAAGTGCTCTCTTTTCAAAGGCACTCCAAAAAAAGGGCTTGGGTTCCCTTCCCTTCCCTTCCCTTCCCTTCCCTTCCCTTCCCTTCCCTTCCCTTTGGAAACATTGCAAACAACCAAATCAAAAGATGAATGAAATACTTTGGTATTTTTAATACTTGTCTTTGTATTTTTCTAGCTGAGATTGTGCACCAAATTTGACAGAGATTTAAAGATGGATTTGTTCCAACCAAGAAGCCATGGGAGGAAGAGAAGGGGGATTTACCTAATGAAATTCAGTCCTTCTTTACTAACTGGGATTATCTTCAAGCATTTGTTTTTGTGAGGCAAGAATAACTTAAAATAAATATAGGTGAGTATTTAATGAAACTACAATCCAGCCCTTCATAAACATGTGATTTACTTTAAGACAGCTGGGTGGTATTTACTGGCTTTGCAGAGAACAAGTGCATTTTAAAGAAGTAAGGTCAGCTCTATAAAATAAAAGCACAACAAACAGATGTAACGAGAGGTCCACAGAATTTTACTCACAGCTCAAAGTTTCTGGTGCTGCAGTGTAGGAGCTTTGAGGCTAATTCCTGAAAAAAAAAAAAAAACAGAAAGCCTTTTTTTCTTGCTGATCAGTTGCTTGGGTTACTCCTAGAGTATCTGCTGTAGTATATTGGACCAAATAGTCCAATTGGAAGTGAGGGGTAGAAGTGGTCCATGGCCAGAGGAGCGTGAACGTTATTGGGATGTCACTCCAGTCCTCACCTCCGTGTAGAGATGCAGGCACAGAGCTGCCCATCCCCTCTGCAAAGGAGAGCAAAGTTTTAAGGCACCGCACTGGTCTGCAAGGCTGGTACTCCGGGTGAAGTAGGAGAAGAGGTGGAGAAAACAGACGATGACACGGATGAGCTGGGACTGAAGTTTCTTAGAAGATTAAGTTAAGAGTTGGGGCCCATAGAAGTCGGTGGAGAAACTCCCAGTGGGTTTCTGACGATGCCCTAGAGCGGGTGTAGTCTTATCAGAACCAACAAACCTTCGTGGTTTTCCCTGTCCTAATTACTTTATAGGGTATTATCATACTAATACGTGAGCATCAGATCTGTTTTTTTTTTTAATCTAAACTTGTGAAAACAGTGCAGCATTAGGAGTGTGGTAATAAACGAAAAACGTTAACATGCAATTCCCTTATGCTTTTGAAAAATTACTTCATAAATGCAAAGTAAAATATTTTCCTTTTTATTACCTGACAATTACATATTAAGAATTTCTTTTTATGTTTAAAAACATATGCAATACGGGCAGGCAGGCTCCAAAATGTAATTGCTTTCTTTCTATAAGAATCAGATGTCATTTTCTCCAAACTAAACTCTGAAAAGAGATAGGGGAAGCAAATTGTTGTATGCATTAAATTTTGAAACATCTGATAGCATTCCTCAATTAAACTATTTAAATGAAAAAAGATTGCTTTACAGCTCTATCATATCCACTGAATAAAACCTCTGTTGAGGCAAATTGGCAGTGGCAGGTACCAAATGCATTGGCCTTAATGAAACTGGACAACCTAATAGAGGTCATTGGTAATTGTTATTATATACAATATTGCACTGTCAAAAAAACCCCCTTAAGCTACACACATTGCTCAAGACATCCGAGTTTCATTGCTGCAAAGGAAGGCTTTTGTATTCCTATGTAAAGCAATATTATTGTTGTTTTTCATCATGAATTACAGGCTACTCTCTAAAAGTGCTATAGCGAAGGGAAACAGCACTGGTCACCATTGCCATCTTGTGAAAGACTTTCTGGAAGAGATAGGAAGCCCACCTGGAAATTTTTTCCATCAATTTCAGTTGGAGCTGGGTTGGGGTTGTAATTACGTGTCCTTCCCCAAACCCTGTGGATCCCCTAGAAAGAGACCTGTTGGCTGAGCTGTCCCAGGATCAATCTCTGTTGGGTTTTCTTGATGCTCAGCCACTCCAGAAGCTGAAGGACCAGAATTTGTCCGTACGATGATGTTGACTCTCTGCCGCTTGATAAAAATGACAGCTTTTAAGATTTAATTTGTTGGAAGGAAGAATTAACTCTTGTTGACTCCTTGGCCTGCTGTGCTAATATTAAAATGAGGTCTTGTAAAGAGGGGTCACATTCAACATTGCAGGTTTTCTGTTCCCAAGATCCTCCAGGTTGCTACAAACATTCCCATCTTTCCAATGGTTAGTGCGCCACTTTTTCTGTTCTGGCAGGAGTTTATCCAAACAGCACTGTGGATCCTGTACTTTTGAATTTACCGTAAATATTATCAAGATTTGCCTGAATGATTTTGGACTATTGCTAACAAACTTTGCAGCAGGGAATCACAAATAAGTGTTTGGGGGATTTCAGCCCTCTGGGGTGTAAGCTCACATATCTTTCTAACACACCCATGGCCATGTAATCACTTGGTATTTTGTCTCCCCAGCGTTCCCTGATGAGGTCCTGAGCTCTCTCTCCACAAAAAAGTTGATAGCTGATGGCTTCACAAGTTGCTCCACGTGGCTGGACCGTGCAGAGTCTCCTGGCAGATTTTGGGGGAGCAGCTAGGTAAACATCCTTTCTGGGGTCTGTAACACCAAAATGACAATATGGTTCACTGACAAACTGTTTTCTCCCACTGCAGCTGGTGGTCCTTGACAAAAAAAAAAAAAATCACCTCTTGATTACCAGGAATATCTTGCAGTTGGCAAAATCTTGATAAGAGTGCCACTGTCTTCTCCTTTAAATGCTGTACCAAAATAGATAGTCTCTGCTGAGTATTTTACAAAGTACGAAAAGCTTGTCCATTTAACCTAATACAATATTAAATAACATTAAAGCTATGATATTTAGTTCTCAATTTTCCTGCAACTTAACGTAGCCTTGTACACTGGGGTGAAGTGAGCAGAAGACATCGCCCCTCTTGATTTGGTAATGCTTTGCGCCCAGCTCTGCACGCAAGCAGGGAGATGCTCCACCAGTGTGAAATCAGCCTGCATTTCCATAGCCTGCTGCCTTTGATCAGTGATGGGATCTTCTCTGGGGCCAAATCCCTGCCCACCCCCATCCTACTTGACTGCATTGGGCTCTTGCAATCCTCCAACCTGCTGCACACCCGCCTGGCTGGATAGGACCTTATGGAGGTAAAAAAAAGGGCTGAAATTACATCGTCGTTGTCAGTCTTCTTCCGAGGCTTTAATTCTCCTTAGATAGATTTTTACTGTGTGTTTCACCCTTATTTTAGAGACTTGAGCTCCTTAGCTGAATGCTGTAAACCATTAAGGTCAGCACTGCAATATTTTAATGTGGCTATTTAACAGAAGCAAGATTTTTACGGCCATGAAAACTGCTGCAGGGAAGAGAAAATGCTATGCAGACACCTAGCAGACAATTGTGAGTAAAAATCAAACAAAACTTTGGGTAAGACAAATATCTTTATACAATTAATGCGTTAGCTCATACTGGCAGACTGATTGAAATAAATCACCTATTTCCTTTCAGTGTGGGGGATTTCCAGGGAAGGACAGTACAAAGGTCCTTTCTGTAGCTGAAAAAAACAGCATTATCTTACATTTTTTTCCATACCATGCATGCAGCTGATGCACAAAAAGGTGTAATTACAATCTGACATGGAAGTGATTGTCTGAGCCTGAAAATCAGTAATGTTAACTCTTCTCAAAATAAATTTCAATCTGATCCTGTGAATTTTACATTGAAATGAGTTTTTTCTTTAAAACCCTGGAGAAAACAGCCCTGTATGTGCGCATTAACAAATAGCATTGCAAATCTAGGCTAAAGTGAATATTCAATTTCAAGAGGTCAAATTGAGATTCACTCTCAACAACGAAATGACTAAGCCACATGAGCCAAAGTTAACTCTCTTGTAGACACGACAGAGATTTTACCTGTTACTAAGGTGGTCATTTGTCCCTAAGCCTCCCCTTTACAGTCTCAGTGACATTTATATCCAAAGCTATATCTATTTGCGGTTGGTTAAATACCTAACATCTCTGCAGTGAATATCCTGAAGAAGGTGGTTTTGCAATTTGTCTTCAAGACTAGGGGAGGTATTTCATGTGGTTTCAGGATATCACCAAGCCGATTTAAGCTGTCTCTTGCTCTCCTACTGACTCCTCCATCCCTGTAGTTAAAACCCCCGAAGCTGAAGAAGGAGGTTTTCTAGGAAATACCCACTGGGTAGGAGAAATATCAATCTTACCCCCCCAGACCTTAAAAAAATCTCAACCCCACATGATTCCCATCAAGTCCCAGATAGGACTTAATTCTACCTGGGGGTCTGCAGACTCCTCTCCACACTAGCTTTGGTGCTTTTCTGTGCCCTGTACCCGGCAGGGCAGTAGTCCTTGGCTAGGGAGAGGTTTTCTACTTTTTGGGACCTCTACTGCAATTAAACAGTATAGACAATCCGAGGTCAGTGCCTTAGTCTTGTTTTCTTTATTAATGTATACATAACCTGAGAGGTGAAACCCCCCACAGCCTCTCTCAGACAGCAAAGTACGTGCACAAGCTGAAAGCCAACACCTTACATTTTTTAATTTTTGAGACTCATTTTGGCAGCAATGATCACAATTTCTGGGGTTTCTTGCTCAACATTTGAAAATCTTCCAGGAACGTGCAGTTGGGGAGACTACAAATTCTTCTGTCTTCTTCTGGGGAGACCGCAAATTCTTCAACGTCTTCCCAGCAGGGCCACAAGGAGAAACTTTAATAAAACCTCTCTATTCTCCTACAAGAAAAAAAAAAAATCAGGAATTTCTCACTCTTTCCTTCACTTTCCCCAGGTCACAAAGAATAAAGCCCATTCTGCAGCAGGGTCATTAGCTGTATAATGATGGGTCATAGACCAGCACTACATTAATACCACGACTATGAGTGCACCTGATACCAAACCACAATAACCACACGCTGCTACCGGTAGCCATACAGCGGCTTTGAGCTTTGACTTGTGCTGACTGGCTTTGCAACGTAGCCTTCACTCTGTGGTAGCACATTTTTTTGCTCTCTTTGCCTCTGTCTTACCCCCATGGAGAGCCTACACCGTGCCATTGCATGGTGTCTCTCCTCCAGCCCTGAGAAGGGATTGGGGCATGAGCAGGGTCACTTTGAAATGTCAGTGGCAGTATTTTCCCCTCTTTCCAGTAAATTGGAACAGGTGGGGGGTTAGCAGCTCCCAAGAGCTGTCCATAAAAGTCACAATATCTACGTCATCGTGGATGGTACAAGACCTGTGGTATAACGATGCTCTTCTTGGCGTTCAGATGGTGCAAGTGTTAACCCTGGAACTTCTCTTCTTGTGGCAGCTGACAGATACATTCAAAGAACAAAGAAGTTTGCTCTTCCCTTTCAACCTAGTGATTAATAACATTTTTATATATATATATATATAAAGAGAGCAAGACTGGAACTGGAAACCTCTGAATATTTGATGAACTACCAGAATAATCTTTAATACAAATGCTATCAAAACATAAGTAAGGATTAGTAGTTCAGTGTGGAGTGGTGACATACACCTCTGATGTGCTGCTGGAGAAGATCTGGTCTTATGGAAAAAGGCTGAAGCTACAAATCTGTGCACAAAATGTATGTGGCCTAATAAGGAGTATGACTTGTGCACTAGAGGGAGCATTGAAGGAGGCTGGAACTTTTCACTTGAAAGGAAAGGGTTAACCAGGTCATTTTCTTTTAGGTGGATTTCTAGACCCCTAACTTTACATATCCATGAATGAAAATTCTGGCTTAAGTAATGTGGTGGAAGTTACACAACAAATTGATTTTTTAGTTTAAATTGTTGATAACAAAATAATATATTGCAGATAATTTCCCTAAGTTAAATGGGATGATAGTGATTTGGTAACCTTTCACATACACTTTGCCCTGTGCAGGGCAATGGAAGCTCACGTCCACAGATCTGACCACATACAACCTTAGCCCATCAATGACTTTGCTTTAGAAGACATGAAATGCAGAGACCCTGACTATGTTGTAGGATTGATGGAGCCCCATGTCTACTCACGTCTGTCTTTTCCCTAGAAGACAAGGGCATTACTGAAGGCTAATGATAGAAAACCCCCAATAGCTCAGGCTGCGGTTTTGCAACCCTTTTTGGTAAACAGCCAGCAGGTCAGGGCTTACAGACCCCTTCCAAAAGCACAGAAGACTGGTCCTCTGGGAGCTCCTCCCGGACACAAGATCTGGTGTGGTCACCATCCAACTCCTTCCGAGGGGATGAAATACAGGACGTTGGCCAACGTTGGCCTTTGGGTGTGGAGAGAAGCAGAGCAAGGTTGGCAGGAGCATGGTTGTGTGTCAGTGCCTCGTAACGTTGCCAGCAGCCACCTGTGTAAGGGAAGACGTAGCACGGTGATGCTCACCACCGTGACACGAGGTGAAAGCTGGAGCTGCTGTTCGTGATGCTCACAGCGCGATACTTCGAAGTGCTTTACATACAATAGTGACCAAAGACCTCACGACCGGACCGCGCTACAGTCCAGCAAACCAGACTACAAGATAAGTTTTCAATTTGGCCTTAAATGAATTTGCCGAATTGGCACCTCTGACGTCAAGTGGAAGTGAATTCCGCAAATCTCAATCTATTTTATAGGGAAGCACTATTGATTTTTTTATCGTCTTACTTTGTTTTTTTCCAGCTCTCCCCTCCCAACTCCCACCTTCAGCAGGATTGAATGCTTTGATTTAAGAGAGGCTGTTCAGCGCAAGAGACCCTCTCGGTGGCGAATTAGAGGATGGCTTGCCCCCTACATCCTAGCAGTCAGACTGCAGAGACGTGCTTATCCATCACCTGCACACACGGCGTTTACAATACGATTATATCCTTCGAGCTGGTAGCTGGGGCTGCTGACAGCCTCCAATGCCACTCCGGTGCCAGTTAATACGTGGATCTGGCCCCTAAGAAGCCGAATCCATCAGTGCCACAGTGCGCGCAGCGTGCCACCGAGGGAGTGGCGTGAGCCTTAGCTCTGCTGCATTTTAGGGGGCTGCGACGAGATGAAGTCACTGGGGTTGAAGGGTAATGGCTAACTTTGTGCTTGCTTGCAGCAAGTATCACCCATTTTTCTTTTCGGCTATGAAACAGAACAGGGCTGTTCCTAAAGAAATAATTTGCAGTTTCTCTTAAAGCCTCCTCTAGCTACAGGAAAGTCACTTCTGACTGGGAAGTAGCATCTACTCCTCGAACATCTTTCCTGTCCTACAGCAAAAGGCAAAGACTTTTATGCAAAAAACCATAAGGTTATCCTTGGTGCTCCCCCTCGCTCTGGTAGTTTAAGACGGGTTTTGGAGGCTCACAGTGACATCTTCTATCATCTACTCCACATCTTTCTCCAACCCAACCCCACTCTCTGATGGAGTAGCCTGGCACCTGCAGGTGGTCTTGCGTGCATCGCCTTTGCCTGGCAAAGTCCATCTACCCCAGCAAATCACTTCTGGCATCTGGCACTTTGCGGCTTCAGATAACAGCATTGATAAATGTCACTTTGCTCAGGCTCTGCACGCTTGGTGTTTGACTCAAGAAACTTCGAGTTGCCAAGGGTCAATATGTAACCAAGCAGTAGAAGCCAACAGAGGTCTGCGGATGTGGGAGCTGAAGACACATGCCAAGGACAGAGGACTTAAAACAAACGTGTATCGTTATAGAATTGCAGAGCCATTTCCTAAAAGAAATGCGGTCTGTCGATTTCTTTGTTACAGGAAATTCCAATACACTCGTTGAGATCAAATAAAAAAAAAAAAAAGTTAAGCAATTCTTACCTTTATCACTCCTGGAACCAACTGCCTTTTTAAAGCTTTCCTCTTGCTGAAGCTGCCAGAGGAATGAAGTTTCATCTTCTGGGACTGAAAAAATGAACCTTTGCTTCTTGGAAATAAGTCAAATCTATAGCTGGAATAGACATATTTGACAAAAAATAATTTTACTGAAGGGACCAAAATTATTCATGATGTCAGGAAAAACTGCACCACACATACAGACAAAGAAAAAAAAAGCCCAAACAATCTATTTGAGAAAACGATTTCATTTTTCATTTTAAAATCACATTTTTAGTCTCTTTCTTAAGAAAACCCTAAAGATTTCACAAAGATTCAATAACTTCGGAAATAAACAACTCATTTTGGGTTGACCAAAATATTCTGTCTTGACTTGACTTATAGCATTTCTTTTCTTCTATTTAATCAAAACAATTAGGAAAAAATTCCCTGGGTTTGACCTGAACAGAAGTTTCTCTGATATGTGTACTAGCCAACAACCCTAAGCCCATTATTTGTTCAAATTTTGTCAAGCAGACAGGGAAGATACATGTGTGCTGGACAGTGAGTTACGGTCTCTATTTAGCCATAACAAGTTGAAGCCTGGGGTTGAAATCTTACCTCCTGGGAAGCTCATGGAAAATTTGCCACTAACATCAGAGGAGCCAGAACATCATCACAGCCTTTAATCTTCCTCTTTGATGTACAAAAAGCTGTTCGTACCATTCAAAGCAGTTAGCTTTCCCCACAGACTCCCCAATGAGATGGGCCCTCCATTGAGTTGGGGGAGACCCTTAACATCTCCCATCCACCTTTTTATCTGTGTGGCTTAGTGAGGGGTCACATCTGGAGACCTGTGTTCCAACTAGACTTTAAGTCAAAGCTAATGAAACATTTAAATGTTTCATGTAAGTCAAGTATCTGGAAAGCGGCGCTTGTATTATCACATGCACAGCTCAAGTTCTAGCATTGGATAAGCAGAGATTTTTTAGCTCTGGATACTCATCAGTGTGATCCTAAATATAATCTCTTCCAGTGCCTTTATTCTCAGCATCTCAGAGTTTACAAAAGGTGATAAATTAAACCTCAAGTCTTCTGTATCCTTAAATATTGTAGATATTGCATTGCCCAATGTTTGTAACCAGGTCACTGAAAGCCTTGAGGCAGCTCCAACCTGGATTATTTCCAGTAGAAGAGTGGTGCTGGAATAATAGCAGCAAGCCAAAAGAATAAAACGTCTTTAGTTTTTTATGGTGGTGATCAGACTTCATGAAATTAATGTTTGTTAAAGCGGTGTGGACATGGAAAGCAAGTGTGCTCCAGGCTAACCAAACTCTGAGGTGCTTCTCCACCACCGGAGCTTTGTGTTACAGCCAGCCCAGGTCATGGACTCGGCCCAGACCCGTTGACTTTCCTACCTGAGAGTCTGTTAGAGCTACTCAGAGGATTGCTATTGCTGTCTTTGCTGCAACACTGTGCCTTTGCTTTTTGCTTTCTTGTACACTGCCATTTACCTTTAGAAATGTGTTTTATAAATCAGTGCAGGTGAACCACTTGTATTTGTGCTTGTGGAACCAGTACTACCAAAGACACCATCTAACCCTAATTTCATTCAGTTGGAAGTGGAATATCGTCCTCTGCAAAATTAGTGGTGTTATTAATTTCTCTAATAACACCAGCAGGGACCATTCAAGTTGTCCTCCCTGATGAAGTCACGGGACATGCTGAGCAGCCTGCACACCCATCTCACCTAACGCTTCAATTCCAAGCACGTTGGGGAGCAGCAAGGGTCTTGGTTTTCTGTCTGTACCAGGGATATAGGAGATGATGAAGATCTCTAGATGGAAAACCTGCTTGCAACTCAGTTAGTCAAAACCTCCACCTCTGGACCTCAGGTAAGTCTACCTGGCAGCCTGCAGTGGATTGCAGAGACATGCAAGCCAGTATGAGCAAAAGTCTGCTCAGACACCAAAACCGGTGTGGCTTTGGCACCAGTGGGCTTTGTTGGGGCTGGTCTGGTTTCCCCAGGTGCTCATGCACCGGGATTCATTGCTGCAGACTCCTCATAAATACTTTCAGATGGGATGCCAAAGGTTTTTTTCCCTTTTCCCACCACCATGCTTGCTCTTCAGATATCCCTCTTTGAGCCCTGGACCTGGCTGCAGCTCTGGAGCATTGCAAGGCTGCTGACAAAATACTGTGATTTCCTCACTGGGACGGCATGAGGAATGACGGAAGAATTGAACCCAAAAGCTTCATGCAAGCATCCTTCCTGAGAACTGCATCAAAAGGGGACTTGGCCACCAGCAAACCCTTACGAGGTAGGGTTTCAGGCGCTGCTGCATGCCAGGGAGCAGCTGGATGGGGCAGGAGACCAAGCCAGGCATTTCCCAGATCAGTCCTTCTGCTCTAGTTCTGCACCGTTGTAGCTAATACAAGTTTTGCCAGTTATTTCACCGGGGAAAAGCATAGATCTTTTTGTAGGCTGACATTTCTGGCAGTAGTTACAAATTGTCTTCTGAAATAGCTGGAGAGGTGTAAGGTCTGAGACGTCAGCCCTTTGATGCTATTCCTTCAACTAAGACCCAGGAGCTGCCCTTGAGAGCGCTCCCGGGCTGCTCCGGCACCGCGGGAAGCGGGTTTGCTCCAACTCCCGCCTCAAGTGTCAGCTTCCCTCACTCTAAAATCAGTATCAAATTCTTCACTACCTCCCAGAGATCAAGCGGCACTTAATAATTAATACTCTGAATGCTTTCGAATCATCTGACAAAAGAGCCGGCATAAAATCAAACTATTACAGTCATTGCCACTGTTTGGATTTTGAAAGATGGGTCCTGCCTGATTGCAGATTTTCCAGAGCAGATTAGACTTGACAGGTTTCTTTTTTCTGTATGAACAAGTCTTCTCGTCTGTGTGGAGCAAAGCTTAAAAATCATTATTTACTTTGTATGATGTTGACATCACAACGGAGACCTGTACACTCAGTTGATGAAAAGCAGAAGAATAGACTGCTTTGCACGATGAAGAACAACGTCTGTAACCATCTGCATTTCCCCCGGTCCGTAAGGACGCTGCTCTGCAGTGACAGCCACGCTAACCCTGTAATAGCGTGCGGGATGCTCTGAATTTATTTCTTTTTAATTTGTACTAAAGAAATAAACGCCGTCCCCCAATTTGTCTCCCTCTCCACCCTGTGAGATAAAGTTATCAGGAATAATCAGATCATAGAGCGGGGGCTGGAGAGGAAATTGTACATTAATACTAATGCATCTGGCATTGCAGGAGACACGAAGCCTGCTGTTCCCTCATTGGCCTGGGAATGTTTAACAAGCTCACTACATACCTTTGCTTTGCTTTGCAAAAGAAGAAAACCCTGCACAGCTCCCCAAGCATCTGACAAGAATGCACAGACATAATAATTTCTTTGACCTCAGCCACATGAGTTTCTGAAAAGAACAAAACAGCATCATTTCATGGCATTTACAGTTTAAACCTTTCCTATTCAAGTTTCTAACAAAAAAAGCCAACAGCCCATTCTGGTCATGATTAAAATTCATAGGCTTGCTGCAGAGAACAGATGCAGAAGCAATTTTAGGCCAGTCATATCCCAGCTCTGCAAAATTAATTTGACAGGTTTGCATTAAAGCACTGATCAATATCCACTTTAGAGCAGCAGAGGCTAACTGAGAAAAAATAAGTGACCGGAGTGCTACCAGACGAGAAAAAATGAATCTTTGAGACTTTTTTCCCTCTAAGCTTGCACCTACATCAGAAGTCCTGACCTCAATCCATTGATCGGTTGCAGTTAACATGACAAAAGGCCTGGCGGATATACCAGAGCTATACCTACCAGGGAACAATCAACCCTGATACACTAAATGTTTGACAGAGTGACTAGACTGCTGAATTAGTATTTGCTTTCTGAGGTCTGGCAGGCAACCTTTCCGTCCTGCAGTTTCCTAGATGCTTACAAAAGGGATTATATATAGACATGGTTTATAGAACTTCTCTTAAACTTTCTTAAAGAAGCGCCTCTTAGTATTTTAAGTTGAGACCAAGATAATAAAACTCCGCAGCCTCGTGCCATTCCGGTTATGCCTCCAACGGGGGAAAGGTGTATTTCCATTTTCAACTTAATAAGGACAAACAGTTTCATTAAAGTGCTCCAGTGTTTCTTCATCTGCGGGGGAGCGAGGAAATAACATGAGGCACCAAACCTACCCCAAGCCTTGCTTAGGAGCGGGAGCGACACAATTCATATTGGGGCTTGATTGCGGGAGAAACGGCAGCAAATCTCCGCTGCCCTGGGGTGTGCAGGTCGAGTCCAGCGAAGGAGAACATTTACATAATCCCATACGCACCGAGGATATATCAGCACGTCACCGCAATAGTTATAACGGTCTTGGCACGCGTTGCCCGTGGAAGGAAGGTGTGGCACTAAAGGCACATCCGCGCGTTTTATGAGATGGACTTTTTATCTCATAAGTGATCCTGCAGCCATAAGGAGTGGTAATAACTCACTAGGCATGGATCTATCTAACTGCAAATCTCTTTTGCTCCTGTGGGACACCGGCTATCCCTGGATGACATGGAGTCTAATTGCACCTACCGCACCGCACGCCAAGCAGCTTGCGCTGATTTGCCCGGGGAAGGGGAGGAGGTGGTGCGAGGGCTCGAAAAGAAAAGTTGGTGTGATTTCCAACCTGCCAGTCCCGCGCCGAATTTGCGCAGCATCTCTGGGCATTGCATGTAAGGGCGGGTGTTGGCCTGAGATGGCTCTCCAGGGACACCTTCTTCTTCAGCTATGGTTGCTGTACCCAACACCTCCAACGCCTGCGGTAGGGACCGGCCACCTAACTCAGGTGGCAAACTTCACCCTGTAGACCAGATCCCTAAATGAAAACCTCTGCATGGATTTATTCCTCTCTGCCACTTTTCCTGGAATTTGTTGCGCCCCATGATGTACATCCTTATGTCAACCCACAGATCCTTCTTTTCTCCCCTGGAAGAAGACGTATTGTAAGGATATTTGGTTTATTGCAGTGGCAAGAAGATGGATCAGCCTTTTTTATTTCTATTTCTGATCCCTTTAGGATTCCTGTTTAGGGCCTTTAACCCAAGCACCACAATTTCCTGTTATAAACCTGACTATAGTTCCACATTAATTACCCTTAATCACATACTAATTACCTAATATGACTCCACAGCAACTTGTGAGTCCTATGGACTACGTTTTGCTAGGAAAAAGATGAGGTAAATAGTGTTTACTGACCAGCTGTGAAAGTTGGTGCCCGGTACCAGGCACTGGACCAGGATACCTGCTCACTTCTGTTGATGCTTAACATGGTCTAGTCCCCAAAAGGTGCTAAACCATCCTTAGAAGTCTGATAAAAATCCCTGGTTTACTCCTATACAACACCGTCAAGGAACAGGACAGCCTGTCCCATGGTTGAAGCACCTGCTTTGGCAATGGGAAATATAAGTTCAGTTCCCTGCATTAATCTCGATGTCACTCAAGCCACCAAGGACCAGATTTCTTAAATCTGAGGTGCCTAATTACCTCTGAGTTCAATGGAAAACTAAGCAGGTCTCTTAAACAGCATTTAAAATCTGTCCTCAAGCTACTTGGTTGCTTCTCCGTCAAATGACAGTCATTGCTTTCCCCAAATTCCCAAGGAGTAACATGAATAAATATATCAGTCAGCCTCCCACTCCATTGACGGAGGGCACGAACAGCCCGCAGAGGGACAGCTAAACCCCACTGCATTTAAAAAGTGATGAAAATCTTTAATTACCATTTGCCGTTTCTGTACTAAATATTTGTATGCACAAACAGACATGGCAGGCATGTAGACACCAGGCGGTACATCAAATTGGCTTGTCCCGTGTCACGTCCAAGCATTTCTAGTGGCTTTGCAAAGTATCACAGTCACGGATCCTGAATTAACATGCACAAAATTCTGCTCTTCTGAGCATCAGCATCAGCCCTTTGATCCCGGCACTCCCTTTCAACTTACGCAAAGCTTATATAGCTGTGTGAAATAAAAGTACCTATTGGCAGATACGCTGGTTCGACCTGCCTATGCAGGCGAGGATGGTGCACAGCCAACACTGAAGCAGGACACGTTGTTTGCTGCCGAGTCAGATTTCTGCTGCTTTATCATCCCAAACTCTGAATTAGATGCATGACCATCAACAACGCAGTACCTGTGATACAAAACGTGTGGCTGTGCCCCACGCAGGGATGCACACTGCCTCTACTAAAGATAAAAGGTCTCAGGTACAACCAATATCTTACCATGCTGTAAACCAAGGATCTATATTACAGTGCAGCGTATATCGCTAAATGTATATTGTAGCACATCAATAAAATGGGCCAAAGTTCCACCTCGTTTGGAGCTGTGTCGTTTCTTTATCTCTCTGCAATAAGTTAATCTCTTAAATATTACAACACGCTGCTCCTTATGCCTCTTAAATATTAAACAAGGGCTGCACAAAATAGATTCAAGAACACACAGTAATCAATAGCAATGATCACAAGGGCAGGAAAATGGAACCATTTAAGGATTTGTAATCTAGTGAATAAACATGGTGCTTTCATTCAGAGAAAACAATTCAGCCAAAATCCAGCTGAATCACACACTCTAACAACACAGATTTCTCTCCTTTCTCCTGCTTGGCACAGCTTGCTTTTAAAAAGCTGTAAGAAGTCATCCAGGAAAAATACCCACCAAAAATATCCCCAACCACAAAATATTTCATGTAGTCGATAGGTAAGTCTGTGCTTCAGAAACAGACTGAGGGACGTCTTCCATAAACCCCTGACATATATGCATTTCTCAAATCAGATGGGGGCTTCACTTTTTCAAAGCCCACTTTTATCATACTAGCAATTGGCCTTCCTATATAATAACTGAGAAGCATTAATGTAGTTTTCATGTACATAAAAAGAGATCTTTATGGTCTCAGCTGGTTCTGATACAAGTTTGCAAGTGAAATATATGTTTAGATACAGACATATCTGTAATATATACGTCTTATAAGGAAAAGACAGACATCCAGGTTCAGTTCAGATTGTGAACACCTCTTTGAAATTGTCTGTAAGAGAAAAACAGAAGTTGTGCCTGCATCTATTAATAATAGAGGGTCCATGACATCATTTTACTAATTACCTGGTTTTAGTGCACTCCATGTAATGGTATTTGTTTTACTTTTCTAAATGTAGTCACTCTTCTCTGAACAGTTCTTCTGGGTTTTACTCTCGTGGTGGTTAAAGAGAAGTGAAATGAAAGTGTGTCAATAAAGAGGTCATTACATTAATGCATATACCTATTAACCTCCCATCTAGGGAAGAAAGCAGCCGAGTGGCATTGGAGGGGCCTGGGATCCATCACGTATGTAAAATCCTCTTTTTAAAACCATTTTTGCAAACACAGGTTCACATTACTCAATCGTGTCGCCTGTTTGCCTCCCCCGGCGTTACTGGGATAGCTGCTCCGCAGCTTCCTTTGGCTTGGACACGCACAGAAATCCTTGTCCGGATCTGGTGGAGAGCAGACCAGAAGATCACCAGAGTGGTGTGAGCTTTTTTCATCCTACATTTGTACCACCCCCAGGGTCCCATAAGCCCTCGAGAAGACCCAAATCCCCTTCCAGAAATGCCCATTTTCACCAAATAACAGATTACAACAATAATTTGCCACCTTTTCTGGACTGTGACTTACCATAATGGTTTGCATGGTGATAATTGTACTGTGATAACTATTATTTCTTCTCTCATTTTTGTGATTGTGAGCGTGCTGATAAATGGATTGGACAGTTACTTAATCTCGCATTGGGGCCCATAAATATCCTTCGCTGGAATGTTATTTGGCAGCAATATTCAGTCACTGTCAACAGGTACCTCAAGCCCCTCGTTCATGTGTCAGAAAGCCCCAGCCATGCTGGATGCTCACAATTAAGCAAGACCAACCAGGCAACTCAGCTGAGGTCTTGTAACTCCAGAGCCTCTTTGCCCATGGAAAATCCAAGCACATCTCCATTATAGTTTCATCAAAACCTCCGTGGGTTGCTCACTGTCACCAAAGAGAATTATGTGGAGCAGAGCTGGAAGGGTTTTGCCTTGGGAAGGGAGAAGGTGCACCTGCATGGGGCTGGCTCACAGCCTCATTCGGCCGTCCTCCAGTGGGGACGGTCACTACTGGCACGCTGTAACTTCAGGAGCGGGAGACACCTGAGCAGTTCCCATAAATTACCTTTAGTCAAGGGAAGGACAGGCACTTTACAGCTGTGATTCACTCCCTGAAGATGTCCAAGATGGGTCAGGGTCATGCCCTGAGGTCCTCTTTCCTTGACTAAAAGGGTGCCTAGGGCAGCCAGCCTGGGGGAGGGAAATTTAGGTGAGGTGAGTCCCAGAAACATGCCCTTTGAGCACTGTGATTAATGTTGACAGCTCCAGCCCATTCCTCATTTCGAGATCGGTCCCCTCCCTCACTCGCTACTCAGGGCTGGGCACAGGGTGTAAACCAGACCTCAACCTTGACTTGTGCAGATCCACCGCGGTGCTAGATCCTGAAGCTACACAGTTGAGGATCTCTGTCCTTACCACATGGTCGTTGAAGGTCTTCAGCTCTGGAGGGCCCAAGTGATTTCCCAGCATGCCAGAAAAAGGCAGTCGTAAGAGGATGAGGACTTATCTCCAGCCAAGTACACATCCTCAGCACCTCCTGGCAGCCACCACCAACGCTCGTTCATCTGCCCTTGGAGGATGATCGTGTTTTATGGCTGGACAAGACCGTGCCATTGCCTGCTCTAGCTCCCTGCCTAATAAAAGCCCTATTTTGGTGCACGTAATGCCTTCATGATTCTCCCCCCTGGGTAACTTGTGGAATTGGGTCCAGCCCATAGGTATAATTTCCCAGCCAAACCCCGTTTCTAGTAATTTGGGGTAGCTGCTGTTGCCTTTGTTAACTGATAGTAGATGCAGGAAAGTAGAGTTTGTGTGCTTGTTCTTTGACCAGTATGACCTTACCCTTTTTTACTGCTTTTTTTTCCAGAAAACTAAACAAATTAAATAAGCCACCGCTTGGGTTAGTGTTTGCTCTTCTGCTTTTACCGAGGATGGCAGGTTTGATATTCCAGGGTGCTGTAGGTACCAAAATTAATTGCAATACCAGTTTTGTTTTTTCTTTTTTCTTTTACCATGACTCTTATTATTGTGAAGAAAGAAGAGTCAGAGTTTCTATTCTTCTTGCTGAAATAAGGAAATACTCATTTCATTGCCAGAGGTGCCTTGTAATGTCTTTTTAGGTGTCTTCAGTAAAAGTCTCCTTGGCTCCTGTGAGTTAAAGAAAATGTACAAGCTGCCACTTTTATGCTTTCTGGGAGAGGGGAAGGGATATCGATAGAGACTTTGCTATTAAATTTTGTCTGTCTCTGCCTTATGGGAACTTGAAGCATATTCACTCTAAAATGTGGGTTGCTTTAGCACATTACTCCCACAGATGCTGCCTTCCCTCCCTCCTGTAAATAAAAAAGCAGAAAAACCTGTAACCCTGTCGTAACCTAGTGTTTAATGACAGCTCAGGTACAGTTAATTTGACTGTTGGCCAATAAATATAGAAATATATCAACCCCCCCCCCCGAATGCAGAGGAGGTCTGTCAAACTTCAGCCTCGTCGGCTAAACACCTGAAGGGAAAAATGACTTCAAAGAACTTAATTCAAAAAATCCTTTAGGCCACACTGTTGCATCTTGCAAGCCAGTAAAGATGCAGACAGCAATGAAGAGAAAGACATCAATAAATAATCAGGGGTCTTAGACTTTTAAATGGGAATCTGAGCATTGCAACCCAAAGGTAAATTGAATCTCTTCCCCATCTTCCTAGCAGGTGCTCATGCCTGTGTAAGCTATAAAACTTTGCTCATTGTAAATGTAGCTTGCCCTTTCGACAGACATTTTTACATGGAAATGGAAAGTCTTAGCTTGAGACTGCTCAAAGGCATCTTTGCCTGCAGCAACTTCTGTTTTATATTTTGCAAAGGCTTTTTTTTTTTTTTTTCTTCACCTTTGCTTTTCCTCTTTCCCTTTGCCGAGGGATATCTGAATCCTACTTAAACATTTTTCTGTGGTAAACAGCATAAAAGAAGCGAGTTGTGCAACGTGCAGCCAGCCAGTGGGAAGGACCCTTGCCACAACGGCGTTAAAAGGTGAGAGCAGCCGGGGCAGTCGGTGATGAAACGGGCTTTGCTTATCTTTCATTTCCCCTCCCGACAGAACTGCAGCGCACACTAAGCCTGTCCATAAATGGTTATCCGGAAGATGTTGCAATCAGTTAATTAGTAGATACACCGTTAGATAGGGCCCTGGGTAGGTAGCACAGCTTTGGCTGTAAAACAGGACAGACGTCCATTCTTACTCTTCCTCCACGAACTGTCAGAAAAGCAAGGCTGCTTTGCCCTTGATTTACCCATAACCACAGTATAATATATAATATTATACTGAAACAACATTCTTTTGATTGCCAATATTTGGAGGAGGTACTTTCATGAGCTCTTGTTGCTGTGCCTGGCTCATGATGCAGAGTTGGACCACAACAGGCTGGAAGACAGGACAGGACGCTCGCTTGTCCTAACCCCTCCAGTCCTGAAAAAGTCATCGGATGTAAGCATGGGTCTGTTAAAATCCCAACTGAAGCTACAACTATGAGGCAGTGTGGAAACTGCACCCCTCCTACCCCATACACCAGTTAACCGAGTGTTAACTCTGAAGCCTAATGATATATTTCTGAGGATGAGCTCATTGTTTTGCAGCAAGAACTTTTCCTGCAGCAAAAAGTTTTCCTGCAGTGTGGATAGGCA
Organism: Buteo buteo; assembly: GCF_964188355.1. Taxonomy (NCBI): domain Eukaryota; kingdom Metazoa; phylum Chordata; class Aves; order Accipitriformes; family Accipitridae; genus Buteo; species Buteo buteo. The sequence continues at coordinate 4,070,662 of NC_134204.1, read as the reverse complement.
CTGAGATTAAGGGTAGGTCATAAACAAAGTACAAAGATATCTCATGTCAAGTCCCAATTTACAAGCCAAAAGCTTGATCTTTCACAGTAAAAGGCTAAATATGACCTTTAAATAAGTGTTTTTCCCTATGCTACAATGAGAGCTTATAGCCTGTGATTGAAAGCTGTTACTCCTCACATCTTTATTGCCAAGGAAATCTGCATTTATTCCTTGACTGCAGGGGTCTGTCAGCTACTGCTGACTCTTCCTCACATTCTGACCTGATGAGAAAGAGGAACACCGGTTCAGAAATACTACTGGAGGACTGACCCTGCTTTCACCCACAGACGGACTTTGTATGGGTTGAGAGAAACCTGTCCTGTCAGATCAGTGAAGATGCTCTGCTGAAAGCTTTCACTAAGGTTCAAACACAAATCTGAACAAGGGGTGACTTGAGTTTGCTGTTTCAACTTATTTTGAGCTAGATCCCACCCTGTTTAGACCAAAGCCAAATCCACCATTTTCCCAAGGTCAGAGTGACCTGAATCCTCTTTTAACACTGGATTTTTGAATTGCCTATTTGCTTTTTGTCTGCTTTCAGCATGTGATAAGTCCAGGATCCTTAGTAAAGACCTTTCTTGGAGGAGAGAACTGGGTAAGAAGGAAAGATGCCACCTCCTCTGCCCACCTCAGCACTGTGAGCCCCAACATCCCACAGAACTCCTCTGGGAAACTCCTTGACGTTTCTTACAGTGTAAAAAAGGTATTGCAGAAAAACATGAAAGCAGAAATCCCTTGTGGGCTCCTACATGAAGTTACTACTACCAGACACGAGCTCTGATTCAGAATCCTGAGCCGTGAGCTGTTGAAGGCAGTGAAGGTAGGCTGAGTAGTACAACACACTTACCTTTTTCTTATATCCTTTCCTCTTGGGCTGTTGCTGGCCACCATTGGAGACAAGATTTTTGGACCAAGAGGGGCTTTTGTATGCAGACTCTTTCCTTGTCTACTTCTGACAATATAAGTTGCCTGAAGGGTCAGGCAGCAAACCACAAACCCAACCATTATGTTTCTCCAGGCCTCCCCTTCCCATCCCTGACCTTCTCCTTCTTTCCTAATGACCCACTCATTTCCCATACAGCCCTGGCTTGGGACTCCACAGGCGTTAAGTCTCCAAGCGAGCAACAAGCAGCAGGAACAGATGAATGTTTAAAAAACGACGATCCTATTTTCATGCAAATGTCCTTAGCGATAACAAAGAAATGAAGAGCAATACCCAGTATATTGGAGGTGCAAGCAGAACTGATTCTAAAAGTAGACTGTTTTTCAAAGTTTTCCATTAGGCGCCCGCTCCTTAAATACTCTCAGCGCACAGAGCTCTTCCCCACCTGAGGAGACAGCCTGATCCATATGCATGACGGATCTCTAGCAAGAGATGCAATCTGCAGATCTGCATCTCATTTGCACTCACTGTGGTCCGGTGAGCATCGGCGAGGAGGCAGCGCTGGGCGAAAACACGCCGCGGATTGTTCGTGAGCTTCAAAAGGAACAAAAATACCTTTGGAATAAAGCGAGCCAGATTGAGAGCCGGCAAAACAAGGACACAATTGAGGCCAAATGTGGCAGTTTGTCTTTGCCTCCATCAGCCCATGAACCTTTGCAGAGCCAAGAGATTTTTTTTCCCCCTTTGCTTTGAGACTATTCCCCCTGGAAGCAGCTCCAAAAGCAGATATATACAGAGGGGTGAGCATTGCCTTAGCCATATTGCAGGAAAGATGAAACCTCTGTTAGGCTGCCCAAAACTGTGAAAGGGGTTTATGCAACTGAATTACCATGCGAGCGGCTAAATATTTGTAGGCTGGCAACAGTGCAGGTTGTCAAATCAGCTTTATAAGCTCCTGCTCCATGTGCATGGCCAAGCCAACCAGAAGGTTTTGGGCATTACCGGAGTCTTCATGGGGCTGACTGTCAGGGGCCATGTGTGCAGGGACGCGTAGGTTCAACCATTGGCATAGCAAGGGAAAAATCAGATTATTTCATATTCTTTCAATTGCTTTGGTCACTTAAAGTGTCTTGGTTTCATGGACTTGAAGCACCCACTGTGTCACCCGAAATGCCTTACACAGACACTGCGGACAGAGGTGTCCATGGGTCGTTGTGAATCACCTCTGTCACTAACCAGTCCCTACCACAGGAGCAGGTAAGTCCTTGGAACTGGAGGAACTTGAACCATGAACCACTGTATAATTTTTGGTACAGTGATAACAGTAAAAAGATCCTTCAATTCTGCATCAAAGTAGCTATTTGGGGGGTTTTGCCCAGGAATTGCATTTGTCACAAATGTTTCACTGATGCGTATTTATTTGCATCATTGCAACCCTCAGCCTGAAGTCTCACCCCCTTCCCCAAAGGCAGGACAGCTGTAGTTCCCCACATTGACCTTGTTTTGAGAGGACACCGCTGCCCTCATATCCATTTTTTTCTTCCATTTTTTACATTTAAATAATACCGATTTGGGGCTTTGACCATAATGTGATTGAAGCAACTGAGGATGTTGTCCTCATTTACACTCTTGGCAAGGGAGGGTCAGACCGTGGCACAAGGCAAAAAGAAACAGAGAGAAGGGACTTCTCTAGTCCAAAGAACTTTTCCTAATTGCATCCTGAAAGCATCCCTACGTGCTCCTATTTGTGCTGCAGCAAGCAAACATCTATGTGAATGCAGCCAGCAGACCTGCATTACTCAAAGGCGGTTTCTCCCGTAGGGAACTGCAGCCGGCCCTCGGGCCCCGGCAAATTTTGACTGCATCAGAAAAAAAATCTAAAGAGCTCTCCACCTCCCCTTGAAACTTCTGCTGAGACTCTCTTTCAGAGCAGAATCACCACTCCATCTGCGCAGCAAGAGGCAGACTATTTCCCAGTGCTGGGTGCGAAACCCTAGGGGCTATGAGATAATTTTCGATGTAAATGTGACCTCATCGCAATTGCTCACATTAAGGATCACTGTACTTTGCAAGTCATCCTAATAAATTCACTGATCTGCCTGAGGAGGAGAGAGTCATACATCCTGAAGAGCGGCCACAAATCTGGTCTTTGACATCTGCCTTCGCAGAGTCCGGGAAAATCCTTCTACCCATCGTGTGTGCTCGGCCGTGGAACTCAACGTCACGAGATAATTTTAGACAGAGACTATTAGAAGTAACTAAGGAACTAATCTACAAGAACTAAGTCATGTATATTAAAGCAATGCCCAGATCAGGCTATAAACCAAAATTTCAGAAACTACTTTTTGGAAGTAGCTGTTCCTTGATTTATGAGAAGAGGAATGTGTCTCTTGCCAACTGGAGTTTGATGGTGACTTGTCCCTTGCTGTGGGAAATGGGATGGAATGCTTTTCATGGGATTTCTGTTGCTGTGTGAGTAGGGGACCCTCTTTCCTAGTTCAGGTTCACATCCCTGGGATACTGTTGACCCACGGAAGGTGACTATCCGATCTTGATTTCTGGCAACTGAATAATTCAAAAGCAATTTATCTGCATTTTCAGGAGTGTTCAGGGCAGTCACTCCACAATCATTTATAGCTCATATACTATGGTACTGGGGCAGACTCACTCCCCATTCCACTTACTTGATTGATGAGTCTCAAAATCTCAGAAGAATCATAAATTCCAGAGACAAATAATCATGCATTAGAAAAAAAAAAAAAGATCAATGCAATCACTGTTTGTTATTTGCCATTCACTATTTTATCTAATTTTCCTTTTGCGGGCATCCAGTCAGATTCCAGTTACGCTACTATATTTTGGGGACTGGTTATGTGCTGTACAGAGGGAGCAGCCACTCTGAACAATTCATAACTGACTGACTGGAGGAAAATCTGTTTCCAGGCATTTCCAGGTGAAAATTTATCAGAGAAACAGAATCCTATGAATCAGCATTAAGTAATGAACAAGGAAAAAGGGCAAATATATCAGACCTGCTGCAAATGAAAAGTAATTGCCAACACCAGCATCAGCCAAGTTTTAACTACTTTTAACCAGGTTTTTTTATCCAGACCTTGGAGAAAATAACATGAGTCTTTCTTCTGGTCTCTCCATCCCTGGATCAGGCTCTTTTTACTGCGAAGTTTTCCTCTCCGGCACAAATTGGCATGCAGTGTATGTTCTTCACAAAGCGCTTAAAAGAGAAGGTAATTCAGCTGTTTTACTTTCCTGCCTAGTGGGAGCTCTGCTCAGTGCTCAGAAATGTATGCAAGTGTGTGACTAATGTACAGCAAAAAGACTCAGGATGGAGCCACTTTATTCATTGTTTGTTATTGTTCTTTGTTGCTCAGTGTTTTGTAAATCCCCCCGGTTATGGAGACATTTTTATTAGAGAATACATTTTTGAAAATGGGGTTCCGCAAAAATGAAATTTCAGAGGTGTGTGTCTCAGCATTGATTTTTCTATTTGTAATAACACACTATAGCATATCTTGTTTTATATCAAGAGGATAAAATGTCCCTAACACAGTGATCGCCATTCTGTGGTAATGGATAAAGCCTGTTTATGAGATGTCATTTATTCCACAATAGACAGTAAATAAAAGCCATTTCAAGCTTCGGTTAAATCAAAGCTTGTTCGGGATTTCAGCAGATTTGCAAATTACCTTTGGGACCATTCTCAGTTTCAGTTGTTTTCCCACATGCTATTGACTATCCATGTTTTACTATAAATACTTCTTCTTGCTCGCTCGCTCTGTCTCACACCAAACCCTTGGATTGTAGAGTGATTTGTAAAGACAAGCAGATAAAGTAAATACACAGTACTGTATTAAAATTTCTTTCCCATCAACGTAACAGAAATAAACCCACAAGTTTTGATAGCAGACTGAAAGACAAAGAGGACCCTGGACACAGATCTCTGAAAAGCCCAGAGATCTTTGTGAGATTTTAGAAAGGCACCAAAAGAGATACAGCAGAAACACAGGGTTTTGTCCAAAAAAATACCTACTAAAAACTGCCTCATATCAGCCACTTTGGCGTTGGGAGTTACTACTGATACTGGACATAGTCATAAGGGAGTGTTGGGGCCACATGCGCCTTTATTGCTCTGCTATGTAGATGGAAGAGTTAACATCAGCATACGAAGGATGAAGGCTCTCTGGCCTCTGGACTCCGAAACTACCTCACTGGCCTGAAGTCATCGCACAAAAAAATAGAGTTTAATCAGAATATCACACATATGCTACTTTATAAACGCTGAGACAGGGACAGCAAGTGTTTTAATTTTCAGGGGGTTCTGCTTTCTTAAGAAAAACGGTTTACCTGTGAAGAAATACAGGTTTGGGTCAACCAAAAGTTTTTGGAAATTCAGAGTCAATGTGGTGCTTTCGCCTAATTGGAAAGAGTCAAAATGGTTCATGCCACAGTGTTTGAAACAAAAAGGCTTCATCTGTTCTCTGTTCACAGTGAGTATAAACAAGCATATAAAAGGACAGATGACTTACAGCCTGCTAGTTAGGGTATGGACTTTTTGGCTTCGATGCCATCTCTGCCTCTACTTTTACTTTGTTTTTGTTAGAAAATCTTCCAAAGAAGCGAGACATTTTGGTTGAGTCTTTGAAATATCCCATTTGACCTGAAAACCTATCATTTCCAAGCCACTGAATATTCTGAAACATTCAGGGTAGGATTTATACTCCCATAAATTCATTCCTTCCTTTTAATAATTGAGTCAAAAATCAGTTACTCACAAAAATATCTCAATGAATTATTTTGCTCCTGGAAACTATTTCTTGTTAGTTATTCCTGCATTCGTTTTTACTGTTGCCTTTTAAAATTGTGGTGGCTGTCAGTGAAGGGACAAGAGACACTATTTTACTCAACAACAGTTTTAAAGAGGCAAAAAGACTGAGCCCGAGTAGTAATCATCACACAAGCCCTATTTAGGACCTCAGTTGGACAGTGGCACTGATTTCAGCTCTGCCTACTTCCAGCTGTGGAAATTTGGAGCCACAGTCTTTTTACCATAGACCCTGGAGACCTTTGAGGTAGTCCTCAGAGATGCCCATCCTTGAACAACATTGAATTTTAATCCAAACCTACTGGAATCACATACAGAGGGACAAACCTGTTTTCACCTCTGTAACCTCTAGAGAAATAATATTGCCACAGGAAAGGAAGCCAGATTCCCTTCTAGCTCATATCCTACTGAGAAAGAGTCACATAAACCCATTAATTCAAGTAACTCAACCTTGGTGAGAAAACTCAGAGCCACCATTCCATACACAATAACGTGAATGCCATGTTGTGATTGAGGACAGCAAGAAAAAAGAGCTCCCATCCTTCCTGAAGGACACTGCATTGCAGGATCAGCAATTAGACAGCCAGTTTTAATGCCTATAAATGGTTTGGTATTTAAAAGTGGCCCTGCATTGACCTAACATTTGTCGTCTGTGTCTTGGGTGCCTTTAATCCAGAAACTCCAAAAGGGAAGAACTGAATTGATCACCACAAAAAAGGTTAACAAGATCTTTAGGCTACTTAAACCCATATTTCAAAGCATTTTCCTAGTTTCTGGATTTGAAGAAGCATGGTGTTCTGTTCTTTAACAGGGCTTTGGCCAAAATTCATGGGGAACGGGCAGGAAAATTGATTTCAGAGACCTTCCTTTGATGATACTCAGGAAGAGTCTTTGAAATCCTCATGACGATACTTGTTTATATTATAGACTCTGAAACACAACAGTAAACTGGTAAGGAACCAGGCAGATATCCAATGGAAAACCTTCTTGTGTTTCAGTGGAATTTCACTGAAAAAGAACTTGTTCTCTAAGAAATATTTCTGCTCAGAAAAATCAGGGATTCTTTTCACTGGTTGCTGGGAAATTTCCAGACCCCTTCTGATGGGGGATAGCTTTGAGCAGAATCCTTCTGATAGTCCCCAAACCGGTGCTTTTTGAGAAGTTTCAAATTTTCACCAAAATCCTAATTTTCATTCTGTTTCCAAGCAAACCCACTTTGAAGTGCCGTAACATCCCTGGTGATGGAAAGGGCAAGGCTCACACAGCTCCAACGGTCAATGTCCTTTGAAACATCGTGCAACCTTTAATGCACAAGTGGCTTCCATGGGAGCACTGATGTTCCCAAAATTATATCATTTACCTGTTTTGCTGGAGCAGGACCCAAGGTCTGCCACGGTCTCTCTGCCTCAAAGGAGTCATGTGTTTCCAGGAGACAATCACCAGATATTCATGGAAATGTTTGCAGCTTCCCCCAGATTTCAAGAACATTGGAGCAAATGGTTGCTCTACCTAGATGTTGGACCAAGAAGAGTTTTTTGACCATTGGCTACTCTTTTTGTAATATTTTAAAGAAGTCAGTTGTCCAGTCGGGGAGCAAATGTGACACTGAGTGATCTGGGTAGCTGCTCACACAGAGAGCTATTATTTCATAGATAACTCATTAAAAAAATTGACCATTTGATCTCTTGATATTTCTAACAAAAGGGTTTATATTGTAGAATTTCACTAGGTATAACAGATATCTACATTCTGCATTACATGACAATTGCACTAACGCTCAGTGTTTCTGTGATACAGAGAAGCACTCGGGAGGAAGATTAAAAAAAGCAATTCTGGATATGGCACCAGCATACCAAATGTAGGACTCTAATTTCTTTACAGTTTTGCCTGAAAGTACTGTTACAGTTAAAGTTGTGTCAGCACTTTCATTAGAAACCCAGTTTTGATTTATAACACCGGCTGCAAAAAATTTGCTGCTGGCTGAAATTCAGTGTAAGGTCTCTGGCCAGGAGAAACGTTTTAAACATTTTTTGGAAGCTTGTTTGAAACAAGTTCTATTATACTGACGTTACACAGAAGCTTTCCTTAGATTTTACTAGGTGGAACTAGATTTTTTTTTTTTTTTAAATGGACAGAACCAAAGGGTTATTTTGTGACATTGCCTTCTTTTTTCAAGTTTTATCTTTAGGCATTCTAAACTATTCCCTTAGAAATTTGGTTTTTCTACCAGAAGACCCAGGACTTATATTAAGAAGTACTACCAAAACTAAATGACATTTAAAGCAGATCTCCAGCAAACACATGTTTTGGTGTAAGCGTTCCTAGCCCGTTACACCAGATTCTGTTAGCTTAATGTGCATTTAAAGCATTTTATGAAACTGTGCTCAGTGGCTCTGCTATTCCTACTTTATTAGCTGGGCATTAACAAACCCGAGCAGTAACCGTGTTAAACACCGTTGTTTAGATTAATTTAGCGCTGGCGAGTGGTGTCAGGCTGACAGCGGTGGGGATGAGAGACTATTCATCACCCGGACGGTTACGACACAGCAGCTCCCTCTTCCCACAGCCGCTGCCTGGAGGCACCACGTTGAGCAACAAGAACGTAACTCAACCCCGTGTCCATCCAGCCCCCGGCCACTCGGCGAGGGATACCGGCATGGCCAGCAATTAAACTATTCCTCCTGCTGATGGTCACCAGAACCCCTCCAAAAATGACCACTGGGAAGTCTTGCAGGCTTCTGATAGAGCAGTGGCAGAGCTAGTGTTGACCTTGAATTGGAAGTCACCGTAACCTACTGCATCTTCTGCTATCGATCCGTGCAATCCCTGCTGGTGGGGGTCCGGTACTTGGAAGTTACGCTCTGGCACTATTTTTTAACCAAAAGGCATCAGTCCGTATTTCAAATGTCTGCTTTCCAAAACATCCTTCATCTAGGTGACCTAATGGTGCATATAACAGAGGCTGTAGAGGACCTGTGAGATTTTGGGATTAAGTCTGTTTCTTCCCTCCTCGTCCAGTTGTTTTCCCCCATGCTGACCCTCCAAAGCAATGAAAGCGTCATCTAGCACAAAGAGAAATCCTGTGTTTGGTGCACACTCATATGACTGTATTTGGAAATTTAATGATAAACATTATGCAGCAAATTAAAAAGAAGGGACATCCCCGGGCATGGGAACTTGGTCACTACTCTTCAGACTGGCAGAACGGACCTTGGCCCCGTTTTGGCCAAGGAACTAGTCCTCAGCCAATTTCCAGGCATGCCTTGAGACTTGGGGTGGCCCAGAGGTCCCTCCAAACAAGTATTTTGGACAGGGCAGCCCTGTTTTGGATGATGAGATCAAGAGCATGGATGCAGGCCATATCATGCCAGCTGGCTACAGCGCCAGCAAGCAGCCCCGGCCACATTTAACTTATTATATGGTCATTTATTAAACACTGGGGACTTCAGATGAAGAAATATGAGCATGCTGCCATGTCCACCAGATTCTGGCACCTGCTGTCCTGACACACTGCAGAAGATGAACCTAGCCTGGGGTAGATAGCTTCATGTTATTATCTAGACAGTGCGATTTTTGGGACAGGTACTATATCTGACAGGGAGTATATGCTGCATCTGGCACAGGGTATGCTAATCTCAGCTGGAAACGAGACGTCATAATAGCATGGAAATAAATTAGCAGAATCTGTCAAATTTTTTGCAAAAGCTACAGAATAAGTATAAACACTCTTGAAGATGCAAAGGCAAGTTTACTGTCCTGTCTACCAGTGTTCCCCACCCAAGTCAAGGTGAAGAAAACGAATAAAAATTTGGAGGAGAAGATAAAGAGGTAAATTTGAGCCCACCACTCTCAGGGGGCCAAGGGTCCAGTGGGGCAGGGGACGCTGCTGGGAGCCGTGGGGGATCTCTGGGCACCCTGCCGATGGTGAACTGGGTCCACTGAGGCTGAGGGCACCTGGATCTGGGACCAAGGGTCAGGGTAAGGATGGCTGGAGCAGCAGCTCCGTAAAGCGTGGGGAGACAGCAATCCTCTCCTCTTCCCCGTACGAACACCCCGCTGCCCATCCCCACAGCCAGGCGCACAGGGAGACGAAACACATCCGAATTCCCCGGCACGGCTCTGCTATTGGGGCCTTTTTAATGCCACAGCTCATGTAAATAAAATCCTTTTACTGTGAATCTTAATTAAGGGAATGATCGTTTCTGGCCATCGCTTGAAAGGCAAATGTTTTAATTGGTTCTGATGTTTTTTCCTGTGAAAGCTTTTTTCCCAGAAGCCGTATATCCCGGGGAGATTGCTTTCCTGTGCTGCCTGTCCTGTAAGGGTCCAGCAGCATCGGGCAGAGGAGCTGGTTTAAGGGGCTATCGAGTGAAACACACACATGAGTTAAAGAGCAGGAACCGTTTAAGATCCCGAAGTGTCATTAGCAGTAACATGTCACATAAAATGAGGTGCGGATTTCCATTTTCATTTGAACTTCAGGTGTTTAGTAATCCAGAAGCTTTATTTAAGGACCGACCTTTAACCTGGCCTGTCATTCCAATTGCAAGGAGTTGATGGCCACTGGGAATCAATGGGCAGCATGAAGGTCACTTCCTAGAAAAACTGTGGCTATCAATGTGTCAGTTCCAATGAAGTATTATAACAAAGCAGGCGAAGAGCCTATCTGGGTCTACGAGGCACCAGCTCGCTCTCAGGCTGCCTCTCTCCCTGTCTTCAGCTATTTCGTAATGACAAATAGAAATAAGCTGCTATTTAGCGATAGGTGTTTCTGAAGGCATGTGGCTTTTTCAGTTCGGTGGATGGCACAAAGAGGGGTGGTTCGAAATCCAGCACTCACCGATCTGGACGCCGGCAGGAATCCCGTTATTCCTCCACACCAAGCACCGCAGCAGAGCCCGTCACAGAACCACTGGTCCAGCGAGACCTGGGCAACCCCTTCTGGCATGACCATGCAACGCCGTGGCCATGCAACGGTTTCCTTCTTGGTGGCATCCAGGATTGAACTCAAATCCCCGGGCAGGATCTGGATGTTTGCAGCATCTCCAGGGTGGACACGAAAAACCACCCTTTATGCATGAGGAGAGGAACTGCCAGGGGAGCATGGGGACAGGGCAGGAGGAGCAGCGTGTTGGGATGGTGTTTGGGTCACATTGAGCTCAGCACGCTTCCCTGGGCTTGAAGAGGAAAAAAAAAAACCCACACCAAAGTTATGGTCAGCCTGACCTGATAACACTGCTGTGATTAAAATGCACATATACTGAAACAAGGATTTGCTTTGGAGGTTGTCGCAGAGCTTCACATTTGTGCCCTGGTCAAAATCTGCGGTGTCTGTGCAGTGAATCCCATTTGTAATCATGCAAGAACTGGGTTATTTTGATTTCTACTGAAATCGAAGAACTCTAAGCTTTTAGAAGCAGGTCCCTGAGGTAAGTCAGACCCCTGCTGTGTGCAATAAGCATTGGATGGCCACTACCTTTAAGGTCTGGCCTGGGCAAGAGGGGGGTCTAAAGCAAAAGAGGGGGGAACGTGTCTATTGTGAAGCTCAAGTGAGGTCCCACCATGAGACCTGGTAAACCAAATCCCAGCCAAGGGGCAAGAGAGCGACTGGGAGCTCGTGGGATGGACACTGGAGGTTGCCCCAGGCACATCCACCATCCTGTCCCATCCCAGTGCCACGTGAAGGGGAGATGTAGCCCCTCTCCAGCTGCCGACTGCTCCTGGACCGGTGAAGATTTTGACTTGTAGGGTCAAGGACGAGCATCAGCGTCAGTCAAAATCTCTGAAAAGTTTGCGACATCTTTGTGCTGGGTTTTCAGCTTGCAGCTCTCTTCAGCAATCTGTCTCTGGGGGTTGGGAAATTTCCCTATAGGAAAGTTCCTTGAAAAGTCTTTTGAAAGACCTTTATAATCATTAATAATTACAGTAATTTATTATCAGCTTTTTTTGTACTCTTACAGAGCTCACAAGATCTTCCCCATCAATTTGTAACAGTTTTGAGGGATAAACCCATTCCCTGGAAATCCTGCAGAATATAATTTTAATTTGAATCTCTTTCCCAGTCATAGTAGCTGGAAAGAAAAGATCTTTACACTGCTGAGTTTAGTGTTCATATATTAAATATCTGCTTATATCACTGAGCATGCAGACCCTCTGTGCAAAATGAATGTGAAGTCTATACCTGTCTGTCATTTGGATATGAAACCCTCTGTAAAAGGTCAGCTTGACAGAAATTAATGAATCCCTGAACAAATTCAAAGTTTTAATTTTGAATTAAAAACCGAGAAACTTGACCAAAGAAAAGTACAACCAGAGATTTGGATTTCATGTAACAACATGTAGATATAAATTGGAACAGGATCAGAGAAAGACTGTTAGAGCATTTCCTCCCTGAAGGTAATAAAGCCTGTGCAAAAGTGAAAAACACAAAATACACGGATGTCGTAAAGAGGCAGTGCAGTTTCCTAAAAATGTGGTTGACATAAAACATTGGTGTCCAGTTTAAACACACAGATAAAGTGGAGTTCAGTTACACCTGGAGTCTGCTTACCCACGATTTTGGGCCCACTCCTGCACTCCGTCAGCCTCTTTCAGTCACTGAAAATAGGAACAGTCTCTTTAGGAGTTTAAATAGGTGAGTCAGATCATGCATGGAGATAATGTCCCAGGATCTTCTTTATAATTCACAACACTTTCTTTTAAACTCCTTTATTTCCTCTTATTTCCATTCTTTGTATCCTGTTATTAAAGAAAAGTATTTATTATGAAAGGGCTGTTTTAAAGCTTTCTACACATACCTATCGCACTGCTAGTTATAAATGATCACATTTAATTTTATTAAATGGATTTAAAAATTTATTTATACCCATGCCCTGCCCCTCATTTGCAGATTGAAATATTGGATATTAAACACAAAGGTGAACATACCCTTTTTGCAAACAAACAAAAAAGCCCAATTCCTACCCCTGGACTAAGGTCAAACAAATTCAGATTTTGGCGATCCCAAAACATCAAGATTAGCATCTCAGTTTCAGTGGAATTGCATAGAGTGGGCCATATTCCTTATGAGGTCCTGAGCATTTATTTAATTTGCCTTTTTTTCCAAGCTCCTATCCTATGAAAGGGTCTTCACCTTAGATGTACTTTGCCTAATTTACACGGTGACGGTTTCCAGTTTCCTCTGCGCACATGACAATAACAAACCCACTAACTATAGAGCAAATAAACCATATGGGAGGGGAAAGTCCTGCGTGCTGAGGATGCTGCTACACCAAGGAATCAGGATGATCCGGGCTGGATATTGTTGTGATTTTTTTTTTTTTTCTTTCGGAGCTGGAGATCCCCTAGCAAAGACCTGGAAGCAGCCTGAGTTTCCATGCAATAAAGCAGCAGTGAGAAAAGCTCAGAGTAATTAAGTGGCTGACGCACAGAAGAAGCCGTTACAAAGATTTGACTAAATTGCCCATTCATTAGTAGCGCGGCATGGAAGGAGAATTACAAATAGACAATAGAGCCTGCAGTAATTCAATCTAACCTTGTACTTACAGAAAACAATGAGATAATGAACAGAAAAATTACCAGGCACATATTGCATTTTGTTGAAGGGAAGAAGGGGGTGGGGGGGATCGGATTGGGATTGGGGGGATGGAGGGATGGAAGTGGGGGGTGCTGGGGAGAGCGGCCTGGCACATGTAACACTAATGGCATCGCTCAAGCTGAGCAAACGTTTCTCCAACACAATCATAGTTCTCAGTCTAAGGGCCTCTGGGGAGCTGAGATGAGGCTAGATCGTGAACAAAAAAATGTAATTTATAAGGCGTCTGTGGACTGGAATTTATCATCGGATCCGCTCGCCGCCGCTCAATTGATATGTAGTTGATTTCAAACAACACCCCCCAGGCGCCCACAGGGAACATTTTTTAGATTTTACGCTTGGATATATCTGTTTAACTCACCATTTACCAAAACAACGGCTGATGACAGCACAAACAAGTCACTCCGGAAAAAAAAAAAAATACACACACATAGACACACGCGTGCGCGCGCCCTCCCCGAGGTAGGACTAAACTGTGAGCGTTAGGGCTTTGCTGGGGCTATGGGGAGGGAAAAAGCAGAGAGAGAGGCTGAGCTTGGGGTGTATTTTGCAGGGAAGACATGGATGAATCTTGCACTCAATTTTTACGCCTACGCTGGAGCTCCCCACTGTTCTTTTTTTGCATTTTCTTCCCCAGGCGAGCACCGTGTGGAGCCCATCCCCTGGAGCAGACGTTGGGGCTGGTGGATCTAGGAGGGGGCTGTGGGGTGAGGTGACCCTGGGGTGAGGGTTCAAGGCGATGGGAGGAGGTTTGCAAAGCACAGCAAAGGGTGTACACAGTGTCCCTTGCCTCAATGGCCAAATGTCCCAAAGTCACAGTCCTGCTCATTCCTGAGGTGTTCCTCAGGTCCTCCTGGTGCCAGGGAGAGGAATTGGGGTGCATTGGTGGGAGCACGAAGAAGAAAAGTTATCATCCCTCTATTTCGGTGCCACCAGAGATTCAAAACCAGAATCCTCTTTGTATAAGGGATCTCATTGCCTGAGTTAATAAAGTGCTGCTACTTCCCATCTTGCAAGAGAACGTGTGAAATTCCCACAGATGAATTTTACTATGAATAACAAGAAATCTCCCCTGACCGAGCCAGTTCATATAATAAGTTTCTGTTGCATTTACTCTTCAAGGGAGGAAAAACAATGCTGACCTTAAACTATTTCTTGCAATTCTCTCCCAGCATTTCTTGGAAGCCCTGGATTCAAGCCCTCCGTGGTGCCAGGTGCTGTACAGACACACAGCCTGGAGGTGACCCTGCCCCACAGAGCTCACAGAGAAACCAAAAAAAGGAATTTTAAGAAAAGTAGGGTTTTTGGATGTGTCAGTCAAAGTTATGTTGTGCCACAACACGAGAAGCTCACAACAATACGTTACCTTCTTCAGGATGCTCATTAATCAGTATTCAAACTAAGTACCTCAATAAGGTAAAGAACTGGTGTCAACTGGAGATGACAGGCTGCTGTCCAGGTCTCTCCACTGATGTCCTGTCCTTGGACACAGCCAACATGGAGCAAAGCCGTGTCACCTGTGGAGAGGTTTTGGGGGTGCCCTGGTGATGAGGAGGATCTCCTGTGGGCTAAGGGATGGTGCAAGGGCTGGATGTCCACCAGGGGTGAGGAGGGGTTGGGAGGAACCAGAGGTGATGCAGGGTAGGAAGGAGCTGGGGTGGGAGGATGTGGGACCTGGTGGGGACAGATCCACCCATATAGAGCACAGGAGCAGATCCACCAAGCAGCTCAGCAGTGCCCAGCGGCTGGTCCGTCTACCTGTTAGACATCACCTCAGGGCAGTAAAAACAAAGAACATGAAACAAAAAATTGCTTTTTCAAAGGCCAGAGAATAAACACTAAAGCCCAAATCCCCAAAGTCAGTGTCTTGTCCATAGGCATTTGTTTCCTGCTTACTACTTCTGGTTTCCTTCATGACACCAGTTGGCTTCAAGAGGGCTCTGCCTTTTTCACCAGGCAGTGAATTATCCCCTCTTTGCTAGGTGGAAAACGGGTCTTCCTGATCTATGTAAAGGAATGGACCATGTTGGATCAACCACAAAAATTCTTTCAAATAATCAAAACCAAGAATTACTACATGGCTCCTTACTCCTGGTTGGAAATGACAGCAATTTCACCTAAGCACTTTCTCACCCAAGACGTTTCCTCCGCACTCCTTGAAACGTATTTTACAAAATATTTTCTGACATATAAAATCTTTCCCTCCATACTGAAAAGCACAAGGAAGGGAAATGCTGACGTGTGCAGCGCAAGAGCCCTCTACCACCGATGGCTGCGGCGGCAATTAGTATTCTCCCACTACACAAAGGCTTTCTAATACTAAGGACAACAAATGATTGCACAGAATCTGAAGGATTGTGGTTAGAGCTGCATAAAATGGTTTGGAATAAACATTACCCATGGCAAATATCGTGTAACTTAATGAGCCAGACATGAGCTTTCAGTAGGAAAAAGAAAAAACCCAACGTATCAAGCTTAGAAATGCTGCCTTGGGTTTGCTTTGGTTTTTGCTTACCTTCAAAGTGATACATTTGCAAATGATGTTTGTTATAGGTTTTGTTGTGCTCTAAAAGAAAGTAAGTTCATTTTGTGGCTGGATTTGTGGCAGCATGGTCTATCCTGTGTCTTAAGCTGGAGCTTGCAGGATTTGCTGAGGTTTGCTTCATCTGAAAACACAGAGTGGGGAACTCTGTGTTGCTGTTCCCAAATAAATGAATGCAACACACCCAACCTAAACTCCCTCCCCAAAGGCACCGAAGGGTACAGTGTCAAAACTTCAATTCTGGGTTTAACTTTCAGAGCCCAAGATCAATGCTAGCTCCCAGTTAATGCAATAAAAAGTGCATGATTTAGTGTAAAAATGGATGAATACCCAGTGAATTTACCCATTAAAATGAGTAACTGGGAAATAGGTTTGTACTATACATAATTTTCAGAGAAACTTCATAGTAGTATTACTTGTATGTTGTCACAGTCTGACCTGATTTCTTAAGGAAGCCTCTGTTACCTTACTATCTGTGTGTGTGTCTCCACCTGAGTGTATCCCTGATATATTTTTTATTGTATTTCTTTTTTTAAAGCAAAATTGATAACAGGAGAGAAAGCTCCAGGATTGCCCAGTCTTTACAAATTACGTTAGCACAAGCAGGCTGAGGGCAGAGACCTTCTGAATACGTGAAGGCTGAAATTCATGTCTTAGAGGACCTCAAGAGAGCCAACATGAGAGACCTTACAAATTCCTCCAAATACAGAACACCTTTTAGCTGAGTTCATTCCCTCTTAGATACCGAAGACTGTCAATCACAGGACGCAAATCCACAAACCACACTTCGTCCTTTCTGGTGCCAGTGAGATAATTGCTGTTAATCCCCTTCAGAAGACACAGGAAAAGAACAACTCAACTCTAACCAGAGAGATTTCAGATCTAAAGATGAGAAAAACCCAAACTCACCCGTGACGAAGAAGCAGTTGTTATAGTTCCAGATGTTCACTTTTAATGTGTTGAAAGCTTTGCGCTAAAATTGTGGTCCACAAACCCACTTTGGACAACGCAAGGCAACCATCTGCAGACATACGGTGCTAGAGCTTGCAAACTGATGTGGGGAGTGGGATGTTGGGGCACCTCTGTTACATCCCTTACTGGTGATGGGACACAAGCAGATCTGGCAATACACGTACGCTCTTGCTTTCATTCTCATTAATGACTTGCATTAATTTTTTTGGCAGCAGGCCTGAAAAGAAACTTAGCCCTTACCCAGTACCACCAAAATCAGATCTGGACGTGGGTCACAACATTGGCCCAAGTCTACAAACCTTTATCAGAGGATCACTGGGATGTCCTGTAGGAGTTCCTGCCCATGGTGCCCAGGCAGGACCAGACCCTTTCACCACCAGATTTCAACTGCGAGATCATCAGAGCGGACATGGTTTAGTGGTGGAATTAGCAGTGTCAGGTTAACGGTTGGACTCGATGGTCTTAAGGGTCTTTTTCAACCTAAATGATTCTATGACTTCAGTAAATATTTCAGTGTGCGGTATAATGCCTTTGCTACCAACATCACCTGAGTTGGGGTTCAGACCATCTCTCTCCAGTGACCCTGATCTGGAGTTAAAAGATAAAATGGCTTTTGTTATGACTTTCCCCTCTAAGTGAAGTAAATGGAAGCACAGCGTTATGTCAGCCACGGCATGCCAGCAGCGCAACTATTTTCACCGTGGCAAAATGCCTTTTTTCTTTCCTCCTGGATTGCACAGTTCCTTTGACAAGGAAGGGTAAAGACCCTCAAGGGTTCTCAGAGAACATCAATATGTTTTGTATTTAATGTGCTGGCTCGGTTACAGCAAATTAAGGAGAGTGGGCCCGGTACAAGATAATGCAGCCTGCAGTTCCTCACTCCCTAGTCGAGTGGTATATGCTGAAAATGATACTCCAGTGTGGAGAAATACTGCACATTACATCCCCCTGCAGTAACAGAAGAGACATTAGGCAAAGCCCTGACTCTTAATGGTACACATCAGGAAAACATCTGAGCTTGGGCCTTCAATCACAAACGCTGCAGGATTTAAAAATGAATAAACTTCACATTGTGATTCTCTTATTTATCCTTTATGCAAATTGTCCCTGGGAGGACACATTATGTTCGCTGCATGGCACGGCGCAGACCCACATTAAAGCATGGAGGGCCACTCTTATGTAATGCGCAATCCTCCCGGCCCCTTCGTGCGGTTTGTGGTGCAAAGAGAAACAAACAGACAAACAAAAAAAACCAGCCTCAACCCCCAAACCTAGAAATATATTCCCCATTGACTGCTGAAAATATCCCGATATTAAGCAAAGAAGCGGCACAGAAAAATCCTGCTCTCTTTTCCTGGTTATTGGTCCGTGACAGAAGGAGATGGCAAGACTGGAAAATCTCTTTGTAAATTAAAAATATATAAATAGGAGAAGCAAATATTCTAAACCCCTACATCTCTGCAAGGTAGCTGAGAAGTTTGCTTAGACAATAATATAATATAATGCATTAATTCACACGGCCGCAACCCCTTAAAGCCAGCCCATTAGCTAACCTTTCTGTTATTAGCTCAATGGGACAGAGACACAATAGAGTTGATCGACGTTATTTTTCCTGGGCAAAATCTCTTGCCCCCTTCAAGCTTTTCATTATTAGCACAAATCTTCCACGGTGTCCTTGAGCAAGCATTCACAAGATGACTGGATGGCAGAGAAGCAAACAGCCCTACACGTGAAAAAGGAACGGGAAGAGAGTTCAGGGACTTGGCCACAAAATTAACTGCTTGAAGAGACACAGGGAAGACCTGTTAAGTAGAGCTCCAAGGGCAGACTACCAGGTGGGTCAAAACACCATAATCACAAATCCATCCTCTTCAACATTATCCGAGCAATTTCCTAATATGCCTCCTGCCTACCCAGGCTACAGCAGAGTGAGCGAGGGGTCCCACGTTTAAAATCATCTGTGTGCTATGTAATTATGGCTAGCAAATAATCCAGGCTGAACAAACCTGTTGTGTCAATGAGAATATACACCGGCTACGATCTACGTCTCTATAAGAGTTTCTTCTGCATGTGGGATCTAATTCAATCCTTTCTTCGCTAACCAAATTGCACCCCAAGCAGATGCCAGGGGGAAAGGGCATGCGATGTAGATAGCAAGCAACGGGCACGGGTGTTGAGTCCCACCTCTGTGCATGACACCGTTTTTCTGCTGGTCAGACTGTAGGGCACGCGTGCCACTTGGACACGCTCTTCCTCTTGTCCTCAGCCTCTTTTCATCATGTCTCCAGTAGTAAAAATGGGTGTCAAAGGCCAAATCACTGTATCCTGTAAGATAAATGAGAGTGAATGCCAGAAGTGGTGGGGACGTCCTCCTCACCTGTCCCTGTCCCCCTGTTTTGATCTTCCTCCATTACTAACAGCAAGAGTTGCCAACTGCATGAAGGTGAAGCTAGTCCCCAGTTATGCATCTGCTTCCCTGAAATCACTGCCCTCCGTCATTTCATCAGCTTTACAGGTCTGTCAACACTGCTCTCAGAAGCGAGAGCCTTTTCTGCAGCCTTCCACTGCAAATTTACAAAGTCGATATTTGTCATTTATTTAGTGGAAAGTAGGATATTTATGTTTGGACAACCAGGAATCTGGATAGTGAAAAATCAGCCAAATAAGGGGACGTGGTGGTTCAACGTGTGGTTTTATAGGAACAGTCCTCCAAAAAAAAAATCCCTCTGCTCTTTGATGAGACTGCCTGATGGGTTAATGAAGGTAATTGCAGAGATACATCAAGCTGAGAGTTTAGCAAAATATTTGACTTTTCCGTACTACACTGATTAAACAAGCAGTGCCGTAAGCAGCCAGGAAACCTGTTTCTGGAATCCCACTTCCTGGGATTCGGATATTTCTAATTTTGCTCTTCTGCCCAGATTCTTTGGACCATTTTCAGCTCAACCTGAATATTAACAAAACTTGTAGGAACCAGTGGTTGAAGGTGAGCAACAGATTCAAGAGCTATTATAGCAGGATGAGCGGTTCATTTGCAAAAGTGTTGCATTTCCTTAAGAATCCAGGCTAAAAACATCACAGAACATTAATAGTTCCAATCCAATAAATAGAACATTTTTTCTGATGTATCATCTCAGAACTACACCTGGTTGGGGACCACCAGATGTAGATGGACCCTTGGTCTGAGCCAATACGGCCACTCTTAGGTAATGGAAAACAGCGTAAGAGTCAGACAGCAGCAAACTAGGAGGCATTGCAAGAACCAAATGAAAAGGACTACCAGATTCTGCTCTTGCCTGGCATGGCATTCGCTGTTGCCTGATGTGAAGCGAAAAGTGGTCAGAAATACAAATGGCTAAAGAGTAAACAAAAGTAAGGATAAATTACCAGGAGAAATGTAGAAGAACAGAGACTAGACTATATCTTTGCCAATCATTACCTGCCATCAGGTTAAAGAAAAAATATGCCATGCTTTCATGGTAGTATTATTTTTAACTATGTTGCTTAAGGAAATGAGACTGACAACTTCTGAAGCTGTTAAACAGTTTCAACCAAATATGACAAAAGGTTAACAATCACAAATATATCAAATATATCAAACAAGTTCTTGTAAATTTTTGGGGCGGGGGGGGAGGAGGGGGAAGATTGCCAGTTAAAAATAAAGAAGGGCACCAAATGATGTTCTTCTTCTCCTGGAAGAAAGGCCCAAGATGAGCTCAACCGTATTACTAAACACAGAAGGGAAACATTAGGAATGCAAGTTTTGGGAAAACAGGTTTCAGGAGTCCTGCTACTCAAGAATTGAGGTAAGTGCAACCCAAGAAATCACAAATAAAACTGGAAATTTTTCATCAAAAGTTGTTTCTAGCAACATGGGAGCCTACACAGCTTGAGAGCTGTTCATATGTAATATAAACACCAACAATATTTGATAGAAGATGAGGGGCTGGTTTCTGGAATTCACTGAATGGAGAGTGAGTTCCAAAAAGATTTCATGGCATTTTTAATTTTTGGATGTTACTCAGATGTCTGAAGTGACTTAAATCAAAGTGGTGGGTAGCAGTGCAGCAAATCCCCAGCAAGGGCTGGATTCCCTGAACTTGGGCTGTATCACATACCTGCCCAGCATGATATAAATTTTGGAAGTGCAAAGGAGCTGAGTGGTTCCTCAGGCATGACAAATTTTGCGCTCTTCTTCCCTCTTACAAAGCGTTCCTAGGTTTCATGTTTCTCCAGTGTATTTCTGAATCAGAATTAGCTGCCGATGTGTTTTGCACTTTATAATTTAAAAAAAAAAAAATCCAACTTGTCCTTATTTGTCACGCCTGGCTTCCTTAAATCACACTGGATCCTCAAAGTCTGCCTGAGCTCAAGGGGAGACAGATGAGCTCATGGAAGGGAGGTAATTTGCACAGAGCAACCGTATTTAGCTCAGGTTGCACAAAAAATGGAAATTCTGGGGAACTGGGAGGGAGTTCAGAGGAAGCATCACATATACTGAATTAGCCTTAATACGTGTTGATATTTTAAAGATGAAAGGGTGGACTCAAACCCATTGACCTGTGGGTTTCCATAGGTCTCTGCTGTGGTGGGAAGCAGTGCAGGAGAAGTCTGCACGTGGGAGACGTCAGCACCACCCGTTGGGATCTGGCAGACTTGCCCTCCCTCCACTGCTGGACATTTTTGCTTCACCCAGCTTTCTCGTGCAAAAATAGCTGCTGGCTTTCCTTCATGGGTTTCTTCATAATTTCTTTAATAATTTTAATCCTGCTTTGGATGCTTTGTAGGCTATCCTTTGTTATAGTCTATTCCCTAGCAAAAATTAAGTGTTTTCCATGCTATGGGAGATTTGTTTCTGTCTTAAAAGAGGTAGAAGGAAAAAAAACAAGGCATCACAACTGAATTACCAAACCATTTTCAATTCCCATGAGACTTCTGACATACACTAGCCAAAAATTATAGGTAGGAAATACCACAGATGCTCACTTTTTTCTGAACAGACTCCAACCAGCCCAATTCCATAGCCCAGCTCCAGAGCAACACCATCTCCTCCAAGACTGCAAGAGACTGCTCTTCTGCTGCTGCTATGGACCCACCTGGGGACAAGAAGAACATGGGAGGGTCCCATGAGATGGTTCAGGCACCTGAAGACCCGGTGGCATTTCTGCCCTGACCCACAAGTAGGGTCTTACCCTGCAAGACATGGAAGAGACCGCTTGCTGCGCAGGGATAAATTCCTTCTCCAATGTTAGGGTGACTGCAGCGCAGTTTTCATTCTATAATCCAGAGTAATTCTCTCCCATGCCTGAAAGACTAAAGCAAAGGCTCTTTTACTGCTGTACACCCTATGAACACATGCCTTCTCAAAGGACAAACCTCTCACTTGGCACCCACGGGTGAAAAATCCCTCCTTTAGAGTCTTCTCCAGTCCTTCCCTAGGGACACACAACACAGCACCAGCCATCATCCCCCTTTCCCCTAGACAGCCTGCTGGAGAGGTGCCCTTTATAGCCTTTCCCCTTTTCCCTGCAAGCTTTGCAGTAATATGTAGGATGACATTATAAAAGAAAACCTACAAATTGTTTGGGTTTTTTTTTTCCCAATAGGAAGTTTGAAAAGGCATTTATTTTCCAAGATTATGGGGAAAAAAACAAGGCTGGGCAAATATGGCAATAAGAATATAGCCAAAAAGCAAAAATATCAAGAAAACTAGACATTTTGAACAGTAAGTGTTCTGCAATGATATAATCTTACTTAAAAAAAAATTATTTGAGTGCTGGGGAGAAGGTTCAAATGTCGTCCGAGTAATGCTGGACCTGAGCCCTGATGTTTGCAGGGAGGATGATGGGACCTGTAGTGGGCTATACCCATCCTAAACACAGGTCATTTCTATGAGTAGTAAATGTGATTTGGGAGGAATATTGTGCACATCCTCTTTGATCCCTTTCCCAGCACCGTCAGGTTCCTACCAAGCCAACGGGAGCTCATTCCTTGCCCTGCTCATGTCCAGGAGCTCGTATAGTCGCTGATGAAGATGAAATCCTGCCCTGGTGATGCCAGTGAGGTAGGCTGGTTGCTGGCCTCTTGGAGCCAGCACGGTGCTGCATTTTTGCGAGCAATGCTTTTAGTAGTCAAACATTACAGAGCTCTCTCTGGTTGGCTTTTGATTTCCATTTAAGAACAAGCCACTCTGGCAAATGGTCCTATTGACCCATCCGAACATTTCACTTACTCTGTCCTGCTTAGATAAAGTCCCAGCAATGTTCTGTGAAGTAATACTTGCACGGTAAATATTTAACAAAGGGAATGCCTCCGTCCTTCCGTGCGCTCTCCATATATTGAAGATGACTGCAATGCTTTATTTTGGGAATGGAAAGTCTGTTCTTCTGCCCATCTCCTTTCCCCATTTCAAAGTCCTGTTATGAACTAGCTTGCCCTTCTTATGGGACCATTAATGATTTACAGTTGCAGACTGCTGAGTCAAAGCTGGTATGTAGAGGGCTGTAGACGTGAAGGCCAGTCATGCAATTTAGCTATCACCTTTTAGCTAAATGGAGCCTTGTTCTTTTAACAAACTGATTCACAAATGGAGAAGCTGATGTTGCTCCAGTAAAACCATTTCCCATCCTTTTTGTTTTTGCTTGATTCATTTTAGTGGAGTAAGAGTAAGCCAGTGGTGCTGGATTCAAGTTTTCTGCAGACTTGATTCTGAAACGTGGTTGTCACTCACAACTAAGGTGCAATTATTGTAGGATATAACCAGAAACTCTGAACCCAAATGAAGCACATGTGTGGACAAGACACTGAATGGGAGATGCTTTAGCAAAATTATCCAGGAGTAGATATAGGCTGAGAGTAACCAGCTGGGCTGCAATAAGTCAAGGTGTGAATATAAATCTCACGCTGGTGAGATGTGCAAAGTAGGCAAACAGCAATTCTCTGTACCTTAATGCAATGGATGCCAAGAAGTTCTGAAGCTCCAGAGCTGACCTAAGAACAGCTTACGGCCTCCTAACTTGTCATTATTATGCAAATGTTTATTTGTTCCAGGTTTGAGCTGATAAAACAGTTGATCCGTAAAAAGACATCATTGGGCCAAAGGAGTGAGTAAAACAGGAACTGGGAGCTTGTTATTTTGTTCCATTAGCTGTAGGCTGTCTCCAAGAAGCCTGAATTATGAGAGAGGTCCTGAGCAAGTGCTGAGTGACATCTCTTACCCTGGAAAATGATCTCCTTTTGCTTTGGGTCCCTGCTAAGTTTCTCTACCTGTGGATACGCTGCTAAGGACATAAAGCAGCAGAAAGAAAACAGAGAGATATATAGTTGAGAAGCACTCAGGGGTTGGGCTTCTCCAGTCAAACACCTACTCTGACACTTGGACTGGTACTTTAATTTGGAGAGAGCACCTGGACCACAAGCAGAGCCCCAACAGCCAGGAAGCCACGTTACACCGAACGCCTTATTCTCCAAACCCATTTATGCCTCCACCCACCATTAGCCAGAGAAGATGGGCTCCGTCTATATGGTTGACTTGCTAAAGTACCCGTTGTGCCTAAACCTGCTGGTACCCCGTGATGTACGACTCACGGAGAAGTTTGCAGACACTCTGGCAGAGAGACCTGGTCCTCGAAGCGACCAGCGTGCTGCTAAGACAAGGTGGATTCTCCGCGGAGCGTAGGATGCTCCAGCCACGACAGCATCAACGAAACAGGGTTATTGCCTTAATCCCTCGTAGTTCCGACCAGCGTTGCCCGGCTGCAGCCCGAGCCCTCATTTGTTTCAAGTTGTTTCAGGCGGGTTGTTGTCTTGGAAAGCTTTTGATTCGATTTCTCCAGCCAGCCCGGTGCTCTTATGGGAAACAGTGGGAGATCATTCCATGCATGGGAAAGTGTCTTTGCTCAGGGCAAAATGCGCTGGTTGGTGAACCGAGCTGCATTGCCTTTGTGTCAGGATGATTTGAGGGCAATGTTGAAGCTTTAACAATGCAGAAAATAAATTCATATCTCTCTGTGCGTCTTCCCGTGCGCACACTTGTGAAAAGGGGAACTGCCAAACTTGAAACGCAGAGGAGCAGGGGAGGTTTTATACAAAACTTCTGTCTGGGTGGAGAAGCGCGATTGTTCTAACCCTCAGAGATGAGGCAGAGAGAATAGGGGATCCCTGTACCGGAGGCCATCACGCACCAGTAGTTTTAACCGAAATGGAAAAAAAAATATAAATCACTTCTTTGTTGGCAGGGAGGAAAAATGCGCAGCCCGAACCCTCGCTCAGCAGGAGTGGGGGAGTGAGGAGGGCAGCGCTCTGGAAATGGCACGGGGATAACGGCAGGACCAGCCCTCCCCATCCACCGCAGGAGCATCGCTGGGCACTGTGGTCCCTCAGCTTGGTGGCTTGGCGAGGACCAGCCTTGGAGTGGTCAGCAAGGACCCCGCAAGATGTCCCGGTGACTGCTTTTAGCAAGCCACCATGACTTCTTCATCCACATCCTCAGCATCGTCAGGAAGGCGCTGAGGACCACGGCGCAGCCTGCAGCCATTTTGAGGGTGACAGAAATGGGATCAAACACTTGTTTGTGACTTCTAGTGACCGAAACGGGGGACAGACCTCAGTCTCATGTTAGAAGACTGGGGAGGGAAGAGGGCACTGGTGTGGGTGCAAGCCATACCGCATCACTTGCCCTCTGTGTTGGAGAGTGGGTTTGGCCCACTTTACTTACTGGTAAAGACACAGCCATAAACCTCGGTGATGCTAAAATGATTTACATCCTCTGTCTATGTGGCCTCTAGCCCTGGGCTATAAGAAGAATCTCCTGAGGTACATGGTCAAGTTTTCCTTCCTTCCTTCTTTTTTTTTTCTTAATTTTTTTTAAACCCCAAAGTGAATATCCTCTGTAATGATTTTTTTTTTTTTTTTTTAATATCCTAGTTGAGTGGTACGGGGAGAAACAGGGGGAGGGGTGCCTGTGTTTTTCCTTCAGCATGAGCTCCTAATTCCCATCCATGCTAATGGGACTGGCACGCATGCATCAAGGGGAGAAGAGACCCCCGAGGGTTCACAAAATATGCAGATGACTGGTTTTTAATGAATGCAAAATGTAAAACAAAAGAAGTATCACAGTCAAGCTGCTCATGCATAATAAAGTCACAGTGAAAAGGGAGCAAATAAATAGAAAAGTCTTCTTGGCTATAACCATCCTTAATATGCAATGGACAATTGGGAACAGCAGGCCTTCCGAAGCCCACATCATCAAATAGCAAGTACATTTTGGCAACATGAAACCATCTACGGCAGCATTTCTCAAGCTCCGTCCCACCAAGCTATGGGAAAAATATTCAGGCCTCTCCCAACGTACATTTTTTAGGGGAAGTGGGGAGGTCTCCCCAAGGAGGCTGGGCAGCTCTGGCAGGATATTACAGCAGGGTGGTGGAGTCGAAGCCTGGGGAGAGGGATGGAGGTTAATTTCTCCTTGTTTTGGGAGGGGTTTCACCAGGACTTCAGCGAGGCAGAGCCGTAGACAGAACAGTCACGCCGCGGGGCAGGATGAAACGAGGGAGTCGTCCCACCAAAGTCAATGCAATTTGTTCACTTGCTAATTTGATGACATTCTGGGCAGCAGACTTAATTAGACATAATAAGAGAAGTCCAGCATGGGAAGCTGCTCAGAAGGATGCTGCTCCCTCCTCCTCCTCCCCCTGACACGTGCATCGCTTCCTTCGCATCTCTTTGCACCACACAAAACCCCATCTGAAATGGGACTTCACATTGCTGTTGCAACTAAACACGCACCTAGATGCTAGCAGTGTTATTCAAGCAGGTCCAGAAATCCAGGTCGTGCCTCCCCCTCTTTTTGTGCCAGCCTCCAGTCGTTGGATCCTTATTCCCCAATTTGACCCGCTTTCTCTATTGGTGCAACCCCAAATACAGAGTCCTGCTCAATCTGAACCCAGCTGGGAGAATTTCCTCTTCAGTCTGCGTATAGCATCTATATCCAAGCATGGGAACATCCTGATCTTTGTGCTTAGGTTTGGCTTGTTAGAGGAATGTGAATTTTTTTTAAATCCAGGTCCTGACTAGATGTGACTGCTAGAGGTTCGATACGTGTTCAGGTCTGCTCTGCTCTTTGCCTTGCCCCTGACTTGAGGGAATGCATGGCTGCCTAAAAAACCTTTTCTCAAGAGCTTCCTAGAGAGCATCAAATGCTCAGATGGAGGGTAACATGACCAAACCCCTCTACAGTAATAACACTTACCACATAATGACAGTATCGGTGAAAACACAAGGAAGGCACACCACACCAAAATACAGTACTGCAGAGCTGTACTTCGTAAACCTCAAAATAAAAAATTCAACCTTAAAATAAACCCCCTAACAAAACAGTTTTCAGCACTTAGAAATATCAGAGAAATGATATCTGTGCTCTGTAGCAGGCAACTAGGGGAAAGATTAAAGAGAACACATGTATAAATGTCATTAGCATGCTAGCAGTGATATAAAAAAACCTCCAACTTTTAAAATAAATGAGCTGCTACAAAATAAACTACCTTACGACAAAATGTACGTAGGGGATATACAAAGTAAATTAAAAAACAGATTAAAGCAACATCTGTATATTAACATCGTCATAAAACAACATAGTAGTAATAGCAGTGGCGTGCAAAGGTATTATAAAATTATAATCTATCCAAGATGTTATGTCATCTTAATGAAACTGTACAGCCAATACATCTCAAGTATTATTCCTTTATGGTTCAAAACCATCCTTTGCTGCAGCCATGCAGAAGCAGGCCAACTTCAGTCCTGGTACAAGGGGCACGCCTGCTCGCAGGCTTGCACAAGCGATACCCAACAGTCCGCACAGCCCACCAGTGCAGTTGCCTTTGGTGCACTTTTTTTGCCGTTACAAACCCCATTTTGCCCTTTTCTTATGCTCCTTATTTGGGAGACGGGGCATGAAAACGTCTATTTGTCTCTGAGTTGGCATCAGGACTTGCCCATGACAC
Organism: Buteo buteo; assembly: GCF_964188355.1. NCBI lineage: Eukaryota > Metazoa > Chordata > Aves > Accipitriformes > Accipitridae > Buteo > Buteo buteo. Next base: position 4,042,792 of record NC_134204.1, on the reverse strand, counting down.
ACGCAGCAAAGTCCCACTCCACAGGTGACTTCTGGAGAGGAATTGGGCACGGTTTCCATCTCTTGGCAGAAATGGGTTTTCCACCATTTCATGTTCTGACATACCCTCCCACTGATGTCAGTGAGCTGAAGACTCATGTCTATTGGCAAAACCTCACGACTCACAGCCGTTTCTGTTCCTTTCCTTGCCTCTCCCTGCCATCTCTGTAAGGAGCCGCAGAGTCACTCATTTTTTGCTTTACAAAATTTTCACCGCTGCTGGTTGGTAAAGTCTGTTTCTCAGCATTTCCGTGACATCCAAATGAATGCTCAGCAATCTTATGAAATTGTCTTTCCCCCCCCAAACTGCACAGATTTTGAAAGAATTGTGATGCTTTCTTGGTGGGATTTGCTATCCCAGGTTTCCTACCATTTCACAGAAAAACTAAACAGACCTCTGCGTCACTGAGATGAGGGATGCCTGGGGTGGGGGGGCTGAAAGTTTTGCCATTCACCTGGTTGTCCTTAGACCTTGGTCCTTACACAAGGACCATGGCAGACCAGGGAGGTATTCACCTTTGCTTGCTTCCCTGCTTGGAGTTCAATCAACTAAAAATCTTGGATTTCCCATTTTGAGAGGAGGTCCCCATAGGAAGAGGAGGTGGAAAACATAGCAGGGCGTAAATGGGAATTCCCGACTCTCAGGGAGGAAACATGGGCATATTGAGCCCATCTGCACATGACTGACTTGACCACCATGTAGGAAACATATTTGCCTGGATTCACCCCACCTAAAAGGAGGTGCTTACAGGAGACAGCTCTCTTTGGAAAGTGTCTGCCCCATCTCCATCTCTCCTTGACAGAGACAGAGTCTCAGAGCGTGACTCGGTCTCCCCAAGCTCAGTGTTGCCCTGAAGTCTTCCAAGTGCCTAGAGTCTTTCACCAAGTGCCTAACAGTAATGGGATTTATTGGCAGAGATTTATGAATACACCATTCCCATTTAGTTAACGCTTATCACCAGTTTAAAGCCAACTACAAGTTACCCATGGGAGGACTATGGACACTTACTACTTGTTTCTCTTATTTATCAGCTAAGACATTGAAATAGAAGCTTATGTCAGTTCAAAAGAGCCTAGAAAAATTTACAGAAGAAAAATACACCGAGACCTATTGATTACAAAGGCCCAACCTACGGCAAAGAAGATCCCAGAGCCGAAAGGGTTTGGAGGCTGGTAGAGTGTCCCGGGGAGGAACCTCTCTGTGCTCACAACAGTTCCTATATCCTCCCCAAGGCATCAAGTGCCGGTCACTGCTGAACAGTGGTCTGGATCAATCTTTAGTTTGTGCTCTTTTGTTCTTGTGCTACACCCTTACAAGCAGCACGGCTAGCCAGCAAGACAGCAAAACATGCTCATTCTGCACTTGCAACTTCCCATTAATTTTCCATTACACGACGCTATGGCAGTAGAGGGCTAAAAACGTCTCGCTGGATTAGGACTAAAATCTCATAGATATTATTAGCATCACATAGCACAAGAGTCTACATTTGCTGCTATCACTAACTTAGCACATTAATGACTTATGTAGCAAGGCTAATGCTATAAGAATTATGCAATCTATATCATAATTGCTGAAGCAACTGTGCAAGGCTAATGAGAAAGTGGAGAGCCTGCCTATGTGATAGGAGGATGAAAAATCCTGATACCATGTACCTACTAGTCTTTACGTGCCTTGTTTCCTTTCCAAGTGCCTTCTCTTGCTCCCAGTAAAAAGGGTTGGAGGAAGGGGAATGAGCAAAAAAGACGGCACAGCAGTAGTTGGGAGAAAGGGGGTTATATATCTACTGGAAAGGGGCTTCTGCATGGGTCTTACTTGCAGCTAATTCTCCCTAAAACGTTCCCTACAAAAATGGGTAGAGGTGGGAGAAATGCTCTGTCTTTAAGGAGCTGTGGTTTGGTTTCACCTGTTGCCCTGCAGTCCTATGTTGGCTTGGGGAAGCTCCTCCTGAGTTGCCTTTGGTTCAGCAACCAGCTGGAGCATCTGGGGTGGACGTGGGAGAACTGGGGAAGGACAACAGTCCCGTGAGGCTCTCTGAAAGCCGTGAGCGACAGGGCAGACCTCACGTCCAGCTCACGCATCCAGTTTAGCTGCTAAAGCTGCTTCTGCCTGTGACAACGTATCGAACTCACCTGGATGCCACGGCTGCAAACCTTGGCGAAGAGCGGAGTCGTGGCAGTCCGTCTCACCAAGGGGAAGATCCTCACCGCGGCAGGTTGCTCAGCCCCGGGCAGACCTTTGTCTTTGGCACGCAGCTGAGCAGGCAGCCTCAGGCAGGCTGATATTCGCATTAGGTACGGAAAGTTGGAAAAGCAAAGCACTACTCACTTACCGAGAAGATTTGAATCCAGGATGTCTCCTATATTCACTAAAAGCATGGTGGTGAGTAAGCCTTGCAGATGGCTATAACTTGGCTCACCTCTGTTCCGCCCTCCCGTGGTACCTGCAAAAAAACGTACATTTGCAAAGCGTCGACAGTGTGACTGTTGTTACTGCCAGGCAAGAGAAATTCAGAGAAACCACCTCGGTCAAACACAAACCCAAGCTCACAACACCAGCCCGGTGGTGGACTTGCCCCCTCCAATGCCTCCTGCCTCTGCAAAGATGTCTATGGCCATGCAGCACGTCCCAGCCTCATCTTCAGCATCTCCCCCTGCAACCCAGAGCCGTACAACCACCTCTGTTATAAGCCCTGCTGCGTGTGAGAGCCACAGGTATGTTTTTGTGTAGCTGCCTGCTGGTCAAAGAACATATGGAGAGCTCACCCAGGCCAGCTCCGGCTTTAACCGTTGAGTCATGCCCTGCTCGTACTCCATCCACCGTGGACTTTGTGACCGTCTTTCTCAGCTGATCTCTCTGTTTTGTTGTTGTTTGAGTTGTTTTTTTTTAATGCAATACCTCAAGTGAAATGCAGAAGTTTTAATAAGAGAGGAACGATCATTCAGTGGATTTCACTGCAGTGGGAAGAAACCAAAAAGGAGGGGTAAAAAATGGGAACATTCATGGCTTATGGCAAGGGAAATGAAATATTTAATAAGCAAAACGCTGTATGTGCAAGGAGGGCTCCCCCAGCCCCCCGCTTTCTTCCTTGGCAGAAATTAAACAACTTTTACACACCACGTAGTCTTCAGTACAGTATGCTAATGATGTCCCTGATGCCCTCTTCATCTGATCAAACTTAATTGTCTGTGTCAGGCTGCCAATTAACAAAAGGATCTCCTAGAGTACCAACTTCCAGAGCTACCTTAAAGGTTAATTGAATCATGTAAGCCCAATGCTCTGGCGGACTCAACTTCAGGATCCTATTCTAACCAGGGGTCTGTAGGGGTAACAAATAAAGGAAAAGTTTAATTGCTAAAGCAGCCAAATCTAACAGTCGCATTAGGAAAGAAATGATCTTTCACAGCTCTTCCCCCCTCCTTTTCTTTTTCCAGAGCTTTGAAATAATCTTGGGCTTTTTATATATATCAGGCAGTTTCTAGATTTCACTAGCAGGGGGTAAATAGGAAGAACCCAATTTTGCTCTTCGATACTTACGCAAACTGGGTCAAAGAAGATACCCAGGTAAATCCAAAAGCACGATTAATTCATTTATTCACCCACTGTTTTCTGAAATGTTGCCCTACCAAATCTAAAGCAGCAGCGGGTGGAGGGTCACAGCACAAGGGCCGTGGAGATACAGAAGCAACAAGCACTGCCGTCACTCAAGGCATCGAAAGCCAGCTAAAGGGTATCCCTCTTTCCTCTCCACCTGCCTCGTTTTCCAAGATATTCCTTATTACCTATATCTGATGGTTTCCCATTTTTTCTAAAGTGCCTGTCTTGCCACGAAAGACTGTTATGGCTGTTTCAAAGAGGGTGAACTGGAAAATGGTTCCCATAGGAAATATTCAATTAAAAAAAAATAATATTATGACTAGGATATAGCCTGGGTTGAGAGTAGGGACCCTGAAGTCACAGACTGGAGCTGGGGTCCGCCGTTTTTTTGGGAACATTTACTTTTGAGGGGAATCCTGCCACGTTTGGACCAAGTGTGGCATCGCCCCATTTGCCTTGGTTCCCCCTGAGGTGGACTTCATGTCTTATTTGTCTGGTCCCCAAACCAATATGGAGCCCTTTGGGGCCTAAAAGTGTACAAACCCATGAAGGAATTGGTAAGAAATAAAGGAAATCCTAATATTTTGAAAGGTCTGAAGGGGGTCCGTTACAAGGAAATAAAAAAAAAATAAATAAAAACAGGCTGGTGAGGCAGTGGCTGAACTGCAGTACTACAGATGAGACAAGAAGGAGGTTGGCCAAGGGGATACCTGAACTGAATGTAATTTTAAATTAACTTCACAAGTACGTGAACAGTCTGAGGACCAAGCAGAAAAAGGCATCGCTAAAGGGGTAAAAAATAATACGCTAAAAAAATGTCAAATAACAAACAAAAATACCTTGCCAGCAGGAGGTTATGAAGGCATCTGATGACAGTGCTTGGCAGAGCTGGCCTTCCTGGCATCCTGCTAACCCACTGGGTCTCCGCATGCTTCTCCCATCTTCTCCCAGAAGGGCAGGAAAGTGGCTGGTACCCTTTTTTCCATGGCCAACCGCTCCCACCCCGAGGTGCAGAAGGTGGCAGTGCTGGGGCAGCAGAGGTGTGATGGGACAGGGCTGGGGAACCGTCCCTCCACCCGTCTCACACGAGGGGTTGGTTTCACCGTTCCCCACGTAGAGAGGTGACGTGGGAAGGGAGGCAAGGATGCTCACGGACCACACTGCCCAACAGCTCAGCAAGAAGTGGTTTCCTACAACTGCTCTGGGGCAATTCCCCCGTTTCCCCCAAAATAGCTCAGCAGGTTGACACGTCTTGGCCATCATCCCCCAGATGTGCCGCTTGTCCCTTCACGTTCTGAACCACGGGTGAGTCAAGTCAAATAAAACCCATTCCATCCACCAGCAAAAAACCACATTGCTCAGGAGGAGCAGACAAAATACCACAGCCAAGGGCTTAGGAATGCACTTTAAACTGCAAAGTCTTGGAAAAAAGGGCTGTAAAGCTAACAGAGCTAGCCCATGTTATACCCGTGGTGACACAATCCCAGAGGTATTTATCCAGAATTTATTCCCAAACTTCTTTTATTTGCAATTTGACCTCTCCACCCATTTTTCATTTAAATATATATCACTTTAATAGTCTAGACTCAGTAAAAGTTTCCCTCGCTTAACTATGATGCTCCTCTTACAGCGTAACGCTGCCTTCTCGCTCTGAAAAAAAGAAATTAAAAATCACTGCATCCCTCTCATTTTTCTGGTTCGTCTTTTCCGGGGGTACTCCGGCAGCCCTCGCGCTCTCTTGCAAGAACTCACTCTCTCCCCTCCCACAGCTGCGCGTCGCGATGATGTTGGTGGTTTGCACTTAACTGACATTGTCTGCATGTGAGCAAACAGAAGCAGACACGACCGCCCCTCTAACAAACTCCTGCAAACTGATCTATTATCAACGGCAGGGGCCTGCTGTATCGCTGGCGGGCACAGTAATTAATTTCCATGCATATCATTGCCAGGATCGCTTACTGATCCAGGGAGCAAGATCAGAGATGTCACACCATAAATTGAGTCAGAGCCTTCACCTCTGTGTTCAGCGTGCAATTTTACACGCGCTTGACAAAGTAACAAACAGGGGGTAAAAAAGGCAGCAGTTCCCCAGGGTGATGGACGGGGGGAATTGGCCCAATAAATTGTTCCCTGTAAAAAGCAATGTTTTCCTCATTAAAAGGCAGTGAATTCTCTATTGCTTTTCATTAGTTGTGGCCTTGCTAGACGTGAGGTTTAATTGGCAGTGTGTTTACAGGACGCCGGCCCCAGAGGTGAAGGAGACAAAGACGCTGAAAAGAGATTCTTATTTATTAAGGAGAGGTGACAGGCAGCTGCTTAATAAGTTTTTGTGTGGGTCCTGGAAGAAGTTGCACCATGAAGAATGGCTGTGCAGGTGTAACCCCTTCTGTGCCATTGCCTCATCCATTTTTATCATCAGAATTTAACACCTCCATCTTTGCCCTTCTTACAAGGATAATAAAATAAATAATATACTTTTAAAAATAATAAAATCATAAAAATAAACTTGCATTGGTTTCAAACAGCCTGGCTGACCACTCTGCTCTCGGATTCATTTGAAATACTGAAGCGTCCTCCCCCTGCTTGGTGTTTGGGAGTGAGGATGTATTGGGACTACCCTGCGGCTCCTTATTCACAGGAGAGTACGGACGGAGGGTCAGTCCCTCCGCACCCCAGTAAAGTGGGAAAAGCCCAGGGAAATGGAAAAATTTCCATGTGCAGAAGGATGGGCCTTTTGCAACTGTCCTCTATGGGTGGCAGCATCTGCAAAAAGGCCCTCAGCACCCAGCAGTGGCACAAACTCAGCAATATTTAAAAAAAAAAATAAAAAATTCACATATAGGAGTGCAAGGATTAAATTAACTCAAATAATAGAAAATGCAAAAAAAGTGAGGTGCTTTCTAAGAGGAGAAGAGAGGTATGAAGAGGAGGGAAGAGGGTCTCCCCATTGATGTCCAGCAGAACTGGTTTTAGCTACAGATCTGAGCTGAATGGAAGAAAAAGGCCATGGCTTGGCAAGCAATGTTATCTGTGACACTTTTCCCACCAAAAGGTTACATCCATCCTTGAAAATTATACATAAAGTGAAACAAATCCACCTTTTTGGCAAATTCCAACTGTCTGCCTACCTATAAAAACACAATACTGGAATTTTGTAGTGATTGAACACATGACAAAAAAAAAAAAAAAAAAAATTAAAGTGCCACAAATTCCTGAAAAAAATAGCAGATCAGAGCATGTCTCTGTCTAAAGGAGCTTGAATGTTACAATTCACCCCAATTTAGCAATCAGAGAACTCCCTAAGTTTAATATAAAGTGTGTTTTGAGTCCCATCATCTGTCACCCAAGGTGGTTTTGTCTTGCCTCTTAACAAGCATATGTAGAAGTGCATCTCTTCAGCACTTCTTCCACACTTTGAACTATTTCCCCCAAAGAAAAGGATGTATCAGGGTCTCCCTGAAAATTCATAGATGAAGAGCATAACGTAAGTCATTTCACTCTGTTAACGTGGGTCTTTCATCCTGATGGGTGGATGGGACATGAAATGAGGTGGATGGGCTGGAGCAGCGGTACGGACTCTGCTGTGGTGGCAAATCCAGCTTGTAGAGCAATTTGGGGTCTCCTTCCCGGCGTCACAAATGGAGGGGCTCAGTTTCTGGGTGCCACCGAAGGTCGTAGATCGTTATGTAACTTCGGGAAACAAACCGAAAACTGCAAATAACAGCTCCAAACGATATCGCAAATCAATGCTGAAACACTTAGCACCGTTTTATATTTGTCTCTAATCAACATATTTAAGAGCAATATGGCCATCCTGGCACTCCGCAGCTTGTTGTGCTTACAAGAAATACTGGTGGAATGGGAGCCTTAAAATTAAGTAGCATGGAGTGTCCAGTAATTAATTTGATTTTTACACCCATTCTTTATTTAATGCAACTTTAAAACTCCGTTAGAAGCTGGAAATGAGCAGTGTAGCATGAAAATGAACTGGCCAGGTTCCAAGTGAGGCAGGGATTAGCATAATGTTAAATGTTGAGGATTGTCCTCGTCACCGAGCTTGGGAAAGGGGGGATCCGATGGAGGGAGAGACCATCCTTGTGCCTATCACTATGCAAAAAGACCATCTCTGCCCCAATACCAATAGAAAAGAGTGGAGGGACCAGGGCTTCGACCAGAGGTTGGGAGGAGGCTGGTGTCTGGATGGGAAGGCTGGAGCACCGAGTTTGGGTTCTGCTCTGGGGACCATCACACCCGCACTTTGCTTTTCATGATTCATGTTGCATTTGTGCCTCCACGAGTTGCTGGAATGGTCCCGTTCCCCAGAAACAAATTGTTGAAACTATATTTGAGGAGGATTTCTATAGGAGTTGTAACAAATCATTTTCTCCTCTACTCCCCGTATTCACAGTCTTTCCCATCTGCTACGTTCAGGTGAGCTGACCCGATAGCAACATCGCTCCTGTAATTCCCATCATCTTGCAGTTGTTTTGGCAGTACAACAAAGTTTGGGAGTTGAAGGCCTGATTTTCCATGGAGCGATGCCAAAAAATCCAGAAAATCTGGACCTTCAAATTAATTTTAAATCCACAGAAATTCAGGCTAAATAGCAGCCAAATATTTCTTACCTTTCATGCTTTTCTATATCAGCCTACCTACCAGTTCCTTAGACAATCTGTGAAACTTCATCACCATTTAAGACTCTCTGGATGAAGTTGTGCAATGGTTAAGAAAATTAATTTTTTTCCACTGAGTTCAGTAGGGTGGCTGCCATCTCCCCGAGTTCAAATGATGTCTGGCACAACCTGTTTCTCCAATCTTCTTCATTTCTCTTTCAAGAAAGTGCAGTGAGAGGAGACTAAGTGGTGGGAAAACTCAGTCTGGGTCTCAGCAGAAAATATATAAGAATTGGGACTGTTTTACTTCAGTAAAACAGGCTAAGGAAAGCTGACAAAATCATGTAACTTCAGTAGTGATTGGCAGATTGGACAAAGCAAACCCAAGCATTTTTTGAGGAACACATTTCTGCTATCTCTAGAAAAAAAAATTTAATCAGAATGCATTTCAGTCCCTAAACAGAGATTTGGGTCTTGAAGGAAATAAAAAAACCCCACTCTCTGCACTACAGAAACTGAGCAAGGAACTTAGACTCACCCAAATTCAAACTAGCCTTGGGTGTTATGACCCGCAGCCTTTCAAACCATCAGTCCTGGCCTTGATTCACTGACTGGAAAGGGATGCAGCTCCCCAGCTGCAGCAGCAAAAATGTTTATTGTTCACAGATGTTATGCCCCAAGAAAGACACGATGGCTCATACTCACGTGCAGGTAAGGAGCTGGAGGGTTTAGGGATGTCCATGCTCAAGCCTCCACCCTGACAGTGCAGGAGACAAATATTTCTGCAAGAAAAACAGGAGTTACAGCAATAATATAACATTTTGGCAATTTGTCCTAGAGTTTGTGTCGGTTCTTTAAGGTAACCGTACGTGATCAGTTCCCAGTTCTCTGATACTTTGTCTGTCCTTGCTCTGCATCTTTTTGGGGTATTGTCTTCTCCATTTCTTACCAGATGTGAACGACTTCTGGGTAGGATTTGGTCTGGCCACCGCTGCTGCTGTTTGCTGGTAAAGTACCTGGTCCTGAGAAGTTGGGTGCTGCCAAGTTTGGAGCCAAAGAGGCACTGGTGCTAATGCACCGCTCTTGGATATTCTCTGATGTGTTAGTTCATGGACACCCCCGGTTTCAGGCTCTGGTCCCTCTGCCTTGGGGCTATCCACACACCGCAAACAGTCGCCAGCCCATCGACGGGCTACCACCTGCCCGCTTGGGCTAGCCGGCACTTGGGACTGCGCCTGTCCACCACCGATGCCTCCCACCACAGCCAAAACCAGGACTCAAGGAGGAATGAACATCTTCATTCAAAAAGCGTAGTCCCCAAAGCACAAGGCAGCGGCGGTGCCATCGCGCTTGGCGCGAGGTTGTCTCAGCTGGCAGGGCTGGATCGCTTGCGCCGTGCCTCGTGGCTGGCCTGGCAGCTCTGAGGGCTGCGTTTCCCTCTCCTCTTGCTGAGCACGACTGCCAGAGCCACCCAGGGCTGTTCCCCAGCGCAAGTATCCTGCCTTGCTCATTTGCACCTAAGGAAACCTTGCCTCGGCATTTCTCGTGATCAAACACGGGGGTTACGCAGCCCTGCAGTAACATCCTCGCGCCCTTGTCCCACCTTCCTTCACTAACACTGCTTCTTCACTCCTTGATTACGTTAAATTCCTGGCCTTAAATTTCAGACCTTCATCTCCTTTTGCCCTTTTAAAGCACAGCAGCGTAACACGAGCAGATATAACGGCACGAGCTCTTGCGAAGATATTCCCACATTTGACTTTGCGTTGAGTCCCAGCCCAGCAAGAGATGACCCGTGGACGGGAAAGCCACTCATAGGACCTAACCACGTCCAGTTGTGTACTGGGAAGCCCTAGCACAAGTATGCACGTACTGGCCACATGCCTGTGATGGTCCATCACGAGTCCCACCTAAACCCCGTAATTACAGTCCCGTTGCCAACCCTGCTCCCGCTGAAGCCAGCAGCAGCTCATCTCATCTCTGCTGTTTGGTTCCAGCCATTGGGTTTCCTACTCCAATTTGTAAGAATAAAACCTTAAGGTATTGAGTACATAAAACAGGCCCCACAACCCATTACTGCAGCGTGCTCAACTTTTATGCAGGCTTTTTCCGTAGCTTGTATGGGTACTGAACGGCCATTAATGTTAATGTTAATGGGTGTTACACTCCAAGAGCAGCACCAAAGGCCCCGAGGAAGAGCAACCTTTATAGCACTGCTGTTTTCTTTACAGAGCATGTCCTGGCTTAAGGTTATCGTAAACTCCTCAGGCCTTTCTAATTGCAGTGAGGGGGTTTCAAAGACAAGAGGAAAAAACACCCGTTGTCAGATGGGCAACGTTCATCTTCTTGCACTGCCTCGACATCTGATGCGCATGGCAGTATGTAACAGGTAGTGAAGCGGAAACCTGGCACGTGAAATTCCATCAGTCGTTGAGCAGATAGTTTCTTGTGGACACCTGGATGGATCCCAATGGATATCTTGTGGACCTTTCTTCTGGACACTTCGATGGACATCTTATGGACCTTTCTTCTGGACACTTTGATGGACCCCTGATGGACCTTCTTCTGATGCCTTCTTGACGCCTACTTAAAAAAAGACTTTTATGGGCTTCTTGAAGAGCTAGAGTGTTTTCTCCCAGCAGCAGCATGGTTGCTTATTGTTGGCTGATGCATGGGAGCCAAATGAAATACATGAGAGCCCCAGCGCTGGATGCATGCAGCAGAGGTGGCAGCATGATTCCTAAGTTATTTCTCCCAACCCTAAGGGCTGGGTTTTTTTCATTCCATTCTTACCCACTGCCCGGTGTTTGTTGCTCCCCTCGGGTGAGCTGTTCTCCAGATATTCATGCTGATTTTAGGTTGGACCTAATGGAGTGATAGCAGAGAGCAGGATGGCTCCTGGACCTGCAATTGAGCCCCCTCGCTGGTGCCTTTGCAAAAAGCTGCCCTTGGGGCAGAGCCTCGGAGCAGCTTTCCAGCGAAACGTGGCTCCACAGCCCACCCAGGCATCACCTCACGAAAAAATCCTAGGGCTGCACGAACTAAAGGAAAGCTCACCGGCATCACAGAGAACCTCCACTGCCCCTTTTATTCCCGTTTATTCACGGGATGCTCATTAATTGAATTAGGAGCAATGCAAAGGCACTGCTGCCTGTGCACAGCTCTACTTGCCCAGCGGTGTACATTGTTTTTTTTTCCTTGGGAAAGTTTAATAATCCAAAGGGAAGCCTGTATTTACAGCTGGGGAAGAGGGAATCACTGTTGTCCCCCATGACCACCCAGCACAGCCAGGACCGATCTGGTGAGAAATGGCTCGGCTGTGCCCGCGGGTTGCAGAGGAGCACAGAAAGACCCACCAGAGGCTTGAGAAATAAACAGGTCCTTTTTATAGCATTTACCAAAGTATCCCAGCATTTACCAAAATATCCCAAGTGTCAGCCAAAGGGGGTCCAGCAAGAATGGCGTGGAGCTGGTGCAGTGGGAGGTCGGGGTTCGACCGCAGGCTCCATCCCAGGGCTTTGCCAAGGACATCTTCTTTGCAGTTAATCCTGGGTGAATGGAGTTAAAACTTTTTTTTACGTCAAAAGAAGAATATCCTGTGCTTAATACTAAGATGCTGAGGGACTCCTTGGCATCCAGGGACATGCTTTTTTTTTTATTTTTGTTTTATTTTTAAGCCGAGACAGAGAAATCTCTGTTCTTTTTTATTTTGCTCTGCATACACCCATTAACATTTAAGGACTTTTTTTTTTTTTTTTGAACAAAAGTTTTAACACAACAAGCAGTAGGATGGCTCTACACTGCCACCAGTAATGAAAGTCAGGCTTGCCAGCCGCGAAGGCAGTTTAACCCCTTGGTCACACCTTGCCTTTTAATTCCCTTTGAATAGGCCTGATACAGTTTTGATGGAAAACACACCCGGTGCATGGTTCAGAAGGCTACAGAATTGAGAGCTATTAAATACTAAAAAGACAAGGTGAGAAACAATTTGCAAAATCTCCTCTTTTTATAGACTGCAGCTATTGAGAAAAATTGAGTAAATTCCCCAGCTACCAAGACTGCAGTCTGTTTCAAGATTCCATCAATTTTTTACGGTACAATCAATATTTATGAATCCCCAAAGAAATGTTGCAAAGAGAAACATGGTGAAACATTTTCCATGCAGTTGCAAAGATGTAACACGGGGACCTAAATAACTTTTAAAATAATCTCAATGACAATCAAAGTGCCTTACATAGCCAATATGGTTTAATGTCAGTGTTTATATTAGCTCTCTCCTAAAGAATAGATGGAAAAGGGGAAAAAAAATAAGGAAAAATGTTTGCAGTTTAATCTCTCCTAAAGAAGACATTTTGCTATAATAAGTATTCTGTAATTTGGTGCTTAAAAATTCAAAGGAAGTATTATATTGAAAGTTCTTTGATTTTTTTATGCATTAAAAATATTCACCATCATGCAAGAAATGGATTTTTCAGTCAGCTGGAAAAAAAAAAAAAAATTTCTATAAAAACTAGGCAAACAAATCCACATTCCTTTAATGGCTACTTTAGGTTTAATATCTAAACTTATTTAAATAACTCTGAACCCTCCTGCTGAGAAATATTGAAAGTAATGGATTCCTTTGTGTGTAATCTCCATTTACATGTAGAGTTTAATTTCCCTCTGGGCTGAACCTGTGTAAAACTTGCCTTGAAATGTCCCTCCGTAAAAACACAGTGTTTAGGGGGACGCCTTTTATTTTATTTAAAATTTATTTTGCGCATTAAAAAAAAAGCAAACAACCAACTCACCTGTGAGCTGCCAAAATGGCGATTGTGGTAGGAAGTTGAAAATCAGGGATCATGGGAAAAGTCAGTCTGCACCCCAAATGCCCCGAAGTTCACCCAAAAGCAAGCTCAGGCCTGTTGTGCTCATCACACCAGCGAGACAGGTCTCTCCAGTGATGCTGGTAGCCCCAAACCCCTGTGTAGTGAAAGCAGGAGGGACATTTTTGCTACGACTTTTTGCCAAGGAAGTCAGACAGACTTCGCTTTTTGGGTGGAGCGATTACAAATTTTAAGCTTCTCCCTTGATATCTGGATATATTTGGCTTCTTCCCTCATCTCTGTCCTGTCCCACCTGGTGCCGTACAAATTTTAGCTGCAAGTGGTCCATGATGCACATTTTTATTTGATCATCATCATCTCTTTCTTCTTTTTATTTTGTTTATTTTAACTCAGAGGAGACAACACTAGGAGAGATCCCTGTTAATGAACCAGTAACTCAAAGCATTTAATTACCTAAAACAAAGTCTTAGCTTCAATGCTGATATTTTATTTTTTAACATTAGTGAGGGCTAAAGAAGTAAGGAAATCTGATGAATTTGCAAAACACTTTCAGTGAGCCTTATTTCCCCAAATTAATCAGGCAAGTTGCAGTCCCAGCTATTTATAAGTCTAGTTAAGAGCTGCTCCCTTGCGAAGTGTCTTTTTTTTAACTCCCCTCCCGTACTTACTGAGGTGTCTCAGTAATTCAGCCTCTTACCTAGATATCTCATCCGGGGGAATCTCGGTGGGAAGAACTGATATCTGATCTGTTTCTATATTTAATGGCATACTTCATCATGGGGGAATATTTTATTGAACTATCTCCCCTGAAACAGTATTTTTTTTACAGTGAGCTACATTCAAAATAGTAATATTTTAAAACACATTTTGCTGGAAAACATCAGAAAAAAAATATTCTTCTTTTCTTCCCTTCTTCAGGAGGATTAAACAGGATCTGCCGTAGGGAGAGGCTGGGGCAGCAGGAAAAAGGGCTTGTCCTCAGAAAACTTTGGAAGGTTATTTATTTTTTTTTATTTTTTTTTAAACAACCTCTAAAATTAAGGTACCTGAGGATGTGGATGATGATGGGAAACATCCACAGAAGGGTGACCCATGGGCGCTGCACCACGATGGAGATTGGGACACCCCAGCTCTCTGCACCCTCTTCTGATAAACACCAGAAAGAGTTAAAAGATCAAATGCTCTTCAACCCCATGCAGCTCTCCAGTTTCTAAAATATATATTTTTTAAAACACCGCCCCTGCTGGGACAAAAAAAATAACAATAATGCTGTGGACTGGTTTTGTCACAGAAGCCTCCCTCTCTACCCAGGCAGCCAGGGACGACTTGGCCAATGCTTAATGAGTTTAGAATGTTACATATCTCTTTATCTTTTAATCCATTTAATCAACAAAATTTCAAACAACACCACACACACAAAAAAAAGATGAAACAACAACAACAAAAAAACCCAATGCCCCCAATTTGTGTTTTGTTTGACTGCGAGTAATATTCATGTCTGCATGAGGATGGCATGTAATTAACATGTCATAATCAAAATGACTAAGTTTGACACATTATAATCACTGCATGGAGATTATAGCATAGCCACAGGCGATCTGCACAGCCTATCTTAATATCATTTGCATAATGAAAGCATGGTGGCAGTAATAGCTTTTTTCTCTTGTTATCATAATTTCACCCAGGGCTGCAAAGGGCTTTGGTACTGTCAGATGTTGCCTGTTAAAAGTCATTGCGAGTTGAAGACTCCAGTCCAAGTGACCTAAGTATTTCCACGCGAGCAATCACCGCGTGGCTGCATGAAAATACGAGATGGGGGTTTTCCCCTCTGATTTCCCAGAAAACGTGTCTGCACCTTCATTTTAGGCTTGTGATGGAGGACCTGTTTCTTACCTGGGAGGCTCCTGCACAACTGGATTGCATTTTCGGGGCAAGCCCCAAATTTCCCGTGCTTTGGGAATAACAGGGCACGCTGACACAGCACCTTCCCCAAAACTTCCATGGAGCATGCCTGGATGGTGATGCCCAACCTGGCCACAGCACCTCCACGGAGGATGCTCGCAATGGTCTTCCAACTCTTACTGACCTGCTTGGAGGAGAGGGACCACGGCCAAGCAGCTCGTCTTGCTCAAGCCACCGACCGCGGCTCTCCAAAGCGATGCCCAGCTGGAAGGTGATCGCTCATCCCGATCGGCAAACGGTACATGCTCTGGTGACCTGTATGGTGAACCGGTGGTGACTGCTGCAATCTCCTTAGCTGGTTCCTATCCAGTAATAAGCCATCAGCACTGCTTGTTAAATCAAAAAAAAATGTCTGCAAACCCTAGGGGAAAAAAAAAGGGAGGCTGAGAATTGACACCAGGTCATGTAGAGCAGCTCAGGTTGATGTCCCATGTCCCACGTGGTGTGAATAGCTGATGGGGAGCAGCCCACTGTGCCTTTGCATGCAAAATGGGTGGCAGGGTGCAGAGGGCTGTTCTTTAGATTGCAGTCCCACTTTTGACTCCAGAAGGCTGCAGACTGCTTCTTGGCACCTCAAAGGGTCCCATCAGGGGAAGGGTCCCAGTAGTTCCTAAACTTTGTCTGTCCCCCAGAATGCCAGAATGGTTTGGGTCGGAAGGGACCTCTAAAGGTCATCTCGTCCAACCCCCCTGCCATGAGCAGGGACATCTTCCACCAGATCAGGTTGCTCAGAGCCCCGTCCAACCTGACCTGGAATGTTCCCAGGGTTGGGGCATCCACCACCTCTCTGGGCAACTAGACCCAGCTGATGGCCACAATGCCTCTTCTGCTTGGCCAAACCAAACTCCTAAAGACAAATACCCAATACAGGGAAGCACTTGAGCCAGACCTTGGTCTGGAAATGAACCTTGTGCTCCCAGTTTTACCTTTGCTCTAAGTAATGTTTGTAGAGTTTGGTATTTTTTCACTTGTACCAGTAATTCCATATTTTGTAACTCACAGTATCAGGCTCTTCTATCATTTCTATATTGTTCCAGCCAGTATACAGTCCAATCACATTAACAGACAATAATCCTCTGGCAGACATTACAGCATTAGGAATTACAAATTTATCTTATAGTAAAGAGCGTTCCAGTAGCTTGTGTAACATAAACCTATATAATCCTCCTGATACACTCAGGAAAGTTCCTGCAGAATTTGGAAAACACCAGAGTCAATGAACTAAGTTATTTGTGCATCATCCTAGTAGCTGAGTAAAATAGCATCACATATACAGAATTATCTAAAATTATTTTAGTATGGTGTGCTAAAATGATTATGTTAAGTTAGGTTTTGGTAATAGATTCAAGTTGTTTGCTGGGATCCTAGCAGAGATACTATGTTGGCTCTTTCTATTTAAGTGGAATTTTTATCATATCCATGCAGAAAGAACAAATGTGCTTTGTGAGGTAATTTTTAAATTGCAATGGTATCAGTTAAAAGATAGGCAGTTTTCCCTAATCTGAAATTACCCAACCAGATGTACAGGTCTGTACATACTAAACCCATTTGTCCTTTAAAATACCAGCCTTGAGTATTCACCCAGCTAAAAAGACAGGACATGCAACATGTCCTAAATACCGAGACAAATGATAGAATTTCAGAACTAGCAAAGTGAAATACAAAACAAAACGTCCTTCATGGATAAATCTGCCAGCATGGAAAAATCTGCCAGCAGCTCCTCTTCCCGTATCTGCCCTGTGTGATTAGTTCAAGCTGGCTACCACCTTCCACTTCTTATATCAGAGGTTGCAACATTGCCCCGTGCTTTCTGATGCCATTTCAGGCGTCTGGGGACTCCGTAGGTTCACGTCGAAGCAGCAGGACTCAGGATAAAACCCCGTTTTTCTGTACAAGTCACACAGCTGCCTGCAGTAACTCCCATGGGACAACAGTGAGGAGCACTGAGGGATGCACAAGAACTGCTGCCTGCAAAGAATATATATTTCCTCGTGGTTGAGTGTCCACGTGGCACCATCCCAGCTCATTAGGTGGGGATCCCAAACTAGAGTTTTCCCAACTGACAAACCAGGAACGTAGTGGTCTTCAAGAGTGAAAAATGCATCTTCTAAAGCAAGGAACGTCCTTCCAGAATAGGCTCACTGGACAGCGTGGTGACACACCTGTGGGACTTCGGGCCGCTATAATCCAAAACTGCTTCTGCTCCAGCTGTCGCCACCTCATGGAGACTTCACAACTAGTTGCTAAAGGGATTTCGACTCTCGAAATGGTCCCCCATCTCATGGATCCCCATGTCAAACCTGCAGTGTCCTACAAAGACCCATTCATCTCTATCTAGCCGCTGCTTTTTCCAAAGAAATCACCTTTTGAATGACAGAAATACAAGTTCTCACGTCAATCACAGGTTTGTCAGTAGCATCTAACACAGAGAAATCCCAGTTTATTTCTAGAGTACTGGTAATTTCTATGCTAGTTACAGGATACTCCTGTCCTGCTGATGCCTGGGACATTTACACACAGATTATAAAATATTTATCTTCTCCCATAAAGGGGCCAAGCATCCGTTTCCAGCCTCATTCAAAATCTCTTCTTGCGTCAGTGACTGTGCCCCAGCAGATATTACTTATATGACGAAAGCACCCAGAGATCCTGACTGAATTGCATTTGACTCCAAAGCCCCGTCTTATAAAAGGGAATGCATGCTCCAGAAAACTGGTATTTTAAACCAACAGAACCCTGAGATGGAAAGCAGCTGGGCCAAGCTCATAGGCTGGCATTAGAGCAAGTTCTAGGACCAGGACAGGGCAGGATGCTACCAGGCACCCCAGGCCATACGCTACCCTTGTCAGCCAGACATCATCTCCCAGAAAGGGTCAAAGAAAAGCGAAAAGTGCAACGTTGCCTCTGCAACGAGGATCATCCCAGCCTTCTGCCAAAAATCCTGTGCTGTTTTCCCCTCTGGGTTGTCCCATTCCCGCATCCCATTAACAGCAGTAGGTTACCGGAGACCAGTGCCTTGCAACGCGCATCCCAGTCTGAACGCATCGGGGTTTCACGGAGGAGGATGCCTGGGTTCTGAAAACCCCTTGTAGGGTTGCGACACGGTGGACGAGGGTCTCGCCACCAGTTTGGTTTCTCACAACAGAAACGGCGGTGTATTGTGGTCCCTCCCGCGGCGGCCGCCTACTGCTATCGATGCAACAGCTTCTTAAATTCCCGTTCTTAAGTCGGACTAAAGTCAAAGCCCATCTCGCTGTCATAATTCCAGTAGTTCATGTGTCTTCTAATCACATGTTTTATGGTTAGCAAAAATGCCCCATGGGAGCTGATTAAAGGTTTATGAGAACCAAGAAAATCTGATAGGATTTGGTTTGAATCCGACCAGTTTTTTAAGTTTCCTATCCATAAGCTTTTAAGTACTTACAAGCCATTATTTCTCTTTGATGCAGTAGGGTGGTTGTTTTTCCTTTTTTTTTTTTTTTTTTCTTTTTTTTTTTTTCTTCTCTTTTTTCCAGAGGGAGGGGGGAAAAAAGCAAAATAAATCTCAGAGCAGAGATTTTTAAAAATGATTATCAGATTTGGGTAAGATTTATCTTCCTCTTTAAAAAAAGCTTTTCACAATCACAATATAAATGCATTAGCACAAAAGCAGTCTAAACTCACATTCAGAAAGATACAGCCCTCCGATGTGGGGCTTCTTTAGCAGAAAGTACATGGAACATGAAAGCAGCTTAACTCTTTGTTATAGCCAGAGATACCGAAAACTCAGTATTTCAAGCTCTGTGAAGTTGCCTCAGTGGAAGGTCTTTGCTTGTCTATACCAAGGGTTCGCAATGCAGCAGTTACACCAGTTGCTGGTGGACGTGAAGTTTGGGATGTCTTCCAAGCCAGTTTCTTCCTTCCAGCAATATGGCACAAAGCTTTTCTTGGCTTTTGGTTGGAAATGTGGAAATGTCACCATTTCAGCCCGTCACTGCAGTTGGGCAGTGCAACTAGCTCCTGGCCAAAGATGGTTTGCAAATGTTAATTCAAAGATGTTGGCTCTCCATGGAACCCATCTCTGAGCTGATGTGTGCCACAGCCTCAAAAGATGCTCTGATGCAACTGATTTAGTTGCTCTTTAGTGCACCCACTTGCCGAATAACTGAGCCAAAACACATCACTTCTGCAATCACAGAGGGAGCATCTGCATGGTCAGTTCACTTGTTCTTTCTCTTTTTTTCTTTCTTTCCCTCTCTCAATAGACCGTCATATATTCTATGGGTCTTGCTGTAGATGACAGATTACTTATTTTCCTTGACAGTCTTGGGTGCTTCCCTTCTCATAGCAATGAAACACATTTAGTTCCTTCCAACCAAAACGATTCTGTAATTTTAAGGCAGTCTATAGGAGACAGACTGCATGAGCCAGGAGGTGCCAAGACAGACGCCTGACCGGTTCACAGCAGTAACGTGGGGGTCAGGATGCCTTGGTTCTGCATCCAAGCTCTTCTCTGAGCAGTTTTGAGGTGAACTTCATTTTATGTCACCACATTTTTTTTTTTTTCAGCTATAGAAGAATGGGTAAGAGTGCTTCGTTAGTAATACTGGTGAATAAAAAGACATTACAGCTGCCCAAGTGGCAGAATCCAGATCCACCTGTATTATACCTATTTTATATGTTTCAGTGCACGGTAGGTATAAAGGCTTGCTGGCTAGTTCTGCTCTCACCAACCTCAACTGCAAGCAAGAGCAGCTTCATGCAGCTTAGCATTGGAAGCAGCCCTCAAAATTAAGCAGGCACCAAAAGCATGAATTGAAAAAGCGTTTTGACAAAAAGTAGATGGATGCGGGAGCGATATCCAATGCCAAGGACATGATGAAGAGACAAACACCCGCATAAATGTTCAAAAGACTTTCTCAGGGTCTGCAATATTCTCACCCAAGCAGACACTGTTAATTTGATGTCAGTTATTAAAGCCAGGTTTCTAGTGGGCATCTAGCAGGTATTCATGAAGAACAGCAGTCGCTGGTCCCATAAATTCCTTTTTTCCTCATAAAATGTTTACTCCTGTCCTGATAATCCTGCAGCAGTGTCTGCAAACTTCCACTTGTGCCGCTACAGAGGAGGTCCATGACACTGCCTGGGTGCTCTCCTTCGCCCTCCATCAGTGCTGGAAGGAAGGTTTAAAATGCATAACAAAAAACAGAGAGGGAAAATATTTACTCACTTGACTGGCACTTATTTGCCCCCAAACCCCCTAATCCAACAATAAAAAAGCATTTAAGAAAAAACATAAGATGATGCAACATGCATTTCTGCAAAGCGTGGTCTCACCATCCCTTGGTGTGTACCACTGCTCTGTTGGGGTGTACAGACATTTTGGGAATGGCAGCACCAAAGCAAGAGGCTGGGTTCAATCCGCGTCATTCCCAGCATCAAAGATACAGAAATATATAAGCTGACGCACGCTCTATCCTGGCATTCAACAGAGAGCGACGCTAACTTCTGGAAAATAGAAGAGCCCCAGGGCAGGCTAATAACAGCACTACTTAAGAACGTAAGACAATTATTACCTCCAACTGTGAAGGAGTCTGAGTAATTAAAAAGGGTTCTTTATTTTGATTAAAAAAGATTCCTTTCAGTCTGTTTGAATCTTTAGTAAAAGCCCTGAACGATATTTTTAGATGCCAGAAAAGAGACTCTGCAATTGATGCAAGATGCATAACAAACTCATTTGAAAAATCCTCCTATTATCATCATATTGTCCAAAATCAATTAATTTCTCATTCTTTCACCCACATCGCTTCCTGGAGACAGTGCAGGTCTAACCCAAAGCTTCCGAAACCTTCTCTGGATTAACAGAAATCCAAAATTAATTGGGTTTAATTACTATAAATTTCCTTCCCAATAAAATCTCAAGAATTTCCAATCATGCTGATTTATTTGAGTAATTAGAAAGCCATTCACAGATGTCACACTGTTAGGTAGTGTGGATAATGCGGGGTTTGCTTAACTGGATCCTGAGACCACAGCACTGTGAAGAATGACAACTAAAAAAACTCCAGTAAAAAGCGGGAGATTAAGGGAAGGCGAATGACACAACCTCCGGCAGCGCAGGCAATGCCAGTGGCTTCCCGCAGGAAACTCCCTTCTGCCCGCCGCGCTTCCCTGTGTCTGCTGCTCCAAAATAACTTGCTTTTTCCACCAGCAGGTCTTGAGGGGCTTTGCAACCATCCTGGATTTACAGAGGAGGAACTCAAGGCTCCTGACAGATGAGGAGTCTAAACTAGGGTTGCCCCGAAGGATGGTGTCAAAGCTAAAAGAAGGGCTGTACCGAAGTTTGCAAAATTCTCAGGGGTTTGGCCAGGTCCTGCTTCTCCACAGGGGCAGGTGGTGCAGACCACATGTACCCATGGGCTCATTATTTCATGAACCTGTAGAACAAACGGGATTGTGTTTTCTTGCAATTGTATTTTGCAAGGCGGGTGATCTGTGTGTGTGTGTGGGCCAAGGTGGAAATCATCCCACCTACCTTCAGATATTGATGACTGCGCTGCTGAGAGCTGGACTGATCCCTCTGCCCATTTGGTGGAGAAAAACAAATTCAAAGGGGCGACTCTTCTGACTTCATACGGGTCTTTACTCTTCCTGCGGGAAGGCTGAAGGATCAGGGTGAGTCTGGAAGAGACCCTTAATTTGTTTTTTCTTCCCACCTCTTCTCAGCAAAGTGAACCCTCTGCTCAGATGGCAGCCAGGCTCTTCCTTGAGAGAGAAAAGTCCCTGGGATTTCTTGACTGTCCTTTTTAAGAGTCCTGGGAATTTCAGGAATTTAAAAACTTGGGGAGAATAACACAGATTTCAGGTTCTCCTTCTGTCCAAGTGAAGAAGCAGATTTAACACACCCTTCCACAAATGGAACACGCTTGTTTTAATTAGAAAGGTCATTTGCTGATTAGTAAATTAAAAGAAAGCATGTCAGAGTCACCAAACTCGAGAGGAAAGATTTAATTTGGTGCCATAAACATAAATAACAGTTTATGAGAGGGGAAGAGCGTATTTTCAAAGACTCAGTTGTGAGCTGAATCTAACAGCTTAAATCTGAGCCTTGATAGTGAATTCTCCCCTTTCCCAATCCCGCCCCCCCCCAAATTATCTTGGGTTTATACATGGCAGTATTTGACTAATAACATAATATTTAAATACCACAGTAATCTTAGCATCGTAATCCTGACACTCACAGGTTATCTTAAATAAGGGTCAGCTGAAGAACATAGTGTCGTTCAAGCCCCCTGGGCTGTCAGACATCCTCAGCCATAAGAAAATCATCTTTACTTTTGGCTTGAGCCTTTAATGGCTCTGAAAGCTGCTGGTTTTGTCTAAATACACACATTGTGCAGCAGTTTAGGAAATAGGTGAAAAGGCTTTAATGGAGAGATTAGCGCTAGGCATTGTGAAGCTGCAACTAGGTCGTAAGAGATTTCAGAGGTCAGGAAATTTTACAGGGCTTAAGTGTTTTGTAATGTAGTTTAGTTTGCCCCTGGACCAGGACATAATGGATGCTTCAAAACTTGATTTGCATTGATTAAAAATAACCAGGCTGCTACTCTGGGCTAAGAGTCACTTGACAAACTCCAGCATGGACCAGCAACTGCTCTGGTTTCTGCAATCATTTTAATGGGTTGGGGTCAGGTGGGGCAGAAAAGGCATTTCTTGCCAAATAAAGGCCACCAAAGTCAATGCATCAGAAAATCAGACAGTTAACAAAACCAGAAGCTTTTTGTCCCTCTTGCGTAGTCATAGTCTTCCTAGTCTTTGGTCGGATGGATTAAGGAACATCTCATTAAAAAATTATATACCAACCATTTAAATAAGGTATTCATGGGGAAAGGAGGGGTTTAAGTGCAGAATGAGCCTTCCGTGTAAAATCAATGCTGTTAAACTCCATTATACTAGCTTTCCTCCATGCCTAAGTAACCACCTTTCCGATACCAGCCAGAGCATAAACAGTGACCCCAACCGGCACCAGCAACAGGCAGGAAAAGAGAAGTCATCTTTCAGATGAAGCCTTCTGGAGGATTATTTAAAAATGAATACCTCAAAGACATAAGGCCTTTGTCCCCTCCACTGAGAGCTGCTCTTCAACCTCCTCTGCCCAATTTGCCCATTTTTCTACTCTCCCACGTTTGTATAACTCAGCAGACTTGAGGGAAGGCAACAGAGATGCACCAATATGGGTGAACATGAAATCAATGAATGTTACGTCCCTGAGAAGTCACTGAAGTCAACCAACAGCACAGATGCTGACAGCTCTGTGCATCCCTACTTACACCTCTGAAATGATGCCTTCATGCAAATTTATTTGGGTATATAGAGCATGTGGATCATCAATAATCCATGCTCATTGCCTGAGAAAAGTTATTTTGAATTTTGAGGGGGAAACATAAGCTGTGCTCATAGACCATAATAATAGCACCTCACAGAGTCTCATTCATGTCCAAAGTTGGAGTTCACTTTGGAATAGTTTCTCAAAAATTTATCTATGAAAAATTAGGGATTTGATTAAAAAAAAAAAGATAATCCTTTGCAACCAAAACTTGTAACGAGTCATGGTCACTCTGGAGGAAGACTCAATACTGAAAAAGCAGCCTCGAGAGGAACGTATTTCATGCACCAAGGAGAGACCAATCCTGGAGCACTGAGTACATGCCCCAGCTCTAAAACAGATGAGATAGATACAAAAATTGATTGAGATACAAAAAAGTGCCATGGACAATTTGTAACTGGAGAAAAGTTCTGACAGAGAGCAAGAGCTCCATGTATTTAGCATATCAAAAGAAAGAGACGAATTATTACCCTCCATCCTGAGATCAAGAACCTGCCCTTCCCAGGGAGAAAATACAAGATACTAGGCAAGATCTGCAAACCTACCAGGAAAGGCACAACAAAAAACCATGGGTGGAAGCGAAAGCCAGGAAAATCATAGCACGGCATTAGAAATCATTGGTAATTCTAAAATTAATTAACCATGCATCAAGTAATAGCAGTGTACCAAGGGATATGGTGGATTCCCCATTGATTGATGTCTTGAAGCCAAAAGCGTGGTTGCTTCCCTGGAAGATATACTTGAGGCAGACACAAGTTCTTGGCTCAATCAGGGGGGTCACTGGACCAAGATTCAGAGCAAGCCAGACTGGCTGATCCATTCTGGCCTCCATAAATCTCTGAAATCCTTCCGCAGGGACATGCCCTGGGACGCAAAAGATACATAGACTAAGGTCAAAGTGTTGGGTCAGCCACGTATGTCTTTGTCCGTGACTTCTCTCCCTCCTCCCAGCTGAGCGAAAGCAATGAAAGCTGTAGCCATCAAGCTGAAGGGCAGTTTGGTTAAAAACACTGATAATGCACTTCCAGTTCTTTCTTCGGAAGATCATGCGGTTTCTCAATGTGTGAGGCCAAAAAAGATGTGTGGCCCAGTGCACTCTTGACAAAAGCATAGACTCACTGAAGCTTCCAATTAATATTTAATACCAACAAGTCTTCTGTGATGCTGTGCGGATGTAAATAAGTGGAGAGAACGTGATATTTACCCCACTATAAAACATTCATGAGAGCTAAGCTATTTACAAAAGCTAAATACGACACTGTATTTACTGTAGGTCACCTCCTAGGGTTAGAGATGAAAAGTTTTTGGTCTAATGGAAAGTAACATAATACACCATAATAACACAACCACTGTCTCGTCTGCAAAGAAATATCTCCTGGCTCTTTCTTTCTATTGCAATTACAGGTGGGTAAAGCCACTACAGGGGAAAAAAAAAGAAAAAAAAAAAGAAAGGGTACCTTAAGGAGACTCAATACCTTGGGCTTGTTTTACTGCGTGCTTTCCATGCTCATTGTCAAATATTGTCATGTTCATGCAGGAACTCAGGTCAGTAGAGAGGTATGTGGGATGACTTCACTTTAATTGAAGTTACACTATCCCAGGATTGCCAATTAAATATCAAAGTGCATTGAAGTGATCTGGGGCTTTCCTTCTACTCCAATGTAATTCAAATTCCCCCTGAAAACGTTCCTTTGTATATACCCAAACCTGCGATCAATACAGATGGTTAAATGGGACTGTCAAAACTTAAAATGCCAATACGCTGGGAGTGAACTCACTGATGCAGGTCTCATGGCATTAGGCTCAGGATTTATAGACCAGAATAGTTAGGAATTTGTTTCCACAAACTAACACCCACAGCAGACCCCCCACCAGCCAGCTGCATTATTCTCTATAAGTCTCAGAAATCACCAAAGAATTGTCAAAGCCAAAGCAGAGTCCTGATTTAGGAAGCATTTCGGTGAAGCTGTATTACAAAGACTAACAAAAAAATTGCTTAAAAAGACACATTGATCTCAGAAGCCTGGATTTTTGTTTGGTTTGACATCCAAAAGCAAGCTGAAAAATTATGTGAGTAATTTCTAAGGTGATAGACACTTTTGGTGGAGCAGCAATAAATGGAAAAAGGCAAGGAAGCTTCAGTCTTTGGTGCATATGAAAAGAGAATATGTGTTATTGCCGCAAATTAGAAATGGGTCAATGCCATCTACCTCTGCTGAACCCATACTCACCTGAGTATTTCCAGTTGGTGGCTTACAGATAGCAGTCTTCAGGCCTTTGAAATTTTTCCAGGAAAGGAAAAATTCGGACGGTCAGATGGGTTGTTTGTTTGTCAGGAATTTAATAGATATGAAAGTGATAGACAGGGTCAAATCTAAAAATAATAGAACAGTTCAGTTGGAAGGGATCTATAATGATCATCTAGTCCAACTGCCTACCAAATTAAATTAGAACTGCAAAGATGACTGCCTCGTGCACTACACAGGATTTTGGGAAAACATTCATTAAAAATGGAAGCAGTAGCTAACATCTCCCCTCCTCCTCACCTGCAGGAAATCTCCAAGTAAAATGGGACCCCTCAGCACATATTTGCCAACCTCCTTTCCCTACAAATCCCTTCCCAACAGCTTCCTCAAGGTGCATTGCTCCAATGGAGAGCAGCATCCTGGTGTTTTTCTAGATACCGCCAAGTGACACCTTCTCTTACAGCTCCTGCGTGAGACCCTGCAGACTTCCCACCTCCTCCGTCTCCAGTGGACTGAACCTCAGGAGCTGGGAAGCACACACTAACTCTAATGCGACCCAAGCAAAGGGTCCACATCGTCAAAAACCCCCACAATCTCCCATTCATGTCAACAAGTTTGAAGGACACATATTTTTGGTGATCTAGGAGCAAGTGACTCACCCAAGGTGACTCCAGCTAGTCAGTGGCAGAACCCCAGAGCGCTCTCCTTCTCCAGTTATTAAGCTCTGCTCCCTACACAACCATCTATAGATCAAACCAAAGCTGGAACCAGTGACAAGGTGACAGTGGTCTTTAACTAAGGCCTGAGATCTATCTCTGGGGGCTCCTCTTGGGAGTAAATCTTACTACTGATATGCTCAGCGTGCATACTTCGGGATAGATGATCTATCACTGTGCCATGCAAATCCTTTGTGGTATCTACTTACTGAATTCCCACAGAGACAAAGTTTCAGTGTGATTGATGAAAGAGAATCCATAAAAATAGGGAGGTCTGTGAAGTTTCAGAATTATTTAAGATAGCTCACCCCATCCCCTCAAAATTTTCCACAAAGATTGGAAGATTACCCTTCATACCCGGGTTTTGGTGCTTCTCAAAGCATGGGCAGAGGGAGATGTTGTGTTGAGCGGCCAACAGGAGAACCCCCACTATTAACCTCCTTTGCAGCCCAAAGGTGGTGCAATTTGGGGCTCGGCTTCAAGTTTGGTGATATTTAGGCCCATTGGCAACGTGGTGCAGGAGCTTTAGGTAGCCTTGATGCTCCGACATCTCATCCACCTCATAATGATGGAGGTCAGCTGGATGGAGTCTCAACGGATCTCAAAGCATCCTCCAATCAAGAAAGATTGGACAACCGCTCTTGACCAGACTGCAAAGAGGGTGGGAGTGAGGTGCCCAAACACAGGTATCCAGTGCTAGGTGCCACAAGACTAGTCAAAACGTCTCTAAGGGGATGGCAGGTTGAAGACATGACCTCCAGGAGACACATCTTGCACAGCAGCTGGTGATCACGTTGGGTGCCTTGAGGTATCTCAGATGTGAGTGAACACCTGGGGTTTCACCTGAATTCAACTCCAGGTCCTGCAGATTGTAAGCCAGTTGTTGCCCGCACAAGTGTGATGACTGGGACAAACTGGGAGAATTCCCGGACCACAGAATTGGTCAGGTTTACCTTTGAAAAGCCCACGCCAGAGGAAATAACTCTGTTGAGGTCCACTCTGCAAGTACAAGGGAGGGGAAAAAAAAATATTCCCAGTGAAACTGTAATACCTGTTGCCTTGCAAGAATTACCCGTCAGCCACACTGAGCAGATTTGCATAGATTTTTTTTTTTTCCAGGTGAATACAGACCAAAAAAACCCCACATAGAGATCAAAAGATACAATGAAGGAACTTTTCCATTGGAGCAAAGTGACATTCACCATGTCGGCAGCTCCCATCTTTGGTCTTTGAGCAGACCTAAAAGGGAAGTTCTGGACACTATACCCGTTTCACCAAGGACTTTATTGCTAGTATATTCAACCCTGCTGAAGTAAATGTACAAAAGTGAACAGGAGCAGAATAAAGCTTTTGGAAACATATTGGATAAAGCTGGGGCATGGGAATTGGCAACATCTACGGTGAAACTGCAAAACAAATGCAACGTGTGAAAGCAAGTGCTTTTTCCACTCGCAAATTACTGCTGCTTCTGGGCCGGCACCAAGTCTCCAGGCTTGCAGTTTCATCTCCTTTCTATGCAAACAGTCCCTAAAGCAAAGATCTCGGTTTCCAAAAATGACCAGTGAAACTTTGGCTACCTGAATTAGAGAGGGGGAACAAGGGGCCCTATGGTACCTACCTAAAAAGCAGAGTGGTCTAAAATTTTGTCATTAGGAGACATTTCCAAGGAGCAATGCAATTCTGGCAATACCAAAGAGTTTCTCATGTCTGTACTGATTGCAACAAGACTTTTTATAAAGAAATGGAAAAGAGTTTTAGAATACTGAAGTGTCTCATTTCAATTATTTTCCAAACATTTTCATTTCATCTTGAGACATACCTTATTTAGAATTACAGAATCACAGAATGGTTTGGGTTGGAATTGGGTTGGAATGGATCTAGTTCCACCCCCACACCCCACCCCCCCACCATGGGCATCTTTTCAGGTGTAAACAAAAATTTAGGGTTTTTTTCAATGAAACAGTTGTCAAAACCAACTTTTCCCAGAAATCTAATTTTAAAAAGGTACCAAAATATTAGCTTATCAACCACATTTGCTAGAATGTATATTTTGAAACCCTGAAGTTTTTCAGAAGATTAAAAACAAAACAAAACAAAAAACCTGTTCTCCAACCTGTTTTACGCACAAAGTGTCTCCCCCAAAACTCAGATGCTCAAAAACATTGTCATTAGAAATTCTTGTCCCAAGACCCTGTTTTTGGATCTCGTTCCTCCCCATTTACTGTTATTCTCTCCAAAGCTGCTCTGAAGCATATTTCCTTTCGCATCACTTTTCCCTACATTTCCAGCTCTAGTTTAGGAGAATTCAACTACAGGCAAACGCTGTGGCTCTCATCACTTATGCTCTTTATTTGGGAATAGTCAGAATCTGAGTTATTCACAAGAAGGGAGAAATGACCCCAAATGGAGTGGAGGAGATGCTTGGCCATAAGTGTTTTGAAATGCTCCTTCTAATGCCAACCCAGGGAGTTTCTCTAATAACAAATTTCTCTGCCAGCCACAGAAAAGTGACACTTCTTGTTTATGAGAGGTGAATTAATGGGATGCTGGTGAGGGTTTGCTCGGTATCTGCTCCAGCTGTGGACAGCCTTTACCGGGGAGCAGCCCCTAAGCTGGGATTTCTGCAAATGAACCCTGGTCAAGCTACGGAGACACATGAACAAGGTGGTGATAATTTGTGAAGGGATGATGACAAATGCACAAAAATCAGATGCAGAGCGCAAAGATGGATAAAGTGCTCCACAGCCCAGAAGACCAGCACGTGAGCTGGGGCTCTCCTGCCACGTGCAGCCTGCAGAGATGACACGCAGGATTTACTCTCACCACTTTTCTGTTCCAAGTCTTACCGCTCTGCAACACACACCGATGCTCTGCCACTTCCTATGGGAGGGCAGATTTCTCCATTTACCCTGTCCATCCTCACCTTTAGTTTCACGACCACCAAGTTTCTCATGTAATGAAACATCATCAGAGGAGACAGGATGGAAGAGAAGATGTCCCAGATTCTAGTTCCACCTCCAAGATATGGAGAAACCTTATTTTTAGCTTCCCATCCCCATCTTCCTTGGTTTACTACCCCGTACAAAGACGAAAAGGAAAGCCACTGCTTTTAAAAGGCTGACGACTGGAAGTATGACATTATGAAATTGATAATGCAAAAAAATGTTTAAATATCCTCCCTGCAGAGCTGTGCTGAGTAAGTCAGGTAATCACTAAGGGGTGCACAACCATTTTATGGGTCATCAAGTGATAAAGCTAATATGCTGCTTAAACTCCCCGGGAGAGAGGTCTCATTTGGTTGCATCAGGCCATTACACAGGGCTGTAAAAAATGCAATTGTTTGATTTGCCTAAATACAGGTGAGATGTAATAAAACCCCTTATTTGCCATCCCTTGCTGTGTTATGGCATTCTCAAAGCAGGGACTGACCTTTTTATTTGTCTAGGAAGCACTATTCTTACCTATAGTACCGTAGAAATAAAACTTAAGTATGTGTATGCATACACATAATCTATTAACAGTATAGCGGGGGGGAATAAAAAGCAAGAGGCCTTTTCAAGATGAGGCCACGCAGACCGGGAAACGTGTTTTCCTCAAATTCACGCCGGTATCTTCAGGCTTGGGGGAAGGGAGAGAAGAGGATAGGGGAGGGTGGCACTCTCTTGGTTAAAAGGGGAACGGCTCTGAGCATCCGGAACGCCAGAACAAAAAGGTCAAAGAGTGAGAAGTAAAAGCGTTCGCCAGTGCAGTGGGGGAGAAAGAGAAAAAGAGAAGGACCCCGAGAGCATTACATCTTGATCAAGGAATGACTGATAATATTCCAGCGCACCATCTTTCAGGCCCCTCGTTTGATGACAAAGCACGGCCAACATCCCACATCCATTATCCGCTTCCCTCCCCGAGGCGAGCGCATCAATAACGCTCCCTCTGCCTCTCGGTGCCGCGTCCCCCCGTCTGCGTGGCGGCCGCTGCCGAGGGCTGGTGGGCATTTCCATACAGCCCATGCGCATCATTCCAGCCCACCAATCTTTCACCGCTCGCGCAGCGGATCCTGCTGCTACTCAGGAGCCGCGGGTTTAACCAGTTCCTCTCCTTCAG
The DNA here is from genome assembly GCF_964188355.1 of Buteo buteo. NCBI lineage: Eukaryota > Metazoa > Chordata > Aves > Accipitriformes > Accipitridae > Buteo > Buteo buteo. Next base: position 4,012,333 of record NC_134204.1, on the reverse strand, counting down.
GGATGCTCCAGCCGTCCCAGGAGGGTTGCAGGGAGAGCTCATGGGCTGCTCTTTTATCATGCAAGGTTCCTCTCTCCTCCCTTTACAGCTGATTACAGATGGTGAAAAACCTTCCAGCATTTCGGCCCAACCACCTTTTTGGGTTTTTTGTTTTTTTCCCTTCTCCCCACCCTTTAATCAACAAACACCCTCATCCTGCCTAGTTCATCCCAGAGGGCGAACAGTTTGAATTTGAATGCGAACACCTTCAAACGTGTTGCCGTAATTTGGCTGGATTAACGGTCCAGTTTCTTCAACCATCTTCTGCTTTCCAAGAGCAGAGCTGGTTCCTGGCACGCATGGTCCTCTCAGCCCACTGGCCCACACTGAGGTGAGGATGGTCTTGTCCATGCTTCAATTTCCTCCCAAAAACCCAGCAAAGGGCTCCAAAACCCTCAGAAGTCAGGTACAGGTCTGAACTCCTCTTCTACCAACTCAGGGTGAAGACATAGTGGTTCAGCTTGGGAAAGACACAGCACTGGGAGTCTGGGGTGGATCTTCTTGACAGCGTTTCGGAGGAGTGCTCGAGCCTGCAAGTACCAACAGTGGGAATTGTTTTAAATAATTGACTATGGACCTTCCCCAAAGCTGCAGATGGAGAGAGCTGCAACTGAGGTGTCGTCGGCACGATGGAGATGAGGAAGATACCAAACGAGGGGAACAGATTTGGAAGATGTGCTCGTCAAAGCTCTGAGTAGCACGAGGTTAAGAAAAGATCTGAAGCAGACTTGGTTATCCGCCTGGCTTCTCAGCAGCCTTGAGTGACTCCTAGCAGTTGCTTCTGCACCTGTATTTTGCATTTATTTAGGCCAAAAAGGTGCAGCTTCAGGTGTGGTGAACATCAACGTGGAGGCAGGAGCCACCCGGTTGGAGCTGTAACAGAGGCAGCTCTTCCACCTCTGCCATGCCCAGTCCAAAACCAATTTGCCCCTACAAACTGGAGCCTGCAGCGATCCCTTTTCTCCCTTTTCAGAAGTCAACCACTGCCTGACCGCTCTGCCTCTTCATCACGGGTGACCCAACAAGACAGCTGGTGGTGGAAAGCAGAGCACACCTAAGAAAAGCAGCAGAGAGCTTTTCTTCAAATTACTGGTTCAAATCCCAGCAGGATCAGTGGTGGATTTGAAACTAGATCAGGTACGTTCCAGGCAGCTTCATAAGCTGCAGGAAAAGATTACTTAGTTCAAGTCCTTTAAAAATAAAAACTCAGCAAATCAGGAAAATTTCTGCCTCTTAACAGAGTCCCCTGTTCACTCCCGGGATAAATGGGAGCATTCCAGGCAAATCAGCTGGTAACATCTGTAACGAACCTTTGACAGCGTAAGAAAATAAATAAAGATTTTTAGAGGTGAGGCACCCACTGTAATGAGAGAAAGAAAACAAAAGTTCCTAAAAACATCCCAGACCCACCAGGGTTGGGGTTTTTTTTGCTCTGGAAAGAACAAAGGTGAGCTCAGCCCATTCCTCCTGCCTACCTGATCACAGGTTTGCACTGCCTGTATGCCGCGACTAGAGCCAGGACTCGGTCATCACACCATCAGCTCTACAGACACCAAATCTTTCCCCTCTAGCAGGAAAAGATAGGATATGTGGGACCGAAACCTGTGCTTAACACGGAGGGGTGAGGGCCAGGCAGTCTCCAACTTGTCGCTTGCTCCAGGACTGGCTGGGAGGGAAAGGTCAGCTCCATCAAAGCAGCCAGCAAAGTAAGGCAGTTAATAGAAAACCTGTTTCTAATTGCTTGCTGTATTATAGCTACACCTTCAACCACCTGAGACCACCAGGAACCCATTCAAAGCCTTGCTTCCTAGCTTACACATAAGCCTTTCATGTTTTATTATAACCCTGCCGATTTTTGCTTTCATTTATGTGCGGGAGAAAATGGCTGCTTTGCTAGCCTCAACACACAAGGGGACTTTTTTAAGCCTTATTTCCACATACATTGCTTCCAGAAACCCCCAGCAGATCCCCTCTGGATTCCTGCAGTTGCTGCGTGCGACATACCGCCAGCACCCTCGGGAGCAGGTTTTTCATCCTTTCTTGCTCTGCGTTCGCGCAGGCGATGAAACCACGCCAGTGCTCTCCGCATCTGAGTTGTGCTGTTTTTAAGTGCAGTCTATTATTTAAGTCCCCTACCTTCATGACTGCAGCAGCTACCAAGGGATGGAGAAGCTCCTCCAAGGAGCTCCACAAGAGCTCCCTGCGCCGGCAGCTCTTAAAACGGCCTCTCGCTCATGCCCAAATCCATGCAACCTCACACGACACCACGTGTGCGCTCCCTCCATCCCAATCCAGCCTCATCCAGTTCCCCCAGGGACTCAAGCAATGGGTCAGGAATGGGTCGGGATGCAAAGCATGGGGAGCAACCAGAGCCAGCCCCGGCGTTCCTCTCTCGGCTCAGCCCCGCAACATTTCGGCTCTCGCCCATCAGAGTGCGACCTTGGGGTTGTAACTCCTGCGTGAAGCACCACGAGCTGGCCGTGCTCTCCTCTGCTCCCTCAGGATCTCACCATCAGGGCGCTACCCAAAAGTCCCATATTTCTTTGGTGGGACGGCAGGTCCTGGCCAGGCGTGGGAGGGAATTGCATCCCCTCCCCAGACCAGGTCCCTAGCACTGAGCATCTCTCCCCACTTGATTCACCTTTCCCTCGACAGCCTACACCTCTGACAGTTAATTCCTCATCACCGACTATTAATATTTCATAGCAGCAGTCAGCACTGGGATGCCACCGCAACGGCTGCTTCAGAAACACTGGCGGACCAGCCAGATAGCTTGATCGCTAAATGGGTTAGGGTCGCTCCGGCATCGCCGGGCATTTTTTTCAGCATGGCCCAAGGTTATGGCAAGGGGCACCCGCTGGCAGCAGCACCTTACCCTTAGTTTTCAGGCAGATGTGGTGGGAATGCACCAAATTATAGCTAAACCCAGCCACGCTCAGTGCTTAATCCTGGCTCAGCTGAGCCCCAGCCACCTTGTCTCTGCTTTTTTTTTTTTTTTTTTTTCCTTTTCCCTGTTATTTAAATGATTTTGAGCAAGAAAGTAGGCCATGAAAAAGGAGGTAGCATTGTTTTAATAATTAGCAATTATGATCGCTGCAATATTAATTGCATATTTCCATAGCAAACACCCCCCTGGAGGGGAAAAGTGAGCGGTGGTTAGAGACCGCCGAAGCCTAAAACTGGAATTCCTGGGAACAGGGAGGGGGAAAAAAGAGAGAGAGAGAATGAACTTCTTACATTCAAGTAAATTACTACAGGGATTCCTTAGAAACCTTTAATTAGCCCTGCTCTTCTGTCGCATTGATTGGTCTGAAACTCATCAATTATTCAATGGCAGCGGCTCTTTCTCTCTCTTTTTTTTTTCTCCCCTTCTTTTCATCCTTTAGGTGGAAGAGCCTGTTCTTAACCTGCTGGGGCGTCTCTGTTTCCATGCCATCGAGCCACGGGCCTGGAAACTCCGCTCGATATCCAACCTCCGGCCCAAACCCTATAGGGACCCGGTCCGATATTCACACCGGAGGATCGGGGTCCCGTGCCCTTGCCTTGCTGGCGTTGTCTTTCACCGGTGGGGCTGGTATGGTTAAGAAGTGGCCCACGCTGCTTTTTAGGGATCCCTCACCAGCCCTGGCTGCTTTCCAGCTTGGGGAATTCCACACCAGCTTCCAAAAATGAGGTTTTTCCAGGGGATGAGGTGCTCCTCACGCCTGGCGTCCCTGCAAGGTGGCTGTCACCCGAGGGAAAGAAGGTCCCACGGCTCCTCCCGAGCGAGGGACGTGTTTTCACATGGGGAAAGCCATTTTGGGGCAAGCAAGAGGAGGAGATCCAGCAGACAGCCCTCATCAGCTCTGGGGCAAAGACAGCGCTGACCTGGATATGTAGTTAATTGCTCACCAGCCAAATTTGGCCCAGGAAGTTGAGAGTCCTGCATGCAAGGTGCTATTTGCAAGTTATTATTTCCACCGCTGGTTTGTGGCTGGGAATCAGTACTATCCATCCCAAATTGGCCACTTTCTCCAAAAAGCCACAGTTTCCACATATTCGTTTTCCAAACGAGGCACAGCCCTCATTAGCTGTCCCCCTCGCACACCAGCGCTGTCCCAATACCGTCTTGCTGGGCTGATTTATCCCACCAAGCGAGTAAAGTAGCAAATCCCACCTCGGTACCTGTTTTTCTGGCTACCGAAATGACCAGGGACACGGTCCTCCCGGCAGCACCGAGCCGTGGCACCGGAGCATCGCAGACGAACGCGAACCGCAACGATCAAAATTCATCCCTGGCTGCCTTGCGCTATTTAAACTGTTAGGAGAACAGCTTTGCTCACCACGTGTGTACACATATTAGCCTGTGTATTTTTCGATCCCACTTATCCCCGGGAATTTACTCGAAAAGCTGGCTTTTGGAGACCCCTACGTCTGATGCAGCTTCACAGGCTGCACGGCCGCGCTTTTGCGATTCAGCGATGCCGGCTCCCGCACGGCGCAGAGGAGCAGCCGAACGGCAGCGAGCGCCTGCTCACGTTAGTGCTTGGAAAAGAGACGAACTCGCTGGAAATACAGGGCGCAGACCTAGGCGAGCTTCTATTTTTCAGGCTTCGGTCTAAACCAGATGGCTGTTATTTGAATTGGTAACTCGGAGAAATTTTTGTTAGATATGCAAGATTTGGTTGATTCCAAATATTCTTTTTCCTTTAAGAGATGATATTCTAATTTTTTTTAAGTTTAATTCCCCCCTCCCCACTTTTTAATGGATGCAATCACGCTGTGGGGTTTTTGCTTTACCCAGGCTAAATGTAATTTTTCTGTCCCCTCTTCTCCCCGCACAACCATCTTTAGACTCGCAGGAAGATAAGCGATAAAGGACTTCAGGGGAATGAAAATCAAGGGGGAAAACACCAAATTCAAAGTCTTAACTCTGTGGGCAGCTCCGAAACTTGCTGGGGGTGAAGCGGGGTGAGCTGGCACACAGGCAGCTCTCTCGGGCCGAGCAGACCCTGTTCCTCATATTTGCAACAGCAGTGGAAAAGCTGAAGCCATTTGCATGACAAAGTGCCCAGAATTACTTTTCAAATTGTTACTCACCTAATGGAATGCAAACCATTAAATCAAATGGCGATGACTGGCTTTACGCAGTGATGCACTCAGCCGCGAACTGAGTTTGTGTTTTCCTCTATCCGAAACAAAACTCTGAAGAGACCTAAATAATGTTGAGAAGAAGCAAAAAATTGGCAGCTGGCTTTTCCACGCTCAAAAAAAGATAGCTTTCGGTGAAACCCCCTTTGCTTCAGGGAATCCCAGCCACCTCCCGTGCCTTTTTATAGTGCTACGGTCCCATTCGTCTCACCTTCTCAAGGAAAACCCGGCAGGACTGCACAAATTGCCCCAGAAAATGGCTTGTCTGGAGAAGACCTCTCACCTTTTAATGGAAACAGGCTTGGAAGGGTGAGGATGACTTTGGGATAATTTACTAAGATTTAAACTAAAAGTGGATACGTGCAATATAAGAGAAAAATTTAAATGCCAAACTTGGATGAACCCTCCAAGCACAGTGCATGTGTGCTCGTACCTCAGAAAAAGCCTTATTTAAACCAACACAGAGAGAAAACGGGGGTAGCAAACCCCTTTTTCCACAGATGCTGGCACAAAGCAGAGCCACCCCAGTGCCTGCCCAGAGCACCCAACATCCTCCCCGCTGACCATCCACTGTCCCGTGGTTCAAGTTGAACTGTTCTCCCTTATTTTCTAGCCCCTGCAAAATTTTAGAGAAAACCAGCTTGTCCAACCCATAAGGAAAGTTTTTTTTATTTATTTTTGTCTTAAAGTCAAGAACACTTATTTTAGATTAAAGGAATGGTTAATTTAACCCTAATTGTTTTACTTCATTTTTTTCCAAGACAGCAGTGGGGGTAAAGACTTTACATTTTCAAATTAGCTTTGGATAGTCTCAAAATACTATTTAGAAATGTAAATATCCCATTTAGGTTAACTTATAATGACGCTTTACCTCTAAATTTTTGAGGCACTTCTTTTCCAGACAAAATGTGTTTAATTTGATGCTGTTTAGTGAATGGCTCTGTTCACACCCAAGTCCAGCTTTTGACATGGGAATGATTTGTCTTCTCTCTCTTCCAGCGTTCATTCACCTCTGATAGGCTCCATAGCTTCTGTACAGTTAAGCTTGTTTTAAAATTTGCTATTTAAAACAAAGAGGAATGACTGATTCATGTTGGCAACAAAAAAAAAAAGAAAAAATATTTAAATTTATGACATTATCCAAAAACAGGACTTATGGTACTTCAGAGGAGCCCATCCCCAAGCAGCATGGATGTGCCTGGAGACCCTGAGAAGGTCAGGATGGTCCCACCAGGTACCTCAAGGTCCCCCTGCTCCTATTCTTACACTCAGGGATAGCTGCAGAGAAGTCACTGCTGCATACAGGCAAAAAAAAAAAAAATCCAAACCAAACAAAACATGAACCCCTTGCCCCAAGAGGGGGATAAGAAATGATCTATTGACTATGAATTTCATTTATCTTACCACCTTCCTCGGTTTGAGCAGTTGCAACAGCATCGCTCGCGATGCGTGTACACATATTAGCCTGGGTATTTCCCATCCTACTTATCCCCGGGAATTTATTCTAAAGCTTGCTTTTGGAAACCCATAAGTAGGACATAATTCGGAGGATTTGATGTTCTGGTCAATGTTTTGTCAAGTAGTTATTCTGCAAGCCCTGATATTGTGGAGAAAAATGTTCTTAATTCTTTATTTTTACATGTAAGATATATTTATATATCTATCTAAAAAATTTTACTTACATACCTGTAAAATCAGAAGCATACAAAACACAAACATCCAGAAACACTCAAGACAATTGCTTTACCTATCTGTCTCTGCCAGACAAGCACTTTGAGCCTATTTTACCTAAAATAGGCACAAAGGTGTTCCCTTGTTCGAGGCAGCTCTTCGAGCTCACGACAGGCAGCCAGGCATGACTGTGCCACCCAGAATTGGCAGAAATGCTGCCAGTTAGAAACTTTTTTATTATGGATAATAATTTCTATTCCTCTATTGGAAAGCTGGAGCCCACATGCTCATCCCATCACCTGCTGCAGCTGCTGGGACATGAGAATTCCTCTGTGTGTTAAAACCCAATATATTACTATTAAAAGTCCTCAGAAAAATTCTTATGACAAGCTTTTTGAAAACTAGATTATTTTCTCTAGTTTTCAGCAAAGGAGGAGGAAAAAGGTGACATCTGTTTCCTGGCTTTCCATGTCCCATCACCCCCAGCTGCCCCCTGGAAGCAAGAGAAGGGGAAGAAAAACTGAAAATAACACTTTTTCCTCATTTCTCAGTTTTTGTTTCCCTTTTTAATTCCAAATACAGGTGGGAAGTGTTACTGTTTTCCTCGGATAAACAGGAGGGTGCTTGATTTCTGTCAAAGTCATGATACTACTTGAGTACTGACCAAAGAGAATTGATCAAAAAATTAACTAAACCCATACTTTCCCCTTGATAAAAAATAAAATAAAAAAACCCAATCCCAAACCTCTAGGGTGTCTTAAGAACAAGTTGTATTTTCAGGGAAAGTATTTAATTGGATTTTTATAGAATATATTGAAAGACGTTTGTTTCAAATGCACTTTTGTCTTTGCTGTTATAATTTAAGTTTCCTGGCTTAAAAAATTTAAAAAGTAAGAATTTTGCTTTTTTTTCCTCCCTTTTTTCTTTGCAGTACAACGTAATTTTTAGAAACTTGTACTTTCAGTATAAACTCTTTTGCTGTTCCTCCATGAAATACATGCTGGGGGTCCCCAGGGTGAAGCTGGGGGGAAAAAATGGGATATCTTGAGCCTCTGCCTGCTGGGATGCAGGGAAACCCCAGGGGACACACAACCACTTGCTTTGCTGGATCTTGTCCTCAATACAAACCCCAAAGCCGTGCTCTCGCTGCAGGTCAGCTAACCTCAGGTAAAAACAAAACAAAACAAAAAAAAACACCTTATAAACAGGGACGGCAGTAGGCAAGCCAGCCCTACAGCTGTGGGGTAGAAATCAACCACTGGTAAATTAAAATTTCATGCACTGGGGAAGGTAAACGCAAGCTCTTTAAATCCCTATCCCTCATCAGAGAGGAGGGTAAGGATTTAATTGTTGTTAAATTTGTTGCTTTTTTTTTTCATTTGTTGCTAATTTTTTTTTAATCCCCCAATCAAGCCACCATTGATCCCAACACTTTCCATCAGCGTCACTAAAAGGTAACCCCTTCCCAGGAATACAATTTTACACCCCAACTGCACTGAGGAAGGACTGTGTGGGCTACAGGCCCACGAAACTTGCTCAAAGGCACTTAGGAAGGTGGAAAAAGGCCCGAGAGTGAAAATCATCTTCTCAGCCCCCAAGGAAACCTTTTTTCCCCCAGGATCAGCCTTGATGCCGCAGCCTTGTGCCGCAACGCAGGAGGGCAGGGACCAAAACTCCACCTGCCTCGCAATTTTTTTCCCTAAGCTGGTGGGTTTAAGGCTGGTGAGAAAAGGCTTTTTCTGTTGTTTTTCTTTTTTTTTTTTTTTTTTATTTTTCCCCAGTTCCCTCCCTATCACTAAAGCAAACACACGTGCGTGCACCCTTGCCTTTAAGAGAGTGCTGGTTACTTCGCCCCTCTCCTCCCCCTTCCAAATTTCAAGGAGAACATACAGCTCATGAAAATTTAATGCCATATGTAACAAAGCAAAATGAATATTTAATTGGGGCTTTTATGTGAAACCAGATAACAAAACCAGTTACACACAGGGAAAAAAAAAATAATAAAATTAAGCCACTCTAATGTTTGATAAAAACTGGTACTGAAGCAGTTAAGCTATTGGCAACAAGCGGCTCCTAATAAACACTCAGCTAATTCTGTAGGAAAAGCACTAATTAGAAAAGCAATAATAATCGGTGTAATTGCTCTAAATTACCCTCCTCACAGAGAAGTGTGTTTGGATACTGAAACGCAGCTGCTCCTGCTCCATCCAGGCTCTGGCAGCCAAGGATGCTCTGCTTTTCTCTGCTGCCCTCTCCAGGTCCAGGAAGGTGGAAGAGCTGTCACCTCTCACATCCCAGGGAAAAACAGGGGGAAATCCTCTACCCTGAGCACCCTTGGGTGTCCCAACCCTCCTGGGTTCCACCTGGGATCCCTGGTAGCATTACCTGGATGTCGCCGGCTCCGGAAAACACGACACTGGGCTCCAGAGCTGGGATTGGGGTGGTTGAGGAGATGCAAGGAGGGTTGGTAGGCACCTCTGGACATCTAGCTGCTTCTTTATCTGCCCAAATAATAGAGCTTAGTGGTTTGAACACATTAGACAGGCCAAGGTTTCATTGACGTTGCTCATAGCATCGTAGGGCTGCACGCCGAAACACGGCCGTGGGCTCGGAGCAAGGGCTGGAGAGCAGCATCGCTCCTTGGGGCTCACCTTCTCCCCACGTCACCTCAACAAGGGGACCCGCGGACACGCAGCAGCACAGAAGGGATGAAACCCACAGCTCTCGGATACCAAAACACAGCGCAGAGCCCGGAGCTCTGCTCTCGATGCAAAACCAGGAATATTAAATCCTTTCTGACGCAGAGGCGCACGAAGACCTCGTGGTGCACTCAGCAGGCATGGAAGGACTGAATCGGCCCTTCCTCTGCAAGGGATTCCTGGAGTTTTATTTTAAAATTCATGGTTAAGAAGATGAGGGTGCTGAAGATGCTGTGTTTTTCACAGTTGAGATTACAGTTAGATTTTGGATATTGGGAGCCCCCAAATGCTCTCCCATGCTGTATGCAGAGCATTGAAATTATTAGTGCAACGATGCTCTCTTGTGCAGTATTTCTTATTATTGGCAAATTTGTTTAGGCTAACTTAAGTAATAATGAACAGAATAACAAACTTTCATTGATTGCGTGTCTGTACCAGCCAGTGAGGTTGCACTAGGATTGATAACGGGTGATTTCAGAGCGGTAAATTACCTCCCCATGCAGTAAAGAGAAGTTATAAGACAAGCTCAGAGTGGCTGGGGATGGTCAGCGTACAGCTGGGGCTTTAGCCCAACCTCACTGCTTTCCTCCAGCTGCGCCGCTGAGCTCTTCCTTCTCCAAAAAAGCTAAATTAGCTGCAGACGGAGAAGCCCTGCAGTTAGTTACCGACCTACGTGCCTGCACAAGTCAAAAATCATCCTTACGTAGGTGCTTTGAAGACAAATAATCTCATCAGCATCCTATGGTGCCTCCTTCCTGGTCTCAACTGCTTTAATAGCACAGATTAATTTAATCCAACAATACTTAAGCTGTAACCCAGTGACATGCAACTATTAGCTGATAAAATAGAAATTTTCACCTCTTTGAGCATTCTGCAACCTTAATGTGGGAGCTTTGCCTTTCTCGGTGCCAAGTCGATGACTGTAAGACCAGGACACCCCGTCCCCAAGTGACCATGGCACAGCTTACAGGTAGGATAGCCAAAACCAGCCCAACGCCAAATTCTTGCTCGATGATAACAGGCTGGCCAGCACCTGAGAAAACAGCCCTAAAAACTTATTCTCTACTGCGTGTGGTCTGAATATGCATTTTGCACTGCAAAAGCCACACAGTGTGCTGTGCTGCCATGCACACGTAACTCATATTGTGTAGACCTTCCCGGCAGCAGAATTTAGTTTTTATATAATAAATTAATTTTTTAACACCACATTATTTTATGGTTTGAGCAGCTTTCCCAAATAAATCTGCATTGGCTTTACATGATGTAAAGTCCTTGATGAATAAAAAGGGTGGGTGGATGTCCTCAGGGTTGGGGTTTTCTGGGCAAGTGGCAGGGGTGGCACAGCAAAGCCCTGGGCAGGTCGGCTGAAATGGTCATTGAGTTCCCCCTCGGAGCTTGAATCTACGGATGGCAGATGTACAAGGACAACTCCACAATGTTCTCCAAAACTGGCCCCAAATGGTGTGATCTTAATTCACTTCCAGCAGCTCCCACAGCTGTAGAAGAGATGGTTGTGTTGGCTTTTGGTTTTGTTTTTTTCCATTTAATTTCATTGATCTTGATGGAATCATTACAGAGGAAATTATTCCAGGAACAAAGAAGGACAGTTAGACCCCATCCCCAAATTTTCCCTTTAAGCAGAAAAGAAATGCAGAAACCTAAAGCCGTGCCTTGGAGAATCAAACCCCTCCTGAGCTTGGTTTAATCCCCTTACTTCGGTGATGCTACTCATGCTGCACCGCTCAGAAAGCGGACAGTCACGCTCCAAGTTTCCCTGTGTAATTACGTTTAAATCCTCGTTGCTTCCATGCATGCTTCAGTGTTATTTATATTGGTTTAACGATCCATTAAACAAGTACTGTACTTTGGGAAGTGCTACTTTGCTTATGAACAATTACAGTTTCTCCAGCGTTCAGCGGCGCTAACCACAAGGAAGAGGACTATGGTGCAGAGCTTGGAGTAGGGACTTGGGGCTTTTGGGGTTGTGGGGAAGGGCTTTTAGCAATATTAATGTAACCCTTTCTGGTTTTGTGTATTTAAAAAAAATATTTTCACGACATTCAGAAGGAGGTTTTGTTTGCTTGCTTTAAAAAGGACATTCAGTAGGAACCCAGATTAATTGCAACCTGATCGCACTCGAAGAGGGGATTCCTACCTGGTAGGATTTACTCAACTGGAGCCCAATCCTGCAAATACTTCCCGAGTTTTGGTGCTACAGACAGGCTCCAGGCAATAAAGTATATTCCCATGAGCCGACCTCACCTTCCTCATCACAGACACGGCATGTCCGGCCACGCACACTGAAACACGTCCCATGATGACCGTCTGTTTGGTCAAGAAGGAAAGATACGGCCCTGGCCCCTGTGGTGAGCAGCCCAGTTCTCAGCTGTCCTCAGCCCTGGGATGGCCATGGCATGGAAAGGAGCCCCAAAATGCCCTCCCACCAAAACAGAGCTGCGCCGGGACCTTGGAGATGGAGAGCAACGGGTTAGCCCAAAGAGTTAACAGAAAGTGTTGTTCTTTGCAGGCAAGAGGCACAAGGAAAGAAATCCCAACACCAGGGAAGAAATGGGATTTGGGCCACTACCCTTCAAAGGCAGATTTCAGGTAGGTCAGCAATGGGATGTAACAGGCACAGCAGTGCCTTGCAACCCAATCACTTCAGCCCATGGCAAATTTAATTGGTTTTTTTTATTATTATTATTATTTTTAAATGGTCTTCAGTTGGGTGGTTGAGCTTATTTTATCCTTCCAGTTGCTGAGCATATTGGGGTGAGCCCCAGCACAAGGGAGAAAGTTGAAAAGGAACTGGAGGCATAAGTGAGCAGAGACCATCCCACGGCAAGGAGGTGGACAGGGACGATTTGGTGACAGCAGTGGGACCACAGGGACCTCCCCCAAAACTGGTAGCATTTGGGGCTGTGAGACTCTGTGAGCCCTGGTAGCAGCTCAGGTCTGCAGGAGCGGGGGGATGGTTTTGTGTTCCACCTAATTAAGGTGGCCGGATCCGCCTGAAACGCATGTCGGCTTTTTCATGTGCCCATTCACCCTTTACTCCTTTCCGAAGTGGCTTCTTGTATCTTAAGACCTATCTTATTGTGTTTGGTCTGGCAGAGTGGAAAATTTAATTTTAAACTAATTAGTTTCTAAGTTGCCGAATATCCTCAAATTACCGGGCATCACCTTTCCCAACTGGGGAGAACAGCATAACTCACCTGTATCCAACATTTGACACTGCTGGAGTCAAGAGCACAGAAACAAAGGATCTGCAATTGCTTATTGTCTTGGCTCAAAGGTCGAGAGTCATTCATGACAAAGCTCTAATTAATAGTTTATTACCCGTAACTGACCACAGTCTCTTTTGTTAGCATTTAATATTATTAGCTAAAGGTTTGCTTTGAATGCAGAATAAGGTTGTCTTTGAAATCAACTTGTTCAGCTTTTCTTGGTCTTCAAACAAGGCTGCCCTCCAGCCCGTCGCTGCCGCGTTCCCTGAGCACAGGCCTATTGGCGTCAGCAGCTTTTCACCTGACACCAAATCATTGACGTGCTGTTGCTCTGATTACTTGGTCACTGAAAGGTCATATGGATATAAATACTATTTTCCAATTATTCTCATAAATGGGCCAGTAATCATGCAAAGACCAGCCAGCTCTTTAAACTAAACACAGCAGCAGCGATTACCATCCTAGTGTAGTTTTTCAAGTTCATACAACTTCTGCGTTACTCTGCCAGCATGCAATAGTTTTCAAAAGATTATGTTGGGGTTTTTTTCCTTCTTGTTTATTTCCTTTGGTCCTTTGAAAGGCACCAAAAGGAGAGCCCAGGCACCAGGGCTTGGACACACCATCTGCCTTTGGGATGACAACAAGCTCCCACCCCCTGGCTGGTTTTGGAGGAGGCTTTGGGTCAAAGTGACACCCCGTTTTCATGGCACTACCCCAAAGCATCCTCTCTCCCGGCTGGTGAGCTGAGCAGATAGCAACGGTGGGGACATCCTAAGGGGGTTTGGGGAGGGAAGGGGCAGGAGGGGCTTCGGACTGAGCAGCGTGGCACCCGGTGGGTGCTTTTTACCTTCCTTATGTCTCTGCACAGTCATTTAAGAGTTTAAGGCACTTACAGAGGCGCATTATGTACAGGAGGTTGTGGAAATGCTGCCGATTCCCATCCGAGACCTCCTGCCGTCGTCACAGCACGTTGCATGAGAAATCAGGTGGGAAGGGGCCGGGCAGAGCAGGCTTGGGGAGAAGCCCCTGCCCCAGAGACCTTTCCCATGTTAAAAAGAGCTGCGACCTCCCTGTTACTGCCTTGATGCCATTCCTGCACACGGGATCTGCACAGAAGAGAAGAGAAAATTTCTTTTAAGAAAAAAAAAAAACCAAAACCAAACAGGATTCTGTGCTCCCCCTGCCTCTCCTTCTTCATGCAACTTCATTTCCTCCCTTCTTGCCACAATATCTATTTGCTTAGTGCCGAATGCGCCACGAGGTCCCCATAACAACGGTCATTGCTGCAGATGTACAGCAGATTTTTCCATTCCCTGGAAATCAAAAAAGATAACATAACTGGGGGTGTAACAGCAAAAAGTTATTAATAAGTTTAAGAGTTAAATTGGGAGTCAAACCTTTTTTCAACTGGAGTATTTACAAGTATATTTTTCCCCAATAGAATTAAATTCAAAATAAAAAATATTTTGAATAGAAAAAGTTATTTTGCTTTAAGAGTGTTCCTTTGAATTATTCCCCAAAGGTTTTCTTAAATCCCCCTCCTGTGACCCAAGCAGTTTGGCAGAACAGACGCTAAAAATCCAAGAATTGGGATTATTCATCAACAAGAGTTTCAGTCAAGAAAGTTATCCCAGGTTTCCTTTAATGCAACATGCCACAAATGGCTGCACCTCCATGGCACATGGGAAGACTCGCATCCTCGCCCTTTCTGGCCAGCCCTGGGAAGATGCTGGCGGGAGAGGCAGAAAACGCCGTTTGTGCTATGCAGAACGGTACTTGCTCCAAATTGTGGTCATTGGCGGGTCTTACCGCTTTCCCCGAGATGTGCTTTGGTACCAAGACTTTCTCCTGCTGTTGAGTACTTGTGTCCCTCGTAAAACACCTCCTCGGTTTCGCTGCAGGATCTCTCACATTCGAACACCCCATGGTCAGCTCCCAAATTCCCCTTAACATCCACCCACGTCCCCTTCTCGCTCATCTCCTGACACCTCCAGCCACCACCAGAAGTAGTCCCCGCGGCTGAAGGGACCGCAAACGAATCCAGCGCCGCTCGCAGGGGCAATCACAGACACCCAGCCCCCAACCACCACCACCATCGCCTGGTTTTTGGAGATGCTGATGCTTGGCAGAAGTCATCCTTCAAGCGCACCGGGCACTTCCCGCTGCTCATCGCATCGTGGCATCCCTAAAAGCGGTACCCGAACCCTGCGTGGCCTTTTCCTCTCCAGGAGGGCACGGAGATGCTGTTGGTGAGATCTCCCCAGGACAGGGGACGTGGGCTTTCACCATGGGAAGGCCACATCACCAAACCACGCTCCACAGTTCAGAAAATCCCCGGCCAACGCTCACCCTGCCTGGGCTCTCCCCATTCCCCGTTCTCTGCTGCCATCAGGTGGATGTTTGATTTTATTCAGGTTAAAGCTGCAAAATCCCAGTGTGTTTTCCTCAGGTCTAACCAACTTGGCCACGGGCAGTAGATTCCCTGGCCTTTAGTCATGCAGGCAAAGCCATAAGAGTCTGGAGACACGGAAAGATCCCTGATATTTTTCCCCTTCCCAGAAAAAGCTGATTTTGGACACCACAGAAACCTTGGCAAGATCCAAGTTGGATCTCGGTCTTGTCTCCAAGTCAGTGGTCTGGATCCAACCCCACCTGGTTGACTGGCATTATCTATTGCTCCCATGCCATCACCGTCTCCCTTGCAAATCCCACCCCAGGAGAGGCAAGATTTTAAAGCAGCAGGAGGATGTAGCAGCAGCACCCACCTTGGCATGACCCCAGGGCCAGCAGCTTTCCTGCACACGCTTGTTCAAGAGTCAGCAGTCTCTGGCACGGGATGCCCAAGACAACACAGGGCAGGGTTGGTGCTGAGCAGGGCACCACAGCCCCTTGGAGATCTTCTGGTGCTGAATCCACTGGAAGTGAAGTTGCTGGCAGAGAAGGAAAAGCAATGCACATCTTAATTTCCCAGCCAGCTTTGCTGAGCAAAAAAAGCTCAGCCAAAAGCTGCCACAGACAAGGTCCGCTCCTATCTAATGCCACAAACGCATCTTCTTCACCACGTGCCCTCCCACGCGACTTCTGAGAGTTGCTTCAAACCGCGGCATTCGTAAAGGTTTTTGGAATTGTTTTGTACTTACCATGGAAAGCAGCAGCTAATTTAAAAGGTATAAATCACTGTCTTCCATGCCACAGCAGCAGTACCAAAAGCCTAGAGTATGATCTGAGTACTGAAATTTGGACAAATTGTATGCATGTGCAGAAAAACTTCGGTAGTTTGATGGAGGAATCAACCAACCTGATCCTGCTGAGACCCAGGATGCTGCCAAGATGTTTGGTGCTGCTGCAGTATGATGCAAAGTGTCACCTATAACCTAGGCCAACGTGTTATTTTTGTACAGTCGTTAGCAACAACGATGGTTAGTGAATGAGTATTCACTAACCTTGCACAGGGCTACACAAAACAAGCGCTACATGTGCTGCTTCCCCATCACCTCCGAGCATCCACGTCTGGTGCTTTATCCAAGATCTTCCATTGCATTTCAACCCCTTCCATCACTGAGGAAGGTACCAAGGAGAGTTTTCCCACCGGTCACATCTCTTCTTGTCAGGCTGTATGCTCCCTCCTTGGCTGGCCAGTAGATACTGGTTCACCAGGGGCAGACCAAACAGAAAAGTAATATCAAGCTCACTTTGCGGCAGGGTAGTGGTGTGGATCTTCCTTCTAGGTGGCCCTAGAAGATCCGACAAGGCTGAGAATCCTCTGTTAAACGTGACCTAAACCGGTGGGTGGGTTCAAAAGACCACGGGAGGGGAGAGCCTGGACCAACAACAGCGCAGACACAACCGTGCCAGCTGAAAAACCACAGGAGACCTTGCGCAAAGCAGCAAATCGGGATATTGAAGACGGTATCTTCATTTTTCCCCAGTAGATTTTGATCATCTACGAGCCATCAAGCACTTCTCTTCCCATCTGGGTGGAAAGAGGAGCTAGGAAAGCAAAGCGACCACGGTGCAGGAGCCAGCACGGCTTCTTGAAGCTCCAGCATCACCTCTACTGAGCCACAAGCAGAGCGTGGCAAAGGCAACAGGAGAGAGAAAGAGAGAAACAGCCACAGAAACCGGCTTCTACTTTCTGGGTATACAAAGTGCTCATGGCCTCTGTCAGCTCCTATTTTTCCTCTGCCCCTAAAGTAAATAGGATGCTCAGGCGTTGACAAAAGACTATCAGCAGAAAGCAAGGTTAAAAAAGCAATAATTCAGTCAGTTAACTGCCATCATTGTTCCTTCCTATCTCTGCATTCTTGATAAACAAATTCATAACAAGATTTTACTGCTCCGTTCCCTGGAGCAGTCTATTAGTCTGTCGTTCAACATGCACTACCAGTCGAAGCCGAGCTCCCACAATACAATATCCCTTAAGATGATCTCCTTTGCATTTGCTATGATGTAATTATGCTAATTATCCAGCCAGCTTTAATATCCTCATATTTTCCAGGAGGTTTATGATCAAACCTGTTCCTTTAATTTACTTTCCCTGCCATCGGAGCCGGGGTGTTTTGATGCGCTCTGCCACACGTACGTCTCTCTGCGGGCTGTTACGGCTTGTCAAGGCCACAGGGAGCTTAGACATAACTTTGTCCCAGCTGACAAGAATTTTAAAAATTACTTCTCCTAACTAGCATTTAGTCAATGTTTGATGGCTTCTCCCATCTATAACATTGCAACGATAATGCCCGTGCATTTCAAGGTTTCATCTTTTTATTTTTTTGCAGCGTAGTAAATTTCCCAGGAAACCTTCACATATTTACCCTTCCACTTGAAACGAAAGCCCTGCCTGTTAGATTAACATTTATCTGTGGAAAAAAAAAACAAAAACCAAAACCAAAACCAAAACCCAAACCAAACCCCAACAAAACAACCCAGAAATTTTGGAGGCCAGATCCTTACAGCTAGTATAAAACTGATGCACATTATAAAACTGATGCAGCAACTAAGAAGCTGGCCTTTCAATGTCTGGAATGAATCGCTTTACGTAATACATATGAAAAATAGCATTTGACAGAAAAAATCTCATTATCTTCCTGACTGCCTGAAATACAGCATGGTTCAAGCCCTACCAGAGCGGATGATAGAAAGTCCTTCTCCTTCAATGAGTATTAGCTTACTTAAGAATATTTTCTTCCATGTTTATAAAGTTTCAGTGCAAGTGCTCTGCAGGATATGGGTTTCATTAACTTTTTCATTTCAAGTTTTGCTGTGTGCTTTCTTTTTTTCAAAATAAAATAAAACCTGAATTTTCATGGCTTGGGGCTACCACAAATTTTTCTCCCCATTAAATGTGATTTAAATACCAAGAACAGTTGGCCGTAATCATAATAAAATAACCAAACATGACCCAGATCCCTTTTAGAGAGGGATTTTTGGTGTGCATCATTTCCATAAATTCCTGGTGTGTGTGGTGGCCTTTAGTACTTCATAATTTGAAAGTGTTTTCACCGACTATTTCCTGTTCCCCCCCCCCCCTTACTGTTTAGTTGAATTGCCTCATGTCATTACGTGAGAAAAATGATGTTCTTTGTAATATTTTATAGATTTATTCACGGGCTGGGAAGAGGGTTTGCATCGCAAGCTCTGTGTCTCCCTGCAACAGTGCGGCTCTAGAGACATGGAAATGGTGCGGTGACTTCTGCAGAGCCTGGACCAGCACCAGAACTACCCACAACTCGGTGCATGGATGGATGAAGGTCCATCACACCTCTTTCATTTTCCTCCTGGATACAGAAATACAGCTCCAGCAGACTCCACGCAAGCAGGTGGGAATTGGGTTCACCAGCACGTTCCCTGCGTAAAGCTGCTTTTCACCCATGCTGGATCTTATCTTCAAGTGACGATCCCCACCTAATCCCAGCAATTTCCCTACATCATGAATTCAAAGGGCACAGGGTCAGTCCTCCACGCCAAAACGCAACAGCAAAGCTGCTCAGCCCAACATTGCAGCTCAGGACTTCAGAGAGGGGACGCTGCTTGGAGAAGATGTGGAAGATGACCCAATGATGCACGCGAGAGAAGGAAGCACCTTGGCTCCTTCAGCTTGAACGAGAGGACCTGGCAGCTGAGCTTGGCGGTGGAGGCACCTCAGCAACGTGGCAGCAAGCCTCAACGCACCCGCCTCGTCTTTGCTTGGAATTGCCAAATTCTTACCTTGTAGCAACGGTTGCCAATGACCCACCGGAAAGACCTTCAAATGGGAGAACCTTCCTGACGTGAAGGGTGTGAAAGAGAGCCTTAGACGTGTTGAGGCTTGGGGAAGGAAAAAAAGATTAATCTCTTGGCTGAATCAGACATAGTCTTAGAGAAAAATGTGAGTAGACTCGAACGTAACACTCTTCCCTCGAGAGCTAAGCTGTGTCAGCCGTGAGGAGTCAGGTTTCCTCCGTCCTCCCACCACAGGCTAAGAAAGCAGATGAAGGAAACAGATGCCCTACCCACAACCAGGCACGGGGACAAAATGGATCTTAAAAGAGCCAAAGGGGAAACCCAGGCTGCTGGCTCCACTGCATATCCTAAAATAGTCAGAAGCTGTAACAGGGAGAGGGGAAAGCTGCTCCTAGGAGACCTCCCTTCCCTATCTCTGACCTCTGGTTCTACAGGGGAAGAGGAGTTAGCAAGCGAGGAGACCTCTAGGACATCCCAGTTGTGAGGAACAGCGTTTTAGATTTGGAATAAATCAGGTGGGCAAACCTCTGGCTCTGGAGGTCAGGGATTGTCCCAGATGGATTTCAAGGATCTCAACAGTCTTTACCAGGCTGCGATATGAAGACTGCCTCCAAACTGCCTCACTGAGCAGAATCATCAGAGCACTGTCCTGTCTTCTTCAGAGCTTCACAGAGAAATAGCAAAGCTCAGAAGATCAGCTCCAGGAGAGTCCAGCCATGCAATCCGAAACATTTCAGAAAGACCCCGAGCACAAACCTACTGAAAAGCAGAAGCATCAATGTTTCCCGGTCACATGGGAAATAAGCTGGCTGGGTTTATTTACATGGGGCTAAGCCCACATCACATGCCTTTGAAATAATTTCAAAATAGATCTCCTACCTGGGGGGAAAAAAGCAAAACTCCACTCAATTCATCTCCTAGAGCGTTCAAGGACAAGCAGGAGGGGAGCTGCTGAGACAAGCAAATCCTGTTGTCTTTACACCAAACCCACAGGGAAATCGGGGCTGCCTGTCAGAGGAAAAGGTAATCTTTTTGATATAGCAAACTGTGGTTGACAGACCAGAAAGCTTTGCATGAATGCCTTTTAAAAGAGCCCAGAGCTTTAGGGCATGAATGTGAAATTTCTGTGTCTACCAGGACTATACCGAGGCTACTGAAGTTGCCTGTATGAGCTACTCCAACCAGAAAAGATGGTGTTTGCTGACACTAACCTGGGGAGAGACAGGCTTTTGTTCCCAACCACCGAACGAGTCTTGCCACAGCACGGACGGTGACCAGGTTGTTGTGGGAAAGTCTGGCAGGAGAGTAAAGGGAGCGCGGCTCCATCTGGGAACACCTGAAGCGAAGCTTATATATGAAACCTCGTGTGAAGAACAAAGACCATGTGCCCAAGAGCGACAGACACCATCTGACCACGGTGGTTGGCTGGGACGTCAACTGCAGAATCAAGTTGAGCGCAGTGGAAACCTTACCCATAGGAAGTCAAGGCTGTCTTGCTAGGGAGTCACAAGATGCTCTAACAAACTCCATTCTCACAATAATACCTAATTCCAATCAAGCGCGGCACCTACCTGAGACCACAAGGTCTTACGTGCAACCACTGCAGGATGTCTTCAAAACGTGTTTTTTTGCGGCCTTTTTCCAAGTTCTAGCTGTCCTAGGCTTTGTGAGACCTGGGGTTTTGCACAAACCATCTTCACAGGGGAAAACACTTCTCAACGGCGCGGCTCAAGAGATCACTTCCCCAGGTTGTACGATAACGAGGCTGAAGAGTTAAATAATAGCATAGCACAGACAAATTTTGGAAGACAAGGCAGTCCTGTTGTTAGGAGGTAGGGAGGAGTGAAAACCATGAAGGGGTTTAGAAGCGGCCTGAATTCATACCACAGCTTTGAGGAAGAGAAACGCTCACATCCAAACAGAAGTTATTCTGCTGTATATAACAACAGCTGGAGGAACTTTAGAACTGACTGCCCACCCTATGGGGAGACAGATCATTTTCGTGTTAGATGGGAAAGGAAAATTCAAAGCGAGAAATATGTGGTAGAAGACTTGTCAGAAAAATTTAATTTTGAAATAGCTGGAGACACATGAGGTGACATAAACTCAGGGAGGTTGCTTAGCTGGAAAGACGACCAAGGGATCAGCTTGTCTGCTTTTATTCCACAGTCCCATGTAATCAACACTTTTCCATGTAACATTTCAACTCTGTCAGAAGTGCCTGGCTCTTTTTTTTTTTTTTTTTTTAAATAAATCCAAAGCTAACAAAATTCAGTGACCCCTTATGTAGACGGGACGAAAACTATCACCTAACACTGTGCAACAAAGGCTTCTTTGGTATTTTAAGTTCCTTAAAGCATTGTAATCAACAAAGGTATTCCCCCCCCCCCTTTTTTTTTAAGAGTAGTAATTTTCAAAGGATTGAGTTATTCTCAATGCAACACTAAAGCCAAGATGCTAATTCACTCTTGTTCTTTCAAACTTCTTCACTCTTACAAGCACCAGGTTATATTTAAAACCCTGCTAGCCACAAAACAGCATGTGTCACTGGTCATTCTCACCCACCTTCTCTGGGAGGTGAGAAGTGCACAGATTGTTTATCAGATTGCTTTGAGAACATGCATTGAGTCGATGCCTATGGTCAAACGAACTTGTCTTACGTAAGGAATTGAGGTCAGTGAGGGTCCTCAGGCCTTATGCAAAGTAGCTTTACCCTTACAACGAGCAAGGGCGGCTTGTAGTAGCGTCACATCTGCAAATTCCAAGACTACTAAGATCAAAAATAGTCGGTCAACTGATGTACAACTAGTTTCATAAATATCAACACCTGCTTCTCATTATTTTGCCTCTTTGAAGAGGATACTTTCCTATTTCAGCTGGTGGGAAGGCCAACCCCATCTTGAGTTACAGTCTGGTCACAGTACCTCCACCACTGTCTCATTAAATAAGGACAAGAAAGCCACCCCGGTGGGTCTCACTGGGCTGAAACCAGACCAATTCCACAAGCCACAGGAAGGGGGACACAAAGCAAAACACATCTCTGTAGTCACACAGAAGTCACTTCAAAGTTTCCATGACACAGAGCTACGGGCTGCCAGCGGTGGTACCCTGTCAAAAAAATATTGTGGCTTAGTGAAATCAGCCTGAGGCTGGAAGGCAGGAAGATGTGGGTTTTAATGCTGGCTCTGCTGCTGCATCACCAGGTAATGGCAACCAAGAAATTCCCCAGGAGCTTAAACTTATTTGAAAGCATGTAGAGTTGACACACATGAGAATACCTTAGAGCTCCAGCACAAGGGCATAAAATACTACCCACTGACTGCACTTATCTGCTTTTCATCTGTACATAGATACCGTTCATCGTACTCTAACTCTGCCTCGCTTGGCACTCCTCCACACAAACTTTTAACGGATCATTTTCCCTCTACTCCTCCATAGCTGGGGAGATTTGACGCCCGCGTTGAGAGAATCTGATGCCTCTGCTGTCTAAAACAACTCATGCAAGCACCTTTTAAGGGAGTGAAGCTGCGAAAAGAGATCTCCTATTTTATTTTTTTTAACTTCTGAAATGATGATCATGTTACCTCTATCATATTCAATATCAATATTTCATCCCTTTTTAATCTTCACACTTAATTAGTTCTTTTCTGTGGGAAAGAGGCTCCAAGGGACTTGGCTTGTGACAGAGTTGACATTGCCTTGACCACATGGAGGACAAGAACACAAAACACAAAAAAGATCCCAGACTGTTCAGTGAAAGGTCAGGTCTCCCCAGTGCTAGCTAAAGCACAGGACATTTAAGAATTTCAGGAGGAGGTATAGCTCCTGTACGCCTCACAAGGCACATCTTAAAAATCAGGTTTTAGAATCAGGTCGATCACCACTGGGGAAAAGTCTCATAGCCAGAGCTCCATGGCTGCAAACACACCAGTATCAGCATCCGATACATGAATTTTGGGTTGAACTGGAACCGCCACTTAAACATCCCATGACACGGGAAGAAGCCCACTAATTCCTCTCTGCTCCCCCGCTGTTTTAATCCAGCTACATGTTCTCTTCACTACACATCTTTCAATGGTTGGGCCTAACATTAAAGAAACACAAATGCATTTCAATACCTAGCTAACTCATTACGCTGGCTTTTAACAGGGTCCTAGCAAATTTAGCCTACAAGCAGCCTCCAGTTCCTCAAGCCAGCATCTGAGCCAGTCAAAAACTCAGTTAATCCATTGCCATCTGCCTCTATTTTGTTAGCCACCCAGCTGGACATAACAGTCCCAACATTAGCAATTAGTGTGGCTACTGCTGCCTACGGCACTAATTAACTGCACCTTAGTTCTCCTAAACGTACCCAGATCTTTTGACAGCACCAGACATGGGGAACTGGGGGAAGACAGGGGGAGAAGTATCTTTGCTTACCCTAGGTCAGAGATTCAACTTCCCAAAATCCCGCTCACCCTCCCAATGTCACGATCAATCTTTCTTTCTGCTCATTTAAGCGTCTTAGCTCTCAGAGCACACCTGGGGGGAAGCAAAGAGATCCCCACAACTTCACAGTCGCCTTTTGGTTCCCTAACAAAGATGATGCTCAAGGGTTTTGACTCCGAATAGTGTCCACTTGTGTAAACCAGCCACAGCTCTACGGAGAGCAGGTAGGGCTCAGAGAGAACAGACAAATTGCGGTCATTATCGTGTAATTATGGTATTACCATAGCAGCACCACAGCTTCCTGTTAGTCCCCCTTGATTTCAACTAGATGATCAGAAATAAGGCCCAAGAGGGTACGTGTGAATGCACACGTGAGAAATGGGACTACTGAACTTTAGCTTGTGCCCTTGGGATGGTACCAAGATCAGAACTGCTTTCCCAGATGCACCAAGTTCATTTCTTACATCACACAAAATCAATAATTCAACTAATGGCTGACCTGTTTTCAAGCGTCTTCACTGGAGACGGGACACCTTTGCCACACTGTTTGTCAGCCAAACAAAACACAAAAAACCCGGTGTGTTGACACAACGAACTAAAAATATAATACGCATTTGTGATCGAGTGTTCTACACTTGAAATTAAGCCCCTTTGAGCTTAACTCCAACAGGCTTCGGTCCATCAGCCAGACAAGTTTCAACCCAGTACTCTCAATCCAGACACAATTAAAATATTTAGACTATTACTTGCACACTAATTCCTTTGCTATCTCCTCTCCTTTTTTAAGTAGATAACTTTGAAGCTGTTTTTTCCTCCCCCCTTCTGATTTCCTGCTATTGGCAAGTAAGAATTTTGGAAAAAATCCTCCCTAATATTCTTCCTCAGGGCCTCAGAAGAGGATAGTGTTTTCTCCACATTTAACAAGCACAGCTGCTGTTTGTCATGCAAAAATCCACCAACTTCGCATTTACACATTTTTAGAACAACATCAGGAGACAAAGAAGTCTTGCAGAGCTTCTTTAAGTCAGACTGTCTGCTCAGTCTCGAAAAAAAAAAAATATCCCCCCCTTCCCCAAAAACCCACAACAAAACACCTTCACTCCACAGCATGAGATGTACTATTTGCTGAGGAGCATCTGAACACTTCCAAGGATCGTCTGAGCATTCTCGGTAAAGAGAATTATCGTCTTCAGAATCAAAATTCATGTAGATATTACAGCAAACCTCTTTCCCACAGAGGTTTTGAGCTTTTTATTACTATTTATTTATTTGTATTTTATTTTACTATTTATTTATTTGTAAGACTGCTTCGTCCTTGCGGTCAGGTAACAGTCTCTTCCACCCAGCGCCAGGCTGCAGGACAAGTTGTGTCACTTCTTCAGTCTTGAGCTCAAGTTGCTTCTACACAGGGACTACACCGAGTCCTAGCTTTAACAACAGAGATGCAAAACCAGATTTGTGCTCCCGTCAGCCCCATTTCCATTAAGCCTGCTACTGTGCTCCAACAGCTCTTTCAGTGCTATAACAAAAGGAAAACTAGCTTTGAGATCTTTAACTAGCAGATATATATCAAGAGCGTTCAGATAACTGGTAAGGGTGCTTTTCTGACTGCATAGCACTGCTGAAGCTGAGCATCAGCCACTCATTTTTTTTTTTTCAGCTCCACCACTTTTCCTGTTCTACTAAACCTCAGTATTTCTCAGCCCTGGCTCTTTGCCCATTTTAATTTCATATGCTGCACAAACCTCAACATCTGAGTATATTATGAAGATGTTTTCCCTCACATCAGTATTAACATCAGCGTTGCTAATAGCTGTGGTTTTTCCTCCCATTGGACTCTCAAAGTTCTGAAGCTGTAAAAGAAGAGATAGTGTACTTGTCTAGAAGGGGATTACTGTTCCTAAATTAATGTTATCATTTCTAAGGCTTAACTACAAAAAGAGGAGAGAAGGTTTACGTTAGCATACGAATGTACACCTCCAGTGCTGTATATGCATCTCCTGCAAACCAGGATCCTGTTAGGTATGTCCAGTCTGGAGGTGGATGCTCTACAGAGCCTGCCTCAGTGCTCAACAGTCCTTCCATACTTCTGAGACTGCTTAGCTCCTCAGATGCCTGACAGTCTTTGTCCAAAAGACAATTTGATTTATTGCCCAATACAAATCTAGTTATTTCCAGATCCTCTTCTACCAAAGTCAATGCTCTTTGCTATTCAGCAGATCACTTACAAAAAATACACGGCAACTAATTCTGAAGTCCTTTCTCCACTCTCAGACAGCAGTCTGGGTAATGAACATTAATTCAACCCTCAAGTGGACCCAGTTCAGTTTTTACCCACTGGCAGCAGAGACAAGCCCAAGCTTCATCTGCCTTTGCTAGCTTTGGAACGAAGCACGTGAGGAAGCACGGCACAGACGCACAGCACAACTCTTGTCTGTACACAACTTGGCTCAGATCTGTAAGAAATTTTACTAGGACCCGTACCTGAACTAACATCCCCTCTGATAGTACACAGTCCTATGCATGGTGTTACTCAGATTTCCTCCAGTTTACAAATCTCAGCACTGCCTGCCACTGTTTTGTGGCAAGATAAATTTGCTCTTCTCGGAGCTTCAATAGGCTCCGATCTTGCTCCTCTCCTGAGAAGCCTGCCTCTGCTGCCTAAGGCTTTTTTGGTTTTTTTGTTGGGTTTTTTTGGTTTGGTTTTTTTTTTTTGTTGCTGTTTCTTAACCACAGGCTCCATCAGTGATTCCACAGGAAAAAAAAAAAATACACCAACACCCCGCTGTGAAAGCCCTGGGGAATCCATTCTGAATAACCTCCACCCAAATCTCAACTGCTTAAGCACATCTTTTTCTCAGCTTCACTTTGTGAATTCTACAGATCAAGTCTTCAAGGACATGCAACACAAACAGAAAAGACAGGACTTCTGAAGTGTTTCTAATTTCATTATGCATTAGTTTTATTTCCAAGTAATTCAGGCATCCAGACAACTTAAGCTTACCTGTATACTATTCCCCATCCAACTGTTTTGTATCTCTGAAGAGTTCGGAGCGTATGGCAGATAACCCTTGGGAGTCTGCAATTCCCTGGTCCACAGTATGGCTCTACAGCTTGAACTGCCTTTCCTCCAGCTTCCTTGTAAAATGGCTGCATGCTTGAGGCTCCAGCCTCCCTGCGTAGTTACTCCTTGACCAAAGGTGACCAACCACCTAGACAACTCCTCTCAAAGATTAAATAAGAACTGATGGACAGCACCCATCTCTTTATCCAAAGATATACAGCAACTGCTGGCAACCTAAGTTTAATAATCTTCCACACTTGGCACCGCAACAGCCGTTCTTGGAATTTTACTTCAATGAAAAGGCAAGTAAGAAAGACTTTAAAGCAAAGTTTTAAAATCAAACGGAATTTGCAGCCTCAGGTACACATTGCTCATCAGCTCAATTAATTCATGAGGCATACCTCAATCTTCTACGATACCTTACTACAGCTTTCGATGAGCAAATAGCTAGATGCTGTTAACAGAAAAATCAAGAGCAACAGAAGCTTTGTTTCAACTTTCCCAGTTGCAAATTAAAAGCAAAAGACAGTAGGGCTGGAGCATCTATGCCCATTGCCATTTTGGATCCTATTCCAAAAGGAACAGGACAAGCAGCCGGACTTTACTGAACCCATTCTGACTAGATCTTCTACATGGGGGAAAGGGATCAAGAGCATCGAGGTCTGACATCTTTACATATCCGTTATTTGTTATTCATTTTTCTTCCGCCAACTAACTAGATTTAATCCTGATTACAGTTAATGAAACAGCTAATGTAACATCAAAGACTGTTCTCAGCTTTGAAGCCTTGATTCTAGTTTTTGTAGCTGTGACAGTCTAGTACTAGAAACTTACTCCACAAACTGTGTTTTCCCAAGAGAAGAAACAGCAACCTTACAGATGTTTTTACCCAAGAGAGAGAGATGGAAAAGAGGACCAACATGACAAAAGGTTATTTTTAAACTGCCTCCTTTAACACAGTTTATGATGGCTATTTACTAGCCAAGCTTAAGTGTTTAGAAAACAACACATTTCATTAATATTTTCTTAATAGTAATAAACTTTCAGATCAGTTGCAATTTAATTCCCTGAGCAGGGCTTTTCAGAAGCACTTTCAGCAAGCATGCTACTCGCTATATGTGTAATTCTTCTAACAAAGACAGTACCTCACTGACTCTTCAGAGCTAGTATTAAAGCTTCAGTGTCCCCAAAATTAGGTTATAGTCAAACTTGTTTTAGTAAAAAGAACACTGCTTCATAATCACAGAAAACACTGTGTGGGTGGAGTATAGTGAAATCCTGTATTTCACAATATTTTAACTCAAAACCCAGCTGCAGTAAAATTTCAGTTTGCAATGCTAAAAAAAAAAAGCTGTAACCACAACGAAGCATGACAAGTTTGAAGGTTAAAACAAAACACCGTTCACTGTGCCAACAATTTAGAGCTGCAGATGATTATCAAACCCCCAAACTCCACACCCTCACACTTCAACATGAAAAGTCAAGTTGGACACATGAAAATAGAAAGCTTGGTGAAGTACGGTAGTTGTGATTTTTAGTCTTCACTGTGTAAATTAGCTTAAAGCTATTATTCCTAAACACCTAAGCTGACTACTATGATAGCACCCAAGAACCTTTTAAGGCAGATATTCATACTTACTTTATGCATTTAAATCAGGCACCTCAGCCAACAGCCTAGGCTCTCTACCAGAGAGCAATTCAGATTTTACCTCTCCCTGCTACTCATGCAGGGAGTCTGAAGTTAAACTATTTACGCTGCTTGCCTGCAGTCTCAAGGAAGTTAAGTTCTGATTAAGCACAACATCCTGAATAAGAACAAGAAAACACCACAGCTCTCACCATGTTCTAGATTTGTGTAACAGCAACTGCAAGCCAAAGGACTCCATGCAAGACACTAAAGTAACAGCAGAGAATTCCTGTTGCAGAGAGGTTACCACCTAGATAGGAAACATGCACAAAAGGAAGAGGGAAATACACAGAGATGATGCTCTACTATCAATTCTCACAGTTTAAAGGTGCAAGAGTCCAGGCTTTTGACATTGTTCTCAAAGCCTCAGCCCTGGAACAACATCTAAATGAAAATGGGTTTTTCTTTGGAGGGAGAAGGGTTCTGAAATGTCAGCTCAGTGCATCCAAGCTGCTAAAAGGCATCTCAAAAATAATTTTTAAGGTCAGGTATTTACATCAACTACCTGATTTTTCATTACTTAGCTTTGGCAGTACTATGAAAATCAAGCTCAGACAGGGCTAGTGACAAGAGAGAGATCAGAACCCAGGCAGACAGAACCCCAGTCCAAACTTAAGGCAACAGTTACATACATAGTTTTTCCAGCTTCACGATACAGGTAAGCAGCTGGCTACCCACACTTAAAGTATC
This sequence comes from Buteo buteo, assembly GCF_964188355.1. Taxonomy (NCBI): domain Eukaryota; kingdom Metazoa; phylum Chordata; class Aves; order Accipitriformes; family Accipitridae; genus Buteo; species Buteo buteo. The sequence continues at coordinate 3,983,479 of NC_134204.1, read as the reverse complement.
TCCAGTTATGAGTACTCCCTGCTTGGCAAGTATTTTATTTAACAAAACAGCCTCAAAGAAAATAATTCACTTTTCATTTGTACTTTGGACATCGATACTTTTGACTGGCAGAAGAGAAGAGGGATGAAGTCACATTCCTTACGTACCACAGGCATTCCACATTAAGATGGTTGAGCAGGCACTGGTCAGATTTTGAGGAAGAGCAGAACAGCAGTAGGGTAAGTCAGAAAGGCACTGGATTAAGAAACAGGAGTAGGTTAAAGTTACTCAAGAACTGCCAAAGGCATTTAAATGAAATACAGGCAAGCAAACATTTTGAATGCACATAAGCTCCCTTGTTCCTCTAAGCAGTGGCTGAAACAGTAATGGCAGAATATTTTAGTGGTACTAACAGAAGTCAAAAAAAGTGACTTCTACACAGACTGAGATGGCCTTGCATGCAGACAGCACCACAGATAATGCCTGCAGTGTCCTTGTACATGACTTGGAAGTCCCCACCAAAATAGGGTACAGTCAAGGTTATTACAATGTTCAAGGGAAAGCAAGTAATATCGGCGTAACTGAAAGAACACATACAGAAATCCACAGTAAAGAGACTACAGAATTAGGTCACCCAACTGATTCAAGCTGCAACCTGCTCATAAATGCAATGGAGTCTTTCACTCAGACAAGTTGCTCTTATCTAACTGTTTCACAGGTGAAAGTAAACATCTGAGCTAGTAGGACGTAATTTGATCGTGGCAGAAAAAAGCAACTGCTTTAATAAACTTGATCTGGAGTAGAAGTCTGTATCACTAAACACACACAGATCCAGAACCTCCACGACAGCTATATAAGACGTGATTTTAACATCTAAAGTATACATTTCTAGCCACAATGTGTGGGATACTTCTGCCATTTATTTAGGTGGGTTAGAATGATTTATAACCTTCCAGAGAAAATACATACAGCAATTAATAAAAAACCAACCATCATGAGAATTAAAACTTTTATTAGTGTATTCACATATTAGGCAAATGCAACACGCATGAAGCTTATTTCTTAGGTTCACAAGTTCTACCAATACATTAGTCTACTGGTAAAACTAGCACAAACTGGTAACTGCTTTGCCAATTTTTTTAAAAGGTGTCTGGCCCACTTTTTCAAGGCTTGATTTTTGGTATTGCTTCTATGCCCTAGTCATTATGGCATAAAAATATCCATCACTATCATCAATTCAGTCAACTGATTAAAAGCTGTAACACTGGCCACATTTTTGTTCTCAAAGCTAAATTATCACTAGCTGTACTTACAAAGTACAGTACTAGTGTAATGAATGAAACAATGGGAAAAACAGACAAAGGCAATCCTGCTACTGCCACAATAACAAAAGAATGACAGACAGCTAGATCACAAGATTGTTAGTAAGATGTATATTTTTCAAGTCAGAATAACCCTTCTATACAGTTTCCCAACCCTTCCCCAACCCAGACTTATTTGTAGAATATATTTCAGAATATTTTTAATATGGTGCAGCTGTAGTGTCCAAGGGTTCACAATAACATGCACTGTCACGAAGAACCTAGAAGTCCTCCTTCGCTGGTCATACCTCAGCAACCACTATCCTAGAGGTTTTGCAGAAGCAACTACTTTTAATAACAAGGCCCATTATGACATAATGAATGCGTATGATCTGGTATGTAAGTAAGCTATAGAAAGCCACTCAGATCAGAAATTTAAACTCTGTTACTGAAATATGTTAAGAAGCTGCATCTATTTAAAACCTATACGAAAGAGTCTAGTTTACCCTGGGAAAGGATTTTTCAAGGTATTTGGCTCCAAAACCTAAAAACCATGATTTTTAGTGACATCTGTTTAATGAAAAAATACAGATGTAAGGGGTAAGCCAATAACCTTGTGTACTTAATCCAGTATCCAATGCTATAGTAAATTCTCATTCCATGAGAAAAAATACTGATTTCAATGATTCAAGGTACAAAAAAGTCCCAAATTACAGCAGTGCCAGCAATAGTGCTGGTAACAGATGCATCAACTCAGATGGGTAGGGAAAAGTAGACTCCTAGTGTGATGGATACTTGGAATTTATAGTATGAATTCATTTTAGGCCCCATTAAGCATATAAAGTGTCTTAAGATTTCACAGATGAATCTCAAGACATTTCTTTCCCTTCCAATGGAGGGATTTTCTTTTTCTTTAAGAAGGCAGCAAAAAGTTAAGCTTTTCTACAAGGAAAGTCTGCTTTTTATGTTTAGGACAACTCGAAAACCTGCTTATATAAAAAAATATAAAAGAATAAAGGAGTAGAGTCTTGGAATTTCATGAGAGATTTGCCCCAATCAAAAAAACAAACAACTATTTATGGGAACTAAAATGTAGAACAGCACAATACCGTGATATTTGAGATCATGATACATTACCTGTACATATACTTAGCTATTCATGTTATTGATAAACCATTAGGACACTCAATTATATACCCAATAAAAACACCATTAAGAGTCTTTAGAACTGTCCCTTCTTCTTTCTGAAGAAGGCATTTCTATACACTAAATTTTCATCTAGTATCAGAGTATAGGAAACAGAATCCACAAGGTGCTTTAATTGATGAGACCTCAAGTGCTGTTTTTCTTTTTTTCTTTTTTTTTTTTTTTTAAAAACCTTTTTGGATAGTAAACAGTTCATGGGGACCACACACAAATACTACGACAGACGAGCTGTTATATTAAGTCTGTTGATCGGACTCGATATTTAGCCCACTGGTAATGGAGGAAGGAGTTTACGACATGCTGGAGCAGCGTACTGAAGGGGAGCCCATCTGAGTCAATACTTTGTCCAACCATTGTAGAGGTCCATTCAGATGGAGTTCAATCCAGCAAGGAGTGCTTGTTACTGTTTGCCGCCTAGAAAATAAAGAATAACAGGAAAGTCAGAAAGCAGCTTTGGCTGCCATAAAGTTCTCCATCATATGATCAAATATGTTTCCATCCGCAGAAAGATAAAAATCTGCAACCATAACTATTACTAAGCTATTTTCAGACAACCTTTGAAGAAAAAAAAAACAACAAAAAAACCCCAAACACCCCACATCTATAAGATACATCAATAATTACATGCTTATCTACAGTACATCGAGAATATTCTGCTCTGGAGAATAAGATAAGAACTGCAGCATTTGCTTCAAGTGCCACACAAAGAGCCTTACTTCTAAAAAGAAATTCAAAACTGAAGATTGTCCAACCAATGTGGTGGTCACATCACAGATAGCTGTGTGCAGCTCTATCTTAACCTTCAAAGGGTCTGCATGCATAACTGGGTTTGAATTTTGTAGACAACTACTGAGAAATATGGAATAGAAACACTTGGCTCGGCACTGTCAGCATGGTCAAACAGCACAATGCTATGGTGATCATAAGGTCTGGCTTTCTGGAGTAATTGACAAGGTAAATGTATAAGGAAACTGCTAGATGTTGTCAGAAACACTACGTCAAAACACAGTGTGTGGTTATACTGCGCTAACTGATGCTATCTCAAAGGAACACCAAACTTCGTCTCCGATTTCCTGTAATCTTATACTTCTACATGTGTTTTGTACCGTAACATCCTCACACAAACAATTTAAGTAAAAATTGTGTTTCCCTTCTCTTCTACATAAACTTGCCTGTAATTTTCCACAATAGAAGCCCTTAATTAAACACCATGTAGAAAGCCTCAGTAAAGCTGAAGGAGTGACAACCATAAGAGCTTCATTCGCTCTCCCATATATTCCTGTTTCAGAGACCTGTTTTTCAAAAATCTTCCTCCTCATCTCCAAAGTACAGAAATCAGTATTGGACATACTCTGCCTGAGAAATCCTGTTATTTCACTGTACCCACTCCAGGCATGGGAGTTTTCTCAAACTAGACTGGCAAGACTACTGTTGCTAAGCCAGTTTTTCCTAGTAATTCTAGCTATCCCAAAGTCAAAGCAAGGAGGCATTAAGATTCAAAGGCAGCAGATTAGTCAGGCACGAACCCAGCCCCTTCATTTTTACTGTCAGCACTGCAACCCTTCGCTTTAAGGAAATCTGTTTATATAAACAGAGGAACTGAAAAGGCAGAAAGATTAAGCCAGTGAGAGGATGGATTTCAAAAGCTGTCTGTGGTTTCACATTTTCTAGGAGAAGAAAGCAACTGGGGTCTCTGCTCTCTCAGCACTTTAAAAAACATTGTTATCTTAGCCCCAAATGCCTATGCCACAACAAAGTGATCCAATAGAAGAACAATCTAAACCACAGGAAACACAATTCCATTTAGTCTTGAATCCTCTCCCAAAGAAGGAAGTTCATTATTCCACCGCTGTCAACTCCCCTACAATATGTTCCACAACACACTTCCTCAACATTTTATAACTGGTTCTGTTCAACAACTCTGGCTTTGCACCACACTGGCAAAAGTTGATAAAATAGTGACAGTCACTCAGCAGCCATCTCAAAGCTAAAACTCAGCCTCTTCTACCATGGATTTCCAGTTCATATATCACTGAGTCTCTGTTGTAATTACCTCTACTTAACTTTCTTCAGAAGATGACCCTAGACAGGGATAGTTCCTGTGTTAATGTGAACACTTGTCTGCTGATCTGAACTTCTACCACCATCCTCAATTCAAGCCAACATGTAGCGAGCAAAAAGCTATAAACTATTTTGTCTACCAAGCTCATAAAATCTACCACCTTGCCATATCTGCATGTTTATGCACATATGCCATATGCCTAAAATGTAAGTAATGCTTTGGCTTTGCCAAAACCTGTTCTATGAGAAACATTCTTGACATAATAATGAAGCACGGAAGTTTTAACAAGAATGATGGATTTTACAGTGCTTCCTGGTCTATTTTGACAATTTGGACTACATTTAAATTCAAGGTTGTGTTTGCAGGAGCAACCTCTTCTTGCTTTAATCACAACTGCAGCATAACTTACAAGTTTTGTGCATCAATAATTTATTAGCATCATCTTAAACAGAGATGCAAAGAAACTAGTTCAGCACTATGTCAGTAATCAGTTTCTGTGCTGTTCTGGCAGCATTTTCACTGCAGCTTTTTTACTCCTATGATCTCTGAAGGGTTTATAGACTACTAACAACCAACATTCTCCTTCCTTAGAAGTAACTTTACCGAAAGCCTCCCCACTGTTTTAACCCAGCACTTACACTCCATTCACTTCAAGTTGTCTCCATATAATCTGACTGATTAAGCCTTTCTTCTGTTCTGATTTGAATGTTGTATTTAATTATGCGTAGAGTGTATACATACTCCTTTTGAGCCAAATCCAGCAGTTCTTTAAACTTGAGCCAGATTCTTTCTTGTGTACCTCTTGCTAACAAAGAGGTACCAATTTATTCCATTACTCAAATTTCTCATTTCATCTAATTAGGCTTTTACAAAATTGGCTTCATTTAGCTGAGAAGCCTCCCCCACGTACTGACACTGCTATTTACATGTATATATTTCAAGAGCAGATAAAAGAATCGAAACCCCAGGATTCACAGTGGAACATACATGCCATTATTCAACTTCAGAAGTTACATGGATTTAAAAAAGCCATTATGTATTGCAATAGGATATTGATATGTCAGACTTCATTCTTTCAGTGGACAATTTCTAGAGAGGTTTACGGGATTTGTTTAAAACCACATCCCTCGCTTTCCAAAACAATGAAATCTTTAATACTGCTCAGTTAAGTCAATTCCTTTTCTTCCCAAATTCCCATACTACATTGAAAACAGGCACTATCCTCAACTATAGCTCTTAGTTTGTGCTAATAGAGAATACAATTGGAATCTATTAAAAAAGCAGATAAAAGACTTTTTTCCACTCAAAAAACTGTTTTTAGCGGTTTTACTACATAAACACTCAGTCATCTTACTCCTGCAAAGTTTTTCCCACTACAAGTTCCAAAATATTTGCCATCCCTTAAATGTGTGCTCTCCAGCTGTTTTATTCTGCAGAACACACTCCAAGTGATTCCAATTCTTTCCATCGGGTACTACCAACTGCATCCCGCACCACAACCTAACAAACTCATTACACTCCTTATAGAACAGAACAGAGACCAAAATGACTGTGTGTCTAAACCAGCAAACAATCTCAGAGCACAATCTATGAAACTTCCTACATGTTGTCAGTGATTTCACCACAATAAGCAAGCAAGCAGGACTGAGCGAGGAAATGGAACTTTGACAACATTCCTTGCTCAACAGCTGACTTCAGTGCAATACCAAAATCAGTTTACTCCTCTTTATGACTTAGGAACTCCACAGCTGAGGGGGAGAAAGAGGAAAATACAGCTTCAACTTGCAGACAGCACATCTACAATAGCAGTAAGAAGCCTATATGTATGGCTTTCAAGCCAGACAGAAACAGTGTATTAGTGAAAGAAGAAAAATTAAGTCTAAATTTAAAAGCAAAGGGGTTTTTTTCTTACCTGTATTCAGCTCCCCATCCTTTAACAAAACTCATTCTTATGGTACACATTCTAGTAAGCTGGTAAACTGCTTCAAACCCCTGATTCACAGATTGAGCCAGAAGAGCAGCAAATTCTTGGTTATTAAAGATTTTTAGATTGCATCCTATAAAGAAAAAAAAAGTCTAAAGGGTACAATCGATGAATACTTGTGTTTGCTACACAGAAGCCCAAAACTACGAAGGAACTGTCAAAAGGAAAGCAAAGGTCATCCAGTGAATACATTCACTGGATATTTTTATGCGAGACCTTTGGTAGGCTACTAACCTGGTGGAATTTTGCACACAGTTGCAGGATGCCAGCCATATCTTTGATTACAGTTGGGGCTCTGAACAAAAATCGCGCTATCGCTTAGGCACTCAGCAAAAACTTCTCCACCAATGTAATAGAGACGTACTCCCCTTCCTGTAGCAAAATTCAAAGGAACTCTCGTTATGTTATGACCCAAGCAGATTAACAAACAAGGGAGTATTTTGTTTCAGAGAAGGCCAAGGTTTTTCTCTACAAGAGAAACAGAAATCAATTATCTACAGGACCACACTGCTGGGCTGACAGCTGTAGCAGGAGGAGAACACAATTAACTTGCATTTTTCTCCCACGACACACAGTATTTGAAGGAGGAACTGAATAATTTTTGGTCAAGAGTGAGACAGAATTTTCTAGCCATGTAATCCAAGTTAGGAAGCAGTGTTCATTACTAAATAACTTTTTCACTTAAAGAAATACCAAAATTGAAATAAAAAGATTAGATTCAACAGAATTAAAACTTGCGCCAATATTAAAGTGTTGTATGTGAAGAGGCACAGGCCACTATGAAAAAAAGGAAAACACAAGTATACCACTTCAACACTCTCCATTTACATGCATCCACACTATTTCACAACCCACTGCATACCCCTTCTCTGTAATACTTTGACAAAAACAACAGGACTTCATTTAGCCCTATTACAAAAAAAACCCAAACTGTAAGAAATCCTATTGTTCACTTTCAAATTATGATCTTGTGCTTTCTCTCTCTGAGTGGAAAAAAATCTGTATGGGTTATTTCTATCAGAACTAAGATAAGTAATGTACAACTGATCTCCCAAAGAAAACTATTTATAATTAACAGATCCTTTGAAGGCCATAGTTTCTCTTCCCCTTTTTCTTTAAAAATATTTTTCAAACAAAATACAAGCTGCTCTATAATAAAAAAGTGAGAGCTCCTTACATTTTTGCTTTTCCTCATCATTGACCATTTTGATCAGTCAGCATAGGCATAGGCATAGCCTGGGTTTCTGCATATCTAAAATTTTATTAGACAAGCACTTGGCACAGAGGAAGTCAGAAAGTTCTACTAAAGAGGTTGAACTTTTACTAAAATAGTAAGAAAAAAATCTCATGAATGTTGCTAAATAAAAGAATCCAGGAAAAAAAAAAAAGAAAAAAGTAGTTTATTGAAGAACTTAAAGCCAAGATGCTGCAATGTGGGAAAACAACATTCTTTACTAACCATTACAAAGAAAATCTTAATCATGTCAAAACAGCGTGTTATATCAAGGGGAGCTTTTCTCATTTCAGAAAAGAATTCAAGAAGTACTACCAATGTTCATTCTGCATTTTATAAATTAGAATCAACTAAGCAACATGTTAATATTTTGTAATTAAAGCTTAAATTTCAATTATAAACAACTCTGAATATAAATGCTACCCAGGGCAGAGTGGTCCAATGAGGAGCCTGACAGCCAAAACCCCATGCCTCGGGATGCTTTGGTGCATCATCTTTTTCCAGAAGGCAGAGAACAGCATCATGAGCGACAGAAATCAAGCTGAGTGGCTTCCTCCTGTGTCATTCTCAGCCTGACTGCTGCTGCCACCGACTTAGTGACTACTGATTGAGGAAAGGCAGCTCCTTTCAGCTCCAGCCATCACTACGTCTCTTCCCAACTGCAACTGGCTGCTACATTTCTCCCTGATTTCAGAAGTGGTGACCTCTGTGTCTTTCCACTTTTGTCCTTAGCAAGAGAGACCAAGCTCTCCTTGACAAGCCTGAAGAGAGAAGTTCAATGGCTGCTGCGCAAGGGTGAAAGGATCCCAACACACAGATCTGCCCATCCTACCCAGATTATTCCAGATAATTTCATGGCTAAAATGAAATTGAATAGTTAAAAGATCAGAGATATTTACCTATGTGTCGCCTTGTCATTTCCACTGTAGCATTTCTGTTTACATTGGAAAGCAGACCTAGACAAAATCGTTCTGAATTTGATGGATCTGTAAAGCCATCTACGGTCAGGGAAGGCTGTGATGCATGAAAGGTTTCTCCCACTCTTTGATTCAATTCATAATATGCTATTGAACACCAAAACGCAGGCTCCGAGTAAGTAACTGGTTGCAAATCTAAAAAAAAATAAATTTTTTTAAAGATAAGCTTAACACAGAATTTAAGGCTGAAAAGAAATCTATCTCCCCTGCTATTCATGTCTTCCAGCAACGACAGTGGTGGTCTTCTCAAACTACTCAAATTATTGTGCTTGCTGTCATTTTTACCTACCCCGGTAAACAGAATGGAATTCAATATTCCACACAAGGGAAGGAGGAGGGGGAGAAGGGGTGATCTAATCTGACCATTGCTCATGTATGTAGTTCAGTACTTGCATTTTGCTCAGCAAAATGGTTAAGCTAATGTTACTGTGAGTGCCAGATGTTGAGACATTTCTGTTACCTTTCTATAACTTGCAAACATTTTGGCAACATTAAAGAAAAGATTAAGCTATCAAAGACTGAATCACACAAAGGAAAAAATATTAATATGAAAATGTTGTTCCCTTGTATTACAGTAGATCTTATACTGTCTCTTTATCTAAAGGCAGCTCTTAGCTCCTTTTACTCTCTCTTACTAGAGCTCAGTTATCTTCCCTGTGCATCTTCAGCTTTTCCTGCGCTGCTTCCCCTTTTTACCTACCCTAATTACTTACTCAGCGTTCTGAACAGCATTTTCCTGTCACATCGTGTCACCATTCCTTAAAACAAACCCAAGGGAACCTGATCTTCCTGAGGCATTTATACAGACACACAGCAGTGGCACCTGATCAAAGCAGGTGGGCAACTAATGCAGGAGCAACAATTATGTTGTGGTCACAGGTGGAACAGTACATGAGAAGAGCAGCAGAACACATACACAGGAGACAGCAAGTCTGGGCAGCACTATGGATAGGCTAATGTCCTTTAAACTGTTTATTTTATAAATGCTATTCCCTGCACACACAACCATGTTATTCCTTCTCTTTGCTAGAAGCTCAACAGTTACAGAAATAGAGTAGTTATTAACAAGTTATTAACCCAGCCCTATTATGTTTATCATCAGCAAGCCAACTTAATAGTCTCCTCCCAATACAGATCTTTTTAAAAGTACATTTTCATTTTTAACCTAATTATATATATATATAAAGAAGAGTCATCACACACAGAGAAACAATTAAAAGTATTTCCAGCTTACCCAAGCTATGATTAACTGGGGAGAGAGTACTAGGAGACAGCTCTGCTGGAGATCCTGTTGAGGCAATACAGATTGTTTCAGAGCAAATGATTCTTGTTATTTCAGATGGGTAGGTATGACCACTATCTAGATATACTTTTACATTAAAATTCTTTAGAATAAGAAACCTCAGAAATCCTACAACCAGTTTTCCAGCATATCACATGCTTATTCTGAATTAAGATTACATTTAATTTTCCAGACTCCTGGGAACCTACCCCTTCTTGTAAAGACTCAATTAACATCTTAGTTGTTGTATTTGACAGAGCTCTCACTTCATGCACACTCTGTGAACATAACTATTTGTGCACTTCTCCAGTGAGAAGGTAGTGACTTCTTCCAAGTTCAGTGGAAAAAAAGCTAAGAAAAAGTGGACAAAACAATCAAGATATTACCTCTCTCTTCTCAAAGGAGAGGGTTTATCTCTAGAAAAGAACAAGCTGGATTTCCTCATTTGAGGAAATTGTTCTTTCCTGGAAGGAAGAAGTAAAAAACTCAGAAAAACATGCAGTCTCCAACACAATTTGTGCACTAGGCGGCAAAATACAGAGAGGTTTTGCACAGAAACATTCCTACAAGGACTGCTGATGTCAAACTTTTTTAATTAAGGTACCTATTGTCACATAGTGGGAAAATATTGCAGTTCTTACAGAAACTAGTACAGTTGATTCCAATTAACTGAAAAAGGTTGCTAACATTAGCTAACCAAACACACACTCAACTCTGCCAGCACACAGCAGGAGGTTCTTATCCAGCACATTAACTGTGCTTTGTCCAAGTCCAAGGCCAACCAGATTATCTAAAAACCCTTTCATACAAAGGCACAAATGCTTTATGTTTCTACTACTCTTTCAATAGAGCCTTCGATACAAGAATTAATTTGAAACACAGCAGAAGGGATAAGGTTGTCACAGTTCAGAGACAGGTTCTCAAAATGCAGCATTTCTGTAACTTGTTTAGGCCAACAGACATTTTGCTTCAATGAACCTGTTTCCAGAAGGTAAAGTTAGAGGTAGGTTGAAACCAGTCAGCTATTAAAAATCTATTTTAAGGCTTTCTGATGAAGACTTAATTAGACCTGTATGCTTTTGTTACAAAACAATTGAAATGTACTTAATATGGCACGGAATGTTTTGAAAGCATTCTCCTAGCAAAAACCTATTTTGTTTGCATTGACCGAAAGTGATATTTTAAACAGAAAACACCAGGTTGTACAGAGGGCTACTACCGTCATCATTCAGGCTGAATTCATGCTGCTATGCAGAGGGATCACAACTAGTAATCCCAAGTCTTCAGAGTAGTGAAAAAATAAATTTTACCTGTATCCATGCTTTGGTTCAACTGCTGGTCACTCGTTTCTCCATCTTCACTGATGTATCCTGGAGGTGGTGTTTCTGTCAAAAAAACCCAAACATAAAATCCACCTATTGGTTCAATGACAGGGGAAATTTCTAAGATTTAGCATTTGAGGGTTTTGTCCTCAAGTCTTCATGAGCTCCATGTGATACCTGAACATTGAATTAGAATTTCATTTTGCTGTCCCTTTTTCCTTCCAGTAGGACTTCAAACCCATTACTTGCCTTATTGTCTATGTAAAATGTATCATCTCTTGTATGCCAGTCAATTGCTCAAGTGTTATATAATTAACAGATAATCCTTGTTTGTTCCATTTAAGACAAGATACTTTCACTACAGTGAGTAACAATTTTGCAATTGTGATCAACAGCTTTCACATTTAGTAGAATTACAAATGAAAAAAACCATCTGGTGACTTCTACCAAAAAAAAAAAAAGTGAGCTGTCTTTATGTAGTATAACCATCAGATCAGATGCCCTCCCACGCTTTATAGAAGTTGCTAGATTTAAAGGTTATTTTTCAGTTCAGTCCCCAAATCCATTTTTCTTCAATACCCAACAGCTGATTTCACTCATTAATAACTACATTACCTAACTAATTACACTGCATAAGCTCTATTATCATTATTATTATTACTTCCAAGCTGTATTAAAATGATCACCTATTCTTTTAACTAGCTTTCTTTAAAGATGGAGTTTCACAGAACAAATTAAACTCAGTAACAAGTTTGAAGCATTTTGATATCAGAAACTGTGTCTAATTCCACAGAAATATCTTCAAAACCCAGGAGAGCATAGTTGTTCCTTTTTGCCATTCAAAACGTACTTTGTAATCCAGATAATGAGTTAACCAACTGCCTTTCAGGAAATAATTTTCTTTGAACTGGGCAAGTGTCTTTTCCTATATATTAAAGGCAAAACCTGGATTTCTTTAGTGAAAGTGTTTGAAGCGAACTATCTCTACAATCACCCCAGAATTGTCTCCGAGACATATGAGGGATTAAACACATTTAATTACAATATTACCAAACAGCAGAAATTTAAAGATAAAGCCTTTTGCTTAAGAATTAAAATTAGATTATATAAATATCATGCCTGAGATTTACAGCAATACAGTACGATCAGAAGGAAGTCAGCAAGAGGAAACTAGATTAAGTCAGTTGATTAAATAAAAATGAACCGAAAGGACTGTATATTTGGTTCATTCTGTAGAACTAGTGTGCTAAATATCAATGTGAAAAAATTCAAATGAGAATTTAAAAGGACAACTAAGGGAAATCTTTACTAGCAAGAAGTATGATGATAAAAATCATACTTGTTTTGAACATTTTTACAGAATTCATTGTGATGAAGCGGACTCCACCCATCTCCAAATCATTCATGGTAGTTAAGCCCACAGCCATGGTAAAAGGTCAATAACCATTTCCAACCCAACCCACGCCTCCTATTTCCAGTTGCTAATCTAGGCTCTTTGGCACAGATTATTTTCCGCATCTAGTCCCTGTCTGAACAGAGAAGATTTCCTCCACCGAGTACTATTAATACTGGTTTAGGGTCAGAGGTTGAACACCACCACAGCTGGAAATAAAAGCTCAAGAGCGGCATTAAAAATTCTTAGCAGAGCTTGAATCCTGCCAGAAGTTTGGACAATGCAGCTCAGCGCATCCACAACTTGAAAGGGAACATACAGCCCCAAAGACCATCCTGCACCTTCACGAATGCCATCTTCCCAGCTGTAAGTGAAAACAACCTCTGTGTAGACCAAGTACTGACACAGTATCGTGGTGCAAAACTACCACAGCTGTTACTCTGGCCTACCGCTAAAAGAAACGGTTCTCTCAAGTAGGCTGTCAAGACACACAAGACTTACCAGAACCTAGCTAAGTATTCAAGATTAAGTTAGCAAGGCCAAATAAAGTAAGATGCCATGATATGACTTCAACAGGAGAGTGTCAGTGACAAAGAGAAGAAGGCAAGATATGGTTAGCAGCATATACATTTGAATATCATGTGAATACCCACAGTCACCTTGAACAGACTTCCTGCAAAAAACTACCTAGAGTTGCTTTAGCTCATTTCCATAGCACTAGATTTTCAAATGGTGGCTTTCCAGTAAGTTGCTTACAAATGCTATCAAAAGCGCTCAGATTGAGTCAAAAAAGTATACGTAAATTAAGAAAGCAATACCAACTTCTAGCACTTTAAATTGCTCTTTAAAGATCTGCTGTCCATAGGAGGAAACAAATGTGGCACAAATTAAACGGATGAGATCAAAGTAATTTAAAATTTTTTGGTGTCATTTCAATTCTTGGATACATTTAAAGAAAACACAAGCAACGTCTTGTTTAAGACATGAGGATACAATTTGTACATTGCACATATTTGAGTTTTAAGGCAGTCATCTTATTCTTCAAGAGAGTCCAGATCTGGATTTACAGCTTGTTCCTAACAGAGCTGCTAAACATTTATGAGAAAACTTCAGCTTTGCTTGGTTTTACACTCCAGGCAACTTCCTGAAGAGATAGGAAACAGGAAGTTGGGGCAGGAAACAAAGGTCACTGATTTTGTGTTTCAATAAGGGTACAGGCTTTTGGGTGCACTGTAGCAGATTAGTCTTGGTATTTGTTTTGAGGTGGGGAAGAGGCAAAGAGGGGGAGGAGGAATTCTTTAAGAGTTCAATACTGTTAGGTTGTTCTTTCATACTAAGACAACAAAACTGTACACACACAATAGTAACAAATACACAAAGCAGACCTTGATCGATGGCAAACTACAGATCAAAACACTTTTTAAGTCACTGGTTTGCAACTTAAAGATTTCTCCATATACTACACATGGCAAGATTGAGCAGCCGTTTACTACTCAATCTCCTATACACAGCATTTGGCAACCCCTATAGGTAAAACAGGCTTAAAGCATAAAGTGAAAGTCTACTTTGTACTCATTAGCATTCTGAATCTTAAATAAGCTATTGAAACCAAGTAAGCTATTGCAAAACCACAGCAATGTGGTTTCACACAGGCTCATGTTCTGCAAACAACAGCATTCAGGTATTTCCACTGGAATTAATACATAAAATCAACTAGATTTAGTTTAATGGTGCATCTTTCAATTAATTTGATCACTTAGGAGGATGAAATTACCATCCCTGTTCCAGCGGCACAATGTTAAGTATACTGTTTGCAGTAGGAGTTAAGAAAATACCTGGTATGTAATTGCTCTGTGGTTCAATTCCAGCTGGAAAGTTAGTGTTTTCAGGAATGGAATGGGTATAGTCATCGAGAGGTGGAAGCTCCGTTAAAATCTCAGTGTGCCGCGGCACTAGTACGGGAGGCAAGACTGGAAAAGCAAAACTCAAAGCATTAGTAATACCCTCAAAATACATACTGCTGTGAACTAAAAGGAAAAAAAAAATCTAAAACATCTACCAATTTCTTAATATGTTTTGAAGTTTTCTGACTCTCAGTACTGTTAATACTGCAATTGTACTGCTAGTTAACAGAAGAATCAGATTCCCAAGGTGCCTCTAGAGAAGACTCTTCCACATTAGCAAAGGTAAGTCATCTCTATTTTCCTTTTCAGTCTGTACCATGCTTAGCCAGCTGGAAACTGCTAGCAGTACTGAAGTACATTCATAAAGATTTTTCAGTACCTTTACTACTAAGAAGTTCCAGAGGATGGTATTCTCAAAAGCTGTCTCTTAAGAGAGAGTCTTGTACTTCTGGCAAGAGAAAGCATCATCTTTTTTTTTTTTATTTAAAACATTATACTGAACAAGTACATACAGAGGTTGCTATAGAAAGTCAGAAGCAGTCTTCCTACCTGGTGTCTCCACTCTCTGGTAGTGGTAAGGGTTTACACATACTTCATCCTTTTTAAGATTAAAAGCATATTCACAGTTTTCAATTGCTTTAAGTTCATGGTGACTGTGGAGGTCTGGCCAGCGCCACAAACGACAGTAAATAACATGCGGTAATCCTTTACGATGAGATACCTGTAGACGGCCATCGAGAGATCTATATGGGAAAGATGTTGAGAAGTATTTACAGACTGCATGCTGTCTCTTAATCACTCAAGCAACAGTGTACACACATTGGATGGGTAGTTTATTTATTCTCAGAATTCAGTGGACTGACACCGTTAGTGACGTTTATACTCTTGTTAAAAGGCTTCAAATGTGATAAAAATGATGGTATCAAGCAGTGCCTTAACTTATTTTTGAGCTGCTCAAATTATTGCCAGTGAATATAGAGTTCATCAAAAGCCACTTTACCTCCAACCAAGTATTTAGGATGACTGCTTCATATACTTTTTTTTAAATGCAGAAGACAGTTGTTAAAAAAAATAATAAAATCACACACTTAATAGTCCCTTCCGCTGCTAAACCTCAAGGCTTTGCTGTGGCATGGATGCTTTATGGCTTTAAGCATAAGAATTCCCACAGGACTGCAAATAAGCCTATAAGCAGTCAGCTGCCCAAGTGATCCACATGGCAGTATAACTGTAATGCAAAAAGCATGAATGCACATCTTGTAAGGGCTGTACAGTTTATCTTCTTGACTTCATCTGCCTTGCTACCAGCTGAAAACGTTTTGCTAGTTTTAAGACAGACTGCATATGCTTACACTAATGCAGATGTTTATGATTGTTATGGGATGGGAGACAAACCTCAATACACAAATCAAGTAATGTGACATGAAAAAATAAAGACCCTGTTTAGAATTTGCCCACCATTAACTACTGAAGAATTTACAAACAATTCTTTCCTAGCTCATATCTGAGCCAATTAGCAAGATTTAACTGAAAGCTTGTGGCATACAAAGCAGTTTAAACACTTTGTAAGATTAGGTCTAAAGAATTAAGTTTCCCAACTTTGTTAATATAAATACCAAATCACAGTAGGGCTTGCATTTAACAAGTCTTCCCATTCTTTCAATAGCACTGGCGTGAAAAAGGAATATTCCAGAATTAGAGTTTCATTGGTCAAAACATCAGCTGAGAACACTTGGATTTCTACACTGGCAAGCAAGTATTTTAAAATGCTGTACCATGAGAGGCCTAGGAAGCATCTTAGTCTATTTTACAGCTAAAGCATCCCATTACAGACCCTCCAAAGCCAATCCCTCCCACAAGATTTCTATGATGCGAGAGAGGGCAGAATATTCACCTGGTTTGTTCAGAGAAGCTGTAAAGGCCTGTTGTATCCCACTGATCTATCGTGTTTGGTGTACTCAGTCCCCAAATTTCAGAGCAAGTGCTGTGCATAAATTGAAAACAAAAACAAAAAATTGATATGAATATGGAACATGGTTATTCAAAACACCATGATGTCAAACATGGAAAAATGTACAGAATACTTCCTTTCACATAGAAGATAGAGCATTGCTAGACTTGCATTTAAACTGACATCTCATGCTATATTTTCTATATGAAGGAGGCTATCAAAATGGAACACGTGATTCACGGTAAATGATAATGTTTTTAA
Source organism: Buteo buteo (assembly GCF_964188355.1). Taxonomy (NCBI): domain Eukaryota; kingdom Metazoa; phylum Chordata; class Aves; order Accipitriformes; family Accipitridae; genus Buteo; species Buteo buteo. The sequence goes on along the minus strand of NC_134204.1, from coordinate 3,966,623 downwards.
AAGGTGAACAAGTTCTCTGGTTTTAAGTAGTCAATACAGTTGTAATGTTCCTTAAAACAGGCAAAACTTCCTCAGCCTAGCTCTTAAAATCCAATTTTAAAGGGTAGTTTCTGGGTTGGTTTTTTTTTTTGTTTTTGTTTGTTTTTAAACATAAGCTTGCCTAAGACTTCAAACAAAGGCCATGTGTATCTGAAACTTAACATCACAATCTAACTTTCAGGTACCATCAACTTAAGCATTAATCTCATTCTCCATGCACATACGAATTTGCTGCTTTTCCCAAAACAGGAAATTTCAGATTCTGAAGAGAAGCACATTGTAGCTGATACTTCTCACTGTTTTCTGTACTCTCCTTGATTAAACAACTAAATATTCTTTTCCACTGTATACAAAACACAGAATGTTTAACACAGCTTTACAGTATAGTATTTTAAGACTTAACTATAGAATAACAAAACTTTAATTGCTAAATCAAGCAGGAGGAAAGGAGAGACAACTAATTCTTTACCAAACTGGTTCAATGACAAGATCACAACAGTAAAGAAAAAGGAGCCTTCAGTCACAGGCACAAACTAAAAGCAGTGGCAGATTTAAGCAAAGCAAGAAAACAGCATGGGCTTGTAAACTGGCAGCAGACTTTCAGAAGCATAAATCAATCTCAGCTCTATTATAGACTTGCTCTGTGACCACTGAAAACTGACGGTTTGTTTTATATAAGTAACACACAACTAGACTTTGCACCTCAGAAATGAAAAGAATTTGGTTCACAAGCAACTTACATCTCTACTTCCTAATTACAAAGCCTGAAGTTTGACTGGCTGCTACATTACCTTTAAAATTAATAGCCTCTGAAAAGTTACAACAGAAGAAAAAGAATCCAAGTTCACCAAACTCCTGGTTTTAAATATAGGTATTGCAATTTAAATATAAACTACCAAGCTTAGCTGATACAGTCACAAGTTTGGATTAAGTGCTTAAGGAAAAGGAAGCGAGGTAGGTATTTTTATTTCTTCTCCCTACACAGGGAAAATTTATCAGTGTTATGAAACTAAAGAGCAGATAGCACAGCACTGTACTTAAAACCACTCTGAGGGCTGACAGCTACCTCAATTCCACGGTGACTTTAATAAAACATAAGTGTGGGCTACCGATGAAAGGAATGAATGGTTCTTGTCCCTTTCTTGCCTGTCCCACACACCTCATTTCTAATGTCATCCCAGGGAGGCTGAAATGTCCATGCAGTTGAGTGGCAACCCAAATCAACAAACTGGCTATCTGACCACAGAACATACGTGGCTGAAAAATTTATGTTTTGAGAGTTACTTTTCAGCCAGATCAGTTCTTCTGTTCACTGTGGAACTATACAAGCACTACAAAGGAGGAGCAAGAGTGTAACTTTGTGATAAATATAGGCAGCTGCCCAAATAAAAATGTTAAATAAAATATGGCCTTCGGCATTTTACTGATTATGGACACAAGTAGAATCTTGTACTAGATGACTTTTTGTCTAGTAGAGAGCAGCAGAGAGCCACACGCGAAGGCCCATTCTCTGACATACATCCAGCTCTTCAAAAGAGCCGATTGTCCTGAACAAGTTACATCCATCTCAGACACAGGCAGCATCACAGCTCTCCAGAAAGAGTGGGCCAAAGAGGGATGCTGACCATCACTGCATCAGTAGAGCCTGCAACCTCTCTTTTTCATATTCCTAAGACACCTCCAGGACAGTGGGTTTCCAGAAGCTGTGTAAGGATTGAAATAGTTGCCCTGAAGACACACAGGCTGCTTGTGGGACACCAGGGAGCATCCCTGCACTGTACTGTGTCCTTAAACACACACCACTACTGCTGGTAAGACAGATCATCACGCACATCAAATTAGAAGAACAATCAGCAGACACAAAGCCTGCTGCATATTAATTGACACAGTCAGCTCTGACGGCTTACTACCTTTGAGCAATGGATCCTTTATACAAAGCAGTACTCCAAAGCTGACGCTGCCATACAGATTACACGTTCCCAAAATTGTGGGGTGCATCACTGGTGTAAGCATTTGCTTCACAAGACTTTTAAAGACAGAACATACAAAAGTAAAATTTCACAGCCCTTTACAAAGCATGATGAATAGGAACAGTATTTTATATTGCTAACTTCTTCTCTCTATAAATATTCACAATATCAAAGCTGACAGCATATTCCATAACCTACAGAAAGACAAAGAGCACTCTGAAGTGACTGTGTGACGGAGCCATAGCTTGCAATGAAACTCAGGACACCATAGAGGGAGGGCAGGCCAGGAGGTAGAGAAAAAGGGATCCGTTAGAGCAAAACTGCTCCAATATTCAGCAGCTTACATGATATGCTGTCTTCCAGGATCTAGGTCTGCTTAGAGCTGGGATTAATATCAATGTTTTACTGGCTCATGTACACTAGGACTATACTCCAACTCCAATAATCCAGAATCAAACACTGAAGAGCCTGCAGGAAATCATCCTGTATGATCAATAAAGTCAGCTCAACACAGTTTTCGCTGTTCACTGGAAGAAATACCTGAGGAAATAAAGTGGTGTCACCACTCTCCTGCTCACATAAAAGATCCACTGCCTAGAAGATGCAAGACCTCCCTCCTCCCGCCCCCCCAAGTCACCCAGACAGTAAACTAGGGCTCTTAATATTCACACACACGCACGCCTTATCAGAATGAATTTCCTCACAACCATAAAAAAAGCGTACTTCATACACAGCACTTCCAAGAAAGGCCACAGTATGTTCATTCATACGCAAGCAATAGCCTGATGGAGGGCAGACACGCCCACTCATCCCAGAAAGGTGGTAGCTAGAAAGAAGATGACTGCATTCTGAAAGGTGTTTAAACCACCATTAAAACCATCTAAAAGAGAGACAGGCGGTACACACTTTTTAGTAGTACAGAATTACTGCCCCAAAATAAATAGGAGGCATTCTCCCCTAAATCCACCTTTCTCACATGCTCGTGATGTGAAGAGTCCTTCTATGCCTTTGCTCATAAAGAATTTAGAAGAATCAAGGACTAACATCTGTACTCATAAGTTAAGTCTTGTCTGGAAACATTCCCAGGCCCTGGAACATTATCATGTACGCTAGAAAGCAGCTAGGACATTCCCCAGCACTCGGCTGTGCCAATTACTGCTCTCCCACACAATTCCCAGGTTTGTGAGCCACATGCCATCGGGACCACTCGCAGCGGGCAGTTCAGATGCAGCCACCCTGCCCTGGTAGCTAAGAGTTTAAGAGTATGGACAAGGCAGTCCTGAGCCCGTTGGCCACAGTGCCTGGGAACATTCCCAGGCACATTTAATTTATTAGGAGGGAGGCAGCCAAGACATATCACCATTACACCTTTAGTAAGCAGACCGCCCTCAAACTGAAGTCTAGAAGCACACTTTGGGCTTCATGTTTTACCAAACAGGGGTTTTTGGTTTTGAAATCACTGTACACTGCAGCACTGGTAAGCCATCATTGTTTCCAAAATATAATTTGGCTCCTGCATCCAAGCTGTACTTAAATCTTTCCCGTGTAGACAGCACTTAAATATACTCCAAAATACAAGCTTAAAGCTAATATACTTCCTCTCAACAGAGCAGACACTTTCATTCCAAGGAGCAGTTTCACTGCTGTTCTCAAAACAATTTGTCTGTTGACAGAAACGAGGTCAACTATACAAAAGCTAATATTTTTATCTTTTCAACACTAGCTTAGATTAGCAAATCACCATGTTCTGTGGCCTCTAGCACTCCCAGAGCAAGCTTGCTTGAATACTAGATTGCTGCTTTTGCAGACCCCACAAAATAAGTGAATTTATTATAAAGGACTTCAGGGATATAAAGCATCAAATTGGCTCAGTTTCCCAGGTGTTTTGAAGTTCTAACAAAAGAAAACTATTTCCCAGAGAAAGGAGAAATGCTTAAAGGATACTTGCAAGGAATAACAACTACTCTTTGAGATCCAAAAAGTCAAAGTCTAGCAGACATCTGGTTAAGCTGCTACACACTAAACCTGGGACAACTCAGTCCCACAATTCCTATCTTGGGACTGACCAGAGGATTGATGTGGTGAATAAAGGGTCAGACAAATTATTACTGGGTGGAATCGAAGCTACTTCCATCAGAGCTTTTCTCTAAGTGGAAAGGGTTGCAAGAGTTGGCGTTTCAACCTGACTTTTCATCTGCTTATAAGGAGCAGCATCTCAGATGATATTGTACAATTCTGGCAAGAAGAATCTTTAATGTGGCTATCAGCATCCAACAGCACACAGTATGCCTTCACTTCTTCCATTTCATCATTTCCTTTAACAGGAAAATCTGAGTTCCAAAAAAACCCTACTCTGGGCAAGAAATCACCTAAACAGCAAAGAGCTGTAGCAATGCTTCACAATTTTGAGACAAAGTGCCAAAACTGCCTTTCTTTAGTAAAACAGAAAATAGTGACAACACACAAGAAAAATGTGGACACAGGAAAAACCTAAGTATCAAAGATGACCAAAAGTATTTGTATTGCCTAGTCTACATATCACAGATGATGCTCCCCATCAGCACCAACAGTGCAAACCACCTTAGTGGACTAATAGTATCTGTAAGTCTAATACAGAATTGGTCTATCAAGTCCCAGTTCAAATACAGATGAATTACTGATCTGCCCATGAAGAATGGACATGGACAAACATGGTTTGTGCCACACTCATAAGGAAGCAATATGATTGCTTGCTTTAATGTATTATATCCCTATTGGAAGAACCAAAGTCTCTATCAAAATCTGTAATAACCAGATATGAACTACATGGGATGAAACTGTCTAAAGTAACAAGCTATAGTCACATTCAAGAGTCCAAAAATACAGATGGACATCATCTCAACTAGAACACACTGCCCAAAAATAGATTCTTGTATTTGCAATATGATTAGGTGGTAAAGGACACTGACCCATCTAGGTGAAAAAAGGAACAGCATAAAGCTGAACAGGATAAGATGACCATTGCCAACCAGCATATTAATATTAGCCTGTGACAGTACAACCTCATCTTAGTGAATACAGAAAGCCATTTGCATCCTGGCTTGCAGTGGCAGTAATTCTGAATTAGAAACTTAGGTAGCTAGAGATGCAGCTACACAGAACAATCCACAATCCCCTCACTGACATCCAGATGCCAACTAATAAAGCCACCTCAGGTTGGTACTCAACCTAGGCTGCTTAATTAAGTTCAGTTTCTCAGCACAGTTAAAAGCCCAATGTACCGATTTGCAGATCCAAGCAAGTATGTGCAAGTAGTGTCCAAATAGTCACGACCACAGCATGAAACAAGCTGGTGCCTATGCAGGACACTGCGCTGCACACACTCCAAGACATTCCCCAAGTACTTTCCCCAAGTGCATTTGCAAAATAGAAGATATAACCAGGGATAAAGGTGGTAGGTCTCGTCAATACTCAGTTTTATAGAGATGCTGTTTTATTTGAGACTATAGTTGAAAGAACCCAAAGACAGCAGTTTTAAACAGTACCCTATGTGCACCAGAACTGTCACACACACATGCTTAGGCTGGTATCTGTGAATTACAGGTTGTTGCCACTATGAATTTATTACCAGTTTTTACTGAGACAGAATGAACAAAGCAACTATCCTACCATAACGCTATTTACAGTATTGGCAATGCTGCGTGCTCTAGGTACTTTTTGTACTAAATGAAGTGCTTGCAACAAGTACATCAGATGAAAGCAGGCAGAACCACTTCAAAGATATTTAGGTATGAAGTACCAGAAACTATACAGAAGTTGTTAAATATTGTCACAATTCATACATAACTGCAATTCCACTTTCTTCTTCAAAGTCTTGCAAAGTGGAACAGCTCTAAAGGAACTAAAAGGCACAAAGTTCAGCTGACAGTCTCCTCTTTACCTGAAGTGGTAGCACTAGAAAGACAACAAATAAAACCTGAAATGCAAATAGCATCATACTAGTCAAAGCCCATATTATACAGGAATCATTATGGAATGGTCTTGGACATTTAACTTGCTTATTTGCAAAGTATTACACTGAACCCCTAACATTTTTCCTGAATCTTTCATAACCTTCAGAATCTACAGCCACTAATAAGTTTGCAAGTCCATGTTCAAGGCAACCTTCTCCGTTTGTCTTTCTCCTGCATCTTATAATCACAGGCCTTTCTTCCACTGAATCTAATTTGTCTGCCTCTATGTTTTCTGAGGCATTTTTAGTCCTGGAGCTGTCAGTGAAATGAAAAATAATTTCAGTAAACTGTGATAGTACCCCATTTACCCATTTTGAAGTAGGAGAGGAAAATGAAAGTTAATTTTCAAATTCTAGACAGAATTCCCTACAGATGTGAGCCTGACATTTGTTTTTACTCATGTCTTCACTCAAAGACTAAAGAAGAAAAATGCAAAAACAATAGAAAAGATGATGAGGTTTTCACTTGAGCTAGAGAAGTAACTTAGCACAGACACACAAACATCTTTATACAAGCCTAACATTTCTAGGACTCACTACCTTCACTGATATTTTGTCAAGGGGGCAGAAAAGAGGTGCAGAATTTGCTTCAAGAGCTACACCAGCTATCCAAAACATAGTTAGAGAAGTAAGAAATGGCCACTAGATTTATGGAATCCCATTTTCTCATAACAAATGGGCAAATGCCATTGCTTTAACATTGCTCATGACTGCTTCTGTAAAATTTGTCTGAGAAAACAGGTTAAAGTCTGCAGATTGAAGATCTGTACCTTGCATACTAGGTTTTTTGGGGGGTTGGGTGGGTTTTTTTGGTAAAATCTTGCTATGTAAGATCTTAGAGCCAAGACGCCACATAGCAACATACTGAGCAGGAAACCAAGGCAGGAACACTGCTATATTCACTTAGGCTCTGGTTCATCACTGGTATAGCTAGATTGAAGTTGCATTCCTGTGAAGACACTGTCCATTACACTCCACTGATAGTGACTTTGAGAAAAGGATCAATTAATTGATGGATGAAAGAACAGAATCCTTCCTCTCATACCAGTTATCTTCTTCCTGATGCAACTGGGGATCAGGAACGGCTGGGAGGGAGATATACCAAACCTTTGGAACTAACCCAGAGAGGGTCTCAAAGACAACAGTAATAGGAAAGACTGATTTGAAAGGCTTAGGTGTAATATAGATGAAACGAAGTCAGCAATTAAAAAAGTTCACTGGCTTACATACAGTATTGTATTCAGCACAGATGACAGTTCCTACCAAATCTGCCCGATCATGGATTCCTTAACTCTGGATTTCAAATGAAAATATGTGTAGATGCTTTTATATTCTGACTTGACAGTCCTTTCTATATACTTGCAATTAGTAAGTCTCCCTATTATGGCCTAAAATGTCTATGTACCAGCCAGTAGCAATGCTAATTATATTACCTGTCTTTGCAAACAGCACCTCAGCTAGCTGTATAGCCAGTTGTCTGAACAAAAGCTTACTGTAAAATGTAGCTTGGCTAGCCTCAAGTGTCTCCACTACTGAATGCCTGTTGCTCATGGTTTCTTTTCCCCACACTGGGGCTAGCAGGGAAAAGGTTATTTGCACTATGCTTACTTAGAAAACATTAGAGATCTGCAATAACAATGCAAATGTTAAGTTTCATGAGATATCAACCCTACTTCTCTTCGAATCTTACATAATTTTGCAACCCTGCAGAACTGACCAATCTTTTTACTTGCATCTCCATCATCCCACATTACAGTGACAAAATGTCATCTACTTACTAAAATGTACATAACCAGGCATACACATTCATCAAATGGCATGACTCAAAGCTACAGCAGTTCATTCCTGCTTGTGAATGATGTCAAGTAACACAGAGGTCCTGATCTCATTTTCTTGCAAGAGAAAATGTAAAGATTCAGTAATTCAGTATGAAATAATGATTTTTCTTCCAAGCAGCTGCTAGAGGGATGAGCTAGTATCTAAACCGATGCTGAATACAAAGCACAAGTGTGAATTCTTCTTAAAAATTATTTACACAGATCTGCAGTGGCACTGATTCTCAAGTGGAGCTGGACAAGATTCTTCCATGAAGACCATTCTGTGATAGATACTGGGGTAGAAAAGCAGACCCTTAGGAAAGTTCTGTTAAAGGGTAGTATTAGCAACCAGAGTAAATTGATATTAAACAGATATTTACATGTTATGAGTACAGGTGGGCAGTTAGTTTGCTAATGGATTCTCCCATTCTTCAAAGGAGAAACAGAGCCTGTTAAGTCTAGGAAAAGGATATTAAGTAATGTCTAAAAGAGCCCTGGACTCCAGAAAATAAAGCTCCTACAGAACTGAAAGCACAGGTTTCTCTCTCAGCACAATCTCAACAAAACAATAGTAAAACTGGCAGCTGAGGCACTCAGCTCCCACAATTGTAAGTGCTTCCCCAAGCGTCTCCAACCCCTTAGATTTACTTTTATTTAAGGAATTGGTATTATATACATAACAAAAAAAAGCTTGGTCTTCCCTATCCTCCAGAATCCAAAAGCAGACCTTTTTTCTTCAAGCCTATGCAACACAAAGATTACTTGCTCAGAACAGTAACTTCTCTCCCTACCTCCCTCCTCCCCACATAAGCATTCAGGACATACTACATCCAAGAAGAAATCTTTATGTATGTGCATATTTAGTGGAATATAAACTAGCAACCATTACACAACTTCTCAGAATCAAAACCCTTTTACGAATAAAGTTTACATAGACCTTTACACAGTACATTCAAAATCACTACATCAAATACAAAATGCAGCATCTGAACTGAGGAAAATGACTTAAGTAACCTTCCTTATAAATGGATGTACGCTAAAAAATTAACACATCAAAATAGCCAGAAAAGCAGGAGGCACAGGATACAATTAACCTCTCTAACACTGTGGGAAAAGAAAAAAGTCATTGAACAACTCCCATTTACTTCAGCTTAAACTTTAAGGATGTCCACAGGGGACGCAAAAGTGGAACGTGAGGTACAAAAGATACTCTGTTATAGCCTAACATCCGAGCTGCCCATTGCTCATTTCAGGGCCAGCAGCTAGTTTCTTCCAGTTTTGCAGAGTGCAAGGCCAACAAGTCATCTTGATGAACAGTATATGCTTCTGTTGCCTTTTCTAAAGGCACACTTCTTCCTGGTCACATGTGCAACAAACTGCCTACAAAGGCAAAAATACAGATTTAAGGCGGGCTTCTTCAAAGCACTTTATCCTCCCCCCTTCTCCCAAATCCTGACATGCTGCCCCGTGCTGTCAGACAAAATAGTACAGCCAACAACAGCGTTACCTTTATTTTTCTTTCAATGCTAGGAGATGCTGGAAGGATAGCACCTCAAAGTTCAAGAGCAATTTTTCCAGGATGCCATGGAAACCAAGCAGAAGTAAAATATTTATTGCTTTTCTTGTTGTCCATATGGTCTGTTCAGATGCAGATCCTATCAAGGACTCTTTACTCTCTGTTCAAAGTCAGGTGGAGAGCAGCCTGCAAACTTGTAAGCTTCTAAATGGCAAGGTCAAGCAGCGCAGAGATGGCGTTCGGGACTGAGAAATAAAAGGCATGCAATACAGCTCAGCCTCACTCAAGAGTCAGCAGGGAGCTGGCCACAAGTCTTACGCTCAGAGACTGAACACAGGGAGCATGCAAAAACAGCCTATGGAAATCATGAGCTAAAAGCTTTACTGGGAAACTTGCCCTACAGTTCCCTACTCTCAACATAACATCACAGCTTTCAGCAGCTGCAATTTGTATCTCACAAACTCTGAAGCAGTCTTAATGGAGATAAGATGAACCGCAACACAGATTTACTCCCCCCCAATCATATGTTCAAAAAAAGCCATCAAAACCAGTGACTTTTAGATACCCTGCATCTAGTGAGGATGACAAGCGTACAACAGTATTCACAATGCCAGCTCCCCAGAGACTAACCAGGCGGGGGGGGGGGGGGGGGGGGGAAGACTGACAAAAAAAAACCAAACCAACAACAAAGAAAAAAAAAGATGATCATGTGGACCCGCAAGCTCTGAGGATGTGGATGTTTGTACTTTAAGATGGCATTCTTGAAATAACTTGGAATTCCTACACTGCTTTCATTTGTTAGACTATTCTATCCAATAAAGGTTTTCTGATTGCTGTGTTGTTTTGCAGTTTCTCACAGCATCTTTAGATATATAAATACAGCACTGCAACTGGGATAGAAATTTCCAAGTTTGAAACTCCCACAGCTGAAAGTACCATGTTCATTACACATCTGAGCAAATTAATATTGAAGAGAAGTTATCTGTATTTCATCTGAGAATACCACACTGGAAAATGTCTTCAGACTTTCTGACAAAAGCTTTCCAGAGAACACAAGACCACCACCTCCTGAAAGAAATAAAGGATCAAAACACAATTATCGGAGTAAAGGAAGCATAACCAGGAACACATGCTCCAAAAATGTCATTTAGGAAAAAAATCAGAGCTCTGTGTAGCTAGTGAGATGTTGCACCACATCATGTAGCAGGCAGCTATGAAGCAAGTATGTTCAGCAACTCAGTCTAGCTGAGAAATCACCATCTGTCCTCCACTCTCATTATACCATGCCTATGAAAACAGTTGATCAAGTAATTCCTTCCTAATATTTAAATTACCACTAAAATGCTCCAACTAAATAGACAGATGACCAGCACAGTCTTCCAGACCAGCAACAATATCAAGCTGTTAAATACCTTTCTTTTACTTACAAGTTACATAAGGAATGAAGAACCCAACAGATTCATCTCAATTTCACTTCACACCACACATGGTTACTTTTTCTTTTTTCTGTTTTGTATTAGTAAGCAATATCATGCAGTGGGTTAAGATGACACCAAATGCAATTTCACAGATTAACGCTCTGCATCATCCTTAACAGACCTAAACGGAATCAGAAGTATCAAAGGACAAAGTACCTTTATAGGAAGACATATCCATCACAATACTGGCTGATCTATCCACAACAAATTGGTTTGTTAACAGCTGATAGCAATCGTACTTTCAAAAGACATAAACAGAGCTCAGCATACACATTTCAGGACTAGCACCAGACAGACATTAAAAAATGACCTTTATCTCAAGTTCTCTAACCACTATTAGTCATAGTAGGTACGGTAGAAGCTTTTCCCACAAGCTAAGAGGTACAGCTACCAAGGGCTAAGTCAAATAATTTTTCTCAAGTAGTCCGTCATCCTCCAAGTGGGTGAGCGGCTGATGCTACCGCATGAGTGGGCTGTTTTGCAACTGATGGACAGCTGAAAAAAGATGTGACATTTTGATTAACCTTCTCAAACTAGTGGGTATTTGGGGTAGTGAGGGGGAGGGATTAGCTTTGCAAGACATTTATCTTGTCCACGTTCCTTGAAAAATATGCGAACTTGGCAAAAAGATTACTCTTAGAACAACAGTTACAGGATCTTTTAATATCTCATTTCAAACTGAAGCTGTCTCTGGACAGCTTTCCCCTATGAATTACACACCCATCTCGAGAAACCCAGGAAGACGAATGAACACAGGATATATAAAGTCCTCAATGCAGGGAAGCCACTAAAGCCAGAATGACCCTTGTTGCAGCCCAAGTCACGTATACCTAGCAGAAAATTGGTGAAACAGAGAATACACTGAACCCGATCCATGTCCCAAACAAGAGACTATCTTTAAAGACGAGGGATATGAAAATTCAAAGAAATATCAAGTATTATATAACTAAGGCATGCAGTGATTCTGTCCTGGGTGGGGGGCAGTGAGTGAGTGGCTGCAGGGTACTTAGTTACTGGCTGGGGCTAAACCACGACAGTTTCCTGTAACATGTTTCAAACAAAGTTAAGGTTTGAGCCATAGAGGAAGCTTCCCCAAGCAACGTACTGGCGAAGAGAACTGAATGGTACTTGTGCTGTGACTGTTATATAATTTTGCTAAATAAGTAAATACAAAAATTAAGTCCATATTTTGAGAAATGTTAAAGAAAATTCACAACTAGCAAGGAAGCCATATAAAGGCTTGAAGAGTTTCATTGTTCAAATACAAGAAAGCAGTATTTTATTTTTAAAATTAACTTGGTGTGTTTGCTGAGAGATTATATTGCCTTACGTGCTTAGCAAAGGCAAAATCAAGAAAGCAACTTAATAGTCAAGCTGCCTAACTATAGGCCTCTGCTTTCCTCAGGCCTAGAACAGAATACAGGACCCTGTATTGGATACTATTGACAGAACATTCTGAGTATGCAGGGGACACCCTTAGAACAAGAATAAAAATCTGAGCATCGCTGCCTAGAGCTAGACAGAAATGACGTGTTAAGATCACAGACAAGTCCTGAAGTCTTCGGCATCTTGCTCACGATCCACACCCAGAACACGCATCTGAAGACGATGCCCACGAGCGCTCTTGCCTCACATGTAATTGCTTAACAGTTAAAGCACTTTCCCAGGACATTCAACAGTTTCCTTTCCTCACTCCACCTAACAGGAGTCAACCCTGATCTACCACCATCTGCCCTCTGCTGACGTGGCAGTTGCCCTGCTCGCTCTCTGTCCTATTGCAGCCATAAAGATGAGAGTTTCAAAGGCCTGAGGAACATTAGCATTCAAGTAAACGGTTACGTGGCTTCTCACTGCAAGGCGAGCTGCTTAAATCCTTCTTGGAATGTCTGTGGTTATAGGCCAAAACACTGAAGGGTTCCCACATGATTAACAAACACGCTGACACTGGGCTCCAGTAAAAATGTCTTCCTATCATTCAACACACTATTACAGCATTTTTAAAATGGCTACCACCAATGCAGCTTGCAACAGGCACAATCACTTTAGTGGGCCTTCTGTCCTCCTACTATATGCATCTAATTGAGGCATACAGGGGACATCAAAACATTGATTTTTGGTTATTAACTGTGCTTAGACAAGGCATCAGTCTGCAAGACAGGTACACGGGAAATATGTAGAACATCAGACACTCAAAATTTAAATACAAAGGAACTAAAAAGGTATGTTCATACTAGCTTTGTGGAATTCATTGCAATGGAGACACCTGAATTCTTTCCCTCATATAGACGTTAAGTTTATATTCAAATTCCCCCCGCTATAACAGAAGGGGAGATTTATTACAGAAAGACAGTAAAGAACTATCAATAAGCTTTGGTAATTGGAGGCTGCGCTGCTGTAGGCTTACACAAACACAGCAAGGTTCAGAAGGCAGTCTTGGAAAATGTATTTGAGTTATCTACTAAAGAGAAAAGACTTTTTCAACCAAACACCCCAGTCTCAAACACTGTTTCAAACAACTTTCCCTGCCACAAAGCTGCAAGACTCCACATCGGTTGATATCAGTCTTTCTTCATGTTCAAAGTTTCAAAACTACAGCATGAGTTAAAATTATTTCAAATATCAACAGAGGAACTTGACTTGAAGCCTCCCACAAAACTAAGAGGAAGTGAAGACCAGTTCTGGGATGTAACTCACCAATTAACAGTAACTTTGAAATCCTGCAATTAAGCAAAACTCGGTTTGCTTCTTTTGCATCAGGCTTCTCTCTATCCAGTACCTAAGAGAACCAAAACATCCAAGGAAATGGTCAGTTTACCTGACCTGACCTTTACAGGCAAATGCTCCAAATGAAAGCTTTCCATTCTTAACCTATTGAAACTTGCTTGTATGTTTCAGAAAAAAAAAGCCACAATTTGGGGGATCTTTTCTGAACAAATGCTGAAGTCAGATTACTGTGCAGCAGTTGTCCAAGGGGATTTCCCCAATCTCATTGTTCTTCTGCCAATTTTGAAGCATATGCAGCGAGATGTGAACTTATTCCAGCTCTCAATTGTTCTCTTGTATCCTGCCGGTCTGCTTTAAACAATGCAGCATGACAGAAGCCAACGAAAGCTGTTCATGATGAGACTACAGCATTGTATACAGCAAATTTTAGAAGTTTTCCACCAATCAGCACTGCAACCAAGCCAGAGTAAGTGAACAGAAACAAGTAGTAAACAAGACATGGGAAATTACTTTTATTAAATTAGCAGGTGTAGATTACAAGCAGGATTAAATCAGTAGGGAGCCTGTTAACTGGCTATTTGTGTTCAAAGCTGCAGCAGTAAAAGAACTGTTGTTTACCCTATAAATTCTTCCTAGACTAACAGCCTGAGCTACGCAATTGGGAAGTTTTTCCTGTAAAATTGCTCTGGTTGTCATAAAACATTCACACTAGTAAAAAGAACACTCAGGTGTTTTGTTACAGTACCAAGAAAACTAAATTGGCTGACTTCTACAAAAGAATATAATGAGAAGAATCTCTGCCACACTGAATAGCTGGCCTGATATAAAGACACTAATCACCACAGCAAGCCAGAGAATAATTTAGCATTGACTTGAGCTGACTAAAGCCCGGATTCCTTTATTGGAGGAAAAATAAGTACTATTTATGAGATAATTTACGGCTCAATATTGACAAAGCACAGTCAACATATTTTTCTTGAGTGATCAACATGTCTTCTTAATGGTAGCATGAAGTGTCAGATACAGATATTATTCTTCCTAGTTACAGCTTTGTACTGGGATCCACTGAGCAGGTAAGTCACTAAAGTAACCACAAGTAGCTATTTTTCATTTGCTTAAAATTCAACAGCTCCAGTATTAGTTGTTAACCTAACAAACAACTAATGGCAGATAAAAATCAAGCAAGTTTTAATACTTATTTTTGATTCTGACTCTTCCTGCTTCTTACCATTAAGGTAATCCTAATGAGAAGCAACAGTAACTTGAAGATAAAGAACTTCCAAAAATTCCAACAACTCATCACCCCCAAATTTGCCTTCCACTTCACTGATACTCCAATGGGAACAATGCCTTAAACTTACACTCCCTAACCAAATAATACAGCTTATACCAGTGAGGTGAAGAAGTGGCATTATCACATGCCTTACAAAAATTCATCTCCATTTATAGACTGAAAAATGACAGCAAATTAAAAACTTAAGGTTACCTGGGAAAAAGCAGCAGAGCCAATGCCAGAATCCACATCCCCCAAGCCTTTATCCAGTGCTCCAGTTTGTATGCAATTCAGTCCCCAAAATTCAACAATTTTTCCTCCTGACTCGAGAGGCAAGCTCCTTTGAATTATGTAGCATTTTGCTATTGGCTAAGTATCTTGCATATTTATATTTTTACATGTTGACCTACCTCAAATGACATACCAATACTTTCTGCCTGGCATACCAACTCTGTAACAAATTATGTGGGTAAGTCACGTGGCTTCCTGAATTGCATGAGCTTAAAACGGGCAGCCCTAAGTATCTTTGTTTAATACTCTAAGACTTCTTTTTTCAGGATGACATCAATATTGTAAGATGCTGTAACCTGAACTATGTCTACACTAAAGCTTAACCTTAGTTACAGCAATTCAGTCCTCAACATCAGCCACAGCCATGCAATAAACCAAGTTAACCGTTATGTTTTAGTATTTTTAATAAAACCTCAATTAGACTTGAACACAATCGCTACTCTTAATTTCAATCAACACTGTGTTAGAAGGCTAGAAAACTTAAGATTTCAAATTCACCTTCTAAAGAATGACCTACCTACACTAGAGCAAGGCCCCAACTGCTGTAATATGCAGTGTCTGGGCTGTGCCTTACTGATGCACATATTTTCTTCTGTATACAGGTATCAGGAATAAGGTCTTGCTGCCAAGTGGCCATTCAAGTATGAAGTGTTGGTAGAGGAAAAAATATGCTATCAGAAAAAAAAAAAGCATTATCTTATGCTCATATTAATCCTGCATCCTAACCCTACAGATCAAATACACCGATGCTCTGAATAGAATAGAAGAAAGCAAACAAAATTTAACTTTGGTCTATAATGTGGAAGTTATATAGAAAGGGTTAAGGAAAGAGGGAATGACAATATTTAACTTCTTGGCTTACTCTGCTTTGACCATTCAGTGCACTCTGTCACACCCCCATCCATGATGGCTCCTCTCAACAAACAAAACCTCAAGACAGTGTTGACCAGTTCACAAAGCATTTTGAGTAAGAAATGCTCCAAGTGCTGTTTTCAGAGCCAAGCTTCAAAAAGGCATTTAAAGTCAGTTTCTGAAGACAAGCACAACAGAAGTTGTACAGTTATCCAGCTCCTTCCCCAAGTAAGCATTTAAAAAAATATATATAATTCAGGAATACTAATGCCAGACAAGCTGATATTTCCATATGGTTAGTTTGTCTGAACAGACTTATTTTTCTTTCACCAGCTTAAAAGAAATTGAGAAATTTGTGAGTGACCACCAGTTATCTTATTTTTAAGTTTAGGTTTGTAGTTAAAGGAAATGCGTAAGAGTAGTTTTCAAACAGATGCAGGTAATACCACCAACACTGCCTTACTGATTGCTAACCTAAAGTTTAGAAGATAAGCTTTATAGAGACGTGAAGTCAAACTCCACATGAATTTTTATTTCCCATCATATGTCCATGCAGCACCTAAAGGTGTTCTGCAACCTAGAGTGTGAACATGTCATTTTATACATATGTAATTAGGGCCAGCATCCTTTTATCTATAATCACACCACCCTGAACATTTAGAAACTAAGAACTGGACCCATTTATCTTTGGAGAGGAGATGGTCTTGGAAAACCAGGTGCCAGCTTCTGCCACCCCAGCTCTGAGAAGGGCTCCAGGGAAATCAGTGCAATCTCTCAGAGCACTTTTGTTCTCTCCCCACACACTAATCCAGACTGCACAATACAGCACCACAGAACATAGACCAGTTGAAAGCTGCCATCATGAAATTATTGAAAAAACCTCTCAACACAGATTAGAAGACTGCAAAAATCAGAAAAACACCTCTAAACTCAACTGCTTTGCACTTGCCACTTTCGCAACAGATTGTTTTTCCTGCAGGATGATCTTTCCACATTTTATGTTCAGGCTATGCAGGTGGACTCTATTCACCTGGCAAGCAGCTGCCTGGCTGTTTTCTAGGCTTGAAATTCAGGCTGCACAACACTGTTTAGTTAGAGGAAGTCAGGAAGCTACACAGCAAGCTGCTGGAGGAGTACGTATGCATGGGGCCAACTCCGACGTGAAGAGATGTCACACACAACAGGAAGCCACTGCAAAGCACACCATCATTCTGTCCTTACTGCCCTGCGGAGGCCAGAGCCTTGTGCGACACACTTAGAAAGCACCAAGAACTTCCTTTAGTCTTTTACAGAGAATGTAGAGACAACATTCAAGTCCCTCCATAATTATGCGACGGAGAAGAACAAGGGCAATTTGATCCTCCTGCTACACCTTTCCAGTGAACGCATCCAAAGTCTTCATAGCACCAGCTACCACAAGGAGGATCAGGGGATTTTAAAGCTAATCACAGCCAACACTCCCCAAAATCTCAGCCATCTCTTGCCATACTTCCAGGAAAGATCTCTTTGGCTTTGTTCTAAAGCATTATTTTTATTGAAATTCCAACCAGAAAAAAGCAGAGGGGGGCCCTGCTTCATCCTCAGTAATCCTGTCATGAGAAAAAGGAGTCAGCTTAACAACAAACAATTTCCAAGCACGCTCTTCCTGTAATCTCAGCAATAAAAATGGTACTTTAGTGTATTCTGATGTACTGTCTTAAATATCTATACCTATTTTAGAAAGCTTATGATGTTCAGCTATAGTCTTCAAACACTTATAGAACCAATTCACATTTAAGTGAATGCATCCAGACTGAAATACGGTGTATGGTCTGAGGACCCTCTTTATACATAGCAGTTCTCAACTTGTGAGCTATGATTAATAATCAATGTCCATCCCCACCTTGAATAGTGAATTATCCCAGCTCTGCTACAAACAGACAGTGCCAAGTTCTGTTTCTGGGAAAACAGACTTTGCCTCTGTCTGGATAGCAATATTATTTTAGGAACTAGTGTGCCAATCCAACTGCCTGCTGTTGTCCTCTTAGCTGTCTTGCTCATAGCTTAGCAGCAGATGTTGGGAACTCTCCTAAAACAGTTTCCAGAGGAACCTTCCCCACCCCCCAGTGTAATTGTTGCAATCACCCATCTCCTATGGCTTTAACCTGAGGAGGAACAAAGGAATTTCTGTATCGCTGTCCTCTGAAGTAACCTATTTTGGGGAAGGATCTTAAAGCTTGAAAACAATCTATTCTAGAAGCCACATTAGCTTGACAACTCTGCTCTACTAGTGATCAAAAGCATCCTTAAAACTAGGTTACTGCATACAGCTATGTGATCACTTTCCTGAGAAATATTCCCAAGGAATTAAAAAAAACATGCTAACTGGTAGCACAGGTTATATTCAAGAAAAACACAGTTTACATTTTTTCTTTAATATAACCTGTGCTACCAGTTTGCATGTAAAGGTGTCCTTTACACCTAAATTAGAAATTACTTTTTACTCAGTTATGTGAAGAAAAAGGCATCAAAATGTCATAATTTTGAAAGACTTGTTTGCTTTCAAACACCAGTTCCAAGTCAGTTGTCCCATCTTTAAACAGGTCTCTTCCCTGCCCAGTTTACTTCTGCTGGTAACTCCTTTGTAGACACTTTGATCAGCACTAATAAGTTCCATGTATGGAGGCTCATATTAACTAATAAAAAGAGCCAGCCTTGAAAAAGAAATTTTAACATGTGCCGTAAGCTATGCCTAGGCTGCTTGTTTTATCCATAGTGCTAACTCACTGCAGGGAATGAAGAAGGGGCTGCAGGACAAGCAAGCAAAGGAATAACACTAGCATAATAGAGAAATTCATAGTTGCTTTAGAGAATTTCGACTATGTCAAATGGTCCTGCCTTCACATGTTTGATGAACTTTCACCAGATTCTGCAGTTTTAAATATCTGAATCCTTGTAGGATACATCAGAAATACAACAAAATTAAGATGTACTGGATTTATTTCCTGGACACTGTAAGCAAATATAAGTAAAGTAGTCAAGTGTCAATAGCATTAGTCACTTTAACATCAAGAGCAGCCTTTCAGGCTCAGAAATCACATAGAAAAGAAACTTGTGGATATGTAGATTTTTGCTTCACAAAAAACCCACAACACATTACAGCCTTCAGAAGCAGTCAATATATACTACTACATTTTTACTTTCTTAAGGAAAAAATATTAAAAAGGTATTCTGGACGCAATGCTTAAATACCACCACCATGCTATTTCCCCAGGAGAATCAGGGTGTGATTGGTTCCATGACAGCAGTTTAAAAAGTTAACCAACCTTCACCATTGGCTCAAGTGAAAGATATGCAACAGGTGTGGCTTTAAAATATTACTATTTCATCCTAACAAGCTCAAAGAAACACCAGTGTTAGTGAAGTTGGTCAGTAAGTGGCTCCTAATTTCAATGCCAGCTGACCACTTCATTTGCAGCTGTCTGTTTTACATTCCCAACACTCCCTCACAATCTTCCATATTCCCAAACCCATAGAATCCACTGCAGCATTTCTTTGCCTCTGGATGGTACAAAAATTCAGAATTCATCTCATATGTGAAGCAAAAGCTAGGTGCTTCAGAAGTCTTATTGTTGACTGTAAATTCCACAAATCAGCTACTTTCTTCAAAAAACAATGTCAGGATTTGAGCCCCTCTCGCTGTCTCTCTCACTTAAGTCAGAATTGGGAGGCTGCAGAAAACAAAGCAAAAATAAGCTTCTGAAAACCAGGAAACATAGCACAGGGATGCTATCTTCATGTTAAGCAACAAGGACAGAGGGCACATGTAAGACTACATTTTCTACATAATTATTGAACCGTTAAGCAAGAAAAAACATTTTTCAGATAATACCTTCTAAAACTCCAATGGCACAGCAGGCTGGAAAGCAAGGGTTGACAGGGGCATGAGCCTTCTCTCTGCACTGGAAGCAACTGCTGCGTTTCTCCTAAGACTCTAAAGCACTTGCATGGTACTAGCACCCCAGGAAAGAATCTCTGAATCAGGACTTCAGGAAGTTGGTCTTAAAACCTTACTTCAGCCAGTAATCTGCCAGATTACTTTTCATCAACATTCAACACGGCTTTGGTTGTGCACTATTGTTTCCTCTAACATAAAGCAGTGATAAAATTTACTTCCTCTGCAGAAATTCAGGACCTCCCATTACAGCTAAGATTCAAGTGTTAAGTACTGTTTCACACATAGTATCAAAAGCAAGTTTACATAATAACAAATGTAACCACTACTATTTATGTCAACAAAGAAATTCTGTTCAAGAAGAAAATAAGTTATCAAACAGGAAGTTGTCTGATGCTGTATCAAACCCTTCTACAGTACTGAGATGAATATACAAAAATCTCGAAAGAGAAAATAGAGGTATACTGTTAGAGATGCATCTCTTAGGTGCCCCCTTCCTCCCAACTACAAACAGCCTTTGTCAGGGCACACATGAAAGCTATATTCACTATGCAAAGCTAAAATGAATGAAAGCTAGAGCTGCTGAGACTGATGGGAGGCACCTATCCTTTCTCCTCTTGCATATACTGGAAGAAAAAAAAAAACAACAGGTGCACCCATACACTGAGTGATCTCATATGCCTCAGTTCATCATTGCATGGTGCAGACCATGTCAGCAGTAGAACAGGGAAACTGCCAGCAAGAAGATGAGATACAGCAGTGCTCTGCGTGTTCAACAACAGGTAAGCAAAAGCACAGTGCAAGATGGAATCTTCTGGGGAATACTGAATGGGTTATGACATGCAACAAATGAGGACTACAGTTGTACCTGGGGACTACTGCATATAGGCAGGTGATCTCCATTACTACTCATCCTTCAAGCAAGATAAGACCCTATTACAGTTGCCACATTACCCAAATGTTGGCATGGAAGCAGAATTCAACCTGTGATATGGATGTACCCAGTTACAGCTCAGGATGGACACAGCCAGTTCTGCATTAGTTTTCAGATATGTGTACTCTAGAGGAACATAAGACATCACAAAGGAATCCTAAACTCAATGCTTCCCTTCCCCCAGCTTTTTTTTAAATTTTAAAAATACAGGCAACCCAGGTCAGCATTATCCCAAACCTGCCCCAGCTAAACTGTTACCAGTTATATCAGGCATTTTACAAAAGCAACTGAAACTAGTGACTTGTGTTTCCCTACTTTGGATTCCAATACTCTGTACTCTTAGTACTGAAACGGCTTTTTAAATAATGAAGATAGACTATGAATATGCCAGTTGACTATTCACTACATGGCATGGATTGGTTTGTTAAAGGCTTGGATTTTAGCTATCACTAGTTACAAAGTATTTATTTCAACAGAACAATCCATGCTAACAAGGAAGAAACTGTTCCATTAGAAGATGACTTATATAAATGGATACTCATGCTCTGTTTCTTCACTGACTGCTTCTTGTGCTCCATTTGAGTCAAAACTGCAAGGGAGAGCATAAAGACGGATCCTAAATTCTACCAAATTCACTACATATTTTAGAAAAGTGAACTCACATGCCAACATTTAGTTTCAGGATACACAGGGATTATACGATTAGAATCCCACTGGCTTGCTTGGAGGATTCAGTAAGATAACTACAATTACTTAAAGGGCTAGTGTCAAAAGGACCTCTGTACTTATTTAGCCTCTGCTCTAGATTACTGACCCACTTATGAAGAGCTAAGCACCCCTGCTGCACGATGCCAACACCCACTCCATCTGTTTGCTTCTGCTTTCTCAGAACCTCTATTAGTCTGGGTAAGAAGTTGCATTAATTACCACATGAGCAGCTTTTGCATAGTACACACAGTATCAGCCTCACTTAGTATGTAGTCACCTTGACAAACAGCGCTGAAACAGAACAATCCTAATCACACCAGGATTATCAATGACATACCATAAGCATATGCAGATTTCTGAAGAGGCAATTTAATTCAACTGTTGTCCAAGCTGCTCTCAGTTTTGAGAAAAGCTTGTAGGTGTTGCTTCAGGTTTCAAGAATGAAAAACTATACTGGAGTTAAGTACTGTATCAAGCTCTCTGGAAATCTCCAAGGGGACCAGAAACTTGTGAAACCACAACTAAAACTTCTGTTGAGGGAATAACGCAACAGTGGCAAGCAGAAGCATCATACAACACTTGTCAATAACTACACTGAGTTGAACAGTGTTAGTAAGTAAATCTAAAGCTAGTTAAAAGAACCACACACACAAAACCAAACACGAAAACCCTCCCCAAGCAGAACAACATTTGGAAAGTTAGCCCAGCTGTCACATCAGAACTGCATCTCAGCACCTCAAACTTCCTGCTGACTAGGAAGAAAAAAAACAACTTTCAAATTCAGCATTTTATTATTTATCCCTGCTGATCTGCAGATCTTTAAGACATTCATTAAAGTGGGTCTCAAGCAGCAGTTTCATTAACTTACTAAATCCAAGAACAAGAAATCGCCAGAAGTCATTACAGTACTGAGTTGACATTTGTTCTTTCTTGGGAACCCAGACTACCGCTGTCAAAGTGAAATAATATCAACAGTCTGAAAGCCAACTATGAAACTCAAGAATTCTGTACAGCACTGCTGGCAACCCTGATATCATCTCACCCCTTAATACCAAAGACATTTCTTAGTTTAAAATTAAACCTTGTATAATAGTCAACATCACTTGAAGAGCTCTCTAGCTACCAGCTTACTCCTAAGGTAGTCAAGTAAAACATAGGTCCGGTCTTTTACAGCTAACTGGAAGATAGATGAGAACAGTTTTGTCACAGTGCAGCAAAAACTGCTGGTCATACCATGGAGGCTATACAGAGTAAAACAGAGCTTCGTATTCTGTTTTAAAGAGTTATTTACTATGTCTACTTTAACACAAAAGGTCATGAAAGCAGGAGGACATACTCAAAGTAGACTAGGAAAAAAATTGTGTATTAGTATACTGTTTGTATCTTCTAACATCATCTTCAAAATTAAATTTAGACAACTACTCTTCTGAAGTAGCAATATTTACTGCCCCAGTACCCCTCCAGGAGAGCTCTAAGAAGTCTAAGAGCTCTAAAAGAGCTCTAAAAGTTAGATACACATTTTATATCAAGTGAATCTCTGTATGGCATATTAGCTTCTGCCATATGAAAAGCCTTCCAATTAAGCATTTAGTCTTCATCATGGTAAAGACTTGCTAAATACATACAATCATCTCATGTGAAGTCAAGAAATACATATCCCTACAGGTTCCAATCTTAGTCCACTGATACACACTAAGACAAAAAAGCTCTAATACTTTACTTCTAATTGTTTTCCAGGTGGCGAAAGGAAGAAAGCAGAAGGGAACACCAGAGAATTTTGGGACTGCTCTAGGGAAGAAAATACAAGCAGAGGGCAGCATTAGAAACAAAAGGTGGAATAGAAAAAAAAAAAGAGAGAACAGAATTAAAGTAGGCATTCGTTCAGAGCATACTCATGATTTTTCCAGGAAAGCTGTGTCAAATCTAAAAGAAAATGCCAAAACCATTATCAGATACACATTTGATATATGGAAATCATTGCTGATACCATCTAGTCTGCGCTGTGATTAATACAAAGTTTAAAAGTAGCTGGGATTAATGCGCAAATACAGAAATTAAGGTCGTAAACCAGATGCAGTTTCTCTTCCCTAGAAATTAGTTTAAGTGTCAAGGGGCTAAGCGCCCAGAATAGTCCTGTGCCACCAGATCCTCTAACTTTTTCATAGAAAAACACACCTTGTGAAAGTGATTGGATACTTATGTCTCACATAATGAGCTTACACATGCACCTTACTGGGAACTCTGTACACCACGAATTGAGAGCACACTGCATTATACTTACAAACATAACCCTTGCCTCTTGCACAGCAGTTGCTATGAATTAAGTTGAGAAAGTCAAAGGGGTAGAATGTAAGTTGTTCACCTAAATGTATATACATATCAGGAGCAGAAGAGCAGTTCTAGAAATACTCAAGTTATTAAATAAAAAGCACTTTCATTAACCAATAACAAATAATAAATGCAGTAAATAAACTGGTCTTCAGACAACCTGCCTCCAAAGACAAAAATTTCCCTTCAAAAGGGAGAATGGATGCAGCTTGTACAACTTAAATGAAACTACCATATACAATTGAAAATAATTAGGTGACTGAAGTGTTGACCAAGGAAAAACTAGTCTTTTTTTTTTTTCCTTTTTTAAAGTAGAAGTGTAGATTCAAGTAAGCCCCTCCGATTATAGACAGGGTTATTACATAAAAGCATAAGGCAGTGCTACAAACTAAGAGCTGTGCTAAGCACCACCAGAATACATACAAATTGGAATCTACATAGTAATGAAAATTGAAATGTAAAGTTATTATTAGAAATTGTGACTTTATAAAAGCATGTGATTCAGTTGTAGGCAAGCACTATATAAAACCAAAATAGGTTTTAAACAATTTTTTAAAGAATCAAAAGCATGCAACTGATTTTTTAGCAATTTGTTTGCAGGATAGCCTAAACATCCATTGAGTCTTTTCTTAACTGGTTGTAATGACTTCAAACACAACAGCACTTACCTTGGTATCGTCACACATTTTGTATTGCAATTCTGAGTGGTAATTGCCTTCTCAAGCTCATCCAGCTGTCCTGTTTTCTTTAGCTTCTTGACCAAGCTTTTCACTGCTTTTTCACACCACTTTTCCTCCTGACCATTCTGCTCACCGCCACCAGCCCCTCCAGAGCCACCAGCAGATTTTTTCCACCCCAGAAGTCTCTTCACAACTGGTGGAGTGAATGGCAATATGGATGACATGACTTTCACCAGACAGAACACTCAGCAAGCAATAAATTAGAGACTCCCGTCTGATCCCTAAAAACACAAACCAAAACAGACACATTAGCACTGAGGTTTCACATGAAACAAACACCTTGCTTAGGACCTTTCCTTACCAAATGCCATAGGACACTGTATCCCAAAACAAGTCAGATAATAGTTCAGAAGTAGTCTGGATCATGGTTAAGTACTTCATCAATAAAGTTCAAATGCAAGTTTGCTGCAGACTCTTCAACAGTTTAGCACAGACTATGGTTACTGTTGGATTAGACACTCAGTTTTTTCCTCAAGTCTTTCCTAGCTAAAGTCAACTCCAGAAAAATAAAGAAGTTAACTTGAGTCTAGCTTTGCAGCTAGGCTGGCTGGTTTTAGTCATTTATTAAAATTTTCCACAAGTGATTGACAAATTGCATACACATATATATGCATGTTCTGCCCGTCTCCAAATTAATTTAGCAAGCAAAATTGTGTTTGAAATGTCATGTAGTCATTACACCTTGACAGAAGTCTTCCAACAGTCAGCCATTTCACAAGCCTTTTCTCTTTTTGTTTCTCATGTTTTAAATAACTACCAATTTTTGTTCCTCTGGGGACATCGATTTCAAATTCACTTATAAATTTGGTAATAAGCTTATTCCCATCTTTCAGTCTAGAGTTCAATGGCCTACAGATAATGAATCTTCTCAACTGGCAAGTCTTCCAAATTCATTAAAGGATTTTTAAAATCTTAGTTTGCAGGCACCGGAGTAGTAGAACTGTCTGTTTTTAATTTTGATAGCCTTTCTTCAGTATCAACTACCTGATCAGGATGTTTATGTAAAAAGAAAGTTAGAAGGATTGCCAAAATTTGGGCTATGTTTAGCATTCACTGCAATTTGCACTTCAAGTCATTTAAAAGAGAAATGATAGCAGTTTCAAAAAAAAAAAATCTTGTTTTTGCAGCTTCTATTAGGCTAGTTTTAGGTATTAAAACATAAGCCCCAAGTCAACCGTATTATTTCAGGCAGACAGCTGTTAGAAATTGCTTGAGGACATAATGGTCCTATGGATAGAAGTATGGCATTGAAGTCAAAACCAACCTTATTTCCAGGCAACAAACAGGTATTTGAACTCCAGAAAGTTACCTTATTTCCAAGCTGTGTAAGTTAGTTCAGTTAGCTGAAAACACCTTGTTTCAGCTAAGAGCTAACACTACCTTCAGGCTACTCAATTTGAGCTTTCAAGTCAGCTTACATGCCTCTCCATCCTGTACAGGCACACTCTTCACTTCTATCCAAAATATACCAACTTCATCTTACTGAAACTTCCCATCTACAAAACAGCATGGTTGATTTGGCATACTTCAGGCTACAGTGTTCATGGCTAATTCATGCCTTGTCATGTCTTTGCAGTTTCAGTGAGGACCAACAAGTCAACAAACACTAGATCATATTCTACAGGTAACTTTAATTCATAACTTTTCAGCTTCCACAAAACAGAACATTCAGTAGGAATGACATTTCAGTTTCAACTAAATTATACCTCCATAAACTAGCTTCTGAGAGCACCTAAGATTACAACTGAAGCAAGAATTGTAGTTTTCTGGGGTCAAGGAGACAGAGGTTCCAACTAATGGACACAAGATTAACACTGGTAACTTCATGCAAGTCATTCAAAATAATCTATCCTAAATCACAGAAACATAGAACGGTTTGGGTTGGAAGGGGACCTTTAAAAATCATCTAATCCAACCCCTCTGCCATGGGCAGGGACATCTTTCACTAGATCAGGCTGCTCAAAGCCCCATCCAGGCTGACCTTCAACACTTCCAATGATGGGGCATCCACAACTGCTCTGAGCAACCTGTTCCAGTGCCTCACCACCCTCATTGTAAAAAACTTCTTCCTTATATCCAATCTAAATCTACTCTCATACAGTCTAAAATTGTTGCTCCTTGTCCTGTCAGTAGAGGCCTTGGTAAAAAAAAAAAATCAAAGCATTCATATTCACACAAGACTAATATGAAAAGAACTTTTATTCTTTCAATAATGTTGAATTATTACAGAATTGTCTCCACTATTTCAGACTGCAGGTTTTGCACTAGAGCCCTGGCTGCAGCAAACAAGAAAAATAAACTCAGTATCCAACATTTTCAAATTAAACACTGACTAGGACACTCAGGGTAGAGTTGCATAGGGAGCCAAACCAATGCAACAAGTTCCTGCCACGGGAAGCCCAGGTCTCCTTCCTTTCTTTCCTGTGGCACCACCACCACCTCAGCACCAGTGCTAATACCTTTCCACAAAGGCTCGGCTAGATAACCAAGTAAAAACTGATCAAGTGTGGTTTTTTGCTGAGTTGGTTCTCTTTCAGGTCAACAAGTTGCACCAGCTCACACACTGTACTCTAAGTACTCGAGCTGTTGTCAGGTAAGTTACAGGAGTGTGGATGGAGGACTCCAGCCCCAGCCTTCAACAGCAGTTTTAGCGTTGACTGCATCGCTGGAAATGCAACCCGGGCATGTACTTTAATTTAGATCATTTATTTTGGTGGCAAAGCCAAATTAAGAAGCCTTACTCCCTTTTCCACATGTTTGGAACTGTTTGCAGGCCTGGGAGTGAAACACATTAGACCCCTAATGCAGTACACTGAGTAGCTCCAGAGATGAAACAGGAGGCTTGCATGGCCTCTGCTGTTTTAAGAAACACACTAGGTTTCTGAAACAGGGAACTGCAGTCACTCTGAGCTTTTATAAAAAGACTTCAACTTTTGAGCAAGGCCAACATTAGATGCTTCAGAGGCATACGCAAGAAATTGAAAAAGATGAAACCAAAGCTATTTTGCTTCAAGATCACATTTTAAACACCAGCAATTGATGGTGTAATATCTGAACATTAAATTCAGTGCTGACAGATACAGGCAACCAAGTACCACTATCATGGCTTATCCACACACCAATTCTTCTCCCGTTTATGGAGCTCACTGACACATAATATACGTATTTCCTGTTCTTTAACTTCAAATTTGACACCTTTCAGTGCCCCAGAATACTCCTTTGATTGTCAGCCTTATAAAACACACACTTCAGCAGGGTCTCATTTACCACCAAGGTAAATTGCCTATTCTTCCAGGCCCTCTAAACATTCTCAATGCTTTTATCTCGTTTTTCAGCTTTACAATACTCCTTGTGATGAGGTGTCCAATTTTACAGTATTCTCTCCCTTAAGACATAACACTGATCTATATAGCATTTTCTGTATTCTCTGGTGCTCTCTTATTTTTTTAAACTAAGAATTGTCTTTCTGCTTCAGATGCACATTGAGTGATTTAAGTCTTGCAGCAGGAAAGAATTTAGAAACCCCATACATTTCAGTTTATATTTGAACTCTCATACTACTCTGACATACTCAGAAGCAAAAAAAAAAAATCTTCCTTTTCCCATTTCCAAAAGACTGTAAGCTCAGACCTAACTAATCAGAAATTTCCAGATATTATACTTAGTTTTAACCAGTTCCCTTACAGATGTGTGCTCATCCAGCTTCTGTAGCAGCTGTGACAAAGCACAGATTGATCAGCTACCCCTGTGAAAATAAGCTTTTTTAAAAAACAAACAAACAAAACACAAAGGAACATGCTTAAAGAGCCCTTTAATACAATGATTATTGCAGCTTAGCAGCTATTTAAAAAAAAAAAACCCAAACCACAACATATACCACAGCTGCAGACTAAGAGTCTGGGAGGCTTAAACTTCTTCCTTCTAGCTATTGTTTTGCCATGTCAGGGATTTGCCAGGAGTATCAATAAGAACTTCACTAAGTTATTCTGGTAGTGGCCCTCTATCTTTCAAAGGCTGAGCAGAGAGAATGTGACACAAGTAGGACAGGACTTCATTCAGCCTAATACTTCAGCTGATTGTGATGAGTACTCATAGGAGAATACTTCAGCCAGCTTAATTTATGCAAAAGTGGCACTCTGCTCCAAGCGTAGAGGAGGCCCTGCAAAGCGCAAGGCATGGTTAGGTTGAATTATGAGCAATTTGGATAAATGCAACTTATGCAAGGATAAAGCAGCAATAAAGAAATTAGTAAGAAACTCCCTACTGGGTCAGAGAGTGGTGCATCTAGCTTAGTGCTCCATCTCCAAAGGTGGCAAAAGGACATGCTACTCAAGGAAAGCATATGAACCTGGTTGTTTTATTTAGCTCATTCTCCTCATAATTCTCCAGCATCTTAAACTGTTACGGCAGGAAATTAAAAACTACATTCCTACCTATTCCCTTTAGCAGCCATTTATGGACCTGTTGTCCACAAATTCATCTAACCACTTTTTCAATCTGCCTCCACAACCTCTTGTGGCAGACAGCACCAGAATTTAACTGCCCACTATTTAAAGAAGTATTTTTAGCTATTTTAATTCATTCTCTTCCTAGTTTCAGTAAGTGCCTCTTGTTCTACCACTGCAAGCTTCACTGAAGAACTGTTCGTATTCATCTCATCCGCAAGCTTCACAATTCTGTACATTTGAATCACGTCCCTCCCTCAAATAGAGGACTATCAGCCTTTTGTCACAAAGAAAGTATCTGAACACAGCTCATACAGTTTGGGAAGCTACTCTGGACAGATGCCAAGCCTGAGAGCTTTACTACTACAACTAAATTATAAGTACTTGAAGACATTGCATAAGGACTGATCTAAAGACCACAGAAAAATTGTATCAGGCTATGGTTATCTTTTCACTTATCTTTTTGGTCATGCTATCCTAAAGCTCTCAACATTATAATTATAAAGTACAAAGACAGAAATCTACACCTCATGAGGAATCTGGAGATAGAAGGCAGACAGCAAGTTATCTACTGCTGAACATCTGGCAGGAGCTCAAATAAAAATGAGGAGCCCTACATTTGCATTGGGTTCTAACTGTACCCACCTAGGCAGTCTCCGACACCATGTTTATACTAATGGGCTTAGGAGTCACTGTTGCAGCTCTTTTTTGACCAGCAAATCCCATTTCCATTCATCGCCTGTAACTTTTACATTCAAATTGACACAGTAATATTAGTAGTTTTGATCATTGTTCCTAACAAATCATCTTCTCATACACTGTCACTGCTGACACTAGCCTTTTACTAAAAACATTCCTCTAGTCTTTTTCCTTGTACACTTTCTTCATCCACAAAAAAATATAAAATGCTTTTTCACCAAATGCACCCAGAAAACAACCTTTGCCAATGCTGCAAGAAACTTTTCCACATTGCTAAAATGGCCGCAGATTCAATACATGCTAAATATGTAATATCCCTTCTTCCCTGCGATATAGTTTTTGTGATTTCCTTGTAGTCCAAGCCAGCCATCTCCAAAAACTGAGTACTAGTTTATGGCCTTTGCTTTTAAGGACCTTAAATGTGCTTTGCCATTGACTATTCTTTGCGCCATCTCCCCTTTGCTCACTCTTTGCTACCAAGGCCCAACATCATAGCCCAAATCTGATCTTTTACCTTCCTGTATACTATTCCCACTACAACACACCAACACATTGGGACTCTAACTGCAGGGAGATTTTTCAAAACCCCCTTCTGAGCTCAACTACTGTTGAGCTATTAGTATCAAGGCAGCAGTGCAATACATAGCAGCAAACTTCCACTATTTTATCCCTTTCCATGTTCTCTGGATTGTGCCTTAAAATTGCAGCTTTCAATACTCAAGGAGTACTCACTCTGTTGCCCAGAGAGGTACAAGCGTTTCTTTAGATTGCTGGAACACAGGGAGCACATGCTGTTATTCCCAACAGATTAATACTGGAAAGTTTACAAATTGCCTAACATTGGTGGTATTTGTTTCATCTCTGCCCCCGTAGTATATCTCTGCTTCCTGATGCACACATGTTTCTATAGTTGGTCAAACACTGTCATAGTTGGCAACTTTTAAAGTCACAGTTTGAGTCATGTCTGCTATTATTCCATTCTACTGTGGTTCTCTGGAACAAGTATTAAATATTAAGCCTATGATCCCAGCAATAACTAAGCATAAAAGATGAAGAAAACCTTAAGGGCAGCATGCTAGCAGACTAAAATCTTCAAGGGAAATTTTCCTTTCCTGAGTGTCTGGAACATACTATAAACACACTGGTGCTACCAAAAATATCAAGTGATTTCTGGCTAATTTATTCTAAAGCCTTATGCAACATATTTCATATCAGTCTGCTTATTCATCTTAAACGTGAAATAAAGAAATCTGATCTCTCCTGGTTTTACTAGAAGTATTCTGGCTTAGAGGAATTTCATTTGCGAGAGCTCTTCTGGAATAAAGACGACAGAAGTTAAGCTCCTGAGGAAAGAAGATCGAGGAAAATAATTTGCGGTATTTGAGAGAGAGTCTACAAGCTCATTTCCTCCCTATTTTAGTCCCATTTTTGTGATTTTTTTTAAAAGGCAATGTTTTTTTTCATTAATCCTGGAATTTGTACAAGATTCTTTATCAATTTCACCAAGTGCACAATGTTTCAGATCTTTCAGAAGGTGAGGGAATATCCACCCTTTCCCTTCAGATGTACCCCTGTGATATTACTGGCTTCACGATAAGGTAACATTAATTGAAGCACAGTCTATTTAAGGTGGTTTCAAGACCTTACGCTAGGCTAAACAATATTGAGAGCTGAAGTTTTAAAGGGCATAGTTTATGCAGTACTGCATATGTCTCCTATATTAATCCAAAGTCATTAAGACTTAGAGAAATAATAAAGCAAGTATTTCATCTTGCATTGAACAGAAGCAAAACAAAACTATTTTATGACCTGCTTCTGGATCCTTTAGGCCCTGTTAGTCCAAACAAGGAGACAGTTTATTCTCAGCGGAATCTGGGAAAGTTCTCCCCAATGTTAGTGATCCCAACCTGCAAGAAACCTGAATTTTGTATGAAGTTCAAACTAAAATTAAAGCCAGTCTTTTCCCTTTCAGAGAGAATACACTCTAGCTAAAGAACTCAGTGGAACAGACAAGAGAAGACATTTCACTACTTCTGTTGCACCCACAACCCCTCAAAAAACTGCCGTTTGGGATTCCAGAAGGGCTAATTCTTTCTTCTTCCGCTACAAATGCATATTAAAAGACAACTGGTTTTGTCATACTCAAACCTGCTGCCACATACACACTTTTCTGAAGAACACGAGAAACTGAGATGGTACCCATCCTTCTCTCCTCATATTCAGGTCAGAGTGGGACAGCTTCAAGTACTCCCTTACTGGTTTTTAGGTGTTTGGGTTTTTTTTGCTTTGGGGAAGGTGGGGGTGGCGAGCTGGGGGAAGGGGAATCCAGCTCTACTGAGCAATGCCCTCAGATCCACCCCCCAGTTCAGCTTTTCAGCCAATTAGGCCAGCAGTGGGGAGTGGTTCTAAAGAGCTCCCTCCCAAGGGGCTCCATCTGGCCTGCAGCTCCATCTGGCCAGCTCACAGACCAAAGCTTCGAGACATAAAAAGCCAAGGTCCTGGTTCAGCTTTGACACAAGCCGATGAACTTCAGGGTGGACTGCATATGATCTGGGGGGACAGGACCAAAGAAAATTCCTCCTCTGGGTCAGCTTTAGAATGAGGATTTTGTAACGTGCCTATATACAGAATCAATTTACACATTAATTTTTAGGTTTATTTTGCTCTAGTATTGCAACGCATCTTGAAACTCTGCATAACTGTATCATCTTTATACAGCTCACTGAAAACAGAATTACCCACCTACTTTGAAAGTAGACTTTTTTCCTCTCACTCATTTAATGAAGTTTGATTATGAATCAAATGCGAAAAAACTCATATTTCTCATACACAAAGCTAAAATAAGCATGATCATGATGTTATGAAAGCTTCAGAAGCTGGATTTTTCTTCAATTACTAAGGACTGCTGTAAATTACAGACAAATGTAGTAATGAAAAGCTATATTGCTATTAGAAAATTAGCACACTGTAACACACGCATTCATAGTATACTAAAATTGCACACAACTGGAGACATGAGAAAGAACAAGAGATGTTAATTTTACTGACCTTTGATTAAACTACTAATAGGACCAATGTATTTTAGCAACTCTCCTAGAATTACAAAAGAGGAAAATTACCACAACTGCAGTCGGCCAATCCACCTGTCTCTGCAAAGCAGCAAACTCCTTCCACTTATTTAGTATTATGAACAGCCTCACAGTATTGCTCCTTAAAACTAAAAGACCTTAATGGCCCCACAAAAGCACTGAATGAGCACTCCAAACCACAGCAGTTCAAGCCCTTCTCACCTCATTCATTTTGACTAAAATTTTCCATGTGAAGCAGGCAAGTGCCAGTTTCATTATTTTAGAAAATAAATACTCCTGGGCTAAATTTGACAGGAATATTCAGGATTATCAGGTGCCTAGGTACTTGTTTCAGTTTTCATCTGTATAGCTTAGCAGCTTCTCCACTTTGTTAAACCACAAACAATTGCATCTAACAATTAGTTAATGAAAGTTCACTTTCAATACAGGCCTAAACTAAGTGTTCTTCAAACAGGTCAGCCCCCCCACCTCCTTGATAAGCAGAGTTCACCCTGCACTGAAGAGTGTCTTATGTTAAGCTCGTATGGCTCCAGTGTAATTAAATCAAGCTTGAGCCCCAGACTAAACTGATAGGAGACCTAGGAACTCCTCTCTGGCAGTCTCTTCTTGGTCTTAGTTCACACTATGGCTGTCAAACACACATAATCATAATAAAATGTCATCTGGAAGGAGGCCTTACTGTTTGTAACACAGTTTCTCTACTGAAAGTGGAGAGCAACGTTTTAGGAAGGTTTTCCACAGTAGCCAATTTCTTCTAGCCCAGAGAGTATTGAACACAGGGCTGCCTGTACTCTCCATTCTATTACAAAAAACTAATCCCATCGCATGACCTGCAGCAATTCAGTTTAACAAATCAACAATTACAAATATTTTGGCAAAGTAAGCTTAGGTATTGTTTGCCTCTCGGCACAGTTCACAACCAGTTTGTGGCTTTATGATAAAAGTCATTAAATCCAATCTGAAAAGCAGAATTTACAGCTCACTTAGCAAGTCAGGCCCATAAATGGATGCTTTCAATTACAGGGCATTTACATGCACAATCATTAAGGCAGTGTTGAATACGTTTGAAAACTCTAGAATACTTTTTATAATAATTAAAACTTTGCGTACTGTTCTTTATATAAACAAAACTTAGGAATTCTCTTCGGTCTCAAGCAGAGCTTAGATTCATCGTTATCCAGAACCTACTACAAAGCCTGTTCTCCCAGTACTTTTGTGGGAAAGGGATTAGACAGATGGAAACAAGTTTTGTTTTTTAAAGTTGCTCTCAGTAGCTGAGATTTTTTTTTGAGCTCCAATAAACTCAATTATATCAACTGGTGCTCAACACTTCAGAAAGATCAAGTGGAACAGGAAGATGGAGGAGGACCCAGGAGGGCCTTTCATTTGGAGATTCACAGCGTAATTCAAGCTTATTTGATTTTGTTCATGAATCTAGCTTCTGGGTGGAGGAAAAGAAGAGATCAGTTAAGAGACCAATTTTTTTAACCTCATTTTTTCAATTGTGTTCTCCTTTTTATCATGAAACAGAACCTCAGGAAAGCTGACAGATGCTTCTTCAAGATTATATTATAGACACCCAGTTTCTTCCATAAAGAAAACTGTACCTTCGAATGCTTTTGTTTGTTTCAGTGACTGTCAGTATAGTCCAAGTCTGACCCACACAGCTGCAGAACAACAATCAATTACCAAGTTACTCTATTAAACAGCCCAATATATTGTTAAATATGTGCTTAGACTCATCTTTAAGTTTAAAACACCTTAAATGAGATCTTCCCCTTCCTCTTTTTAAAGGCATTTGTAACTAATGCTATCTTTCATCCTGACAGTGCTAAGCAAACAGGGGGAAGGGGCTTCAAAAACCTCCCCTTTACTTACATTTGCATGCCCCTCTAATTCACCACAGTTTGAAAACGTTAAAGTTTTAGAGCTACGCCTCACAACAAACACACACACAAATAATCTACTCGCACATCACGCAAGCTTCAACACTGTGATAAAGCATAGGAAAGTCTAAACAGCAACCTTGTTCTGCTAAAAAAGCCTTTCACCTTAACAACAATTTGGGGTAGGGGGTCGGTCTGGAGAACAGAGCAAAGACTAATCAGCCTCTCACTACAGAGTCCAGCCCCCACAGAAATAATGTCATGAATCAGTATGAAAGTACAGCTCTCCAGGCTAAGAAAGGAACACTTAAGAACCGACAAACCTGCTGTTATGTGCGGTCTCCTAATAAGCTGTCATTATAAACTTCTTGCTACAGATGGAATCTGACTCGTTTACAACCATGAACTGTGATAACAGGAGCTCTGCATGCAATATACACAGGCTGCAGCATTCACTAGCAGCATTTTCAGAAATGCTTGTCTGGTAAACCTAGTAAGCAAAACTTTTTCTTAATGCTATTCACTTGTTTGTAAAGTATTTGAAAAGAGCACAACACACATGTGTTGGTTGGTTGGTTTTTTTAAGTCAAAACCTGTGATGGACAACCAAAAAGCCATGAGACTTGGCTGCGGTCTGAATCCCAGCTGTTCAATTCAACAGCTCTCCAAGACTATCACAAGGGCTCTTCACTCACCCACTTTTTTTCCTTCTTTTATTTCCCCAGAGTGAAGACTAAAAGACTGTACTGCGTCACACTTTTTCTCTTCCCCTCTGCTCCCCACAAAAAAACTACAAATAGGAACTCTACAGCTCTGCAGTAACACCAACCACTTGCATTTATCACAACACAACTTCTCCCATGTGCTTATCTAGGCAGATGAAACACTTAACAGATTATGTTTGTTTACATCTTACAATGCATAGATAACTACAGCATTAAAGGTAGTGCCATGAAGAAAACCACTAATCTCAATTCTCGTGTACATGTCTCATGTAGGCAGTGGGTACTTCACATCCACGGCTCTGCACTAGGAGAGGAACAGACAAAAGGGCACCAGCCCGAAGCGAAGCCTTGCAATCCTAAACACTCTTTTGCAACTTGCTCCTAACTTTCTCCACCACCCCGGCACGAAGTTTTACACACCTGATCTCTGCAAGGAAAAAAAAAAAAAAAGATCGGGCAGAGAGAGAGGGAAGAGAAGGAGGAGAAGCAGAACTTTGGGTTTTTTTGTTTTGTTTTTTTTTAACTCCCCCTCGCTCACCCCTCCACACACAAACAGCGGGGACACAAGCCAGCCCTTCCCACCCTTCACCGCCTCGAGTCGGGGGGCTATTCCGCCCTGTGGGCGGCCGGGGTGGGGGGGAATGTGTGTGTGACAATCACCCCCCTCCCCACACACACACACAGCCCCCCCGCTTCCCCAGCGAACGGCCGGCAGCACCCCCCCACACACACACACCCCCCACCACGGCCGTTTCTTCCCGCCGGGACGAGCAACCCCCCCACACCCCCCCCCCCAAACCCAAACCCCCGGCCGCCTCCGTGGCCCACCGCCGCGTCCCACCACAACAAAGGGGGAGGGAGGGCGTGGGGAGGCGCCCCCCCCCGTGTCCCGTCCACCCCACCCCCCCACCTCCTCCTCCACCGCCGCCGGGACCAGGCCCGTCCCGTTTCCCAGCCCCGTACACAGCCGGCGGGGCACCCCCTTCCCGAGGAGCGGCAGCCCGGCGGTCCCCTCTCCCGCGGCGCGGCCGGGCCGCCCGCCGAAACCGCCCCGGGACCAACCTCTTCCTCGGCGAGCTGCGCGGCCGCCCTCCTCCCTCAGAGCTGCCTTTCCCCCCCTGTGCGCCCGCCCTCCCCGCGCTCATTGGTTCCCGCCGCCCCCCGCCCCCCGGCGGTGGGCGGGGAGGCGGGTTATTGGTTTCTCCGCCCGTCACTTGAGAAACGGCGGGCGAGGATTGGGTAAAAGGCGACGAGGACCGGCCCGAGCCGCCGATTGGCGGATTGGGCCGCCAATCGAGTGCCGGCGGCGGAAGAGAAATGGAAAAAAAAAAAAGACGCGAGGCGAAGGGAGACGGAGACGGGTGGGCGGGGCGGCGTGCCCCGCGCGGCGGGGGCGGGGCGGCGGCGCTCATTGGCCGCGCCGGCTGTCACTCCTGGCCCGGCGCGCCCGCTAGGGGCGGTTGATCGGGAAAGGAGAACGGAGCGGAGGTTTGAGTGACCCGCAGGCGCGCAGCCGCACTGCCGGCGGCCGTAACCTTCCGCGCAGGGCGCGGGTGGGAGCTGAGAAAAAGTAGTGCGCTCCTTCCCGCCAAAAATTACCTCAGGGACCGCGGCCGGCCCGGCGCGGCGGTAGCCCCGGGCCTCCTGCCCTCGAGCGGCCAATAAAGCCGTAACTTCAATCGAAGTTTCAATGCTCCTTGGACAAGGGAGGGCAAAACGTCTTCCCTCAGAGGGCCAGCGCAGGGCAGGAGCCATGGCGGCCCCTCAGCGGGCACGTCGCCGCTCCGTCCCCACAGCCATCGTGAGGGCGGCATGGCCCTGCTCCCCAGCCTCTCACCGGGCCCTGTTTCCCTGATCTCATCCCAAAACGGTTTTAAACTGCCCAAGGCTCCATCTGCAACGGCCTAAGAGCTCCAGGCTAGGACGAGTGCTGCCGTCCTGACGGTCCCCGAGGTGTGACGCTGAGATAAGGCCACCCTGAAGGCTGCTCCTTCTGCATTGGGGCTGCTGGCATCACCACACGGCCTGGGGGCTGCCCCCCTCGAATTCGGTGGCTCTGAAGAGAGCGGTTTTCCCCTCGTGAGGTTGTTGGTTTGGTTTGGTTTTTTTTTTTTTTTTAGCGACCGCCTTCAGTAAACTCTTCACAGCTTTAACCACCTGTGGTGTGGTAATGATGTAATATAACTGAATCCCTGCACCTAGGCGAATGCCCAGGCTCACCACAAGTAAATTAGAGCCTGCTGCCTGCAACTTTGCGGCCGCGGACCTGTCGGTGTGCGAAACCCATCGCTGCTTTGTCTGCAGAGGTCCTTGCGGTGATGCCCGGCAGGTTCCCCGAAGCACGAGTGGGAAGCCACAAGATGGGAGTTCAATAGGGTTTCTTTGGGCGAAAAGGTCTGTTCCTGCTTTGCTGTAAGACTGTTGGAGACAGTCTGGGTTTTCTGCTTCCACTTTTTGATACTTTTCCTTATTCCCCCCTCTATATATCTCAACTGCAGGCCACTTCTCTTATACCTGAGGTCGCATCTCGCCAACATAACAGCTTGCTTTCCAGAGACACGCTCCTTTTCAGACTGAAACGGTTTCTGCGCTTGATGACGTAGGTGTTATGATTCAGTGTCTTGGGCACGTATCCCATCTCAACAGGCTTGGTATTCTCAGGAGCCAGGTGAGGCACCTCTCCCATCATTTAGCCCTTCTGACAGAATGATAGATGCGGACTCGCAGAAATCACCCTCTTGCCTCGTCTGTGCTTGGATTTTCCCAGCTTGAAGCAGACATGTACCTTACTCAGTTGCTTTGTTGTATTTTTCCCCCCAGTTCCATCAGTTTGAGATTCAAGATGGTCATGAAGTAAACGCAAAAGTAGAACAAATAAGATACCCGCTGCAGACAATGCAGAGCTGCTAACAGATTACCATCATGTTTTTGAAAGATAAGGAGGTGTTCCAGGCATGTTGTACCTGGAAACAGATACAGGCTATTCAGCCAGCACAGCACTTGCTTTGTGGAGGTTTCATGGCACTCAGAGAGATTTCTTTTCTATGAACAGCAACTTAATTAAGCTCAGTTTTTCTATGGATTTGTGTCAAACATTCCCTTCACCTCCCCGCGGCAATAAATCCACAGCCCTCTCTCCTCTTCTGTCCCCAAGGCTGACTTCTGATATATCTAAAGCTCCCTTCTATGTCCCCAATCTACTTTTATTGGCTTGCCGTCTGGGCACGGAGCAGCACATGCTATGGCTGGTTCAGGGCTATGCGTGCACTGGCTGGCCAGCTGCCCACAGTTTCTCTACTGCCAAGGAAGCCAAACAGTGCTGATAAGGGCTGCGCTTTCTCTGCCTTTCTCCTGGGCCAAGCACTAACAAGGTTTTTCTTTTCTAATGCAGCCACTGTTTGCCATGAAACTTGATAGACCTTGTATTTCCAAAAGCTCTGCGTCTCTGTTTCTTAGGTTTGGCTGAAATAGGTCAGAAGGTTGACAAGCTTATATTGGGACACTCTGACAAAAAAAGCCAACGTCTGCTTAAACCTCTTGTTTAGGAAAGCAAATTGCAAGTGGCAGGAGAAATAAAGCAAATGGAAGAAGGCTGCATTGGGGCTGCAAATCAGAGAGCCCAGAAGTTACCCGAGAAGCATGGTTGCCGTGGAGAAGCCAGGCAATATGTACATCTGCAACTTAAACACCGCTCTAGAAAGGGCTCCCAGCCACACACCTGCAACTGCAGAAACAGTACTTGATTTGGTAAAAAGAAAGAGCAAAACTCAGTCCCTGACACCAAAGCTGGACATTGCTAGGTCCTATTAACTAAGCCATGTAGCTAAGCACGTTTTCAACATTAGCGGTTAGGTATGGATGGTTGACAGTCCCATTTGGATTTGAACCTGCAGCAGAAGAGCATCAATATCTCTCACAAGGTATGCTAACGTGTGTCATAGGGATCAACATCCTCACAAACAGCGTTCTTGTACAGAGAGACTGAAACAGCACAGTGGTATTTCACAGTCACCTGTCTGCTAGAATGAACAAGGGAAATAATCTAAGATCTAAAGAAAACATGATGCTACAGAGAATACATGTTGACTTCCCAAAGGCTGTGACCAAATCCCCTAAGAGGTAAAAGAAATACAACACAAATCAGATAACTTCAAAGACACCTAGGATTTCTAAATGACCCGACGCTATCAGATACTGCTACGTGAAGGTAGAGACAAGTGTGAAGTGCAATGCCAGGAAGGCAGGGCTTGGAGGCAGAGCAGATAGTTTTTGTGTTGAGGTCATTATTACCAATATGTCAAAATGATCTGTTAAACTGAAGAAAAAAAAAAAAAAAGGAAGAGCTTTGAACAGAGTTGCGATACAAAAAGATCAGCCAGCATGTTCAAGACAGGAAATAACGTATGACAGAAATGACCATAAATCCATGGAGAACTACTGCTAAATGCTCCCAGATTTCTTAGCTCATCCTATTGAAGCACTAGCATATACTTCAGTAAGTGCTTTGTCTCTTACATCAGCGACTGCAGCGTTGCTCCCCTGCTTACTGTAAATGCCATTTGAGCATGTTATTTTCTCTCTAAACTTACGTGAAGGTAGCTTTCATCTTCCACAAATCTGCAAAAGATTATGAAAGAGAGGATGGCGCACAGAGAAGCTGGGTCTGGAAACTGTGAAAGGGACAGATTCCCTTTCATTCCGCATTACTTCATGGCCAAATGGCCTGAAAGCAGCCTTTCTGTGTCATTGCAGGACTGCCTGCCACAGGGGCGAACGGGGCAACGCTTACAAAAACTTCCCCTCCCCGTGTAGGTAACGGCATGAAAAAACTCCTCTAGGATTGAGATTGTCTCCCTCAGCCTCAGAGGGTTAAATACGGGCTTAAACCACTTCTTACATCGCATGAAGTTTGTAAGCAGCTTCACACTGTATCCCTTCTTGTGGCAGCACAAAGAGGGTTAAAGAGGACACCACACTGTGCTTTTCCCATCACATAATGAGAAGCATGCCGGTTGATTTTCAAGACGACTAACTGCTGGCGTACTGTCCAAACAGGCATTACATTAAAGTGACTAGAGAAGAGCTTTAACATCATAAATGAAAAGAAATCCGTTGCATGAGGCATGAAAATCTCCAAAATGAGTAGGAAATTCTACTCAGTCATACCAGCATATAGTAGATAAAATATGTGCAAAGGGCCAAGGACTCCTCAAACTTTAAAAAACATTGCAACTTAAGGCTGGGAGTAACAGCAAAATACATAAAAAGGCATGTCATATTTCTGCTCTTCTATTTATCTTCTCAGTAATGAAATTTCTCTGAAATGTTGAAACTCAAATCTGTTCACTACCTCTTCTGAAATGCAGAAGTATGTTTCCAATATTACATAAATCACTGTCATTTCAGACTGGGCTGTTAGGAGATTTCAAAGCAAAGCAAAGCAAAAAAAAAAGGGAAACAGTCCCACAGTGCAAAAAAAATGACAGCCCTTGATGTAAGCCTGCTGTGTCTGTCCTATACCTTTGTCAAAGTGGACTGAGGAAATAACTAGTTTTCAAAATAATGCGGTAAAAGCATTATCATCACAGTACAAACTGGTTGGTGTTTGCGTTATGAAATACATTACATTTATCAGATGGAATGGAGTTAGACAGTAATCCTTGTAAGTGACATCTCCTGTAAGAAATTCATAGCACAATGAGAAGATCTATGTATCTGCTCACACTCCTTATTCACACTGTATAATTCTGATGAGTAAATGAGTTAACTACCTTAACTTATCTCAATGCCTAGAGCCTATTTGCACATAAACCCGGTTGCCCTGAGTAACCAAAAGCAGAGTACTGAGAGATACAACTTTGGCATAGTCAAACACTAGAATTTTGAATTCTTTTGCTGTGTTAACTTGCTTGACTTTGGACTGAAATGGATCAGGGACTTTCATGCAATCAGGCAGTAAGATCTTTCTACAGGAAAATCCTGAAGGCCTGCATCCATATAGGGAGCTTGGTAGCCCAGGTGCAATCACGGATGTTATACATAAGCTCGGTGGACTCAATTTCGTTCTAGTCTCCTGGCATCAAAGCCTCGGTTTTACTTTAGGCGTGGTCAGCCACCGCCAAGGACGCAGAAACGTCTTACACTGCTTGAACTCAAAACACTTCTTAATTCTGCTTGGCTGGCAGCGGAGGTTGCAGTTAAGCAGACTGCGGCGCCTCCGAGGTGGTTTTGCAGGACCTCCCTCAGGTCCAGCAGCACTTCGCTGCTCCCCCCCTGAGATAAGGAGGGGCAGGGGCTCCCCACATGAGCTCCCTGAGGACTCATTTGGACATACCCCCTCCACTCGCTGCTAGCTAGGCGATATCCACTCCCAGTCATCAGTAGTCACTGAAACTGGCTTTTCTTTCCTCTGTTTTCCTGATTTTTATAGATTAGAAACATTTCATGTTGTCAGCATTTCTGTTTTTTTTTCTCGGGTTATCCCTCTGTCCTTTCTTATTATTCCAAATACCGCACCATTCATCTGCCTACATCCTTTATTTTGGATTAGTTGAAGTTGATTAGAAACACATTTATGCTAACCCCAAATAAGCCGTCATTAAAGTGAAATAGCCTTGTTTACAAAGAGATTTACACAAGTTTATCTTTATTGACTTAAATAAACAAGAGTAATTTGTGAGCAGGCCTGGGGGACAATAGCTTTCTGTCTGAATTAATGGTAGGCCCTGGTCCAGCAAGGATTTGTGTACATGTTTAAATCTATGCCGTGAATAAGCCAGCTGAAGGCAGTGGGATCAGTCATAGGAACAAAATTCAGCATAAATGCAAACCTTGGCATGATTAATTTTTCTATCATCCTTATTTCCTTCTTCTGTTTGCTTTTTCCAGCAAGCTGAAATTAATTCATTACAGTGAAATCTGCAAAATAAAATAATAAAAAAAAAAATAGTTTGTGCCTCCCTAGGAAGGATCAAAATAAACCAATTTATGCTGTGATCAGTTATTGCAATACAGTCTGTTTCTGTTTTACACTGTGTAAGATGCACTATGCTAATTAAGCATATGTTTGTATAGATTAGTCTCAATGAGATTTACCCCAGTTTTCTACACCATCTGTGCAAGATTGGTAGCCGAGTTGGAAGTGATCTCTGTATATATTGTCTATATTAGTTGATGAAGTGTTTAGAATCCTTTGGGGTAAAAGTTTTCTTTATGTTATTGTTCTTGCAAAGCTTTAGTTACAGATTTTTAACATTCTCTTTGTACTTTCAAAAACTAGTGATTTACGACAATATCATTTTAAAAGTTATTGGTATTCTGATGGACAGAATAGATCAAGCAAGAATTCAAAGAACCTGAAAAATCCTTTCTTGCTTAGTTTTATTTAGAGATATAAAACATATATTACTGTTATGCAGGTGAAGCTATCACCAAATAAAAATGTTGCCATAATAAAAAATTAGGCCTTAAAAATATACTGGGACTTTATCATTACAAAACTGTCATGTTGTTTATTTCAGCTCTTGGCATTTATCATGATGAATAACCGATGCAAAAAAAAATCTCTACCCTTCTAACAACGCTTGAAGCCAACTGATAGCTTTTTCTGTGTAATCCGCAGGGAAGTCTGCGTTAGAGCCTCCATCCCTGGCACTCTGCGTTACCAAGGAGGCAGGCTGATTTCTTCGACTGGGGTGACAAAAGAAGGAGCTCTTCGCTCTGGACAGCCCTGGTGTGACACTGTGACAGCCATTATATTTACAGAGGATGTTGGGGAGAACTCAAGGAGTCATCCCTGCCTCTGCTGTTTGGTGTAAGAAGAGTCTGCTGGTTTTGTCCTTCCCCAGTTTAGGGTCAAGCTGGTGCAAGAAGTTGGTGCTAGGCACATGACCTCTCTCAGCAAAGCAAAATCTACTCTCTGCAAAAGTAAGTTTTGCCCTGTTGTACTTAGGAATTGCCTGTCTGGCAATACAGACCAGGTTCTCACCAATATGTGGGAGGATATTGTCCTGATGCCGTGTTCTGGCTGCAGGATTTAAGGTATTGAGAGGTTAAGAATCAGCATTTTACCAGAGTCTTCGAATTTATTACTAAGATGGACCATTACAACCATCTACTCCATGTTATTCATTTCAAAGGCCAAATAATTCCCCCACCAGAATCCTTTTTTGAGCCCGTCACCTTTGCAGCTCTGAGCTATTGGATATCAGCCATGGAAAAGGCAGCTCAACTCTGATTACAAACCTGTGGTGGGAGGGATCCACCAACTGCCTGCTAAGTTGGTGTGGTGAAAATGAGAGCCTTTCTCTTTTATCTGTAAGGGATCTGTTTAGCTTCAACTTCATGCCATTAGATCTCATTATACCTTTTTGTTGGCTTTGTTTTGCTAGACTGATGTCTTTACATAGAAATCTTTATTGCATATAAGTATCTGGCAACTGGGAGAGAGTTGCACCTCAGTGTTTTTCTTAAACAAACTAAACAGAGTTTCTTTGGTCCTTCACCACAAGGAGGGTTTCCAAACGTCCACATTTTTCCCAAATTCTCTGTACCTCTACAACTTCCTTTTTGAAGTATGGACACTGAAACCATGGACAGTCCTTTAGTACATTTACAGTGTTATAACACCTCTCTGCCTTTATTCAGTTTTCTTCTATTTATGTGTTCAAAGGCCCCATTTCCTCTCTTGGGTACTATGTAAAACTGGGAATATATACTCACGGTGTCTTCAACAGTGACCTGTAAATCCTTTTTAAAGTCACTGCTTTCCAAAATGCAGTCCCCACTCTTGAATTTGAGATGTGCAGCCTTGATTCCTTGAGACAGCTGTCTTAAAACCACCAATCTGAGTGACTACATTTACTGCACTGTGCAGATCGCTCCATAAAAGTAATTTGTCAATATTTATGAAACATGGCAGCAGGAAAAGACTCCCAGCTTACAGCCACAGGCAAGGACGGCTTCTGATTTTTCAGACCTTAGCATTTACAGGTGAAGAAAGGTCAGACAATAATGAGATCTTAAATGCTTTAGAGTAGTATTGCTAGTGAAAATGGAAATAGAGAGGTATGTCTTCTGATAGACGTGACCAAACAAAATCTGAAACTGCAGTCTAGCTGAGTTAGCTTCTTCATGCAAGTTTGACAAGACTGCAGGCAAACATATTACAGATCATATAGTTTTAAGCACCAGAGATAAGGAAAGCAGAGCACACGGGCTGCAAAAGTCAGATTCAGAACTTAATCAGCCTGTTGATGTGTGTCACAGCAAGGAACAGGGCAAGAAAGTGCTACAAAAGATGAAAGCCTCAGAAAACATGGAAGATACATGCCACGTACAAATAAACAGAAGCAGCAACTGAAATAGAAGCAGTTGTCTACAAAGAGCAAGAGACAAATGAAAAGGGCTAATGTCCAATAATAGTGTGT
Source organism: Buteo buteo (assembly GCF_964188355.1). Lineage (NCBI taxonomy): Eukaryota > Metazoa > Chordata > Aves > Accipitriformes > Accipitridae > Buteo > Buteo buteo. The sequence continues at coordinate 3,921,756 of NC_134204.1, read as the reverse complement.
ATGTGTTCATTCCAAGACAAATCGCTTTCCAAGTGTATACAAACAGTAATCTGCAGCAGTTTGTAATCTACAGCAACTGAGGACAAACAGTAACAGCCCTCAGAAGCAACATCTTGCTCCCCATCCACTGGCTTGAACATTAAAGAAAAAAAAAATAGTTTGCACCTCAAGCACTGGCAAGACGTGATGTTAGAGATGTTCCAAGGACGTTGTGTCTTCCTTTGCATGATGAATGCAAGTATCTTATGCAAACATAAAAGCTAAATCTGATGCTAAGGATTTGAGGCAAGTTTTGGCAGTTATTTTTGGAATCGAAGGACACAGCTGCCCTCTGCGTGCAATTTTGACCTTAAGTGTGTTGAGTGTAACCATAGGCTTCTCCTGAGCTAACATAGGTGATAGAAGTTTGTGCTTTTGCAGGGCAGAGACTGATAATTTTGGCCCTGTGAAGCCCCAAGTGGTCCTGATGGGTGACTTTATCATAATGCAAAGCCTTGAAGGACCTTGAATTGGGTGCAATTATTATTGTTAAATTGTGTGTATGAAGCTCAGCTTGCCTCTGGCCTACCAGTGAGAAAAAAAGCCAGAGGAAACAGAAGAATCATCTGGAAAGCACTTTCCAGGATGTGTCTATAATTTAATCAGAGTTGAAAACCTCTTGATTGAACTCAATAGCTCAGGGTTTGCGAGTGCTGTAACCAGAGCAACACAGAGTTCAGGGCTGGCTGCTCACCCAGGTCCTGAGTGGATTTTGCAATGCACCAAACTTGACATTACAGGTGACTGCACTGTCTGGGGAGGAAGAGAGTCAGGGAATGTCAGTCTGAACTCTGTTTACCCTTAAGAAACACAGCGGAGACATGCCTTGAGCAGGCTTTGAGTCTAGGAGTCATTCTGCCCAAGAAAAGTGCCCAGTACAAACCCTAATGACTCTGCTGATGGGGACTGGTAACTACGATGCTCCATGTACGAATTGCCCTCTCCTGGCAACGCTTGGAGAAATGACAGCCGGTGTGCTTGGGCTTCTTTCTGATTATCCGTTCCTAGCTGCTATCTTCTCATCCTTCAGCTGATGTTCCTGTTATTTCTCCTCTAGTTGATCCGGAGGAAAAGCGTATGTAGCATCTCACCTACCACGTGTCAGTGCCAGACAGCTGATTGTCAGCCTACCCGTGAAACTGTCTAGACGCAGTGATGTGCTGTCAAATGCACAAAGTTAACAAAATGATAGGGGAGAATATTTTCCCCATGAATCCTCTTTCAATCATCGTCTCGGAGGTTGTGTCAGTGGCAGGTACAACATTTTCAGATGAAGACATGATTTGATTAATCAACTCTGCCTCTTTAAGACGTTCTAGATTTTTTTTCCAAAGTCCATCTCTGATAGCAGCTCAGGCTTACATAAATTCCCCAAGCAGATACAATGCTGCAGTTACAGGTAGTTTGCACTTATTTAACAGGTAATGTCAGTAGATAATGGTCGTGTCCGTCCCCCCCCCCCCGCCCCTCGCTGCTAGAAAAAGCCAGAAGAAAAGCCATGGCGTTTTTCACTTGGCATAAATTTAAAAATGAAGGCTAGTGGCTTGGAAAAAAACATCTATTTTGAAACAGATCATCAGTTTCTCTTCTTAGGCTGCTTCTCAGCAAAAGGGTGATGAGTGGAGAGGAGCAAGAGAATCATCCCAGCACCGTTTACAATTCCAGACAGATAAGATTGTGGCCATGAAAGGATCCTGCCATTCCCCTCTCCTGACTTTTTGCACTTTTTTGAGCTCGATGACTTAACAGAGGCTGATACGACTCAAGTCTGTGACATGGCCCGATTACAGTCTCGGCTGGAAACGGCAAGGCCGTCAGGTCACTCATAAAAGGCATTACCTGAAAGATCTCCGTGCTCTGAGCCAGAAGCTTCATTGCATGGCCACTGTCTGGGGCAAGAACAAAGCCTAGAGAAGGGAGATCAGAGAAACGGGGCCAACCTCTCCGGCCATGCTGATATACTTACAGTCCCAGAAAAGAACATTTGGAACACAGTTTTGCTCTGTAATGTACACAAGAAAATGCATTTGTGGGATTTACAGGCTAGGTCTGTAGTGTCTTTTGAGGGGTGCCTTGAGGCTACCTCCAACACCAGCCCCTTATCCCTGCAGACAGATGTTTGGATGCACTTCACCAAATGTTAGAAGTTAGATGTCAAAGTCTAAGTTAGTCATTCCAAACTTTCTACAGACAGCAGGAAAAGAGGCCTGTCTAGAAGACAGTTCATCTGGTCTACTTTAGAGCTTGTTTTAGGGTTGAATGAATAACCCCCTAGAGTTCCTATTACTCTGCACTGACTATAAAGGGAACCTCTAAATTTTTAGATACCTCAGGATGCTTCCAATCTGCAAGCCTGGCCCCAGGCACCCAGCAGAGCCTGCAGGGTTTAAACCTGGAACCTGGTCTAAACCTGACCATAGCAGTATCATTTTCTTTTTCATGCAGCATCACGAGCCCATCTGGTACACCAGTGCAGAGCAGCACGCGGTGTACGTACCGTGCCAACCGGCCGCAGCCAGAGACGCCAACTGGCGTGGAATGAGCAACGCCCAGAGCACTAGACTTTCAGCTTTCAAAACAGGGCGGGCACATGAAAAATGTTATTGCAAATGGTCCCTGGCCTGACCTCAATCCCAAACCATGCCTAAGACTTGTCTGGAAGAGTGCAACTGGCCCGGGGCCAAGCCTTTACCAGGGACTGTGGCAACCAAAGAGCACGGACAAGGGAGTTGTGTGTGTTGGGCTTTCGCTGGGACTTCCCATCTGCATCTGCATGGTCCTGGGATCAGACTGAGCTGCCCCCAGGCTTTGGCATCCTCAGCACAATCACAATCAAACCTCAATTCTCCAAAGGCAGACAGGTACTTCAGCATGATAGACTGAAGAATTAAAATACAAATTTGTTGACTACAGGATGTCTATTTGGTATGTAAATTTCTGGTATAATGCCATAGTGTCCAGCTGAGCTGGGAAAACTGTATGACAAGCTCAGGACAGGGTTTGACCCAGGAGCCCTAGAATTCCCTTCTCTGCTGCTCTTGCACAACATCACTACTTGCCAGTTGTTGCCTTTGCCTCCTGCTCTTCATCCTACAAGTTCCAGCTTTTTAAACTACTGTACATTTGTATCACAGTGTGTTCAGGAAGAGAGGACTAAGAAACACTCACTAAATTTTTTCACCCTATGATATTTCACTTGTTTATATTTAAGCAGCTGAATATCTAGATGTCAGGTATGCTCCTAGAGGACTGCATAGGTGTCCTGCGAGGGGATTTCAGACTTGCCTCTGCTTATATCCAAGGTAACCACTATTTTGCTGCCCTTTGTGCCAGTGGACAGCAAGCTGTATCTGCTAGCTTTGTCACTGGCAGCAGCTTCATCCTGCATGAGTTGGAGGAGCTGGTGTGCAGTTGCACCTTGTGCCAGTAATTGTTAAATAATTTATATGATTTAGTGTCCGCATGTTAATAACTCTAATCCTACCTCCAACTACCAGGTTTAGAAATGTGATTAGGGAGGATTATACCTCACCTAATGCCTAATCGCTTGTCTGTTCTTAGCTGGCCTTTTATTTCCACACACGCAGCATAAGGGATCTAATCAAACATCTCGCACGCACGGAAAATGCCAAGTGAGTTAAAAATCAGTTGAGTGAGAGCAGGTAACAGCTAGAAACCAGACGTGACTGAGCACTGAAACATTGACCAGTGTGGTTATGACTCTGAGCAGCACCCAACCACTCCCTTTGCACCCTGACCATTTAAACAGATGAAAAACCAACAAGGCTAGAGCTAGATCTCCACCAGACTGTTTTTTTGCAGACTAAATTTGTGTGGGTTTTTTCCCCATACAATTCTAGTTTTTATTTTACTTTACACAGGAAAATATGGATGCCTTTTCCAGCAACACTAATGGGCAGGTTAGCGAGTGCCACAGTTCAAGAGCTGCCTAAACACCCGTCCACCACAGCTGGTCTCCAAACACAAGACTTCGTTAACTCCTTGCTCCCTGTCTCGACGCGAGATTCAGTTCCTAGGATGTGGCAATGAATATGAAGTGACATCTTGCTAACCCAAAGTAGTCTATGGGTTGAACATCAGTGAGCAGAATCAGGGGACGTGATGTTTTTTTCCCTTGACTGTGCAAACTGAAATCACCAGCTACTCCATCTTATCTAGTGCTCTCTTCACGCAAGCACCCAGACATAATTCATCTCTTCCCCTAACAAAGACTAGGACAGACAGGCAGCACCTTGGGGAGACCCCCAACTACCTATACCACCAAGGGAAATGGATTAATACGAGAACCAGTAGGAACAGTGTCTAGAAACCCTCTTCCAAAAACTGAAGGACCAAGTCCTTCCCTACCACGAGTTGGCATAACTCTGTTGACACCATCAAGGCCACCCTAGTTGACCAGCTGAGGCTTAGCTCCTATTTCTTGGAGTACCAGGTCCATCTGCTCCCTCCTTCCTTTGTCACATCCACACTCCCAGCCATAGCTCTCGGCCAGGGAGGGCAAAAGGAACCAAGCAATAGGGTGCAGGGGTTAGATTTCATTTCTGGTAGCAGCAATCCAAACAAGAAGGTTTGTCAAGTCTGTGTACATATTTGTTAAAGTTTAAAAAAAAAAAAAATTAAAAAAATAATCACTTTTTCAAGTGTTTTCATGTTGTTGGCATCTTTTGTTTAAATAAAACTAATTTTCATTTGCTTTGAAATTTGTAATTACAGCACCCTGCTGAGGTATGAAGTGTTGGGAGCCTTGGGGAACCTGGGAGGAGTTGGTGCTGTTGGTTTGTCTACAGTGTTTGCGATCAGGAAAATAGGGGGCTATGTTTAGGGGAAAGGAAAGGAACAAATATTTGGCAGAGAACTGAAATTATGTCCTGAAGACGAACATAGATGCAAATCAAAGCATGATAATGGAGAAATACCCAAGGATTTAGCAGTCCTGTGCTAAAAGAGGATTTCAGCCATGTACTTCAAATCTCTAATCTCGAGTGAGCAAGTAATCTAAATCCACCTAATAACAGTGAATGAAATTATAGCTTAGCTAAGTAATTACTCCCCTTTTTTCCTTTGAATTATTCAGAATAAGTTTATCTTCCATTAACTTTCGTTGGAGCATTACTTTAAATTGCAATGATTTTAACTGTTGAATTTTGAATATCTGTTCTCTTGGCTGATCACAACCAAACTTGGTCTCTCTTTTTAGTTTTCAGCATTGAAAAAAACCCCATTGTGCAGCCTGGTGCTAATGTAACCCCAGCTGCTTCCTTGCCAGACCTCTGTCTGTGAATTTACCACCTTGGCTACTTCAGAGAGTTCCAGGTAGGTACTAAGTATTGAAGCAGACAGACAGGATGGGTTGTGGTAGAGGCTGTAGCCAGCCACCTTTCTGATGGATACCCCAAAGTTTGTTCTAAAACTTAGTCCAGAGATACCGTTAAAGCAGTTCTAGTGAGGCGGGAAATCCAGCTGAGGAGCAATACAACACAATAAAAGCTAGGAGATGCTATGCTAGCGCTTAAGCACGAGACGAAGCTTGCTTATGCTTGGGTGCAAACTTATACTAAGTTTCAGAGTCATCAGGAGGAGGGGAATCAGGGCATATCTCACGATGGACCCAAAGTTCATATGACCTGGCTGGACTTGGACGATTTTTTTTTGGCCCTGAGTCCAAGCTGTGCAAAGTGGCTGGACCAAAATTAGACACTTGGCTGTGAATGAATACGAAGTGCCTGTTGCCATACGACATAATTGTAACTCCCAATTTTTACTCAGTGCCTGCAGTAACCTTAGGGTTATGTTGCAGCCCACCAGACAAGATGTCACGCAGCACGATGCGGCCGCCTTGTTGGCTGTCGGTGGCAGGGGCTGCAGCTCTGCCTCTCGCTCGGTGCAGTCCTACAGCACAGATGGGCTCAGGCCTCACCCCTACACAAGCTTGAAGAGCCTCGGATGGATGGGAGCAAGTGGAAGCCTTTGTGGACCTAATCCATGGCTGAGCAGGCAGAGAGAGGCAGTGATGGGGAAGAAACAGGTCTAAGCCTTGCTAAGGGACACTTGAGCCTGAGTCAGCATATACCAGAATGGAGTAGATGTAATGATTTGCCTTGTAAGTGATTTCAGGCTTGGGGAAGAAAAAAAAGAATCGTAACCCCAAGGAGTGGTGACTCAAGGGGTGCGCCTGCGGCACGATGCCTCCTATGGCCAACACCTGCTGGGGAATGTCCCCCCACACCAAAATCTAACCCTGCGGTAAGCTGGCATGCTCATCCTCCTGCTAGCCTCAAGCCTCTGTGTAAACCACTGTCTGCTGAGAGAAGGCAAACAGAGATATTCACCCTTTTACCTGTGATGCATGCCCTCCAACCTGATCCCTCCCCAGCTGCAGGCAGGGGTAAAACTTTGCTGCCCAGCTCCAGCACTAGCTCGGAGCCCACCAGAGCACAGTTATGTCAAACACTGCCCAGACCTTCCTCCAGTTTCCACATCTCCCAGCTGGCTCAAAAAGTTGTGATCTACCGTTTTCTAACCAGCATAACCCAGTCTTGACTGTTCTTATAACCAAGGAGTGGTAATTATTGGTTTGAAGACTAGGGTAAATGGGAGTTAAAAATACTGAAGGAAAAAAATGAGGCAGGGAAGGAGAAGGGAAGGCAAAGAGCATGGATAAGGTTAGCAGATTTGGGAGATGAACAGTTAAAAGAGTTTGGTCTTCAGGCCCTGACACATGCTAAACTCTTGCCTCAGAGCTGCTTCACCAGGACAGCAGCATACCCTGGAGGAGCCAGTGCCCAGGTATTTTAAGTCTTCACATCCACAGAAGATGAGTTTCAAGGCCATGTCCAGGAAGGCAAGAGAAGCTGAGGGCTAACACACTTCAGCAGCTGATGAATGACCTCTCTTGTCCCAGAAGTTTCCAGCACAAGCTAGACATCTCACCAGCTGTCTGACAACTCTCAACACCGAGCAAGGGAAAGTGCTGCCTACTGTTTGGTCACTTCTGCCAGTGAAAATTACTCACCCAGGAGCCTCCATCTCTGGCTGTCTGCTTCTGAATGATCCACAGGTGGCTTTTTAGTTATCAGACTTTTTTTCCTCCTCTCTGCCTCTGTGACAGCTGAAAATTCAACTGCTGGCTGAATGCCGACCTGCAAATTGGAGGCAGGGCAGGCAAGGAGAAGGGAAAGGCTTGTGCCTTCCTTGCTCCTACAAGGAAGGAAAAAGCAAGACCTGCAAGATTTTACTTTTAAAAAAATTAGAAAACAGTGAGATCCTTTTTCTCCTCAGCTGTATCTTGGATGTGAAGATGGCTATTAGAAGCAGGGACCTTTGAGGGCTTCAGGACATAGTTCAGGCTTGACCAGAGCAAGGGCAACATGCACCAATAGACACAGGGGCCTGAGTTACCAAGCTGGCATTACAGGGGCCACACTTAGATTAATCTTGATTAATCACTGCCAAATCAGGCAGCTGAATCCCATTTTACGTGTCCATATCCAAAATCCAAGCCCTGAATACCCATTTTCAGCCACTGCTGATGTTTGTCATCATCTGTCAGACTCCAGCCCAACCACCCAAGTCACTGCAGTGGCATCATTTCCCCACCACCACGTTCAGCACTTGTTGTTTATCGAGCCTGAGTTTCCTCTGCCATTCTGTGGCCTGCTCACTCTACACCGTAAGCCCTCTGCTGCTTTTTTGCATTCAGCTACCCTGAAAAATATAAATTCCCTGCAAATGCCTGCCCACCTGTTTTTCGTGCTCTGAAGGGACTTCTGCCTATGTTGAATGGTACAGTGTCCAGCTGAGATCTGCTGGTGACCTCCCTTTAGATTGGAAAATCTGGACAACCAGGCCACAACTGGTATTTTTTTTAGAGCAACGTTAGCTTCTGTGGAGGCAGGATTAGGCCACAGAGGTTTCCTCCCCTCCCCAGTCCCCCCTTTTTAACCTCAGTTTGATACTAGAGTCCTCTCCTCTGCAGAGGTGGCAACACTGGTGTCACACATAAAGGGTCCGGCTAGCATTGGTCTGTCAGGGTCTCTCCAAGGCAGCAGGATTTATAGACCTATTTCTCAGTTGATTAAAATAAATAGGTATTTTTTCTCTCAAGACATAATAGTTTCCAATGAGAATGCCAGTGTCCCCCACAACTGTCCTTTCTTTGATTAGAATAGAGAGCTATGAAAAGGACATTGTTATTCAGTCTAACCATGTGTTTACCTTCTCACTAATCGAAACCATCCCTGTTTTTCCTTTCATAAGCTGGCACGGGCTCGCATCCCATCTTGTCTTTGAAGTTACAGTTTCTGACTTTCACTATCTTTCCCTCCCGTCCCCCTTGTTTTGAAGTAAGAGATCATCCAAGGGACATCAATGTATGCACGCTCAAGAGCCCTCCAGCTCTGCTCCAGAGCACAAGCAGGCAAGGCTGATAAACCAACATTTGCCCTCCATCTCCAAGGCAAAGGCTTCCAAAAACTGTCTGATTTCCAGCCTGGGAAGCAGGGCACGTGCCATCTGCACAGCGGTTCAGGCTCTCAGGGAGGTGGGCAGGTAGTGGTGCCCACCCCAGGGACAGAATAGGTCTCAACCACAGATCTGTCCTCTTTGAAAAAATAGATATTGCAGGTATCAGGGATTTCCTGGGACACAAATCCTAACACTCATCAGGAGCCTACAGCCTGGGGGAAAGTCGCTTTAGGAAAGAAACTGCCACTTTCTAGTAACGTTTGGGAGGTTTTTAGTCCATGTTCTTCAGGGTATCTTTCTAAAACCATCTCTTCCAGATCAACTAGAAGTCATGGTTTTGACACCTAACCCCTGTCTTAGCAGATGGGAAATTAGCCATCAAAGCTGTTTGTCAAAACTCCCTCTGTAGTCAGTTGTATGTTTTATTCTGCCTTATGTATTTGTCATAGGACAGGATGGATTATTCCCTGGATACACCTCTCACCACTACACACAAAAGTAGCCTGGATGCCAACTTTATAGGTAGCCCAAGCCACCCTACACAGGGAAATTCTACGTTTTGTGTTACAGAAAGTTGAGTAGATGATCACAGTGACAGGAAAGTCATAAAACATCAGTCACACACAAGGGTTAAGGCTCAATCTCATTGCTTGGACATGGAACGAAGCAAAATCAGTCCTTCAAATTTCAAGGTTCTGGTGAATTTACGACATAAATTATTCATTGCCCTAAACAAAGACATTCCCTTATCTACCTCATCTCTACTTGCCTGAGCAATAAATATGGCTGCAATTAATTCTGGTGCAGAAGAGCCAATAAAATGAATTATCTCCCATAAACCTTCCCTTCTGCATCCTATTTTAAGGGCAGTAACAAAAACACATTGCCGGAAGCTATTTCAGACATACCACGATGAATTATGAAGACACTGGAGGACGACGTGCACATGCAGATCCTTTTAGGCTTTGGTCCTGCACCAGCAGAGACAACTGCAGTTCTGCCTTGTTGCCTTGACCAAGCTAAAGGCTTACACAGCTGGATTTTGTCTCTCACGTGGGCAGGACTGGTGCTTACACGTTCACAGTGCTGCAGGGACCCTGCCTCCCTCCATGCCCGCATGTGCAAGGCAAAATTGCCCAGCTGGATCCCTTAATTTACAGGAGGCGAGCTCAAAAAAATGCAAGCTGCCAGAGCTGCACGGCTCCCATGGCAGAGTGAGCATTTTGTACACCTTCAGAGGGGTCCTGAGGTGAAGCAGAGGAGAGGGTTGAGGTTGGACTGAAGTTGTTTTACTAAAGACTGTTTGTTTTCCTATAGCCCTAGATTCACTGCCTGAAATCCGAGTTACTTTTGGTGTCTACAGAGCGTGGGATTCATCAACCCTAATTTTAAATATCCTAGTAAGGAGACCTGCATTTGATCAAGAGTCTCTGGCCTCCCTTCAGAATCAGTGGAGGACCACAGGCACTTTGAGACATGATCCATTTGTGACATTTAAAGAAAGATAAGAACCATGTCCTAAAAAATAACTGTTTATCTGCAGCGACTACCTGGGGAGGCCACAGCAATGAGCTCAGATGGTCTGGCCCCATTGTCAATCCAACCCAACACCGCATAGCCAGATTGCAAAGTTTGCCATAGGTGGACACAACACAGCCCAGCTCACGCTGAAAGTCTGGGCAGGGCAGAGAACTGAGCACAGATTTTACACGTCTTGGATTAATGCAGTACCAGAAAAACACCTTCTCCTTTCTGACCAGGTTTCCAAACCATAAAAATCCCAGTATGGGGGGCTTCACCTTCTCCTTTCTGACCAGGTTTCCAAACCATAAAAATCCCAGTATGGGGGGCTTCACTTAGTGGTACACAGTGGCATCACTGGGATTTTAAATGTCTCCTAGCAGTTAACAATCCTGAAGCAGGCTGAGCTTTTTCCCTCGGATGCCACAGCAACAGGAGCAAGGGCAGATATTGGAAGAAAAATGCTAAACAGCTGATGGTGACTTTAAATACTGAAAAGTCTTTGGTCGGGTTGCTGGGCACCTAAACTGGTTGCATTCTGGATATTATCAACCATGTTACCCATGACAACTGTGTTGGAAAAGACACCATTTTTTAAGCTTAATCATTTAGTTGTAAATTTTGTCAGTAACAGGAAGAAAAGATTGGATGTCAGGTCAGTCTGGCACGTTCAGTGATATTTATACCCCTGCAAGCTCCCGACCCGTGCTCATCCCATCTCACCTGATCCTCCCACGCCAGCGCTGTACCTGCCGTGGCTGCCTCTGGTGGGGAAGAATGAGCAACTCCCAAAGGGGTTTCTGCTCACCCAGAACTTGACATCTATCCTGGAGGTGCCCCTGTGGCTTCTCCAGGACATCAGGAGACAAGATTGTGTACCAACTTAGACTTTAAACCTAGGCGTGTACAGTGAATTTAGGGGCTTGCCTACACTACTGGGTTAAGTCCCAGCTCAAACCCCCTTCCGAGACCAAAGCACATCCCTGTCCACATAAACTCTCTGCCCAGCACTTGGCAGGGAGGCAGAGAAGACTCTGGACACCTTAGTTTATGCTTTCTAGATGGATCTGGGACACTTTGCACATCCCTTCCATCCCTTAATCTCCTGGTATTTTCTCCTTTCCAGGCTCCTGTAACTCCTGCTGTCCCACCAGCTCCCTGATTGCCTTTTCTTACAGCTTCTTTGTCACCTCCTTGTTTCAGCTTTTGCACTTTTTGTGCTTTTCAACGCTTGGAGACGTTTCCCACATCTTGGCCGATAGCGGGCCCACACACGAGAGCATCAGTACATGCACACGGGTTAAAGGTACAGCAAGACTTATCTCTCCTTATCCTTAAATTTCCCCATCTCTGCCTGAGCAAACTGCTCCCCAGTTGGCAACAGGGATGAGCGTGTACCTGCTCACCCTGACACTGAAATTAGCTCCCAAATCCCTCCCTCCCCTTCTCCATTCGCAAATCCCACTGCATCCTTGGAGCGATTACAGCCATAGCAGGGAAGCAGCATCCCAATCAATACAGCTAATACGCGCTCTCACACTGGGCTCCCTCATCGGGGCACAGCAGAGTCTCAGATTAAGCAGTAATCCTCACCGCAGCCCGCAAAGATGGATAAAGTCATCATTTCCATTTTACAAATAGAGGAGCTAAGGCAGAAAGATTAGCTGCCTTCCCTCGAGGAGCCCAAAGCTCAGTCCTGAACTCAAATGAAATGAGTTTCTCTCTAAGCAGGGAGATAGGGCAGGTTACAGCCGTGGGCTGGAAATCACAGCATGCCTGGGGTAGGCTGTTTATTAAATGTAGTAGGAGGCCTCTAAACCTGGCTTAGGTCCCTGCTTTGTCTGAGGCCAAGACACTAGTTTATGCAGATAAATTAACAGTTTTTCCAAGCCAAAAAAAGTGGCTTTTCAAGCATTTTAACTAACCTTTTGCACAATGCAGTATCCTCTGTCACCTGTACCTGGCTGAGCTACCAAGGGTGCAGGAGAAATCCCGTTCACCCCATGGTGAGGGCTGAAGGAAGTACAGATCCCACCATGCCCTTCCCTGGGGATCTAGGATTAACTCAGCAGAGCCTAATGCCTTTTTTCAGTGCTTTGGGCTGGACCTGTGGAGCTTCAGCTGGTAGTAGCCCTCGTTAGCTCTTCATCTGGCACCTAACGAGCTGTGAGCACACCCACAGCCTCCTGCCTTGCTGCTGTGCTGATCCATACAAGGAATTTTGCCTTTAGTACCATGCTGTCTTCCATCCTGGGCATTTAAATGTGTCGGGTGATTAGTGAAAGCTTTGAACAGAGTTTCTAGCGATGCTGAGTCTCTGTGCAAAGGACCAGGTGGAGAGTGTGGGGCAGGAGGCTGATAACCAAAGGGACAGTGCATGAGAGGGGACACGCCGGACATACGTCCTCCTTTCCCCGCCACTGGAAAGCAACCAGCACTTCAAAAATGTGGTTTATTTGACCCATTTCAGATGTTTACCTCGAGAGGGATTGCTCTCCCCTTGACTACAGGAAGAGCGTAGACAGCAAGCTGAGACGGCAGCGTCTCCGCTGTGGGTGTCTGACCTAGATGAGCTAGCATTCCTTTCCTTCATCCACCCCGTTGCTGCTACCCAGGCACGAGATGCTCCCAATGTGCCAGAAACACCCAGCACCTTCGGATTTCCTGCACGGTATTTTTCAAAGCTTGTTGGCGTCTTGAAAAATCCCTTTTCATAACAAATTTTGCACATGCGACTTCCTGAGAAACACATTGGAAAGGGTCCGTGGTGCCTTCCGACACCTCCTCAACATCCTCCAGCTCCTTTTTTAGCTGCTGCTGGCCACGCTCTCCCGCACAGGCTCTCGCACCCGCCGAGCATCCCTCCCCGACACCCGCATCTCCGCTCCCCAAGGCCTTCCTAAACCATTCCTGCTCTCACGTGCTCAGCTGTCCCTTTTTCTCCCCTTACGGCCCATGCAAGCATCCCCCCCCCCCAAAAAAAACCCCCACCCACCACGTGGATCAAGCATATGGCCTGGCATATGGGGCGTTAATGCAGCAGCTGGCGCGGAGCGGTTGCGGGCTTCGGCGCGGCGAGCGCACGCGTTTGCTGCAAATAAGAAACTCATGTGCGTGACGTGACCACGTCCCGTGCTTTGGACATCCCTAACGGATTAAGGGGGGGGGGTTGTTGGTGGTGGCTGCATCCCCTCCCTGCTGCTGGAGTTTACTCTGATGCTGCGTTTAGGGGCGTCGGGAAGGGGGTTTCCTTCCTCATCGGCATTCAGAGTCATCCCCACCTTTTGTTCTCCCTTATTCTTGCCCAGTTGCTTCAGAGCATCACCGGGTGGGATGTGGACATTTATCTCTGGTGTTGCTCACTCTGTTATTTTTTTTTGGGGGGGGTGGGGTGGAAACCTTCCACCCTTGGAGACAAACCTAACACAGAGCGCGGTCCCCCGAACCAGCCATGGCCACGCAGGTCCCTGATGGCTCCTACTGCTCTCACCGGCTCATCTTAGCACTGTCTCCTTCAAAAAAGTCCTCTCTTGGTTATTTTCTTTTTCCCTCTCACTCCAAATTTCTTTCTCACTGGCTGCACGGTCATTTGAGCAGTGGCCGGCTGTATCAGACGGGGATGCTGGAGACAAGGAAATGGGGCTGCATGGGGATGCTCCCTTCTAGCATTAAATTTAACAGACTGATGAAGCCATTGCCAAGGGTGACCACTCCCCAGTCATGATTTGCACCCGTGCAAGGACCGTGTGTCAGGGGTAGGCTGCCGGCGCATGCTCAGATACCTTTGTGCTGCAAGGAAACCACAAATAAATCTCTGTGCCTCCCCGTGCCTCAGTTTCCCCCCCAAAAAGCAGAAATAATACTGTCTTCTATCTGAGATCTAGTGAGGATAACAGTTAAACACATATATGTATGTAGGTCTGCATATGTATTTACACATGTGAGTTGTTGAATCTATCTTAAAGTAGATACATATATTATCCAGCTTGGCTATTTCTGCTCAAGGGAAAAAGGATCTGTGGTGCTTCGAGCTACAATAACCTTTGTCACGGGCTGAATGGATCAAACACAAAAGAGCAGGACACCGGGCAGCTGGATGAGGAACACATCTACACATGGGCTGCTGCTCCGGTGATTGCCCTCAGCTCCACCATCTCCCCATGGGACATCCTCCTCCATCTCCTGCAGACCCTCCACTCACTCTTCACTTTCCTCATCCAGCTCTTGTCTTCAGACTTCGCTGCGTCACAGCCCGGCTCCTTCATCCCTGCAGAAAGGCTCAGAGCAAATCACTGCTCACCTTTGCTTCAGATCCAAGGACCACATCTCAGAAAGGTTGTGAACACTGGTGGGCTGCAAAGCACCTGGGAAGAACTTTGTATTTCCAACTGATTTTTCAGTGATTATCATCAAAACCTCCCGGCAACAGTGAGGGCCAGGAACATCTCCTAAAAGCTGCTTAAATGAGAACCCAGGTTCTGAGAACTCAAGGGCGAAGCCTTAAATATTTCCCAAATGATTCAAAACTCCAGCTAACGTTGCAGAAGTTGGTCCCACCGAGGAAACACTGTCCTGTTTACTATGGAAACTGAGTTAAACAGCTACGCCTTAAAGGCAGGCAGGTTTACAGCTATCGGTATAAGGATTTGCCAGAGGTTACCCGAGAGCAGAGGAGGGGTTTAGCTGACAGCCAGTGTCTGTCCTTAAAACCTCAGCCCCTGCCTAGTCTGAGCAAGCCAGCACTTTGCATCACTTGCCTGCAAATTGGCTGCCTGAATTCAAGATGACCCCTGAGGCTCGAGGTGCTGCATGAACTATTAGGAAGCCCGATCACATTTGTGACATCTCAGCTGGTGTCATCTCTGCAGGAAGAAAGAAAGAAAATAAAACTTCCAATTATAAAAGGGGGTTGTAGCTTGGCACTGCTGTTTGGCTTCTTCCTTGGTATTTGCATTTATGATTTTAGCCTCAATTCCTAAGGAAATGAGCTTTATACAATTGCATAAGATTTATATTTGGCCCTCTGCTCACCTGAACGGGGCAATATTATTAGTGGTACCACGAGGCGAAGAGGGAAATATCAGCTGGGGCCGTGTTGGGCATCAGAGGGTCCAGTCCTGGCTCACCCTTGGGCTGCAGGGGATAACCTTCTCAAAATTAGGGTCCCCATGAAGTCGCCGATGGTTGTGGGTGGGATGTTCCTGGCCTCACTGGCCTAATTATTTGGTTGTGGTTAATTGGGGTGCAGAAGACTCAGAATCATAGAATCATTTCTGTTGGAAAAGACCCTTAAGATCATCAAGTCCAACCGTTAAACTTCACCTTGGCGTGGTTGAGCTTTGTATTTCCTCTGCTTGGCAGGTAGATGCGGCTGGGCACAACGGGAGGTGACGGAGGATCGTGCCTGTCCTGGTGTAACCGAGACCCCCAAAACACCTTCAGATGTGGATACCGGACCCCCAGTGTCCCCCAGCATCGTTCTGGTGGCAGAGCTGTCACCAGGCCACCACACGAGGGCAGTGCGAGTTTGAGCATGCCAGGGAGCTGCAGAAAGCAAATGAGCAGAAATGAAGAGAAAAACCCCAAATTGTGCTTAGGGTGGGTTTTGGGTTTTTTTTTCCTGCAGACAGATTTCATGCTGGGGTATCGGACATCGCCAGGGGTTGCTCCTCAGCCCAAACAACCTCACGGTGATGCTAAGATGCTACATGAACCGTCACCCTGGAGGGCCATCACGAGGTGGTCCATCACCCAGCTCACCATCATTTAATGCCGTAACTTCTCCAGCCCCCAGCCCCACAGCAGCGTTAAGGATACACGAGCCACTCACTGCTTCAGGTAATAGTTTATTTTCTCCAGAGGTGTAAAATGTGCAGCAGGTACGTGTATAGGACTGCCATTTTCTTAGCCAAGAGGAGTCGCAACCAAACAAGAGACCGAAACAAAGAAACCTAACAGTATCCTGCCCTACAGCAATTAGTGCAAGTCATGTAAAACATCGGTTCAACACAGGAAATCAAGGGGAAAAAAAAAAAAGGCATTTCCAAGCCACAGGTATTTTCTGCTGTCGGGGTGGCGGGGATCCTGGAGTGGGGCTGGGAGGTGGGATGGGGCTGCGTTTGCTTGGGCTACACGGGGACAGCAGGTGTATCTTCTACAAGAAGGGCTTTTTCTCATTTCTTCCCCTTTTTTTTTTGGCTCGGAAAGAAAGTCACGTGCGGACCAATTTGGTGCAGGCTCTCAGAGGTGCCAAAAGGCGACGGCAGACCCTAAAACCCCCACCATGAGTGACCTGCTGCAAAACACGTTTTCTTAAAATGAGATGGTTGGGGTCTTGCTTCATTTACTCTCTTAAAACTTTCCTCTGCAACCACACAATCTTCCAGCTTCAGGGCACCGAGACTGTAAATAAAGCACTAATCCCCTCCAAAATGGGTGTGAAAATGCCTGGGATGGGGGGCACAGCAGGTCCCTCGGGGCTGCAGGCAGGGCAGGAGCAGAGCAGAGATGGGGCAGCGTTTGCAGCCCCACTGGTGTCACTGGGAGACCTGCTGAGGACCACACATTCGGGTCAAAAGCATTTTAGGGGGTATTTTAAGAAATTATTAACCTATCCTTTCTGCAGGTAAGTGCCAAATGGAAAAGCCTCTTGCTTCCCAAAGTGCAGGGACTTTCTTTTTTTTTTTTTGGTTATTTTTTTGGTATTTCATGTCTCCTGGAGGAAGAGGCTCTTGCACTGCTCACCAAAGGGTATCGAGCCAAGGGCAAGGAGTTGCCCGTCCAGCTCCATGCCGCTCATCCGCAGGAGATGCTCCTTTTGCAGCAGCACCTGGTGCAAACAAATGCTGTGCACGCAGCAGCATCCCGGCACCGTTTTCCCCACTGTGGTCTGGATGATCTAGCAGATAACAGCAGCTGTTCAGGAGCAAGAGTGTAGCCATATGTTGCTGCTAACAAGCATTTACTGAAGCTGGTTTCTTTCTGTGATTCCCATGTGTCTGATTAGCGCACAGCTCCTCCGAGCAATTTTCAGATTTTTCACCCTCCCCTTGCAAATCTTTTTTTTTTTTTTTTTTTTGGCATGATAAGCAAACCAGAATATGAGCATAAAATGGGGTTAAAAGCCACAAGATTTAAAAAAAAATTGAAAACGTATTTAAATAGCTAAAAAGGAATTCACTTAATTTTAATTCCATATTTTTTTGTGCTCAGAAACACGCTGTTTATGCGCTGACCCTGCCATGGTCCTGCAGGCTCTGAGCATAGATGAGATGCTCAACGACCAACGGCCAGCCCTGGGAGGGGGATTGATAGTTCCATCTTCTCCAGCCACATTTTTGGACTGTGCCCACAGGTCCAGACCCCTGCCCGAGCACCTGAGCACTCCTTGGGAGTGTGAGGGAAGGAAAATAACTGGTGGCTGTGAGGGTTTGGGATGTTTTGCTGGGATTGCAGTGGAGCATATGACCAACGAGCCCAAGTCCCTGGTCCCCAGGCTTGGGAGGATGGACTGGACCTCGTTTCCCATCGCATTCCCAGTAAAAACAGACTGGGAAGAGGTTAAGCTGACCAAGCTGGGAATGGTCCCTGGGCTGTGCCAGCATCCCATCCTCCCGGGAAAGGTTTTGCCAGGGACTGCCCCATCAGCTGAGCAGAGAGGAGGGAGCTGCGGTGACGGGAACATCCCTCCCCGTGGTTAACCTTATCTCACTGCAGCTATGGGAAAGGAAAGCAGTTTAGTCCGAGCTAGTTTTTCCGAACCACGCTGGTAGATAGACAGGTGCCGTCGAAGGTGATTCATCCCACCCTTGGGAGGTCCAGCGTAGGTGGGATGAATCACCCTCCAGTAGTACCTGCCTCCCTCCAGAGCCAGGATGGCTTCAGAGGAAGGCTGGAAATCACGTTGCAGGTTAGGACACCCCAAATTAACGTGTCAACATGTACGTGTCTCAATGTGCACAGGGTGTCTGTTACTTCACTTCCAAATGGCTGAACGATGTGGGACGAGTCCCACCGTTCATACCTGGCACCTGTTTTCCAGGGCTTTGCATCTCTTTCACAAATAACAAGGAAATTCTGCAACTCCATAGTGGCAGCATGAATTACAGGGCTCACATTTGTGTCAGCTGTGTTCATAGAATCATGGAATGGTTTGGGTTGGAAAGGACCCTTAAGGGTCATCTAGTCCAAGCCCCTGCCATGAGCAGGGACATCTTCCACTAGATCAGGTTGCTCAGAGCCCCGTCCAACCTGACCTGGAATGTTCCCAGGGATGGGGCATCCACCACCTCTCTGGGAAACCTCTTCCAGTGACTCACCACCCTCATTGTAAAATGTTTCTTTCTTCTATCTGGTCTGAATCTCCCCTCTTTTAGTTTAAAACCATTACCCCTTGTTCTCTCACTACAGGCCATATCAAAAAGTCTGTCCCTATCTTTCTTCTAAGCCCCCTTTAAGTACTGGCAGGCTGCTATAAGGTGTCCCCAGAGCCTTCTCTTCTCCAGGCTGAACAACTCCAACTCTCTCAGCCTGTCCTCATAGGAGAAGTGCTCCAGCCCTCTGATCACCTTTGTGTCCCTCCTCTGGACTCGCTCCAACAGGCCCGTGTCCTTCTGATGCTGAGGACCCCAGAGCTGGACGCAGTACTGCAGGTGGGGTCTCACCAGAGCAGAGCAGAGGGGGAGAATCCCCTCCCTCGACCTGCTGGTCACGCTTCTTGTGATGCAGCCCAGTGCTCAGCGGTACCTGCTGCAGCCAAGCCCTAGGAGCCGTGGTGAGAAGACGAACAAGAAGCCACCACTCTGTGAGCTGGGAGAGAGCCCCGCGTCCTTCCAGCCCGAGGCTCGGTGCTCATCACACCCATCCCGGCTGGAGAAGGGGATCAGACCCCCGGGAAGGCACCTCCACGCTTAGCTGGGCTCCCGTGTTGGATACCTGTGGCCTGGAGTCACCGAACAACATCAAAATGGGAAGAAATAGGGTTTTTCTCCAGTCCTCCCTCCCCACCCCAAAATGTGATCACCGCCAGCACCCGGCTCTGTCCAACCCAACCCAGTGCAACGCGGGAAAATCAGCCTTAACTCGTTAATCGTCATCAGCATCGCAACACCAATGGTCCCCTCGGGTTGGAGCCCGTACCAGCTAGATGCTTAATTAATGCATGATTGTTTTGGCTTTCCAAAAGGTGCTTTTGGAAAGCACCGAATTTGTGTGTCCGGCAAACATCCGTAGACCTGAGGCCACGGGGACGGCTGTGCCGGCCCGAGGAGGGAGGCAGCTCAGCATCTGCAGCGGCTTAGCCTTCTCAGCATAGCCACAGGCAAGAGAACCAAGTCCTGCTAATAATTTAAGAGCATCAGTTAATATAGTTTAATAAATACATAAAAGGATCTAGTCTCTTTTTTTCCATCCACTTTCTAGCGTCAATGAAAGTTAAGGGTGATTGTCCCGTGAGTAACTAAGGCAAATTTGTTTGTGTGTGTGTGTTTCTCTCTCCTTTTTTGATTTTTTCCATTGTTTTGTACATAAAACAATCACATAAAAATAGTTATAAATAGAAAAATTGCAAAGGTTTTTCCCCCCTAGACAAATAGGAAAAAAACCCCCAACCAACCCAACAAACAAATTGAGACAGAAAAACCACCTTGCTTCAAGTCCTTGTAGATTATACAGTACTCAGCATCTTTGGATACTTTACAATGACTCCAAATCGTAGACAAAAAAACACCTGAAGTAACCAGTCATCTGCAAAACGTCGCTCGTGTAAGAAGTTGATACGGATTAAAAAAAAAAAGTTTGATGCAGTTCTAAGAAGTTTTCTTTTTTTTTTTTTCTTTTTTTTTTTTCCTCCATTGACTTGTTGCACGTGGAGTCTTTGTGGATTTCTTTTTGGAGGAGGAAGGAAGCGTTGGGCAGTTCCTTGGGATCGTTCTGCTACGGATGGTCTCAGAGCAGAAGTCCTCCGTGCCCTCATGGGGGCTGTGGATCCTGGACCCCTTGTGTCCCCGCCATGCTCCGGTGGGGAGACCCTCATCCAGCCACCGCTTCAAAGCGGCACCATCGATGGGCAAACCAAGAAATGAATGAAGCCGCTGTCCTCTCATTCCCTTTGATTCTGCTGACGTTGAAAGGTAACAGTAAAAAGAGAAAGAAAAAGCCCTATTTTGTAACATTTACATTTTCAAGTGCTAGTTTCATGTAAAACCAGCTTCCCAGGGCACCCACTGCAAGCCATCTCAGTCGATGGTGAAACTGGGGTCCCACCACGTCTAAAAGGAACTTTTGGAGGCAGATGGCCATCAAAAGCCTTTATCCTTGAGAGTAGCTCATGTTTTTAGGGGCTGAAGGAGGCTGACAGGGCGATTCCAGCCAACCTGCCACTTTTTTGGCCTCAAAAGAAATATTAGATAGGGGTGGCCAAGCCAGGATCTGCAGGGATGCTGGGGAGGACCCCAGACCTATTGGCCACCGTGGGTGACCTTCGGCTTGGAGAACCCCATCATATGTTACCGCCTCGTCTTTTGAACCAACAAATGGTGAAGAAATAATATTTCTGCTTGCTTGCTTGCAAGCAGACAATCTCATCTGCAAGATATCTTTAGTGGATTTCTTTTCCACAAAGACCTCTTGAGACAAGCAGTGGGGATATTTGCACACCCAATTTTTTCCCATCAACACTGCAGATTTGGGGACATTCAAGTGTTTGGTAAATTTTTGTCATCAAAATATATATAAGAATTAGGGGGAATTAAGGACAAACCCCCAGAATTTCAGAATGGTCAGCGGCAGTGAATTCTGACTCTTTGGTTCGAAACGACTTTTTCATTTCAAAATTCCCACGATTTATTTTTGCAAAGCAAAGCTTTAATAAAAGCTCAGAATCGAAACATTTCTGATCTTTCCAAGAATTTTCCTTCACCTTTTCAAGCACTGAAGTTAAAATACTCCAAATAGGCTTTAGTTCTCCTTCTGAAATTTTGAAACAGCCAAAGAACCAAAATAAGTAAAAAAAAAGCTTTTCCACCCAGCTTTGCTCTTGGGTGTTTTTCTATCTCTTTTTTTTAAAAATTTTTTAGGGTCCCAACTCATCCTGCACAGCAGGGCTTTCACCAGCCCTGCAAATCTGATATACCGCTGAGAATGGCAACGGCCAGGATCCTCCCCCTCCCAATGTGGCTGCTTGACCCTCCCTTTTATCCCTTGTAGAATAAATTTTGTTGCCAGACATGGGAATTAATTAAAAAAAAA
The DNA here is from genome assembly GCF_964188355.1 of Buteo buteo. Taxonomy (NCBI): domain Eukaryota; kingdom Metazoa; phylum Chordata; class Aves; order Accipitriformes; family Accipitridae; genus Buteo; species Buteo buteo. Next base: position 3,900,465 of record NC_134204.1, on the reverse strand, counting down.
AAAAAAAAAAAAGTCCTTTTGACCAAAAGGGCCAAGGAATGTAACATATCAAAACCAAGTCTGGACAGCTTCTCAGTGTCCAGCAGGCCCCACGGGTGGAAAATGGGGAACATCTCCCCCACAAAAGCCATCTCATGGTGATGGCTGTGCCCTGGACTAAGGCAAGTGACATTTTCGGGAACGTTGAAGAGAGCAGCAGTCCTGGCCTGGCCTTCCCAGACGGAGTCGCGAGCGGTGGGCGGCTGGATCGGGCAGCAAATGCCTCGTGGCCGCAAAGCCAAGTGCATCGCCGAGTCTAAAGTGCCGGTGGCCATGGGGCGCAGCCCCTGCCCACCCAGCCGCTCGCCCCGGGGTCGGCCTCGTGCCCCAAGCCCCGCGGTAGGCCACGGCGGCGAGGGGACGAAGAGCTTCTCGGGAGCCAGACGATGCGAAAGGGCAGGCGGGGACCCCAAGGGAGCCGGTCGCCCTGTTGGGAAGGGAGCGGACCCACGGTGGGACCGGGCGCGGGTTTAGTTACTCGCCTCCGAGATGGGAGCCACGTGGCCGAGCCCCGCCAAGCCGCTGAAGCCCGTGCTCCAAGGATCGGGAAGGGGGAAGAAGGGTTGGGCGGCGAGGTTTTCGTTATGGCCCAGGGCGAAGGCGAAGATGCCCGCGTTCCTCTCCATGTCCAGCTGGGCTCGCCTGAAGAGCTTCATCTGGGTTTCTTCAAACTGGCTCTCCAGCTCCTGCAGGCTGAAGGAGGTCTTGGCCCCGCTTAAAAAGTGCTTGGGGCTGGGGCCGGGAAGGCACATGGCCGCGCCGCCGAGGTGGCCGCTCATCTCCTCCAACGTTGGCGGCATCACGAAGCTCTTCTCCACGGGCGGACCACCGGGAGCAAAGAGCAAGCCGGCCGCCCTCCACGCCGCCGGCTTGCGTCCTCGCCGGGGTCGCGCGATCCGGCAGCTCTGGCGTTTGATGTGGCGGTGGAGGTGGTCGGAACGGGTGAAGCTCTTGTAGCAGAACTCGCACTGGTAGGGCCGGACGCCCGTATGGATGCGCATGTGGTTCTTCAGGTCGTAGTTGTGCACGAATTTGGCGTTGCAGTGGATGCACAGGTACGGCCGCTCCCCCGTGTGCTTCCGCATGTGGATTTTGAGCTTGTCCTGCCTGCAAAAGAAAAGGTGCTCGGTCAGGCTGGCAGGGATTGCGGTTGGGATTGCTCCTTGGATCAGGAGAGGGAAAGGCGATGGGAAGATGGGGAGCTCATCCTGGGGCTTCCCCCAATGTACGGATGCTCTCGCAGGCTGGCGTTTGCATCCACCTCCTCCTTCCCGGGGCGACAGCACCTAAACATCGCACACGCCCAGCCCTCCGCATCAGGAGTTTGCAGCCCATCCCAGAGTTCAAGCCAGCCTAAATCGGAGGAAAAAACCCTCCGGAATAAAACCAAAAAACGTATGGGACTATCTAAATAAGTACAGCTATACTCCTGCCTGCAAGTAAGGAAATCGGTTGAGTTTTGAGAACCTGGCAATGTGGGGCAATACTGCTTAAATAAAGTCCCTCTTGGAGCTGATTTTCCTTTCCTTTTATCCTTGCACTGACCACTGGGTGTCTCAGGAGCTTTCGTTTGAAGCGGGAGCATCGCCCAGGGTGAGGCAGGCAGAGGTGCAGGCAGAGGTGCGGGCAGAGGTGCAGGCAGTGCCTGGGTGCTCTGCACCCGCTGTCCTTCCCTGCCACGTCTTCCAAGGCCAGCACACATCCAGCCTCACACACATTTTGGAGAAGGTTTTTAAATACAGCCATGGAACAGCATAATACCCATCCCAATGGCACTTATTTACAAATACAGTTGTTTGTTTTTTTTTTTAAGGGAGCATCTAAAACGAAGAACATTTTCCCAAGCTGGCAGTCCAATCTTTTTCTATTTTTTTCAATAAATAAGTGTTTCTTTCTGCAGTCTACAAAAATCACAGCTAAGGCATACGATTATAAAAAGCAAAGCGGATTGTAGCTGAACTGAGCCAAGCACACTGCCTAGGCTGCACCAGCAGAGTTCAAGTAAGTAAACAGCAAAGTGGGAGAATTCATATTGGTTCCTGAAATGCTTTCGGTATGATCCCTCCAAGACGTTAGTAATGTGGCGAAGAATATGTAGAATATACGGAGTCATAAAATATGTGAGCATGCAAAAAAAAAAAAAAAAGCAAAAACCACCCCAAAAATCTATTTTTGCTGGCAGGTCAAGCCCTCAAAACTTGCAAGGTGCTGCCTTTGCACTAATTTCTGCCACCCTGCCTGTGCGCATCCTGAAATAGTTTTCGGTGCCACGACCGGCAGCGCGCCGGTGTCGGCCACGCCGCGAGCAGTGCAGCCCTGGGATGGGCATCCCTGCAAACCATTCCCTCGGGATCAAGGATGCAGAGAAGTATCCCTGGCAGGAGAATCACTTCTTCACCAGATGACGCTTTATTGCCTTTGGGAAACCGGTCCCAGCCTGGTCCTGCATCTGCAGCAGCAGCGCAGGCAGTGGAGATGCTCCCTGCCCGTACGGAGGCTGTAACGAGCTCGCGTGAGGTTTACAACTCATGCAGATTTTTAGGGAGACAGAAAAAAACGCATCTCTCGGTCTCCATGCCAAGGCCAGGGCCAGATCGCAACTTCCCACTCTGCGATCTTCCAAGATGCTGTTCTCCCACGATTTTAACAAGGGGGCATTTCCCCCGAAAAGGCTGAAATCAGTTCTCAGCAGCAGACAAAGCAGCTTGGAAAATTTTATCCCAAACGGATAATGCGCAGTGAAGTCGTAAGCAGATGAATGCAGGGGCTCGTAATGCCAAGTGTTGGGAAATGTTAATAAAAAGCAGAGCTACCAGCCCCACCTATAATATAATTTAAACCTATATATGTAATGTTTAACCTAGCAGGATCGCTTTTCCTAATAAACATGCAGCGTGCCAGGACTGTATAATGTAAATACAGGCAAAGCTTTTTTCAGGCTATTACCCATCTCCAGCAGCAGACGGGCAGAAACTCAATCATCCCTGCCCCGGCAGCATCTCCGTGGGATGGAAGAGAGGTTTTATGGCTCTACCTGGAGAAGCTCAGAGGCTGGGCGGGTGAGATGCTCCGGCTGCGGTGAAGAGCCCAGGGGAGGATGCGGCATGGGAAACACAGGCTTTGCGAGATGGGAGCTCGGCTCGCAGGCTCTCCGAAGGAGAACCGCGCTCTGTGTGTGTGAATAACCTTAATGCAATTGCATTAGGAGAGCGATTAGGGCTCTGCGAGCTGTCACAACACAAATAATAGGAACAAATAATGTTAACCTTTCTGGCTGGAACAGTTTCTCCTTGAGCACTCTGGGGTTGTCTTGGTGGAAAAGCTGAAGTATTTGCAGTTTTCTCCAGCATTTTAGCAGGGTAAAACAGCGGACTAGAAGCTGAGCAGCCTTTGTTTAAGGAAAAAATTAATGAGCTATTAAATGAAGTCCTGCTTCCTGCGATCAGATGTCCGTGGGAGTCGGGAGTGGCAGATCCAGGTGGATGTGGGGTCCTTGCCGTGGGATGCGGGATCCCACTGATGTGAAGGGGAAGGGATCCGATGGGGAGGTTGGGGGACTCCCCACCCAGGAAAATAAATTTTCTCTATTTTCCCCAGTAAATTTGTTCCTCCACAGTTCCTCGAGTGCAGAAATAATGCAAAGGACTGATTCATTTAGAAATCTCATTTGGGAACCTCTGCTTTCCTGCACCCTCATTCCCAGGGTGGGCTTGCATCTCCCCGACAAAGGCACCCCTCACTCCCGTGGGTGCGAGTCCGATGCTTTCGGGAAGCATGAGACTCCCCCCGAGAGCAAAACACGTAATCCGAGTGGCAGCGTTCAGGAAATCCTGGCAGAAATCTCTTTCTACATCTCAATCACTCCACTTTGCTTAAATACTTTCCCCTAAAGGAGAGCTCTCACATTAGAGTAATGCTGAAGATGGCTAAAAAAACCCCAAACAAAACCAAACAGCAGCATGCTATTCAAAATACTTCCAAATACCTATAAAAATAAACCGATGTTTTGAAATTTCCACTTCGCTCAGGGTGTTAAAGAAGGAAGAAACTCTCCAGCCTTCAGCTCTGTGCAGGGTAACCAAAACGAACAGCTTCATTTTCGTGAATGATGATGGGAGACTGCACTGCTGGGCTAGTCCCACTTTTCTTTGTGATTATTTTCTTGGGTTAAAGTCCTCCTACCTCTGTGCTTTGTATTTAGAAGCTGTTGAGCATATGGGGGGATGTAGAAGCTGCTGGGTTTAACCCTGCATTAGTAATGGGCCACGCTAGACCATCTCTGCCTGGAGCTTTTAATCTCCAAGATGCTGATTTAACCTGTCCGGATTAGGGGTCAGGATACCTGAATTCCCACCTGAACCCCCCTGCTGACCTCGCAATGACTGTGAGTCGGTACCAACATCTCTCCGTGCCTCAGTTTCCCCAAACGAAGCCAACAATGCTGCCCTTGCTTGGAAAGGAACTTTGGGAGCCCTCTGGGAGGGCTCAGCTCTATTATTCCCATGACAGGGAAGGTGCCAGTGACAGGTCAAGCCAAGCTATTTCCTCGTCAGCAATTAACATCCGCAGCATCACACCCTGGAGAGCGATGGGGACCGCAGGATGGGGCTGGCCAGGTGGTTCCTCCAGCCCGGGATGCAGCCGCACGCACCGGGGCTGAACCCATCCCGCTCCTCCCAGCAGAGCCCGCGCGTCCGGAGGTGACGACCCAGCGCTAACCTGGGGGTGCAGCACCGGCAGGAGCCGGATCCAAATTCCTGCAGGCAGGAATTAGCACCAGGCGGTGGCCTTTCCCCTGCAAATACGCAGGGTGAGCCGGCTCGCGTCACATACACCCGCCCCAGGCTTGATGCTCCCCGCGTTATAATACGGTGTCTGCTGCGTTAATGGAGGGGAGCATGGAAATTTATTTGCAGGTCAAATCCTCATCATCTGCATAACTTCCACTTGAATATTATCACAGGGACGGGAGAAGAAAAGACAGGCTGAATGCGGGAGCACCCCAGGTGTCCGGCCATTGTCAGGAGCTCGCCTTTGCCTACTGTGCATATTATTTTCCTCTGGTTTCCTCGCTCCAGCCTAATAGGGCTCGCTCCCTCACACGCAGCCAGGAGCTGAAATACCATGCTCTTGTCAGAAAGCTTTATTATTATGGTAAAGATTGTACTCATTAGATATTAATTATACCCAGCAAGAGCAGGTCCAGGAATCTATTTGTCTCTGCTCACCGATTAAATTTGCCCGGCTTTTCAGACAAAGGTTGCAAGCTGTACCATTAGATTTGCGTAGCCCGCTCCAATTTATTACCGTTGAGGGGTCTGCTGGGGTGAAGAAAGGTGCAAAGGCTGGGAATTGGTACGAGGGCTGGATCTGGCCGGTCATGCCTGCCTTGGAGCAGCCCATGTTGGGGCTGGTCTCACCTAACTTGAGATACCTAAAAGTTACGTTGCCTTAGCTAAGCCCCGTCGGTTCTCTTTGTGGTCAGGGATGACACCTTCGCTCACCCCTTTCTCATCTACCTCTCCGAGGGTGCTGATCTCTTTCCACTGACCACGGAGGGAGTCGAGGTGCCAGGTTCTTGGGCGGCCAACATTCGGGGCAATGAATCATAGAATCATTTAGGTTGGAAAAGACCTTTAAGATCATTGAATCCGACGGTTAACCAAACACTGCCACGTCCACCACTGAACCGTGTCCCTAAGCGCCACGTCTCCATGTCTTAAATACCTCCAGGGATGGGGACTCCGCCACTTCCCTGGGCAGCCTGGTCCAATGCTTGACAACCTTTTTGGTGAAGAAATTTTTCCTAACATCCAATCTAAACCTCCCGTGGCGCAACTTGAGCCCATTCCCTCTCATCCTATCATTTGTTACCTGGGAAAAGGCACTGACACCCACCTCGCTACTAACGTATAATAATTAGGACCGCTCCAGCCTCAGAAAGCCCAGACACTGTCATGTCTAAACATGTGCAACTTGGTTGTGGTCTACGCAGATGCCAAAATGTGCAAACCCAAACTAATTACATCCCGCAGCTAAACGGCCCTCCCAACTCAACGCATGTCCCAGCACATTAGAGATGAAGCCTCCTTGGCTGTTTGACCATCTGTTTTCCAGCTGCCTCTGGTCCAACTGTGGTGAACTATGGTGGGGTTGAAAATATCCCGTTACTTATTTAAGCTTTTGTCCAGTGAGGGGATGGATCCAGTGAGTTGTGGATGTGATCCACAACCCACCAAAATCAGTAGGTTTGTTTTCTTCCTCCACCCTCCCTTCCTCCCTTTTTTTTTCCAAAGGGATAGAGATCATGCCCTGCTTTCTTTGCTACTTTTGGGGAGAAAAAGAGACGTGTAGCTTAGGAATCAGCCATGGGTCACGACATGGTCCCTCCAGCCACCCCCCCAGGCAGCCACGCACGGCAGAGGTAACCAATGCACACCTGGTAAAGCGGACTTCACAGATATTGCACATATACGGCTTCTCTCCCGTGTGGGTCCTCATGTGCCTGGGCAGTTTGCCGGCTCCCATGATGACTTTGTTACAGATGGGACATTGCTGGGATGCCTTGGGCTTTATCTTCCTCTCTTCCTCCAGGGGCCACGGAGGAAAAACTCCTCCAAACTGGGTAGCGCTTAGGAAATTGAGATAAGCGCTATAGTCAGTCTCTGCCTTAATATGCCCTAAGGGAGCTGCTGGGGTGTTGGTAAACATGTCCTTGAAGAAGTCATTAGGGAAAGGAGGCGGAGGCAGGTCTTCCTTCTCCTCCTCTTCCTTGATCTTCCTCTTTTTGATCACCAGATCCAAGGGGCCATTGTCTACTTGTGGCTCCTCGAGCTGGGAGAAGGAGCTAAAATCGCCGTTCCATAGATGGGGGAAGAAGGTAGGGGCGAAAGGAGAGAGCGCTGGCCTCCTTTCTGGGATGTTCGCCTTAGGGTACAAGTTCTCCCTTAGCAAGGACTCGATGGAGAAGTCTCGTATCACGCCCAAGTGTCCAGAGGAGTTATTGGCTGGGTAGTGATTTGGAAAGTCTTTAGGTGCTTCTGTATATGCTTCTTCGGTAAGATCAGACTTAGAAGGGCTTTGGTGACAGCTTACTTCTTGGACATCGGTTAGGTTCTCCTGATTGACAAAATCTTCCACTTCTTCCTCCTCTTCCTCTTCCTCCTCATCTTCATCTTCGTCTTCGTCATCATCATCGTCCTCTTTGTCATCTTCCTCTTCCGCCTCTCTGTCGGGCTCCATGATTTCAAGGCATACATTGATAATGCACTGGATCTCCAGCATCTTGGCAGCGCTGAGGATGTGCTTGACATTTGAGGTGGTGATGGTGAGGGTTGAGGTGTAGGCAAACTCGAGGATGGCAGAAAGTGCTTCAGGCTTGACAAAGTCAATCTCGTAAACATAGGGCTGGTCTGTTAAAGTGCCGGTAGTGAAGAGTTTTTTGAAGTACTTGCTGCAGGCAGCAAGGACGGACCGATGGGTCCGGTACTCCTGGTCCTGTACAATGAGGATGACATCGCAGAGGAGACCATCATGCCGCTGCTCATTTAAACCACATAAGACTTCACTGCTGTGGTTCGGGAATGGGATCCCGATAAGATCCTCAATGCCATTGGCCATATTCTCATTTAGCGCCCTAGGACAAAACACAGACAGTAGGGAATTAGCAGGGAGTTCCCAACCAGTAACACCAAAATGACCCTGCCTTCTCTCAATGTCCTCCTCCCCCCTATCCCTCTTGGACCTCTGTACACTGCCCCAGTGCATCTCCATGTCACCTTTAACTCCTTCCAGGTCCTCTGTGATTTAACCTCTGCTTCCCTCCACATCGTCTCCTTTGTCTCCATCCATCTCTTCTCCGTTCCTACCTATTCTCCTTTTCGTAACCACCACAAGCTCCCTCTTCTCTTTCACATCCCTCCCCCAGGAACCTTGTGTAATGACTCCCACCCCATCACGTTTCTTCCATGTCCTCCCAGAGCCAACATCTTTCCAGGCCCACGCTGGATTTTCCCTGTCAGGAGCTACGTGGGGAAAGGGTGATGCTACATTGCTTCACGCTGCCAAGTGCCAGCACCTACACCACTTAAAGAAGATGAGCCAGGGGAGCGCCCGTCTCCTCTACGCAATTGTTTTTGGGACTGGTACAACTGGACATCCCAAATAGGAGGGACTGCTGGTCGTGGCTGTTTGCTGCAGCAGGAGAGCCGTCCTTATGGGGCAGGAGGTCTCCAGTTCTGTGTCCTCCTGCTACTTCATGCCTGGAAGCTGTCCCACGTCACCTCAGCATGTGGGATGTCTTCCCGAGGGATCTGGGAATGGGGGAGGCAGGCGAGGAGTTGTGTGTCAGAGCGTACCTGAACGCTCAGAGAAAGACAACCAGGGAGCAGGGGCCTGGCCAGAGGCAGATGGCTGGCTGCTATCTTCCCCCGCGAGCTGAGCTTGCTCCATTCCCAATCCTGTTTGGACTTTTTAGCATGGTGTCAAATGCCCTGTTCATCTGGCAGACACCTTCCCCTGCTAGAGCAGCTCCAGCTTCAAAGGGAAATTCGGAAGCAAAAAGCCCACACCCAAAAGGAAAACCTGATTTTTTTGCCATTTTTTTAATCTGTAAGATGTTTCCTCTTTCACATGGCTCCAGCAGCCCTTCCACATGAGAAATCCCAGGAAAGGAGAGTGACTTCCTCCAGCAGGCGACGAATACATTAATCCCATCACCCACAGAATACATCAAACAGCCAGAATAACTTTGACTACGCTAACCCCTTGGAAACTCCCAGGACACAGAGCATGTGTTCCTGCAGTGTCACCTCCATGAGCCCCAGCTCGTGGCCCCGCTGCAGGTCGACACTCAGTTCACAGCCGAGCCGTTAATCTCCGAGAAAGCCCAGGGTACACGTAAGTAAAACTCCAGCCCCACTCCGGCCCCTTTCGCAAGGCTGAGACCATCAGGCAGGTTCCCGATCCCACCCCACCCCACCTCTACATCTCTCCCGGGATCCACGGCCACGTCCCGGGTGTCCTTCCCTGCTTGGTTTCTGGCCGCGCTGACTCCAAATTTCCTTCCCACCAGCTGTGGGGACCTGGTCTACCTCAGGGTGAGGGGTTAGCTCCCACCCTACCACCTGCCTCCATCCCTTGGGGATGGAAAGAGCCCGGTCTGGTGGAGGTTGTCCAGGGAAATCCTTGCTCCACCTTGGTTGACAAGCCAGTGACCCTTGGGGGAGGCTGGGGAGCCGCAGAGGGGATCGGGCTCTGCAGCAAACGTTCCCATGGAAAGAGGAATGCCGTCTCCCTTCTCCTCCCTCCGCAGGGTCAATCTCCAGCCGAGACCTTGCAGATATCTCCCCCACACCTAATCAGCGCTGCCGAACACTCGCTGCGTGGGAGCCGGCGAGCGAAGGCCTTGGGAAGACGGTGCAACCTAGACAGAGGGAGAACACGCTGCCGAAGGGTTACGGACCACCAGCCTGGCGGGAGCAACGCCGGGATGGAGGACAAGGCATCCCTGAGCTAGTGAAACCTTGGGGGGGGGCTGGAGGGCAACCCCCACCCCGGGAAGCCCTCTCCAGCCACCTCCCCGTGTCCAGAGGTGGGGAAGGGAACGGGGAATTAGACCCCTCCGACCCCCCCTCAGCTCCAGCCACCGATATTTTTGGCCGAGGGACGATGCTCCAGCCCCGCATCCCGTGGTATGCCCGTTAGCTCCACGCTAATTATGTCTGTTGTCTGAAACAAATTGATTCATTACAGTGTGCTGCGCTTAACCATGTTAACTAGCTACGCTCCTCTACCAGCCCGATCGGCTCCGTATCAAATCTTCCTTGAAAATCGCCGATAAATGAAAGTAAATCCAATGTATTCTGCAAGTGGAATGTAAGATAATAAATAACCCCTGAGCCAGGGAGGAAAAGACAACTTCCTTTTTAGGGCTTTGTATCCTTAATAATAAGCAAGAGCAATTAAATTTCTATTGCTGTATTTATCTTGAACTCGTTTATTTTTGCTTTGAAGGAACATTAGTGTTAAAGGAGCTCCTTGCACGAAGGAACGTGTTTTCCTACAAATCTATTTTGATCTTTTATTGCCAGATCACCCGAAGTGCAAAAGATCAGAAAAGCACAATATTAGACTACCCTGACAATTGTTTTTATGGAGGTTTTTTCCGGACACTAAACTCCATCCTCCCTAATTTGTGGATTATTCACTCAGCAGCGAGAAAGCAAGAAAAAACGGAATTAGGAGATCAGGGAGTAAACTAAAATGATGTACAGCTCCTTTTGGTGGAAATGGACTCCTTTTCTGTTCTTTTCCCCTCCTGGTCCTCTCGACATGCGATTCTGTTAACCAAAGCACTTAGGCAAGCCGATAACAGGATGCTGGCAAAACTGAAGGTGATTCATGTCATTTAAATGGGGGGGAGAGGGAGAGAAACAGCCCATTCATTTGCATACATTTGCATTTTTTTAACTCGCAGGGTGGTTTGACAGCTCCGGAGCTCAGCGAGCCTGAGAAATGACCTTATGGTTCCCATGCCCCGGGGGAGGTTGATGGCCAGAGGCTGGAAGTGTGCTGAGGCTGACGTTTTCCTTCCTCCCCCTCCCTCCTCTCCCTCCTCCTGTGCTCCCCCCTTCCCCTCCCCAAGCCAAGGGTGGGGTGCTCAAGAATAACAGGCCTAAAAATAGCATCCGATGGTGACAAATGTCACCAGTGCATGCACACACACATGCAAATGCTGAACGGCCCGCATGGAGTTAAACAGAAAAAAAATCCCATTTTATGATAGAAAATTACAGCATTGTTAAAATAAACTGGGGTTTGTGGCGGGGGGAGGGGGGAGGGTGGAGGGCACCGAAAATAAATGTATTCTGCGGATGACGTCTCGAAACATTGCATTTATGGGCATGCTTAAAACTCATTCATTACTTTCTTGCCATGAAAAGCCCCATTTATAAAAGAACGATGCTGGGAGATGCTGTTCGGATACAGGACCGCTTCCCCCCGCGCTGCCCGCGGGCGCAGGGCGAGCACCTGAGGCTGCAACAGGAGAGAAGGGGGACTGGGGAGAGCTGAGCTTTGCCCCCTTTTTGGGTGAAAAACCTTCTGGTTTTGGGAAGGATGATGCTTTGCCGGCTCAGAGCGATGACCGCCGCACCAGGGCGGTGGAGATATGTGGGCAGATGTAGGCAGATGCAGGCAGGAGTTTTATAACCTCGCTGCCTGCCTGAACGTGGGTGATACAACCCAGATACAAGCCAGGGACTGCAGCAATATTATAAACCGACTGCTATACGCGCTCCCTGGGTGACCCAAAGCTCATCCAGGGCACTCTGCTGCTCAAAAGCCCGTTCTGTTTTTTATTTTTATTTTTTGGTTGCTTTATTCTCACGTCTGCTTTTAGCTTTAAGAATCCTTCGGTATAATACGGTCTCTGAAAACCGGTAATATAAAACTGAAATATCAGAAAGAGAGGCGAAATGCTCATTTAGCATTGTGCTAAGTGAAAAACAGAAGTATACTCAGATTATAGATATATGTGTCTAGAAAATAGATAAAGGAAACTAATATTGCCTATATTCATTTGTGTAAGTGGAAATGGAGGACTGCCGCAGCTTGGAGGAGCCCTGGGCAAGATGTGCCAGCCCCGAGGTGGGACAGGATCCTGCCCCTGGGTCTCAGTATTGCTCAAAGCCAGGAGCAGAAGACCTGTCACCTCTGAGGGCTTCTCATCAGCACTTCCATATCCCATCTTCTTCCTCATCTCCGGCGACAACGCCTCGCGAAGCTGGGCCCTTGGAAGAGATCAAGGCTGCCAGGAAGAGCCAAGGCTCGTGTAACGCGTGGCTCCTGGTTCAGGGCTAAGGGCTGGCCCCTTCCCATCAGCTCCATCCGTGGGGACAACGCTTCCCAACCCGAGTCTTAGCTGGGAGACGGCAATTTGGGGCTTTAATTGCATGCTGGCATGTAACGTCATTACTAAAACATGTAGCATTTAATTATTTTAATATTTTTATATGTGTATGTTTTTATATTTGTATATCTGTATATTTTATATATTTTTTTTTATACTTTACGTATATATTTATTTTTATATTTCTATATTTTGATCTTTGTATAGAGATTCTCGGAGCATCTCCTCTTAAAACGTGCATTGCTTGGCCTTCTCTTTGTTATGATTTTCCCTGCAGGAAGGTGCTGGCTCCTGACTACATTTCTTTTCGGTGTGCCTATATTCCCTCTCCCCAGGAGGGCCAACCCGAAGATATGGGGGTTCCCCGGGGTAAGCTGGGGAGCGCAAAGCGGTTGCCCCCCCCCAGGCCGTGCTCATTCTGCATACGGCACAGCAGAGGAAGGAGCCTGAGGCTCCAGCTGATCTCTGCCCGCTACCGGTGTCAAAATGACATTTTTCCAGGCAAAACGATGGTGTCTCCAATTCTTCCCTTCACCCAGCCTGCGCACAGAGTGGGGTTTGGGGTGCAAGCTCAGCTTCAAAGCCTGGGGTTGAGCATCCCCGACCATCGCTCCCCACCCCGGCCGGATCCTGCCACCCCAACACAGCATCCCTCACGCTCGGTCCCTGCAGGCACAAAACCCCAGGAGGGATTCGAGCTCTACATCTGAAGCACGAGGCCATCCAGCAAAATATCCCAGAGGTGCCTGGACCTGGATTCGGGGCGCTGAGCATCCCCGGCCACCCCAGCCTCCTGCCCGCCGCAGGAGAGGGACTCAGCAGGAGGTCTCAACAGCTTTCCCCATCCTGATTTATTTTCTACCACTAACTCCTTCCCTCCCCTGCCCGGGGCTCTCGGCACCCCGAGGGACAGACGCTTTGGCTCTGCTGCTCTCCTACCTGTTCCTCTTTCCCAATCTCTGCTCCAGGCTGAGGGAGCAGCGGCAGCACCCAGGGTGGGCTGGCTGCAATCCCTCTGCATCTACCCCTGGTCCCGTGTACGTAGACCCGCCTGCTACATCCAACAGCCCATAAATAGATGTGTTTTGGGGTTTTTTTTTTCCAGATTTATTTGTGCCTCGTTATAATGAGGCAATTAAGATGTGCATGTGAGATTACCCTAATCTGTCAAAAAATTACAGCTACTTTTTATGGGATACACTGACCAGTGATTGATAGGTCCCGCTCCGTAGCTGTGTTGTTATTTTGGGGGTATAGGGATGCTGGGGCTCTGTTCCCACATCTGCCGATTGCTCCATGACCTTGAGCAAGCCCCTTGTGCAAATGTCCCTGAGCGGAGCCACCCACATTGACACCCCACCCGAAGCCAGCTCCACGGGGATGACACCGTTGCCTTGGCCAAGCGCTTGACTCCAATTTGGAAGAAGCTTCTTCTTTCCTACCAAGAAGGAGTTAGGATCCCTCAAAGCCTATGCGAAAGGCAGGCAGAGAGGTGTAGTGGGCTTTTAAAATTTTTTTTTTTTTATAAAAAAAAAAAAAGGAAAATGTAAAACCTAAAAAAAGGCAAATATTTCCTTCAGCACACCTCCCCTCTGAACATCTTGTCTCCAGAAGAACGTGTTATTAAACCACCCACCCCAGTACCTAGTGTTTCTCCCCTCCGGCGGGAAGGTGGGGCAGAGCGCGCTCCTCGCCTTTCAATCGCTTCCCTGCGAGATGCCCGAAACGATGAGGAAAACGCGGTGACACCAACCCCTGCCTCCCTCGCAAGGAAATCATCGGGTTTTTAAAGGAGATGAGTCGCTTTGCAGACCCAAAGATGATACTGTGGGAGGGAACGGGCTCGTTAGCAATAGCACACCAGAAGTTTACTGCTGAGCTGAGTGCCGGCCCCAGTCTTTAATAACTGAGACCAGCCTTCGCCTTGGGACCAGTCTTGCTTGGGGAGTACGGGGTTGAGCTGGGAAAGTTGGGGGTGTTTGGTTTTTTGAGAGGTACATAATAAGCTCATCCACCTAAACCTGAAGATCCCTCCTCAAAAAAAAACCACCAAAACCAACCCTGGATTTTGCTTAGATCTGGACAAAGTAGAAAAGGGCAGAGGTTTCCAAAGCGATGCTTTGGCAAGGAAGGAGGCAAAGAGGGTCACATTCGCCGTGGAAGATGCTCACTTGGAGCAAGGATGGGGAGGAAATCCCATAGGGGTGCAGAGGTGGCATCACCCCACGTGGCTCCTGGCAAGGGAGCAGCTCCATACATGGAGCAGGTCAGTAAAATTTAAGGGGATGCTCCGTAGGACGCCGGTTCAAAGGCTGCCTATAGCGGCCAACGAGAGCCCCAGTGACGCCGAGACGGATGGAGACCTCCCACTGATGCTGGGAGGAGAAGGATGGCCAAGGAGCCCCAGGGGGACAGCCCAACCCTTTTTGGCCAGCGTCCACGGAGCCAAGGATGCGTGAGATGGCTCCTACCCGAAGGAAGAGCCCTGGAAGCCGAGCATGGTTTGATCACATAATTAAAGTGGTTATGCGTCAGGGATTGAGATCACACAGGTGACCTTCAGCCTGGTATTTCTCCATTACCTACTGGACTTTTCAGTATTAATACTAATCTCTGAACAAAATCCTTGGGCATACAAGGATTCAGCCTTATCAACATCTGGCTGGCAAGTTGAGGCCATGTGAACCACATATATTTACACATACTATATAAAACTGACTTTTTTGGACTGGAACTACTAGTTTCCTCTAAGCAGGCCACCAGAAAGCCATCTTTACCTGAAGTCCCATCAGGGTATCCAAAAGAAAAGGTGTTGGAGAGCACAAGAGTCTCCTGCACCCTTTGTGTACCCATCCTTGAGAATTTTCAAAGGCTAGTTATACATTGCAGCAAATATTATGCATCATTCAACAAATCTATCCCTGCAGGTTAGCTCCAGCTACCAAGAGCCTACACAGGGCACCCTGTACTTCAACAACTTTATGTACAGATACAATCTGGTGAAATTGCAAAATATGAATCAAATCCTCCCCCAGTGAGCTGAATGGTTGGGTGCTACTTGTTGTAATGGGAATTTGCCGCTGCCCCGTGACCACCAGCAAGCACCCAACTCCAGTCCACGGGGTATTTAAGTTAAGGCCATTTTTCCTGGCCTCAGCTCCTCTATGGGCTTGTTGCTCAAGTTGGCCCCTCCATCGGCACGTGATGATGAACAGGTTGAGCTCCTTTCTTCTCTCCCTCGTCACTCATCACGGCAGGCACCGGGTATCCGAAAAGCCCCAGCATCCCCTTAGATCTACCCCAAGGTCTCCCACCCTGGCCTGACCTGAGCATCGTTTTATAATGAGCTCCCAGACTCTGGTGTGAAGTTTGGTGGATCAACACGTTGCCTCTGGGCGAGCCCGTAGGGACCTGCCATCCCGCAGCTCTGCACGCTGCAGGACTAATGCTAGGAAGATGCCATCACACCACCAGGACCAAGCCCCATCGCTCTCCTATTTCCTTGAAACCAGTTCTTGGGCCCCAGATAAATGCAAACAGGAGCTCTGGTAGGGCCAGAGTAGAATTCAATGCCTCCTATAATTGAAGGGCCACGTTTTCACTTTGGTTTCTTCCTTCCGGCTTCTTTAAATTACCCAGCGCGCTTCCCAATTTCAGAGTTTATATAAATCTCCAAAATCTGACGCTCTGGGTCACTTCTGGGTAGCAGCTTGATTAAGTCTGCGTGCCGCATGGCAAGTCCCATCTGATGTGCTGAGCGGGTTTTGGCGAAGGGGGATCCCAGTGATAAATGGTCAAATAAACATAAACAATTAGTGGAGCTACATGGAAGGCACAGCCTGGCTCCAGATGGTGTTTTGAGGGCTACATCTACGCACAAAGCAGGGGCAAATTAATTAATCACAGTGTCTAGGCAGGTATCGTGGGAGGGGACTTCATAGGGTGGTCACATCTGACCACAGTGTTTTCTCGTAGCCTTGTACCCCCTCCTCCAAGCAGCTCCTTGGAGGTCTGTACCTCGAGGAGATGGTGCTCGAGGAGATCAGTTCCCTTCTGCTCCTCTCTGCTGAAATTTTGGGAGATGCTGCAAGGCTGGAGGTTCTCAATATCCAGTTAGTTATGGTTTTTTTTTCTTGGAAACCCTCAGCGGTCCCTCTCTACACGACTCCGTGTTAGCCTTGATGGTCTCCTGGCCATGCCCCAGCATTTAGGGGACTTTTAAATGCGGTGTCACTGGTACGGGAAATGATCCTTGCTGAGTATCTCCCCTTCCTATGTATCTATATGCACACACATACACACACATATGTGTGTGTGTCTGTGTGGATAGAAATCCTGTGGGAGGGGGAAACAGAAGAGTTTCCAGTCATCCTGTGCAACCACCCCACTCTCATGGAAACTCACTCACACTTCAAGTGACACGTTCCCCCCTCCCACGCCATGTTCTGTGAAAAAAAAAAAAAAAAAAAAAAAGAAGAGGAAAAAAGAAGAGAGCGAGAGGAAAATCCCCACCAGAGATGCACCCACACCGGAGCTGGTCCGGCTGAACATCAGGTTGCTGGTCCCTCCAGCATCTCAGACGTGACCTGGATGAAGGTCCACAAGGTACGTGACACTGGTGGTGGCATTTCTGCCCATGTTCTTGCAGCCGCTCTCCTCCAACACCACGTTCCCCCTTGTGCAAGCTGCTCGGCCACTGCTATAGGGGGATATATAGGATATATATAGAGAGAGAGGATACATCCCTATCAGCGCACAACATTACAACACCAGGAGCCCATCGGTGGTGGGTATCTCCTTCCAGCACGGCCTTAAAAATAGCAAAAAAAAAGCCATTTCCTCCCATTCTGAACTCTCCTGGGAGAACAGGCAGGCCCCTTCGCTCCCTCTTGGTTCTGCTCTTCTTCAGAGCCAGAAAAAGGAAAAGAAATTAAAAAAAGGCTCCTATTGAACGGCGCGCACACACTGGGTGGGTTTGCTTCCTGACAAAAAAAAAAAAAAAAAAAAAAAAAACCACGGCGGAAAAATGTGCCCAGCTTAACCATGGAAAACTGGTTTGGCTGGCGTCCCTCCGGAGTGGACAGGATTGCGAGGGACTTGGACGCGGATCTGGGTAAGGCTGTCACCAGCCTGCATGAAAGCACGGCTCCAAAATAAAATAAAATACATTTTTGGGTGCCCCCAAAAAAGCAGGGGGCAAAGGATGGGGATCCAGCTCTCCCTTCTTTTCTCTCCCCTTGCCCCCAGAGAGAAAGCCACCGACGGGAGGACTTTGGGAATAAAAATAAAAGGGTCAGAGCGCTAGCACGTTAAATCAGAAGCAGATGTGTGCCTGCTCGCCAGCCTGAGTCACCGCGGGAGGGTGGGGAAGGGGGGGGGGGTTATCGCTATTTTGGTGCTGGGTGTGGGGTACAGAAAACAATGCGAGGAGAAGGCGGTGCAGTGTTTGAGCAGGCTTAATATCGGCTTGGGAGCAGGTATGGGCAGGCTCCAGAAGCGGCGGGGTGGGAGGCTCAGCTTGATGGTGGCATTGGCAGCGGCCGCGTTTCACTCCCCTGCCCGGGAAGGGCTGCTCCTCCGGACCCTCCCCGGGCTCCCCCACCGCATCGCCGGGCATCCCCAGCCATGCACATCCCTGTTTGGGGGAGTTTCTTGCTGGCCCCCACCACCTCTCCAAACGTCATCCCTCCAGGAGGAGCCCCCAGCCCCACGCGTTGGCCAAGACGTGCCCACCACCGGACCCCGCACGTGGCCAAGGCGGCGGCAGGAGCTTCGTCCTCCCTCTCACAAGGACAACCCCAGGAGCTAGCACGACTCTAAAACCCAGCTGGCTTTGGACCAAGCCCCATAACGCAAGCTCAGCCTCACCTTTCACCTCCGACCATGCCCTCCGCTGCTTACACCGCGTTGGCGTTCCTTAGGCTCGCAGTCCCACGGGTATTTACGAGAGCAGTACCTCAGCTATATAGGTCTATTTTCCTCCGGCATCACCCAAAATGTTATTTTCTGCTTGGGTCTCACGAGAGCCTTTGCAGTCTCATTCATTTTTAATTGCCATTTAAGTCCCGGAGCTCTAAGCACATGAGCTCCCCTGCTACAGCCGGGCCAGAATAGCTCCCACGTGGACATAAAGTGGCTTTCGGAGAGACGTGTTCATGGAAGGTGCCTCTGCAGAGCATCTCGTCCTGTGACGGCAATCCAGCCTGCAAAGACACGGCCCCTCCAGCACCACAACCCCATCATCTGTACCACGGGCAGAAGTCTAGTCCTGGGCTTGGGCCGTGCTGCCGCAGTCAACCCCAACACAGGATGGAAATTCAAGTCCCTGGCTTCAGAGAGGGGACCCAATGCACCCAGTTTTCACCCATATGAGTGTCTCCTCAGAGTCACCTACAGCCCCAGCTCCATCGCAGAGGGGTGAATATTGCATTTCTCCACCCTTTGCTGACCCGAGGAGGAGAATCACGGATGCCCCATCCCTGGGAACATTCCAGGTCAGGTTGGACGGGGCTCTGAGCAACCTGATCTAGTGGAAGATGTCCCTGCTCGTGGCAGGGGGGTTGGACGAGGTGACCTTTAGAGGTCCCTTCCAACCCAAACCATTCTGTGATTCTATGATCATTTTTCTGCAAGCCAACACTTCTCTGAATCAGACGTCCCAACCACGCTGAAACCCCAGCAAGGTGCATCACGTCTCTAACCCCTGAGCTGGGCGTTTCTAGAGGAAATAGTGCTGGGCTTCGGCGGAGGACACTCAGGGAAGGGGGATGAGACTTTCATCCAGGCTTCTTGTACGTAAACCAACCAACTAATGAGCTCTCTGAAGACCACAGGTAATATATGAGCATAACCTTACAGTGTGGCCCAAGCAGCGAATATCCAGAGGCAACTCCCCATCTTCAGGGGACGATTTAATCCAGCTCTCAAGGTTACAGAGCAATTTAATTGAAGATCAGGGGTCAGATTCAGATCTCATTTGTATCTCAACTCCTTCTGTGAGCGAAGCCCCTGGCTTCTCTGCCAACCCGCTAGAAAGCTAAACAGTATTTGAGTCGTCAGCTCAGTCCTGATCCTGCAAAGCCTCACCCGCCCGAGCAATCTGTGCGATTTGGTGGGGCCCACCCATGCCCAGCTTGGTAAATATAGTCAAAGCTGATGGAGGACCAACAGAAAAAAAACCATCTGAGCTCTCCCCAAGATATAACCTGGAAGAAGGAAAAGAAAAATTATCTCCTGCTTAAATGGTTCAGCTGAAACGCATGGAAAAAAAAAAAAAGAAAATCAATAGGATTAATTTTTCAACCGATGCTTCTGCAAGCAAGGAGGGGGTTTGCAGGATCGGGCCCCCGAGCAAGGAAGTCCTACGTCCCAGCTGACTACACAGGCACGCCAACTCACAGTCTGATTTGATTTAAAACAGCTGAGTTGTAAATGAGGCTTATAATGGAATTGGCAAATGACCCTTCAATACAGCATTGCAAACCGACAGCATTCAAAAATAACCGGGGCTCGAGTCAGGATTCAGCTCTTGGCCGGGTGTGAGTGCAGGATCAGGGGTGCATCACGCCACCGGCTACAAAAACAGCCCAAGCAAGCAGGGAGAAATCCCAGCCTCTCCCCTCTTAGGGATTTTAGAGGGGTGACCCTTCAAAAAGAAAAAAAATTGGGAAAAGGAGGAGAGAATGCAGCCCTGCCATGTAAAGAGAGACAGTCTCGCCTGTTTGTTTTGGCGTATCCTGAACTCCAGGCAGTTTCCAACTGGAACCCAGAAATGCTGATGGTGTTTGGAGTCTGTCTGCATCTCTCCCATGACGTGAAGAGGCATTCAGGATGATGGGCTGGGATTTTTTTTTTTCTCCCTAACAACTATATTTACTGTTACATTTTGAACTCCCCATGCTGTCATTACAATGTCAGATGTAATTACATGTGCGATAACCATAACATCAATGCATGCACAAGTTCACAAAGGCTTTACAAGGAAACATTTTCAAGGGAAGCTGCTCACATGTCCAGACTCAAAGGGGATGTCCAAAGGAGTCTTTGAATTACAGGGCACTGGCTACAGCCAGAACTTGGCCTTGCTGGAGCTGAACAGATGGATTTTACGCTTTTTTCAGGCTTTGCCCAGTAAAGCGTATTCCTATTTATCCTGGTGTAACTATGGATTGACTCCAGGGATTTAACTGATGCTATTCTGGATTCGCAGCAGTGCAAAGAGGACGAGGATGTTACGGCGGTCTGCGGGACAGTCTTGCAGAGGGATCGGAATTGCACCACCCTACAGTGAGCTTCTGAGCTGGTGCCACCATGAGGACGTTGGCATGGGATCTTCAGCTGGTTTGGGACTTACAGAAAGAGCTGCATGGGCCCAAGAGCTAGAACAGGGACAGCTATAGCATGGCAAAAGCAGCTTATATCAAGGTGCCTGATTCCCTTTCACACGGAGGACTACATATGGCCCTATACAGCTCGTGAAGACTGAGGATAGATTCTCTCTCCTGGTCCAAGATGTGCCAGAGGCATAAAAAATGACCCCCCAGGTCCTCATCCACTGTCAGGCCAGAGGTAACTCCTCCTCACAGCTCTGCCTTTGAGGCTGTTCTTAGGAAAATCCCTATTTCTGCTGGGAAAAAGTAGCAACCAAGTTTCTTCCAACTGCTATGGGCAGCTGGGTGAAGGGAACTTGGATGGTTCCAGCAGCACAGCGATAGAGGCAGGAACCTCCAGGAGGGAGGCATCATCTCCCATTGGCACACCTGGATGCGTAAGGCAACATCTGTACAGCTCTGATATACTCTGCTTAGGGGGAACGGTACAAGTATAACCAGGCCAGTCTAGTTAAAGTGCTACAACTTCCAGGCAAACCTATGGGATGTTACAGATCAACCTCGCGGTCACCGTACCTACAGAGGTTTTGGCTCTCAGCTCCTAGACAGAGAGTATCTTACGGAGCAGCTGCTTTGCTCTTGCTCTCTTACACAAAAAAAAGAAATGCAGGCATCTAACGCAACACCAATCCCAAGTATCTGTGTGATGGAGAAGGGCATCGCACGTGCGTGGGGAGCACATGGCTGCTTCTGCATATTCTCACCGGGGTGCAGGTTTGATCCACCTCCTGAGCAAAGGACTGGAGGATGCTCTGGCTGTGTGTGTTGGGGAATGTCCTGAAGAGCACCAGCAGATACGTAGAATCACTCACACTATTTCAGGACATACTTTTTGTCCTGGGTGGGAAAATATCAGCATTTCACCCCACTTTCCCCATCATTTCACTGTATTTTGCATGTCCTTTCACAGCGCAAATACGTCAGTGTCTGGTTAAATGTATTACAGTGAATTCTCTCTAGGAGAGGAAAATTCATTAGTTAAGGGGCCACAATAAAAGCAGACATATGGAAACATCCACCTCTCCGTCCACCCACCTCGTCTCCCATCTCTGGCATTTCTAATCCACATTATGCTGTTCCATATATGCATCACATGAGCAAAATACCCCTTGCAGCATTTGAATTTCTTCGCCCCGTTTGTCCGTGAAGACACTTGCCAAAAAGGAGCCTAAACACTGCGTCTTAAATTTTACGTGGGTTTTTATATACAGATACATATCCATTCAGCCCTTCTCAGGAATGGGCAGGAACCCAGCAGCTTGCCAACGCCGCACTTCAAAGCCGCACACCAGCGCTCGATGAAACACCAGCGCCGCAGCACGCCGGGGACTTTCCTTTTCCAAGTCGGTACTTCAAAATATTTATAAATGCACTTAAGCCCCATTTTGACCACTGCCTCTATTTGCAAACCCTGCCCTGAGATTCATGTCAGGTCGAGGGGAGTTACGCTCGCATTGTTGGCATACCTGAGGATAGGCAGAGGGACTCGCTCCCTGCGCACAGAACAAAGCCCTGAGTTATTGCAGAGCTTTGCCCTCCGCCGAGCGCAATTATGGTTAGAGAAAACCCTTGTTTATAGCAGAATCCTTCCAGTTGGGGAAAAAGAGACTTAATTATAAGGTAATGGTGCTGTGGGCGTGCTCGCGAGTGGAGCGCAGATGTGGGTGCGGGAGGCTACGAGCAGGGCTGCTCCCCTTGCCCAGGTGGATGCTGGTGGCTCCAGCCTTTGCGGATGGTGAAAGTGGGGATTTGAAGTCTCCCTCCACGGCTGTTGAAGGCTTAGCACCGAATCGGACATGTGCATAGGGGATGCAAAGCATGGAGAATAAAAAAAAGCCAGGAGAGACGTCTGCCTCACCAGGCTAGGAGCAACAGAAGGGCTTTTAAGGGTAGATGGGTGGCCAAAATACCCAAATCTTGCCCCCTTCCCTTTCCCTGAGTCATGGTCTCGGTGACAGGCTCACTTAGGTAGGTCACGAGCTGGGTTTGGTTTCCACTCCCTCTTCCAAATGGTATTCCAGAGTCAGAGCTCAATGGGACTTGCTGGCATTTTACACACGGAGACGGGCTATAGGACTTCGCAAGCCCAAGAGCTCGACCAGGCCCTTATAAAAAGCTCCTTATAGAGGAAAAGATACAATCCAATTAAACATCCAGAGCTCCTCCATGCTGTGTATGCCAAGGTACATGCTCACAAAGTGCATGCATCAGAGAATATTTTTCTAGCCCTGTCTTTTCTTCCATTTATTTTAAGGAACACAGTGCGGTTTCCTCTCCTGCATTTCTCATATTTTGCTTAAAAATAAAATTTGAACCTATATCAAACCAAACAGCTTCTTGCCCAAGGTGGTAAAAAAAAAAAAAAGCCTCTTCTGTGGTGAACCCATCAGGAAAGGGGAATATAAATCCCCCCTGTGGCTGTATACCCCCAGCACCATTCAGCCCCCAAAAGCCAGTGCAAAATTTGCAGTGGATCCTCTCTACCATCACACATGACTTCTCGGAAATGTGTAAGGCATCTAATAGAGCACGGTCTGATTTATACTTAGAGCAGGGCAACTTTAACGGCAGCAGGAGCGCGGGTGTAAATCTCCAGGCACGGAAAAAGCAGCCGCATAGGCCCGGTCCTCTGAATTCTCTCTGCTCTGAATGCTGCTGAATAAGAATGAGGCTTTATGGTAAAAAAGAGGGACATGTCCTTCTGCTGGATAGGAGGGATTTCTAAGAGCACAGCACCATAGATTATCATTTTGCACGTACCTCACGTAACCCGTGATAAGCCACAGAACAGGTATCAAGAAGACCACAGAAATGATCGGAAGGATGGAGCACCTCTCCTATGAGGACAGGCTGAGAGAGTTGGGGTTGTTCAGCCTGGAGAAGAGAAGGCTCCGGGGAGACCTTACAGCAGCCTGCCACTACCTAAAGGGGGCTTAGAAGAAAGATGGGACAGAGTTTTTAGTAGGGTCTGTAGCGATAGGACAAGGGGTAATGGCTTTAAACTAAAAGAGGGCAGATTCAGACTAGATGGAAGAAGAAACGTTTTACGATGAGGGTAGTGAGACGCTGGGAAGAGGTTTCCCAGAGAGGTGGTAGATGCCCCATCCCTGGGAACATTCCAGGTCAGGTTGGATGGGGCTCTGAGCAACCTGATCTGGTGGAAGATGTCCCTGCTCATGGCAGGGGGGTTGGACGAGGTGACCTTCAAAGGTCCCTTCCCACCCAAACCATCCCATGATTCCATGATTCTAAGACCTGGTGGGCTGAATTAGAAGCGGAGGCTGTCGTGCACTCTCATTTCATCCCTGCTTTCCAAAAGCTATAAGCCTTCCCTGTTCACATGCACAACCAGAGATGGCATAGGTCCGCCTGGACGTATAGACACCTACACTGCCACCTGACCCTATACACCGAGGAGCTATGCACACAGATGTAGCCTCCCCTCCCTGCCTTTTGCAGGGGTGAGTCGTGGGGACAGTTGCTGTACGGCAGGGGACGACGCCACACTTACTCCTCCACCATGCAGGCAACCCATCCCTAAGATCTCATGCCCTTCCTGACTCCAGACCAACACCAAATAAATACAAATATCCTTGGAGGCAAGCAGGGATGGATGGCAGTGAAGCATGTGGGTGCCTCCAGAATCCAGTTTATTAATTTCTCATTATTGCCAACTTTTGCTGTTCAGACAGTGTCTGTCCTGTCTGCAGAGCAGACACCCACCTCTAGCAACCCTGCTGAAGTCCTAAATGACCTTCATTTTTTTTCGACCTTCAGCAAGGGCAGGTTGTACCTCTGCTCTTTAGGTGCACTTGAGTTCGAAGGCATTGGAGAAAGCCCCATGTGAAAATAAAGAGGAGACTGCTTGTGAAAACACACGCTGACATGAGAAAATGAAATAAATGGCCAGTCCTAAAAGAGAAAACTCCTGCCATAAAGCAGATTTTGAGAAAAAAAAAGAAACGGTCGTGCACTGCCCTGCTTTGCTAAACAGGCAGATGGGACCTGTATTTCTCTTCTGAAACTTTAATGGGAAGAATATGATTCTGCTGCAAGCATATTTTATATGCCTGGCGATTAAAGAGGAAGGGAAGGGCATAATTTATAGAATTGTGAAACACAGAGGATAGCTTTCTGGATGCAATGTTTCTTTATTTTCTTGTTATTCCTTTTATTCTTCCTTTGCTTCCAGGCTTGTGAAAGGTGATGGATGGGCAGCGGTGGAGACAGAAATCTTCCTTTTATATTCACAGGGCAGGTTCCGCATCGGCAACCGCAGCGGCTACATGAGCTGCACCTCCTCTGAACAAGAACAATCCCGAGACCAAAAAAAAGTGCTTCAGTGTATCCTCAGGCTTTCTACAGTGCTTTCCTGCTCCTACAGCCATCTCACCTCTCGGTTGTTAACAGTCTTCACACTTTCAAACAAGAAGGTCAAGCCTTGGTGGGTTATCGCTGTAGCCGGCAACACAACGTGGCCAAGCTCATGCCCCATCTGATCCTCCAGACCGTGCATTTCCAGGGACAGTCTGCTCCTCACCCTTTGAGCTCTGCCAAGACCCCGACACCTCCTGTCCATGTCACCTTGGTAGGAAGCAAGAACCACCTGTGTTTGCCTAGCAAGCCACCTTGGAGAAAAAGACCTGATGGTCCTGGTGGCCAACAAGGTGCCCAGGAGCCAGCAGCATGTCCTTGCAGTGAAGATGGCCAGACACACATTGAGTTTCATTAGCAAAAGTGCTGCCCAGAGGTCAAGGGAAGTGATCCTTCCCCTCCACTTGTCACTTGTGAGACCACAGCTGGAGCGCTGTGTCCAGTTTGGGCTCTCCAGACAGACATTGTCATTGCGGAGGTGTGCCAAGATGGTTAGGGAGCTGGAGGTAAGAAGGTAAGAAGAGAGGTTTGTTCAGCACAGAGAAGAGGCCATGAAGGGGGAATCTAATTTTTTCATCTACCTACCTGATGCATATAGAGAAGATGGAGTCAGACTCCTCTCGGAACACAAGAAGCTACAGACAGAAGTTGCAGCCAAGGAAGTTTAGATCAGATGTAAGAAAAACATTTTTTACTAAGAGGCTGGTCAAGCTTTGAACCATGAAGCTGAAGAGACGTTGGGATTTGTATCCTTGGAGATACTCAAAACTCACCCACACAAAGGCAGGAGCCTGACCTAGAGTGGGAAGTGGAACCAGGAGCCTCCAAAGGTCCCTGTCACCAAAACCATTCTCTGACTCCGTGCTCTGGTTTTGCAGATAGGGAGCTGAGGCACAAAGGAGATGAAATAATACAACCACAGGCATGCAGGGGACCTGCACCTGAGGCCACATCTCCAGAAAGCAACCTAAAGCCCTTCCCTCATTGCTTTTGGGTAAATTAAACACGTCACCATAGTCGTGTGCGTGTGTGCTGGGCTTTCTGGGGTCGTCTGCTCTTCTTGCTTCCCTGGTAGAAGGTAGTGCTTCTCTAGCTGCAAAATTATTCTTTTTTTTTTTTTTTTTTCATCTTCAGGGCCAATTCAGCAACTCATCTTTCTGCTAAGACTGTCAGCAAAAGTGTCAATTGTACGGCTGGTTTCTGTGATGTGGAATCATGCCCACCAAGACTTGGACCAAGACTATGCAGCCCATTTCACATAAGCCACCAACCAGCCCACACTTGGCAAAAACTGAAGACTGTATCAGCCATGCCTGCATGACTTCTGGCTTTGGGCCATTTTTCTCCAACCCTCTGAGCAGCCATGATATAAATCTTGCTCTTCTTTCACTAGTCTTTGCCATGACAACACAATCACTTGGCTCCCCGTGCCACGCTCTCGTTGGGTGTTTGTCAGAGATGCGTCAGTGGAAAAATGAACTCTGTACCCTGGCAAGAAAGGAGAGCAGTTCTTCATAGAACTAACCACTGCTGCCCTTTCTCAGCTCACACATTTGCTGCAGGAGGAATTCAAGTCCTTGTGAAATCACTATGAATATTTACCTGCATCAGGAGCAAATCCATGTTTCGCCCTCCCGGGGAACAAGCACGAAAACCTTGCCCAGGTAAATGCAGGGTGAGAGTTTTGCTTCCCCTCCAATACCAGCACTCTCATGCCTAAATACCTCCATGAAACATGCATGTGCATGTGTACCCATCCTTTATTCAGAGCTAAATTTAATCTTTAGAAAGAAGACTGCTTGTCCCACTGAAGTCAGAAAGAAGGAAGAAATGTTTTACGATGAGGGTGGTGAGGCACTGGAAGAGGTTGCCCAGAGAGGTGGTGGATGCCCCATCCCTGGGAACATTCCAGGGCAGGTTGGACGGGGCTCTGAGCAACCTGATCTGGTGGAAGATGTCCCTGCTCATGGCAGGGGGGTTGGACAAGATGACCTTTAAAGGTCCCTTCCCACCCAAACCATTCTGTGATTTTGTGATAAGTCAGCTGAGTCCTCCCATTCACCCCAGCGAAGCTATGACTCCTGGTAAACAGAGAAAACCATTTCCTGAACTGGTCAAACTGAAACTCTCCAGCAATTTTTATATACTACCTAAATGATCTTTTTCACTGCCTGAAACCTCTTTTATTGAATTATTCCAAACTCTGACTTTAGAGCATCGCTAGAGCCTCCTGATGGGATGCTGGGATCCCACTCCGTGCTGGACGGTGTAGGAACGTCCATCCCCAACGACCACCCCTGGGGAGACCGCGAGGCCAACAGAGGAGCCAGTGGGGTTGGACATGATGTGGATTCAGCTCGGGAAGCTCACACAGTTATTACACTATTAGCCTGGGAGGGTGGAGTCCTACTTCTGTCTGGAGAGAGGGAAGAGAGCCCATCCCCTGCTGAAAGCTGTGGGTGGACGTATTGCACTTGGCCAGCCAGAAGATTAAGGCAGGTCCCCTAATTTAACATTTCCCAATGGAAGGGAGGAAAAAAGCAATTCAGGGGATAGAAAGAGCGCAGGTAAAACGCCAGCTGGAGAAAACAGGGTGGGTAGGAGAGGCTCCTTGCGGGGGGAGAGGAGGCTGCCGGCTGCACAAGCCACCGAGCGCTTCAAACACGGGGCACAGATAAGTGGAGTTGCGGAGCAGGGTGGGAGGAGATGAAGGAAGCAGGCAGGAGAGAAGATTACAGGAGTGCAAGGAACAACAAAGAGGAGGAGAGAGGAGAAGAAAAAATTATGCAGGGCCTCGAAGGTCAAAAGAGTCAAACTTCAAAAGGATTCCTTAAAAGACATAAAGCCAGTGTCTTCATATTCAATTATTTAGTTTTCACACAAATCTAAGTAATATATGGAGGTTTTTTTCACCTCCCAACACTCTATTTGGCACAAAGGGAAGACGAAGTGGAGGGACGATGAGAGAAATCTGGGACTCTGCTTTCCTAATGGACCAGATGGGGCTGGAGTCGGCGCTACCCTCTTGGAAAGGACGCGGAGCAAAGGAGAGGAGGCTTTTCAGGAGCTGGAGAGCACGAGTGAGCAGGGCTTCTCCTTTCTGGAACTGAAAAATGTTGAAAAGCGACGTGCTCGGCCTGAAACAAAATGTTTTCCCTAAATTCTGGGCATCTGTTTAATTAAAAACACAGGAAATGCTGAGGCAAACAAATCACGCTGCCTGTGAAAGTCGAGACTTTCACTTTGAAGATGCTGAAATGAAACGCTTCCGTTTTTCACAATTCCTCCATTAATCTGACAAAACTTGACCCACATGCACGGTAGTTTTTTTGTCATCAAAAACTTCACTTTGTACTAAAACATATTTAGCTGAATTATCTCTCCCAGCTGTACTTAAGGAAGCTAAAGCGAAGTACAAAGCTGAAAGAGCCGGCTCCTGTATCCTGGGGCGTTCAACCCATCAGCACAGTTAAAATCACTGACAAGCTATGGCAAGCTAATGTCAGTAAAATGGTACCCAACAGGAGGTTTGAAGCCAGCACAGTGAGCTCTACAATAAGTTCCAGTCCATTAAACACCAAGCTTAAGTAAAATATTACAGCGGGTCACGTTTTAAAGCGGACAGAATAGGTTAGGGAATCACTGAAGACCCATGAGGATGCTCTTGGAGGAGAAGGAAAATGTTGCCGGACCCTTTGTCAGCTCCCTGCTCTAAACACCATCATTTTCCTCCCGACTGTAGATGCTTCCTTCCACTCAACACCATTTTTTCCCACGGGCATCTCTGGCTGCGGATGGCAGCAGGGACTTGTGCCACCGAGGCAAAGCCATGGTGCTGTTACATCAAGCATCTGCAGGGCTACCACGGTGCCCAACAAGGTGATGACCAGCCACATCGAAAAAAACCCAGAAACAAAGTGACTTGGTGAAGGCCATGTAACAGGTCAGTAGCGGAGCAAAGAGCAGAAACCGTGTCCTCCGGTTTCTGCCCACCCGGATCCCAAGCGTTTAGTACTTTTCTCTGTTCAGCTTTGACCTTACAAGTTCCCTTAACCTTCTCCTGGCAGCTTCCTAATGGGCAAATAAATCTCTGGAGAGTATCTTAAATTCTTTTTTATCACAGACTGTATCAGTGTGATAATAAGATCAGCCTTCAGACTCCCCATTAAGTCACAGAAGGTGTGGTCATCAGTCATGCTTTTCCCAGCCTTAATTGCCAGACAGACACTTTAAGTGGAAAGTCCATCTAATGAGCCCAATCATTAAAACATCCCTGGTTCCTATTTGAGATGGAAAATTATATTACTCTAATAAGGGGGTTGCATCTTTGCCCCCCTATTCAATCATGTGGCACGGGGAAAGGTGAGACTTCTCTGTGAGTTTGCCTTGCATGTGTTTCATTTAAATACAGCCCCCTACTTCAGGCAAGAAAAAGTAATAAAACCCTCCACAGAAGGAGAACTGGGTGGTTGGAGAAGGTGGCGGCGACCTAGAGGTGAACAAAGGGGTCACCATGGATGGGCAGGTCACCACTGACACGAAGGATGCTCCTGAGGGCTGGCCAAGTGGAGATGGTGGAAGAGCCACCATGGTGGCTGTGCCAGGGTGGAGAAAATGTGACATCTGGTGTGCTTGTGCAAAAGGCTATATGAGATGTATGAAGTGGGCTCTTCGATGGGACATCTCTTTCCTAAACAGTTTGCAAGAAAAGGCATCATCTGGAGAAAGAGTCGGTTATATTGGCCACCATCAGAAGCCGGCACTACATGGAAAAAGCAGTTGGGTGGTTATCATGATCCTCATCTCACAGAGACGTGGGAAACTGAGGCGGGACAGCACACGAAATCAAAAGCCCTTGGGGCAAGTTCAACCAAAGTCCCTAAAACAGGGGTCAGGCTAGAAGTCCTCTGCAAAGGGATAATTCTCTCCTGCCCTGTCCAGTCCCAACAGAAATACCTGCTTTTCCCACCTCTCCATCTCCGGCCGCTATTCATCACGGAAAACTCCATCTAGGTAAGCTCCGTCTAGGAGCTCAGCCTAGGCAAGATCAGCCCAAGTCCCTGGTGGCCTCTAACCGTGCCAACATTGGCATGCCGACGTGCCCACTGAGATGCCCCAGCTGACCTGCTCCCAACGCAAAGCGTCAGCGGTGAGAGCTCCTCCGCAGGGAATCCCAGCGGGAAGCCCAGGCAAGCCTAAGTTACGAGCTCTACATCCAACGGCAGCTTTGCCAGGTGCTTGGAGCGCTGGTTCAGAGCGATCCCTAATAAAAACAACGAAGCACGGAAGGGTGTGTTACTTTTGGGTAATAATACATCTGAAAACTGCACGGTGAGGCAAAGACAACACCGCACCCTAAGCCACCCGAAGGGTGTGGGCATTATACAATGATTCGCCCACACCCAGAGCCTCCGATGACAATTAACATCCAGCCCCGCGTAAGAATCGGTAAATACCGTATCTCAAACCAGGAAACGTCGACCTTTTCTGTGTGCATGAAAAAAAACCCGAAAGATGTGTCTTAACATGAACATCACTCTGGGCAGATCGGCACCATCGCAGCACACGGTGATTATTTTTTGCCCTTCTTCTGGAAGAAGCCAGAGTAAAGTCAATAGCGGTTATATTTTGAGTTATATTTAAGCATGGATTTCGGAGTTTTCATCATTTCCCTCTTAAAAAAAAAATCCCAACAAACAGAGATGATGGAAAAATCTAAATGTATAATTACATTTTGATAACTACAAAGTCTTGTGAGGTGCTTTATAGATAACAAAATGACAAGATCTCATCACGCCCAAGTTTATTTTCATAGCCATAAATCTACTTCTGGTAAAGTTGCCGGGAAAAGATTTTACTGTTGAGCAATAATGGAAACAAAATAGCACTTATTAAAGGGAAATGGGAGCAAGAGCTCATCCGATGTTGAAAGACAACAGAGAAAATCAGTTTGTTATTAGGAGATAGCAGAAATAACTTTTTTGCCGGTCCAAGATAGCAGCAGCGAGACCAGTTGGTTATTAACAGAGATCCCACTTTCTTTTTCCTAGACCACAGTGCAGTTGCCGTGATGTTCATGAAAACAGCAATTAAAGATGCAGCTTTGGGCTTGCACCTCCAGCCGCCAGCGTATCTTAGAGGAAAAACAAAAAAGCACCAAAATGAGAGTGTCTCCAGACCTATTCCTAATCATTTCTGAGGTCAGGAAATTCAAGTTGCTTTTCCAACATAAATTCACCAGTTCATTAAAAAAAAAAAACAACCCACAATGGCAAGGAGCGGTGAAGATGATGATAAATCTACCTTCTGGGTGATCCCAGGAAAAAGGCAGAGCCGATGCTACCGGCTTTGTGTCTGCGTGAAAGATGGAGCTAGCAGAGTTGCCATATACCTGCCTGAAACAGGGAGGCTCAAAGCCTTCCCGAAGGACAGGCGGTGCTCCCGAGGAGGAATGCTTGTTGCAATATTAACGAGGGAGGAGACAGGACCGCCAGGGAGAAATGAAATATATCTTCCTGGCTGACACAGCGGGGACAGTTTGGATAACTCAAGAACATAACTGGACATTGCTATTTGCCTTCAGGGCAGTCAATTGGGCAGATCGGGAGATGTTTGTAGGGATAAGAAAGTCCTGCTTGAATTTCTGAATCCTGATTGTGGGCAGGAGAAGGGATGGATTATAATTCTCCAGCTGTAGATCTGAGTAACAGGTATGAAGCATAGCCCTACCAGCACACGTACAGGCAAGGAAATAAAAATATCCACTACTGTTGTTTGCCGATGATAGCTTGGAGCATGTTCAGAGCAGACTAAGTTTCTACTGTGCAAGGTGCAGGGTTTATTATTATTACTATTATTATTATCATTTACTATTACTAATTGCAGTGATCATTTATACTGCATCAGTGTCTTATAGCTACAAGGGGGATGCTCATCCCCTTATAGACACCGTACAAGCAAGACCAAAGAAGGAACAATCCATCCCTAAATGCTTGTGCTCCGAATAAACAGTGGGAGAAAAAAGAGATGACTTGGTTTGCAGAGATAAGGAGCAAAGAGACTTGGTGATTTGCCCAAGGCCGTGGAGGAAGCCCACGGTAGAGCCAAAATTTGGAGTTAGCTCATCCAAATCCCAACTCACCACTTTAGCTAGACTATCGGCCTGAGCTAGCTCCCGCCTAAGGCTCAGCTTTATCCTAAGACTAGAGGCAGCCTGAAGCTCAGAGGGGCTCCACATCGGGGCCACCACGGACGCTTCCCACGCCACGTGGTTGCCACGTGCCGAACCTCGTGCCCACGCCTCGTGGTCGGTGGCACCATCGCCGGCAGTCTTTCGGCACCCGGCAAAGCCAGAGGATTTCGGTTTGTACCGGGACAGCGTAAATCACCCGAAGGAGCTGGGGTGGCAGGGTCTGGGCTGGTGGCATCGCTGGGAGCTTGGCATTCCTGGGTTTTTCACTGGACAAAAGCAAAAGGATTTGGGCACGAAGGGAAAGTGGGTTTCCAAGGGAGGGCTGGAGGAGAGCTCCCAAGGGAAAAACAGGGAAAGCTGGGAAAGCGGAGAATGGCAGCTCGTTGCATCCAACACCCAGCCTGGCAGGGCGCTGGGGGAAGGAGAGAGCAGGGAGGGCTTTGCAGGCAGCCAGGGATGCTCAAAAAAAGGTACCATCAGCAGCAAAGTGGGGCTTTTCAAAACACAAACAGTTTTGGGGAAGAAATGAGAACGGCACACAAGCTAAAAATAAGCAGCAGCAAGCGAAAAAAGGATTAAAGGAGCCCAAAAGAAATAGCGAACAGCAAATTGCAGGGAATTGTTCAGCAAACAATAAAAGGCTCCTCGCCATCTCCCTGCAACAGGCAGGTGGCACTGGGAGAAAGCAACCCACGACAAATGATAGCTGCAAAAGGGGAGATGGAAGGGGGGAGAAAATTCAGACCTGGCAGATTTGTTAAGTGGTTATTTTCCCTCTGTCTTTGCAGAAGACAAAGGGGAGGTAAAGCTCCCCAAGACAGGGATTGTATTTCACTCCGTGGTCGAGAAGGCTTTCGAGTGTCTGCAGATAGCGGCAAGAAATGGTCCTAAAAAGATTAGAGCTCTTAAGGTAGGGCAAAATACTATATCCAGACAACACACTCGAGTTTTAATGACAGTGGGGAGAGAATTGAGTGAAGCATTGTCTGCTGCCTTTAGGAAACTGAAAACTCAATTTGAAACAGCACAGACTAGAGCTGGGGTTTTCTCACGAGAAAGGCTTTATTCCTGCCCTTTAAGCATCACTTTTCATCCTTGACATATATTTTCCATTCACCGCTTTCCCACAACCAACACAGGTTTAAGAAGGGTCTTCCGTGTTTTTAGAGTGATTTGGGTAGCTTGCCTTTGAGCATCTCCCTGACTCTAATGTATTTCTTCTTGCTGCATCCCTCTGTCAGGCTATTATCCGTGTTTACGGATACCCAGCTGAGGGATAAAGAAGCAAAGTGGCTTCCTACAGATGCATAGGGAATGTGCTGGAAAAGGAACTCACCCTGGATTCCCCAAATCTCAATCCTCAGACCACCCCCTGCTCCTCCTGCCTCCGTGATTCCCATGTTGGCTCACTAAGCTGGACGGGCCAAATCCCAGTGGGTGCAAACCAGCAGAGCTTCCATACAACCTGTTTTATACTGGGAGCAAGACCAAGCATCACGTCCAGTCTTATTTCACAGAATCATTTAGATTGGGAAAGATCACCGAGTCCAACCGTAAACCTAACACTACCAAGTCCACCACTAACCATGCCTTGACTGGATGGGGGATTTTGTGCCCCCCAAAAAATGAGGCTGATTGCTACGGACCCCAAAGTGGCCGACGTGCCCCATGGAGGTCACCAGGACCCCCCTGCACCACTTGGCTTGGGACAAGGACAGAACAGGGCACTGCCTTCCAGCCAGCCTTGTGGCTGCATCGGCCGGGGCTGGGGGGACATCGCTCCTACGTTGCCCCCACTGACCCCTCCACCGGTGGGTGACACCGAGGTGGCTCCGCTGTCCCTATCTCAGCTCCTGCATCCCTCAGCCGGGGACTTTCGGCTGCAGGGACCCCCCTGACCTTGCCCGGGGCTCTGTTACTAAGAATAAAATGCAGAGGGCTGTGCTACACCAGCGAGCGGTGGGATAATTGCAGGGAAAAGCGGCTGCTGTAGCCCAGCGACCGCAGTAATTGGGTACGGGCCATCCTGTAGCCAGGTTTCCCGTGCTATTATCCCCTTATTAATAGAAACCAAATCTACCTTTGCAGAGACAGCACTGCGAGCCTGGAAATTATGCGGTGCAGGGCTGCAGGGAGGCATCTGTGGCATCTCTGCAATAGCCTCTGCCCTTCGCCACCCAAGGGCCGGATCCCGGTGGGGTCCACGGGATGGTCCCACCCAAGTCGTGGCAAAATCCCAGCCATCCTGACCCAAAGTCCCCTGTGGTCATCGGAAAAGCGAATATTAGACTCAGCCACGTGGCGATCACCCTTGCAGAGGCAGGCAAGTGAGATTTGGTCTATTAACTAATTCATCCCAGCAGCATCCCTGCAATGTATGGCAGGGAGTATTAATTTCATCTCCCAAGGAGGAAAACTGGAAGGTCAAAAAGGCTTGAATTTCACCCTGCCTGCACCGATGGGGTATGGCGGGGGCCACCAGCTGAGCATCCATGGATTTAAGGCTGGAAAATAACATGGAGCATGTCAGCTGCGATGCTCCTGCTTGGGTGCTGTGGGATGTCGAATGTAAAAGATGAAGGTAAAAGTGACAGCATCATTTTAAGGAGAATCAACCCACGATGCCAGGGCTCTCCTTGCTGGAAGGTGTGAAAACAAAGTGCTGATTTCTGAGAAACCCAAGGACAAGGTGAAAGTCTCCGAGGGGGCTCTTCCAGGATAGGACTTCCAGGTCAATACGGTAGCATGGCTTTCCATGGCCAGGACTCACACAGGTCCCTCTCCCCATTCCTGTCTTCTTCCAGGCTAACTTCCCCTCTGAAGCTTAATTTGGAAACAGTCCTGGATGAAATGTGCCCCTGATCATGACTTTTTTTAATTGGGTACGCAGGGACGAAGGCACAAGGCGTGAGCCAGTATTAAAGCTGGAAGGTACATCAGGTGCCTCCATCCGAAATGCAGTTGACAATACAGAGAATGAGATCTGGTTTGGTACATTTATTTTTTAATGCAGGTAAGAAATGCAGGTTTATGAAGGTCTTCAGGACCATCTGAATCTTGTCTCAAATTTGGGATTTGGTTTGAAACTTCCCCAGCGATGTTCACTTCCACCTCGCCTCCCTATTCATGGTAGGCAAAGCCTAGCAGATGGCCTCCTACAGTAACAATTTCAACCATCAACGTTGTTAATACACTCAAGAGTGACGGAAAGAATTATCAGCCCATGGTATTTCCAAGCTTCCCCGTTTTTTTTCACCTCTTCTTCACCCAGCTTTTAACGCTTCCCATTTCAACGGCAATTAATACCAGCCTTTCTGAAGATGAATCCTACAGGCTTGCAACCAAGTCCTCACAGAGCCAAATCAGCACAGATGTGCTAGAGAGCGATGCAGATGGTTTCTCCTTCCCTTGAAACTTGAGACTTTGCTTCTGCTTGACGCTGCGGTGTTTTGCAGGCTAGGGATGTCAGGAGCACGTCCCTCCCCATATGGCAAGCGAGAAGTCATCCCGGGAAGATTAAAGCAGAGAGAGGAGACCTGGGTTGCCTCCTGCATTTTTCAGCCTTCTCCCTCACTTTGTGAAAGCCTGGTGCTGTTAAGCAACTACGTAAGAGATGAAAAGCGTTGGGGAAAATAAATAATACATAAATGCCTAAGTGTGTTGCCAAGGCCACCTCCAGAATGGATCTGTACCCAGGCGTGCTCCTCTCCGGACGGCTGCCTGCTGCTGCCCTGCAGAGATGTCACTGGGAGTGAAATGGAGCTCCTGGGCAAGATGTTGTTTCAGAGTGATGCATCGGAGAACCTTGCAGGTGACAGAAACTGTAATTGCTGTGATTAAACTTCACCGGCCCATTTCACCCCCGTGAAATCCAGCTTCGCTGCTGATTTCAGCAGAAGCAGGATTGATGTTCCTACCAGGGGAGAGGTTGGGAGCGCCAGGGAGACCTCTCCCCAAAGCACAAGTAAAGCCCGGCTGCCTGAGCAGAGGGTCCTGTACCCCTGGGGACTCGGGGATGCTCTGGCTTCCACAAGGATCTGAACAATGTTCTCCATCATCCCCAAAAGCAGTCCAGACCAGGCGCAGAGAGCCAGCAGCCTGACAAAAAGGGGTCTGAGACCCAGGGTGAGATGCTACAGGTGACTTCTTGGGGTTCAGGGCAGCGGCATCTTGTGCCCAGGGGCTGCAGAGACCCCAAGGGAGCTATGCTGCATCCCACCAGCTCTGTCCCTGCGTCCTGATTTCAACAGCAGCTTGGCCACATCTGCCTCTATTTTTCTCGGCAAACCCCTGAGAGCTCGACGGCTCCGTAGCAGTGAGAGATAACACATCGGTCACTTCAAATACATAATAAGAATGTAAAATAAAAGATACCCAGCGTGGCTGGATGCAGCCACGACCGTGATATGAGCTGCCCAGTCTCGTGGCACGAAGAGCCGGCTGTGCCAGTAGTGCCAGCAGCCCACTGGAAGGGGTCTTCTCCCCACTTTGGCCTTTCCATGGGTTAGGAGGTGAGGCATTGCCCCTGGAGCAGGACGCGATGATACAGGAGCATCCAGCCCCGATGTACAAGGACACCGGGAGGTGCCGAGGGTGCTGGGAGGTGCCGGTGAAGAGCGTGGTCCTTGGGGTGGCTGCTTCCAACCTTGCTGTGATGGACAAGTCATGGCATCCCCCTGCCTCACTGCCCTTGCCTGGAAAACAGCCAAATAATCCCCAGCAAAGCACTTTGCAACCTACTAACCCCCCTCACCTTTCCTATGCCTCCTGCGGAGGACGGCTGGAGGGCCTCAGGAGACACAGCACACAGCAGAGCACACAGGGATGCTGCAGGGACTCCTAAAATGAGATGCACTCAGATAGTCTAATGCCTCTGCAAAAAAACCCGAGTCTGCCAGGATCAGAACTGGCTACAAAGGTTGAAGATGTTGCTTGAGAAATATTAGTTATAGCTGTGTACATGTATTTGCCTTATCAGTTTTCTCTAGTGGGAGATCATAAAGTGACCGGGAAAAGAGGGGAAAAATATTCTCCTTGTTTAGCACAAAAATATAGGTAACAATTATTAGGCAATAATTGATTCATCCGATACTTTATTAACTGGAGTTCGGGTGTGCAAGTGACAGGCTCTGCGGCGAGCCTTTCATGTGACACGTTATTAAAGGCTCTTTTTCTGGCTCCGAAAGGCAGTGGCTGGCAGATCAAAGGTCAGACATTTCAAGGAGTAAATTGGTTTAATGTGGCTGCAGATAGCCTCACAAAAACCTAATAAATATGCAGTGAAATGTAAGGAGAGAAAATTGTGGACAGGAGAGACAATTACTTTGAAACCAGGATAAGAGCAGCACGGGCTCAAATTAATCAGCGTACGCGCTCCTTCTCTCTGTCTCAGGATTTAGTATTCAGAGCAGGAGCCCGGCTGCTGGTGGGATGTGCTGGGAGGGGGCACTGGTACCCAACGCCAAAACCTGTCGGGGGAAGATGCTCAACCCCGAGCCGCAGCCGGGATGGCGGTGGGAACCACCACACCTTTCCAGGTACACCGGGAAGCCACCCGTGACCCACAGCAAAGGATGTTCACGAGCACCACGGGATTTTGTGGTGGCTGGTGGAGAGATTATCCCTCCGTGGCTGAATCCCGCACGGAGCCCTTGGTGTGACCGAGCGGGCTCATGTCGGCACTGGGATACCAGCAGACAGTGACTCACGGCCCAAACCCCAGCGTTCAGTGATAAAAAATGAACACAGAGGGGTTTAATTGTAACAATTGACACTTTTAGCTCATCTCCTTGTTTTTTACTTGATCTCGTGACTTTTTCAGAAGCATACCTCACTTATTTTTAAACTCCAGGCAACGGTGTCTGGGTACTTTGGGGTTTTTGTTTGCATTTCTTGAAATGCATTAACTCAAGTGACCTCCAAACGCTTGCAAGGCAGGATTTCTTTGCTAAAAAGTCACAGCTTCACTCCTTTTAATTAAAGGTGAGAAAACACCCACTCCAGTTCTCTAATCTGGAAAGGGACTTCCTGCACGAAAACAAAGCACGATATTCCCAGTACGGCTGGCAAGAGAAACGGAGGAAACAAATCTATAAAACAAAATGCCCGGTCCCCCTCAGAGAAGCAGGTAAGGGCACAACATTTTGTATTCCCTTTGCAGGTCACCTTCCCCAGCTGAGTCACCGTGCTCCAGCGTGATTTATCACGGCCCCACCAGACAGCCCGAGAAGGATCAGGCGGCAAAATCTGCCTGCGATTTAGCAAAGCCAAGCCTTGCCCGCTCACCCACACGGGGACTTTCTGCAAGCATGAAAGATTTGGGAGCCAAGGGCTAAATTGCTTCATCAGCCATGTCGTCCCATAGCCTGGACCAGCATGGATGAGTGAGATCCCTCTGCCCACCATGTCCCCGTCGGTGGCTTGTCACCGGCGGTGTCCCTCTGCCCAGGATGGAGTTGCACCCAGGGCAGCATCTGCCACCTCCTTGGTGAGAAAACTTCCATGAGAAGCCTTGGGGATGGGGCAGAGGGAAAGAGGCAGTGCCACCTGCGTCCTGCTAGCCATGGGATTCTTCAAGGAGAACCCAAATTTCATGGGTGACCCACAAGGAGAACTGATGGGACATGGACCTCCACACCTGCAACCCAGGCAGGCAGCTCTTGCCTTGAGTTATCTGTGCATATATCGCTCTGCCATAAATCAGGAGCCCTGACAGTGTAATTTGTATCTGGGGAACCTGGAGCAATTACAAAATCAGCCCAAACACTATTTGTTTCACAAGATTTTGCCCTTAGTTAGCACTGTCGTTCTGCTTTAATTACACTGTAATTAATTGCAACAAAACTGGAAAGTGCATGTGCATGGTGGAAAGGCTGGAATATTGCAACCTGCCTGCTCCTGTGCAGCCACGAGCGTAAAATCTCTGATCCTCTTTTGATATAAGGCTTGGCATTCATTTTACCACCCTACATCCAGAGCATCTCCAAGTTCTCTCAAAACCAGACCAAGACCCACGGAAGGCGACTACTGGCTTATTTTACATCCAGGGAAATTAAGGCACAGAGGACCTAATCCCTTTAATTTCTCTTCAGCCAGGACTTAAGAGGGCAGAAATGAACCAAGCTTGGGGCCTGGATGTAAATCACAACCTTTTTCTCTGCCCTGGGATGCTGAGAAGTTCCCTTGGAGCTCCCAAAGCCACCTAGCACCTTGAAGGGGTTGGGACCTGTCCATGGGGAAGGTTGTCTCATCCAACACCTCCCTAAAGACAGAGGCAGCGAGACCCGCTCACGGCGCAAGGACCTGGTGATAAAGAAAAGCAAATCTGACCTATTTCTTTTGCAATCTGTCCCCTTCTAGTATTTCCAGCATCTAGCCGTGGCACAGAGGTATTAATCCCAGCTGAGGTGGACTTTCAGAGTCCCGTTTCAGCCGGTGTTCAGTCTCTCGGCGCAGAGTATAAAAGCAGCCGTAACGCAATCGCTGGGCAGCCGCTGGGAAACGAGAAGCTGCCAAACGCATCTGAGGCTGCCTCGAGTTTCATCCCCTGATTATTTCTGTGCAAGAAAAGCAGCTGCACCCAAAATCTGCATCCCTGCAAGGCTGGGGAGAAGGTCTGGAAGGGACATGGGAGTCACAGGGATTAGCTGATGGGACTCATCTCTTGCACACCACCAGCGATTGGCCAGGGCAATGACTTGCCAGTAGGGCAGGAGGGGAAATTTCCCATTTCGAAACTGCTTAATATTGATAATAAAAATGTTCTTTTTTTTTTTTTTTTTTCAGCCGAATACCTTGCAGAAAAAATATGCTCTTGCTTTTCTTTCCTCTTTGCTGTTTTCTTTTTCCAGCCTCGCCTCTCCTGTCCTCTCCTCTCTTCTCCTCTCCTCTCTTTTCTCCTCTCCTCCACAATTTCCTCCCAGGAGGCTGTCAAACCTCACCTCTATTTTGCTGGTAGCAGATGGAACAACTTGCCCCAAACCACAGCAGAACAGTGACAGAGAACACGAACAGCGAGGAGAACGTGATAGATCACCGGCTGGTCACCCAGTGATGTGCCCAGACCCCATGTGTTCCTGGAGGCACCACCAGCCTCTGATCGCTCCCCAGCAACTCAGAGCCACAGCCAAGTGGGGAAGAAAAGCCCAAATTTTGCATCAAGGCAGCAGTTTCAGCACAGGGGGCTGTGAAACCACCTCTCCGGCTGCCTGCCCGGCACGGTGGTGCGACACGGCGTAAGGAAACCCCACGGCAGAGGTGAGGATGCACCCGCTTGGAGGAGCTCATGGCAGACAGGAGCTGGCCAGGCAGCAGCGGGGATTGGGATTATCCCAGCAGCAGGAACTCCGAAAGATCGAGCTGATCTAGGAGACCTCCCAGACACATGCCTAGAGAGCCTGGGGTTTGGCAGAGGATCTGCTCCATCAGCTTCAACTCACCTTGGCAAAAGGTGCCCAGATACCATGGTGACGGGCTCGGCGGGGATAAACACCGAACATGGGTGTGGGTTGTTTGCATAGTTAGGAAGCTGGCTGGTCTCCATCCCTCCACCCTGCCTCCTCCCAGCAGTGCCAGGATCTCAATCCAAAGTGGTCTCCTACCTCCTCCTGGGCTGGCTCATCCGCGGGCAACACGGAGGCACTTCCCAAACTGGTTCCCTGCTAGGCAGGGCAGGGCGGGGGACGGCAACGCCGGGCTGCTGCATCTTCCCGCTCCCCGGGAGGTGGAAGTCATTTGATGGTCCTAACTTCCACGTGCCTGCCCGGACCCACACGGAGATGGCGCAGAGCCTTCACGGTGTGGGACATCCCCTCCTCCTCCTCCTCCTCCTCCTCCTCTTCTGCAGCTGCCGAGCACATCGAGCCCCTTGCAAAACCATCGGCTGGGATGTGGCATCCTTCCCCCCCGACCCAAAAAAGCACTCACGACCACCACACACCCATTCCTTAGGGGCAAGGACATCTTTCTGAGGGACGAGGAACAAAGCAATCCAACAGCAGCGAGAAATAAATCTATAATTAAGGCAAGCTGCTCACATGAGCGATACTTGAAAATTATGCAGACCTGTGAGCAACGTTGCCATCGGGCGTGCGGCTCCTCTCACGCTTCCAGTAAGGAATAAAAAAGCTCTGACTAATATAAAGAGGCCTCCAAATCATTCTTGGCAGAAGCATCCCAGCCCCGGATCCCCTCCCTCTATTCATCGCTAAAGCTCTCAGCCAAAGGAAAATAAACCGTGCAGCTACCTCGCTGACCTGACCCGCAGCGTGGTGTAGCTGGGTGCCAGCTGCCCCTTCTGCACCATGACATGCTAATATAATAGTGTATAATAGACATACACTATACAAATATATATACTGTATGTACCTTTATAACATAGATATTATATTTATAGATAAATATATACATTCTATGTGGCGTGATGCTGCTTTCCCATCCCCATCCTGCCAGGAGGGCAGGGGCAGGGGCACGGGCAGGAGCATGGGCAGGGATGAGCCCTCCCATCGCTGCCTGCTTTCCTAGGATCATCCACACACACTCGATAATATCACATTTTGATGCGGTCCGAGATCGTTCACCTTTCCTAATTGCTTCCAAGTTTATAAAACCATTCCACCGGCGACACTTAATGGGAATAAGACCAGGACTATGAACCGGGGAGGCAAGATTTCAGTGTTTTGAAACTATTTTAATAACTTGCTATTTAATTAAGAGCAATAGTTCTGAAATTATGTCAGTGAAACTTGCCACTTATTTATTAATTAGAGGGGGAATTTCAAAGCAAGGCTAAGGGAGTTAGGTGCCGGACAGCCCCGGGCTTGCTGGAAAATCCCAAGTTTGTATGGCTAACGCTTGCTCAGCGCTCAAACACGCCAGGTTTGACTCCTCATCGCCTGGCACCTGAAGTAAACGGCATCAAGCACAAGCGTAAAGTGGGTGTTAAACACTGCCTGCTTCAGAGCACGGGTTTGAAATGTCCTTTTTGCGGTGGTGGGAGTGATAGAAGGCATTGGAAGACAGGGAAAGACAGCATGTCATCTACCTTTCCAGGAGTTATTTGCTGGGCTGGCCTGGGGTGGATATACCAGGATATATCCCGAGAAGCCTGCAAAAGGTTTTGCTCTCCAGTGTGGGGTGTTGGAGATGCTGAAGGCTCAGACAGACCCGGCTGCCTTTGCTGCTCCCAACCTCCAAATCCTCCCAGGAGGAGAAACCTCCATCCGATTCCACTTCCACTAAGCAGAAAGGAGGGGAAAGTCCCACTCGGTCTCATTCCCCCAAATATTGTACCTGGGTGAACTGGAAGGTGACTGCCACATCTCCTTTTCGAGGGCAGAACAAACTGCAGGTCCCCGCACGACCGCACCAAGTATTTCCGTCCATCCGACGCGCTCCGGAAAGCAACGCCGGAATGGCCAAGCGCCGGTTCCTCCTCTGCTGAGCACATTCCTCCCCTCCTGTTTTCATTCAGCCCAACCTTAAACAAAACCACGGCTGTTGTTTTTATCGGCAGAGCGGCTCTGGGAATTACCTACGTGGGGCCGGGGGAGCTGGAGAGGGGGTTTGTGCTGCTGAAACAGCATTTAATTTCAAGAAGGAGCTGTTAAAAATATTAAAGCTTAACTGGGTATAACATCCTGTCCTGCTGTGTCCCGTTTGCTAGTAAAGAAGCAAAAAGTTCTGGAGGTAGACTGAGATTTAAACCCAAACTCCAGGTAGGGGCTTTCCAGATAAAGCACCTCTGGTTTCCCCATGCAATCCCTACTTGCAGCTCGGGCAGCGCAGCCAGTGTTAAATCTGCTGAGACGTTTTAACTATTTAAGAGGAGAGTGGGTTTTTTCCTGCAAGTTTTCTGCAAAGAACAACCGAAACAAAAATGACTTTAAAACAAATATTAATAAATAAGTGTTAAAAATATAGAATAGAGTAGAATAGAATAGAACAGAACAGAATAGAATAGAATAGAACAGAATTAATCATCTGCCTCATCAGAGCCCTTCTGCCTGCCCAGCAGGGGATGTTAGCAGATGTGTTTTCACACTGATATTTTCTATCTAAAACAAACAAACAAATAACTAAGCCGGACTTACAAAAAAAACCCAACCCTCAAATTGAGAGTTTGTATCGTACAGGTGTTGATACACAGCCAAAATCTCCAGGCTTGGTAAAGATTCAAGATACCAAGCAAAGAAATCAGAGAATCACAGGTTCGAGTTCAAACAGCAATTAAAAACGCATGTAAATGGCTATAGATTAGTACAGAGGATCGCTACGACGCGCCGAAGATTTCTAACACGAACACAATTAGCCTCCGAGCATGAAATTCAAGCGCCTCCCCCTCCCCTCAAGAAACCGCAAAAGCCTTAAAAGGGGGGAAAAAAAAAAAATTTTAAACCCACGTAGTTTGGAAGTCGAAAGTACAGCATCCGACCCACCTTCCCGCTCCGGGTGCCGACCCTCGTCCTCCCCTCGCCAGCCTTGGCTGCGCGGGGAATCCGGCAGCGTCGCTCCCCGAGTGTCTGCAGCCGAGCGGAGATTGTCATTGATTTGTGTGCGGAAAGTTAAGCCTTTCTAGGAGCGGTTAGGAGAATTCACTCCCACCACTCCCTCTAAACCAAAAGTATTTGGCACGGAGCCCTCCTCATCCACCTGTACTATTAAGGTCTAAACAACACGCGGGACATGGGCTGATTTTACCGGGATCTTTTCATGTTTCCTTTTTAAACAAGCACACGAAGTTCTTTGGAAAGAAAAACTTGGGGGGGTTGTTGTGGGTTTTGGGTTTGGTTTTTTTTTTCCAAACCTCATTTTTCTTGAAGCAGATTTATCGCATTCTTTTTGTTAGCCACCTGGTGGGCCAAGCCCTTCCCTGGTGTAACTGGTGAGCCCTGACCACGTGCTGGTTTGCCCCCACAGAGGTAACGCCGTGGGTGACTTTCTTACTGATCTGCTCTGCTTCCCCTGCAAACCGCGCACCCATTCGGCTAAGACAAGGTAAATCTGGGGGGGCGGGGGGGGATGAAAACCTTCTCTTTTAAAAAGAACTGGATATAATTTAACTAAAAAATCAGGTTTGCGAATGAATGACCCACGTGAGCAAGAAGATGGAGGCAAAACATCTTCAAAGGGGAGGTTTGCTTACCCAAGTCCCCCGTCGCTGTGTTCCACAGCTGACAAGACCCCAAATTGGGTGCCCAATCCAAAGAATGAGTGAGTGACTTTGAAAACCCTTCCCGAGTGCCCAGCATGGGGTTTCAAAGCCCCCCCAGCAGCCAGATTTGGAAGCCACCTCCTGGCCACCTCAGCTAGACCCATGGGGCCGACAACCCCATCCAGCACCCATCTCCTGCGGTCCCCGTCCACGAGGACATCCCCGGCAGAGGAGTCACCCCGCCGGAGCCCCGCTCAGCAGAACGTGCCGCCTCCACCGCCGTGAGCAGCCCAACCTGGCTAAGCCCGGCTTGCCGGCATGCGCCCAACCTCAAAGGGTTGGCCATTGTGTTGAGTGATAAGTAACAGGTCCCTCCTCCTCACTGGGTGCCCTAGGGATCAGCTCATTCTGCAGATTCTGCCCCAAATTAAGCAGCCACATCTCTGACCATTAAGTTAAACACTGCATTTAATAAAATACTAGTTCCTTTCTGGCACTGGTATTACGACAACAAGGAAATACAGATTTTTTGTTAATACAGTAAATCCGATGAAAGCAGCTGGACACCGAGTTCCATGTTACATGCCTTTCTGCTGGTTCTCCTTTAAAGAAGCACATTAAAAAAACCCCAAATCACAACCAAAATTGTTTATACAAGGGAAATCTTTCTGAAGCACGAGGCAAAATCAAGTGTAAGATAGCCTGGGGCAACCTGGCACTCCCAGACACAG
Organism: Buteo buteo; assembly: GCF_964188355.1. Lineage (NCBI taxonomy): Eukaryota > Metazoa > Chordata > Aves > Accipitriformes > Accipitridae > Buteo > Buteo buteo. The sequence continues at coordinate 3,855,677 of NC_134204.1, read as the reverse complement.
CTTGGAAGAGCTCCGTGCTCGGAGCACGGTTACTTTTGAAACTTTTAGTACTTGCTTTCTTGGTCTGTAGGAAAAAAAATATACTGCTTCCATCCCCACACCCAAACCACTATCTGCAATTCCTCTGACTACTGGGTTTTTAAGGAGTGTCTGGGTAAATCAGTAAATGAAGTCGGTGCGAACAATATGTCTGGCCCCAGATAAGAGTAAAGCAAAACTTGGGCAGCATCCAGCAACTGCCAAGCTGGTGTGGAAAGGAACACCAATTGCCACTCGCTGCTTTCCTGGTACTCCCCCAGCCTGCATCCCCTGTGGGATGGGAGCACCCATCCACCACCCACACGCACCCGAAGCACAAAACCAAGCGACTCTTCATTTCCCACAAAAACTGTCTTTTTTTTTTCTATCAAAATGACTTGCTCCCATCAATCCACCAAAGCCAACCAGTTGAAGAAACAATTACTTCCATCCCATGCTAATTCATGGTGCTGTTTCCCAGGCTGGTTTTATGGAAATGTCCCCAGTACCCTTGAGGTGCTGGAGCATGTCCAGAGAAGGGCAACGAAGCTGGTGAAGGGTCTGGAGCACAAGTTTTCTGAGGAGCAGCTGAGGGAACTGGGGTTGTTTAGTCTGGAGAAAAGGAGGCTGAGGGGAGACCTTATCGCTCTACAACTACCTGAAAGGGGGTTGGAGTTGGTCTCTTCTCCCACATAACAAGCAATAGGACATTAGTAAATGGCCTCAAGTTGTGCCAGAGGAGGTTTAGATGGGATATTAGGAAAAATATCTTCACTGAAAGGGTTGTCAAGCATTGAAGCAGGCTGCCCAGGGAAGTGGTGGAGTCACCACTTTAAATACCCTGGAGGTATTTAAAAGACGTGTAGATGTGGCGCTTAGGGACGTGGTTTAGTGGTGGACGTGGCAGTGCTAGGTTAATGGTTGGACTCCATGATCTTAAAGGTCTTTTCCAACCTAAATGATTCTATGATTAAAAACATCCCCAAATTCCTGCAGTCCAAACCCAACATTTTCATACAGAAGAATACTTGGGGCAGGGGACAGTGACAAATGAAACATCTCAGCAATGACTTTGAGTCTGAAACCACTGCAGACCAATAGGTCTCCACTGAACCCTGGAAATTATTTCCCATTTCCCACGTGAAATTGATTCCCAGTTTTTGATTGCCGTTAACAGAGGGATGAACAGGTCTCTAGACTAGAAAGGAAAAGAGGCTAAACTACTTCTAACAGGGTGTGAAATAAGAATAACAGGAGAAAGAAGACAAGAAAGGGTTGTGCTAGACCCCACCTCGGTTCACAAGCATAACAGGAAACACCTAGTTAAAAAAATAACAGAAAAGGTTGTAATGATTGCTTATCCCAGGTCAGTAAAGCTCTAATCACAGGTACACTGAATTGCAAGCTTTCCAGAAAAGAGTACTTAAAGGATGCCTGTCCAATCAGAAAAATAAATGATCATCAAATTTAAAGATTTTCCTATGCAAAATTAATTTTGACACAGTTTTGCTTTGTACAGCTTTTGTTTTAGAGAATAAACTGGCACAAGTGGCTTGTGAATTTTTGCAATTTTTCCTTTCAAATCTGAGTTTTTCAGGACCCATGGGGTCCTGAAAAAGTTGGCTAGTTGGAGCCCAATAATCAACCTCAGTGAATCCAGCTCCCTGAAAGCCAGAGGAAGATATTTCCTGCAGCAAGATTTGCTGCACCAATCACATTTTTCAAGAAAAAATAATTTTCTTCCTCAAACATCCCTATTTTACTGCCAAAACCTGTAGGTAAAAAAAAAGAGGATTTTTTTTTGCAGGTTAATTTTGGTAAGAAATAAAACCCAGCAACATATTTTCCCCCCAAATCTCACAGAAACTGCTTGCAAATGGGAAACTTGGAAAAGCCTGACGAAGTTTCCTCCAAGGTGTCTATCCCACCCACCCACACGTGTTTCTGTTTGTTATGGTGCATATCCCCGTTAACTTCAACACTGCTCTCCAGGCAATAAAGTTAAGCCTTGCCTAAGTGCTTCCAAATGTTGGCCTTATTTTAAAGGTGATAGAGTAAGTGGAAGGAAGAGATGTGAGCCCACAACCTGGCTGCGCACCCTTATTGCTGGGGTACCACCAGGTTAGGAGGAAGGGTGATGGGGCAACAACCCATCTGGTTTAAGAAGGTCTCTGAGCTCATGGCTTGGGTTAGAGCTGCTGGTTTTTCATCTTTAAAAGGTAGTTGTGGACATTGGGAAAGGGTGAATGAGTGAGTCCTGGAAGGGATTTCCTTGCTAGTAGCCCCACGCTCTGCAGACGAGAAGCAGTTTCCAGCGGGAGGCTGAATTACCAGTTACCCCATACCATGGACGGGGCAGATTTGCTGGTCCAGGCTATGTGTACACGCAAAGCTGCTGTCACAATATTCTCACCCTAAAAAAAAAAGCTCTAAAGCAAATCAGTGAAAACCAATGTCGATTAAATGCTCTGCTAAAACAATCGAGCCAGAGTTGCAGTGATTTCATATTTGAAACCTTAATGGCCATAATCCAGATTGATCCTAAGGGATCTCCAGCGCTTTGCCTAACGTGGATGGATGGTGGAACTCAATGAGGCTCCAATGTCTTCAATGGAAATAGGGTCATTTATGGTACCCAGAGATTTCCTCAAGAAATGAATACACAGTTTGATTTCTATGGAGGGAACAGGGCTGGATGCAGCCAACATGATATTGTATAGGTGTACAGGGTGTACGTGTATATATACACACTGTATGTGTGGCTATATGATGGGATTTTGCTACATCATATGGTTTCACTGGGAAGCTCTCAGAGGAAGAGCTGCACCCTCACCTCCCCTCTTCCCCCAGCATATCTGCTCCAGCAGGGACTGGTACCAGCTCTGGAAGTGCAGTCACCTCTGGGTGAAGCTGGCCCTACAGCTCCCAGTCCTCCTTGATCCACAGCTCCCAGTCCTTCTTGCTCCCCTGCAGCTTCACCGTGCCACAATGGGCATGAGAATGATCCCACATTAGCAAGAACATGGCAAAACAAACTTTGAATTAAACCTGTATTTTGCCTGGAAAACATTTACCTTTCTCCACTGGGTCTTATTCTCAGTCTAATGAAAGAAGATGAAGCCGGGCAAAGCCGTTGCCTGTGCAATCTCTTGCTCGGTGGGAGAGAAAGATAATCTCCAAGGGCGACAGATTAGGACATGGAAGGCTTGGTGGCATGGCACTGGAGAGGTGCTTTAAGGCTAAATGCATTAAATCCTCCTCCATCTCCTGAAATGAAGGTGTAGCCAGCTCATCTGAGATAATGGCCATTCTCAGAGATGAAGATCAGGGGCCAGGAACCTTGTCTCGTCCCTGAAGCCACCAGCGAGGAGGGAATGACACCAGCTCCCGCTCCCCAGCGCACGCACATCTTCCTCCTTGAACCCATGCCTATATAAATACTTGATGTTATTGCTTGATTACTTGGTTAGATGACACATGTCTGAAGGCAGTAGCCGGGTCACTTTGCTTGGTTTTAATGCTTCAGTCCTCCCTTTGTCTTTATCGGGAAAGATTCTCAAGTCTGCTTCAGCTTGTGTTTGTGCAGGGTTGGGACTGGGCGAGGGCTACTAAAAATAAATGATCGTAGGATGAATTCTAAACACAAATGGGTGTTAATAATAAAAGGCAAGATGTGGATCAAAGAGCCTCTTTGCGGAGCTTGATGGGTTGGCGCAGAGTTTTACTGGACGTACCTCTCCCTCCCCAGGGCAGCTGAAGCTGGGTGAGATGCAGACCTCCAGGGAGGTCCAGACCACATGGGGCTTCTGAACGTCTACTTTAAATGCGTCGCCACCCCCCCGATGCCAAAAAAACCTTCCCAGCACCCCAGAACAAACTTGAGATGGGTACTAAAAACCCTGAGTGACACAAATACAGTCTGCTGGGGGATGAAAGGGAGGCGGTGGAGAGCATCTGCAAAGACCCAGACCCTAGTGAAGGCTGCAGACTTCAGCCCAACTTCCACTACAATCGCTTTAAACCTCCTTGCACAATCCACGGCTCCAACGCAATTGCTCCGCGCAGCTTTTGATACGCATTCCCTGCCTCGTAATTTCTCAATGGGTTATTTTTGCTTTGCTCTTGCACAAAATGAGCCATGACTCCTTGCTGGATCTGTTCGCACCGTCCCACCCGTGGATGGGCTAAGGATGACCAAGCAAATTGCCCATCGTAACCAGCATGCCGGCCTCTGGGCGTTGATAACCCTCTGGCCAGTCCACTTGCTTTCACTTCCACAATCTAGAAAGTTATCCTTACCCAGGAATAAGAAATTTAGCAGAAGCTCCTTGATGTAGGTGGAAACAACCTCATTTGCTTTCAGAAGCTGTGGATCAGGCCACAGCTCCTTGCAGAATATCACATTAATAGTGAGAGGCAAATGAACCATTTTACTTCACCTAGCTGAAAAAAAAAATGTGGCTGACCTGATTTACCTTCCTGATAACGTATTTAAAAAATGCTCCCAGGCTGAGGACTTCGCCAGCTGAGATCTCATACGAAATGAGACTGTTTATGTCATGACCGCAACCTTCTGAAAAATGCCCCTGTAGATGGGAAAGCTCACAAGACCCTTAGGTATAATGATCTCAGCTATATCAATAACCACATTTCGGCAGATTCATTATCTGCTCGCTGGCCTGCCCAGCCGCACAGCAAAGCGTTGCAGCAGGATGGAGCGAGAAAGGAAAACACTGAATTCAGCCGTTCTTCCCACAGAAAAATTGACATTGTGGGTCATTCTTTTCCTTAGCAAAAGCCAAGCTTTTATTTCCTCTGCTTTCACGCCGCACTTGGGAGGGAGGACCTGAGCTACATACAATATCGAACACAACCGATCAATCTCCCTTTTAGTGGGTGCAAGAGTATTTTCCTTCACAGCTTGCATCTTTGCTCCCCAAGCATCCTCATCCCTTGCTGTCCCAAACTTTACAGCAGAACATTTTTTGCCTATTCCTCGTAATATTCAAGATTTTAACATCCCTGCTAACTCTATTCATGGATTTCAGACCACAATTCATAGGAAATTTAGGCTACAAAACAAAGGTTTATTTCGCACCGTTATTTTCAAGCAACAAGGACCATTATGATCATGTATTATGCCCTCCAGCTTCACACAAAATAAAATACTTCACCCGGTAATTTCTGCAGCAAGGCCTTAGTTCCCACCAGCCCTCCAGCATTTAGAAGCAGAGGCAATCTTGGCTGAAAGATTTCAAAACAAGGGGGCTTTGCCCTGATCCTTGGCAAGTGTTTCTAGTAGTTTATTAGTCTCAGTATTAAAAAATTTGCATGTTTTTCCTTTTTTTTTTGCCTGGACGTGCCCAGCTCTAGCTTCCGAGCACCTCATCACACAAAGCCTTTTTCTGCTAGACTAAAGAAAACAGTGTGGCTCTCTTCCCAAAGTGGGGTCTTGAAGGTTATGATCCCATGAGCAAGGATGAGAGCTGTGAACATCTCCCTTCCACAGCATCTCACTGCGGTGCTACACACCTCTGCCGGCAACGGATGTGGTTGCAGAAAGTTCGACCAGGGATGGAGATTGCTCTGGAAAAAAGCTATGGATAGGTGGGTGGAGCCTTGCACAGATTAAAACCTGGACCCCGTGGTCTCTCTGCACCCGTGGAACCCCTCAGCCCCGAGTTTGCCCTCTTCCCATGCTGGGAAAAGCTGCAGGGGGGAAATGCCAGCAGCAAGTGATGCTCAGGAGGAGTTGGCACGGCCTCATCTTCTCCTAAGGAGGAGAGAGAAAGAGGCCATCTGCCCACCATCCTCCCAGCTCAACAGGCTGGACCCTGCCACAAGGACAACGTGGGGCAACGAAACACACCCGCTGTCCATGCCCACCCTTCACCACCAGACCCCACCTTCCTACACTCAGCCAAGAAAAAAGCAAAATACAGCAGACCCAGGAAAAAAAACACACCAAACCCCAAACATGATCCTCCATGCGTAACTGGGATTGTGCTTTGAAGAGCATGAGACTGGACTTAGTGGGAGAAAAGGTATTTATCTGACAAACTCTTTAGTACAGATGAAATGATGACAGCTACATGTGGTCCTGCGACACGCTTGCTAACAGGAGTGGTATGAACAGGGACAACACCAGAAGAAATTCATATCAGCCAAAAATATTAACAGCCCCAAATGATGTTGCCATGCTGGGGATGGGCTGTCCCATCACCTGGGTATCCTCAGGTGCTGCCCCAGAGTATGTGCAGTAATTGCAGGTCAGAGCCCCCTCATCGCTCCCACCTTGCTGAATCAGTAGCAACAAAGGGGATAAGAGCATCGCTGCAGAAAAACTCCATTTCTGGTTCGGCCAATGCAACCTGCACACAGGAAAACTGATGTTGTCCTCGTCTCGCAGAACTGCTCGAAGGTGCGAGCAAAACAGAGGGGAATCGGTGAATGCAGGTTGTGGTTGGAGCAGGAGGGAGCTGGGGAAATGGAAGGAAAGGCAAAGGGCAAATAAGATGGGAGAAAGAAATAGCAGCTCTCTTCTAGGTCAGGGGAGAGAGCAAACAGTCACAAACTGCTAAGGAGAGATGAGGGCTTGTACATCCATGGATGACTAACTTAAAATTAACATGGCAACATGGAGACGGTGGGGCTAACAGATATGTTAAGATGCAGAATGATCATGACTTAAAAAAATCTGAGGGGTTTGGGGGCAAATCTCATCCTTTGTGGAAGGGCTGGGGGGGTCTGATGGTTTTGGAGCTCTTGGGGGTGGCCCAACTGCTCAGCAACCCAAATGGATGGGCAACAGTGCAGCAAATTAATAACTCCTCCTTAATAAATGCAAAGCGATGCAGGGCAGGGAGAGGAATTTCTGCTCCTCAGGCACCTTCCAGGGTCCTAAATTGTGTCAAACCAAGGAAGGGACCTCCAAGCAACAGAGACAGCACAGCAGAGACCTCTGCTCTGTGCAGAGCCACAGCCACAAAGCTAACAAGATGTTCAGCTGCATATGGAAAGGGATGGCGAGTAATCCTGGAAATATTATAATGCCTTTGTATAAATCAGTAGCGCAGCCTCAGATGGGGAGAAAAGTAATGATGCAGAAAAGGCAGAAGTGTTCAATCAATATTTCTGGTCTGCATTTGGAAAGAAGCAGGATGAGATGCTTGTATCACATGAGGAGGATGAAGTACTTTCCAGTCCATTAGTAACCAAGGAGGTTGTTAAACAGCATCTACTAGCGATAAACAATTTTAAATCAGCAGGCCTGGATAACTTGCTCCCAAGAGCCCTCCAACAGCTGGCTGAGAAGCTCTCTGGACCGCTGATGTTAATTTTTAATAAATCTTGGAATACCAGGGAAGATCTAGACGGCTGGAAGCATGCAAATGCTGCACTGATCTGCAAAAGGGGCAAGTGGGATGGCCTGATGAACAGGTTGCCTTGTCTGCCATCAATCATGGGTAAAATAATGGGAACCCTCCTGAGAGTCAACCAGAAGAGGAATTAAAGGACGGGAATACAGTTAATGCTCGTCAGAGAGGTTCTGTGGCAAACGCATCACATCAAACAAAGCTGATTTTGTTCTTTGAGGAGATTACAAGTTTGGTTAATAAAGATAATTGCCTAGAGATAATATACATAGGCTTTTGTACGGCGTTTGATTTACTACGACATGACATGCTGATTAAAAAATGAGCGCTGTATTATAAGAATAAAGCACATGTGCAGAGGATTCGGAGCTGATCTCAACAAATTGCTGTCAGAGGGGAATTGGACTGTTTCCAGGGGGGTTTCACAAGGCTCAATCCCAGCCCCAATATTCAGCGTTTTCTTATCTGGAAGCAAATATAACATCACTGCTGATAAATCAGCTATGTGCTACACAAATAGGAGAGGCCAAGCGATCTGAGCAGAGCGGAGATGCTGGCAGCCAAGCATCTGGCTGGGGTCATCACTCCACCTCAGAGGATGAGAAGAAGGGGACAGGCAGTGAAAAAAACAGAGGTGGGATGCTCAGAATTGATGCAGATACTGGGAGGTAACACCGTGGCAGGTTGGGGGGGGGGACCACGTCCCTGCAGAGAGATGCAGATGCCTGGCCCTGCAGGAGGGCAGAGGGTTGGATGTTATGCACACCCCAACATCTCTGAGGAAGAATACTTGGAATGGGTATCAGGAAGTAAATTGGAGCCTCCATACTGCAGGATTTTGCAGCACCTAGAGTTGGCCATTGCCTACGAGAGGACGCGTGACCCCGACCAGCCCTTTCTGTGCTCCTCGCGGGGCTTAATGCTGACGCTGACCTTTGTGACCCCAAGGAAATCAATTAAACCTTGATCCAGCTTTTTTGTAACAGGAATACTTCCATCTGGCCTTTCTTATCCCTGAGCCTTAGCTGCCCCTTGGGAAAACACAACACTTAATGCATGGGCGAACACCTCAGCGACACCTCGAAGGCAAGCGCAGGGGTGCCAGGCACAGAAGCGAGCATCCCTGCGGGCAGCCCCGCAGACTTGGACATCTAGGTCTTGTCCGCTGCTCCAAAACCAGAGACCTAGCAGCTGAAAGAAAAGGTTTTTAGAAACCTTTAACAAGAGAAAATGGAAATGCTTAAACATGAAGCAGCTTCACTGCATCCCTGTTACACCAGTAACACCGCTATCCCTAGCGTCCCCTTAGCATCACCATTTCTTTTCTCCCTGAACAGGTACCACCTTTTTTCTGAGGCATCGTCCAGCTCCCGCTGAAGTCATGCGTTACCATGTCTTCAATTTTATTGTGTTTTACTTCTACTCTCCCCTTTTAGAAAAACAGCAGTTAATTCAGCAAAGGCAGCACTGCCTGATGGACCAGGCAGTTGATGTGGTACCTGCGAGGTACCAAAGGAGGAGGAAGGCTGAGTGATGGGCAGCCGGTGCAAAGGTGCCCACGCAAGGCGGGTGAAGGAGGAGGGCAAGGGGCACACGGTGTGTGGGAAGAGCTGCTCGTCCTGGGCATGGCCAGCCAACATCTGTCCCTTGCTTGGGTGGATGCTGGAGATAAGATGTGGGGCTCAGCAAATTCACGGGAGACCGCTTTTCTCCGGGTTCTGAGCAGAAGAGGGCCCTGCAGAGGAGAGGAGGGCGCATGGCCATCGGCTGCTATGTGCTCCTCACTCTCAAATCCCAAGGGTAGGTCCGTGTCTTTTGTCTTCAGGGTACCAAAGGGCAAGGAAGAGGTCCCTTAGTGATTTGGACACACCAAGTCAGGTCACAGGAGCGGGGCTCCCTGCCCAACCTTCCTTTGTGTCTTCTCCTGGGCCTGGAAGGACAGTTTGGTATCTGCCCTTCTTCCTGCTGCTTCTGCAGACGCCTTGGAAGGGACCAGACCTGCTCAATCATGCAAAAGATGAGGGGAAACCTCTCTGTCTCAAGAACCAAGAAAGCCCTGAGCAATCTCATGACCACACCAGGCACATGAAGGTTTAGGCAACCTCATGGGACCTCAAGGAGGTCCCTGGGGCTGCTGCTCTCTCCCTGCTCTCCCAGCCCTTGGCACAGGGGGAGAGCGCAGGTCCTTGGGGCAGCGAGGATGGAGAGGAGGGTCTCACGCAGGACTGATTCTGTGGCATCTTCCAGGGAGGACCCCATTGGGCCCCTGGAGAGTGACCTGGGAGGTTTGCTCCCTAATCCCAGCTTGAGCCAAGCCCAAAGGCTTACTTAGCTCCAGATGCACCAACCTAGCAGAGGTAGGCAACGGTCTCTGGGAAAAAGCCTTACAGAAAAGCAAGATTTTTTTTGTCCTCATGTCTTTTTGTCCTCCTGAAACCCACTCAAGGAAGAATTTAGCCCCCAGCCTATTATTTTCCATCTGCCAGGATTTGCAGAGGGCTTCTTACCACTGCATGTGAACCTTCAGATTTCACCATGGGAGCTGGAGATGAAGTCTGGCTAAGGGTACCCTATGCCCCTGGCCTTGTGTTTCCATTTGACTTTGCCACTAACCAGTGATGGAGAACTTGCTGCTCACAACGTTCCTCAAGGACTCCTTCAACTGCTCTTGCTTCAGGGACAGAAAGGGGTCAACAATTCAAATCCCAGATGTTTAACCCAAACAGGCCCCATCCATCAACACCTGAACAGAGGATTAGAATACATTGTTATTGCTGAAGGTGAATTCAAGAGATAAGGCATTAAATCAAAGTCTTAACTAATGCTAGACATTACAAAATCTTTCAAACTTGGGCAAAAAAAAAAAAAAAAAAAAGGTAGTTTGGCTTAAAATCACCGAATCCCACCACACACAGTTTTGGTGCGGTGATCCATACTGATGGTGGAGCCACCTTCAAGGAAGCTGCAGCCACCTTATTGGGCTGCCCAGATGCAAGGTAAAAATTTGATGATGTTTAAAAAAGACAGTCTGGGGTCTCATCTGCAAATGCTACTGGAAGATGCAGCAGGTACCAGCCACGGTCTTTGAACCCGGGATCATCTCTCTTCCCGGTTGTGACTCCCATCACCCAAGCTGCTGGCAGCTCGCAGAAGACCCCATCTCCCCAGAAAGCCACTGATTTTGGTTGCCTCTTCTCTCCCACCTGCATTTATCAGAAAGGATGCACCAAAACCGGCAGCACCCAAATCTCTGTGGCTGCTCTCGAGCACTTTGCTCCCGTATTCCTGCACTAAAGGGGAGGCAGGATCTTTGTGGCAGCGCTCCCGAGTGTGCCTTTAAATATCCATGCTTTGCACAAAGTCCTCGGTGGGTGAAAGCCCTGCCAGGGAACGCCCTGCGCTGCCCGCTGCCTTGCCTGCCTCCCACCTCCTCTTCCTCCCTGGCTCCGCATCCGGGAGCAGCCGGGGCGAGGAGCGTAATGCAACCGCAAGCAGTCCATCCCTCCAAAAAAGATATTACCTCCACTCCCACCTTCCTCCTTGCCTCCACCCCAGCTCCCTGCTCGGCTGGCGTGTTTTTCCTCTGCTGCAATTAACGCTTGACGAGGCAGAACATCCCCCCCCCCCCCCCCCGCTCCAGCTGAGCCTGAGACGGCGCAGTCAGAGAAAATTATTTAGAAAAGAGGGGGGAAAAAAAAAAAAAATTAAATAACCACAGAGGACAAAGGCTTCTTGTCTTAAAACCCTTACTCAGCCAGCACATCGGGCAGGTTGGCACCGCGATCAGGTGTTGCTGTGTAAGCAGGGGCTGTGTCAGGGTTGATTTGGGCACCCCGCTGCAGCACCCTCCCAAATTCAGCAACAGGGACCCCAACTGCTCACCCAGGTGCCCTGTTTTAAGCAGATTTCACATTTAGGGAGATGTGTAAGGCCCGAGTGCTGCTGTGGAATCAGATCACTCACCCAAGAGGGACAGGATTTGGCCCCATGAGGTTCCAGCTCACTACAGCTGCACCCCAAATCCCAGCAGGCAGGGATCTGTGTCCCCCCAAGCGCTCCCAAAAGACTTGGCTATGACTGCTCCAGTGGGACCTGATTTTTTTCAACAGGTTGACGTTGTAATTGCATATTTCGCCCCATATTAGAAAAAAAAAAAGGAGAAGGAGGAGTAGGACAGACTCATTTATCATGTGTAGCCAAACCCCAGGCTGGACTCAGTGAAATGAAAATGAGTCGGTAACACTTTGTGTAATGGCATTCCAGTTTGTTCTCCTAAATAATTTGTATTTTAATGAGTCCTTTTTGCTCCAGCACTAGTTTGTAGCCCCCATACTTTCTCAAGTCCTCCTGTGCTTTAATTTGATTTTAAAAAAATTCCCAGTGTCATATTTTTATTAAGAAAAAGAAAAGCAGGCTAGCTTCTCTCCTGGCTTAGATGGGAGCAGGTAATGAATCTCTGCGCGCAGGAGACGGCTTTTATCTCCACGGCCTTGCCATTCCCAAACCTACGTATTTAAAAAACTCCCCCATCATGAGATAATGGGAAAAGAGAAAGTCAGCAAAGAAACAAAAAGGCAATCAGGAGCTTTACAGAAGCAGGGGAGCATCATGATTTCCACCTGATCTTCTCCTGCTGGGACAAGTCTTCAGGTCAAGATACTGTAAACGAGAAGAAGTTGCTTTGGGGAGTGTAATCATGAGAGATGCAGTCAAAAAGCTATTTTGCAGTGCTTGGACTTGCTAAGGTTTCCTCCACTTGGCTCATGCTCAGCGTGCCGTGGAAGAGATGGCAGCTCAGCCCTTGCAAACACCGTGTTGGTGGTGGGCTGGCTCGGCCAGGCTAGCTGGGAGTTACACCCTGCACCCAAATATCGGCTGCTCTGGGCTAAGGTGGTGGTCCTGGCCATGGTGGGTCCCCAGGGAAGGGCAGCGGGGCTCCGATCCCGTAGCAAACCTGCGCGGCTCCAGAGCTGCCCCCCCATCAGCCACAATCACAGCCAGGTGTGAGGGCACTTCCAAGCCATTTCAACACAAAATCTGACCCGTTCAAACACCGAATCGCACCTACCCAACCTACTCCTGGAGCCTGCTCCAGCTAGAAAGCTGGTGGGTGCGATGAAAACGCGCTAGAAAGCTGAGCGGAGGAGTGGGAACCGAAAGCTGGGGCAGCACCTTCCCTCGCCTGCCTCCAAACCCCATCAGGTGGTGATGACAGCCCGTATCCCTCCACATGCTCCTGCTCGTGGTGGGGACAGCGCGGTGGCCCTGGGAGGATGACAGGTTCTGGGGGGTGGGGGCTTGCAGCCTAAATCAGGTCAGGGTTGGGGTGATATTGATGAACTGGAGATTATCTGGAATAAGGTGACCCAATCGGTCCATCTCTGCTGTGCTATCTAATCCCTTTCAGATACCCTCTCCCTCCCCAGCCCTCCAGGGCTGAAGGAGAAAAGAGGCATCAAAGAACTGAGAGGTCAGAATAGCAGCACCTCCCTCCAGACCACCTTTCATTTCACTGGGAGACATTATAGAGAAGGAGAGTTCATAAGTGGGACTATCTGAAAGGAAGGCTGGCTTCAAAAACTGCAAAACCTCAGCAAACCTTGTGAACATCAGCCTAACCAGGCTCATCGGCAGCTCTCGCCTTCAGACCGGGGAAACAAATGTCACAGGTTTATACACCAATTTATTTCTAGCCATTTAACAAATCAACGTTTCCCTCCCATCCTCCTTCCCTGGAGCAGCAGCCACTGCAGCTCAGAGTTAGTGTGACTCCTAGTTCCCAAAGCCTTGGAGATACGCTTGACCTTCATTATTGCCCTGTTTTAATTTCCAGCCTCCCTTTGCTAACCCTCCCCTATGGAGCCCTGCCAGACTTTCTCCCTCCCTTAAGACCATCCTTGCTGCTATCTTACTTGGGTTTTAATCACCTTCTACTTCAATTACTCCACGTCCCTCTTTCACAGCCCTCCTCGGTGCTGTGCCATCTCACCAGCCTTTTTGGGAGTACCAAATGGACCAGCCAGATTACTCTTAGGAAATATCTACTCTTTTCTTGGTTTCTTCCCTACCCTGGGAAGAGCTTCAAAGCCGCTCTCCCTGCTGGCAGGATTCCCGGGAGCAAAGCTTTGTGGACAAGGCCAGCAACTATCTGAAGAGCCCAAGTAACCTGGCATTACGGCGTTAGGTCAAATCCAGGGTCCGCCAATTGCCCTAAACAGCCCAACACCGACAGGCTGATACATCAAACCTCAGCTGTGCCTCCAGGAAGGTGCTCTCTCCACCCCAACCAGCTCAAGATTGTTTTAAACGCTGAATAAGGTGGTCTAATCTCTCTTCCAAATCTCACGTCTTCCTGCTAATTTATAGCTCTTGGGTTTTTTGCCATTCCCAAACAACATCCAAGCCTTATTTGAGTGTTAAGTTCCCGGCTTTGGAGGCATCCTGTGCCAGCGAGTTTCACAGACCCAACCCGATGGGAGAGCATTTTCCCATGGACACGGCTGCTTCCTTAAACACACCTTGTGTTACAAGACAGGGAGATCAGAAGCATCCAACGTACTTTCTCTGGCCACTCATTAGCTTAGAGATCCCCTTTTCTCTGCCTCTGCTTGGCTATATGCCTCGCCCCCAGCTTTTTCCAGCCTCCCTCTCGGTGATTTTTTCCTCTGGCTGGTAATTGTTCTCATTGCCCTTCACTCACAGATGGTCCTTGGAGAGCTCACTATTGACGTGGTGCCAGCTCTCCTCAATCCCAGCTGCTAAACTGCATTAGGAGACGAGCTAGCACTCAGCAGAGACCGCTCCTCCACTCCATCTGCCCTTTCACACCCAGGCCATCGCTGGAAGAGGGTTTGCTCACCAGAGCCCCCGTGACTGGGCAACCTCTCGGTCCCATCACAGCAGCTGGGTCACCCTCAAGCCCCCCCTGCCCCTCACCCAAAGCCTCCCAGGTCTATCTGGATCTCCCCACCCAGCCTTCCTCCTCCTTGATGTCCCTCCCGCCGTGCAACTGAGTCACTTAGCCCTCTTCAAACCTCTCCTTCAAGCTCTCCCATCCCCTTTTGGCTTGTGAGAGCCTCTGCAGTCCCAGCCCAGCAAACCTTATCCACAGAGGGGTCCTCTGTGCTCACAGAGCAGCCCCCGGGCTGAAATATTTTACGATGAGGGTGGTGAGGCACTGGAAGTGGTTTCCCAGAGAGGTGGGAGATGCCCCATCCCTGGGAACATTCCAGGTCAGGTTGGACGGGGCTCTGAGCAACCTGATCTAGTGGAAGATGTCCCTGCTCATGGCAGGGGGGTTGGACGAGATGACCTTTAAAAGTCCCTTCCAATCCAAACCATTCGATGATTATTCCAGCCCCCTGGTTCCAACCCCGCTCCACAGGGACAACCCGGACCGCCACCCAGGCAGGAGGGATGCGAGCAGAAGAAAACAAGGGGGAAAAAAGCACGGCAGACCAGACAGGAGGTGAAAGCAGCTCTTATTTTTCACCGGACCAAGTTGTTTTTGGAGGCACAAACACTAGGTTCATTCATGAAACAGCTAAGTGCTGGGTTTTCAACGGAAACAATGAATTAGCAAGGACGAGCAGCGACAGGCTAAATGACCTTTTTCCTGCCTCCCAAAGTGTCCTGTTTCTTTCCTATCCTGGCAGCCAACTGCTAGTTGAGCTCCACGGCACTCAGCCCCAGCAACCTGGAGCTTCCAGGGAAGCCCAAGGGCTTGGAGAGGAGCTTTCCGCAGAGCCACCTCCTTCCCCATGGCTCCGCACCCTTCCCACCCAAACCCATGGGAGCTGGGGGCTGGAGGGGACCCCACATGGCACTGGGGATGTGAAGCATGAGCACTGTCACCCAGCAAGGTGACAACCCCATGGCCAAAGCCAAGGCGTCATGGAACGAAGCCATATGTCATATGATTTAGTTTTAGGTAGTCCTGCCAGGAGCAGGGAGTTGGGCTCGATGATCCTTACGGGTCCCTTCCAACTTGAGATATTCTATGATTCTATGATCAGTGCCCAGCACACCAGCCCTGTGGGACCCAACTAAACCCATCCACCATTGCTCAACAGCAAAAAAAATCCCAGTTCGCAAGCGCTGCAAACCCAGTGCCCTTCACCAGTGCGCGATTTGGCTTCAGAGAGATACAAAGAAAGTGGTTTGACTTTCGGTTTCTGCTATCTCAAAATCTATCAGAGGGATATGCTACCTTACGCTAACATAACGGATTAAAGCAGAAGATAAAATGCCATTCCATTATCTATTTATTAAAAGCACCACTTGAACTGCTTTTATTCAGCATATATCTCCTACTAAAGAGGCACTCCTTGACTGTGTAAATCAGCGAGCAATTGTGTTTTAACAGCCTTTAGAATGGCATTTCCCCACAGTTTTAGATGGACTATCAGACAGAAAACCTCTTCCAAAACTCACTTATCATAACAGGCATGAGCACAGAGCTCTTTACCGCTCCTCTACCACCAAGACAAATACAAAATGGGCTTGTAAAACTCACAAAGCATAAATCATTCCCACCTTTCACCCTGCTGCATGAATATCCTTAATGACAGGTCAAAATAAATAATTTTGTTAGCAGAGGAGAACTATTCAGCTCCCACTGACGGATGGGACTGCTGGTAGGTGATGAAATACAGGCTGCAGTTCCCAGCCCACTGATGCTACCTGTTCTGCAGTAATCAGTTCTCATAGAACCAGAAAGGATGAAGCCACTTCAAATCTACAAGTTCCCTGGGCAAAAGGGGAAGAAATGATGCCAAATTTTCAGTAAAAGATTTCAGGTGCGAATATAACAATATCTGTGAACTGCAAAACAAAAGGGAGGTTGTTGGATTGTCTTTGCTCCACCAGAACAAATTGGCTTTTGGTTGGTTGGGGATATTCTTCCACGCCAAGAAACATTCCCCCCTTTTTCGCAGGCTCTGTTGCTTTTGGTGTTCTAATTTTCTTTACAAAGTGATCTGATAAAGAAACCTGGAGCAAGAGTACTCATGAGCTGGTTACATTTGAAATGAAATGCTGTTGGAAGACAAGCACAGCAAGCTTCACCCTGCACCATGGAAGTCAACGGAGGGTCTACCATTGACATGAGCAAAGGTCAGATCTGTTGAGAAGAGGGGAAGGGGATGTACCCACACACACGGGGAAGGATGCCCATGGTCTGGAAACTATCTGAGTAGATAGATAGACACAGGGATGGATAGATGAAAGAAAGGATGGATCCCTACTGTTCTGCTGCTGCCAGAAGGACCTCAGCACACACCATGACAAACTCAACGCTGAGGCTGATCTCCTTGTTCCTTCTTTTCCTGTGGCCACCCGCACTTTCTCTCTTGCTGCAGACAAACTGGAGCACCGCCTTGCTGGAGAAAGCACGGGACCCAGCTGTGTCACCTACAAGGACACCCATCCTTGGCTGGCTGGTTGCCCAACCCGACGCACCCCAGGCTCCTGGCTGCCCTTACGTGAGTTAAATTCTGACGGAGCTGACAAACCTGAAAGATCATTTCAAACTACTATCGCTTCAAATTCAGCTTGCTTCAGCCTATGACCTTCTTGGCAGGATCTCCCTTCAGCGCCGCAGTCCCAAACAGGAGCTGACAGTGCTTCGCAACCTTTTGAACCAGCACTCAGGTCCCTTGGGTACCGCGGGGAGGATTTCTCTTAACGGCGTGCAAGCTCCCCGGCTCTGACAGTCCTGCTCTCGGGCTGCCTGGGAGGGGACCGGCACCCTGTTCCCTCCGTTCGGCGGTGTGAAGGGTCACCGGGGAAGGTGCACTTGTCACCCTGAATAAACCATTACATGGAGGTTGTGTCACATCTTCTTTCTGGGAGGATGAAGCCAGCTGAAGCCAGAGAAAAAGCTCTCCTGACACCAGCGGGGTTTGGATCTGTCCCTGGAGCACCGGGCAGAAATGCAGAGCAGCAAGGAGCAAAACCTCTCCTAAATGACATGGGTTATCAGCAGGCGTGGAGTGAGCCCCAGGAGACACCCAGGGCACGTGTCCCTTCGCACTGATGTGCCCACCAGTCCAGTCTGACTGTCTCCTTAACAGAAGTCACCCAAGGACCATACAGCTAAGAAAGTGTCAGCTTCCCAGTCAAGCTTAATAAATCCCTTCCCTTTGCTTCCCCTGACAGCACATCTTATCGAGAGCTATTCTGAGACAAGAGTCGCCAGCGGACCTGTGGGGACTGGGCTTTAGGGCTCCAGCTCAGAAAAGCGTGGATGACTCCCTATGCTTCTGAGATGTTAAAGTTTCCCAGAGGAACCTCATAGTTTTCCACATTTTACTACCTTTATATATCAGGATGACATTAGAGGAGATTTTATTTCTCTCCGCAACGGGTAGCAAACCAGAAACAGGACTACAGCAAAGACGACATGCACAGAAGAGAAGCAAACATCATCTCATCTTCTGGGAAGAAGAAACCAGGGCCAGCCAGCAGCAATCCCTGCCTGCTTACCTGGCTTAGCGATGTCTCAGGAACCCAAGCGTGGACCAGAGACGCCCTGCATGAAACGTCTTGCAGAGGAAAAGATCATGTCCTGCCACGCTCTGCTTGAAGACCAGGAAAGAACAGCACAGCCCAGCACAGGGCTGGGAGCAAAGAGCACCAGGAGCCCAACAGCCACCAGTTTTGTGTAGCCTCACCTCAAGAGAAGACCCAGACCGAGCTCCTCCTCCCGGCTCTGCTGGTGCACACCTTTCAGGGTGACTCCTTGCCCAAGCTCAAGTTTAAGAGGTTGTCCGGGGGGTCACCAAGCCAGATGTGGCTGCCCTTGGCACCACTGCATTGGCATGGGAGACCAGCAAGACCAACTTCTCAGCTCGCAGCAGTGGGCAGGCAGGCAAAGGCTGCCCGCACCAATGCTGATGTAGGCAGGGGTGTCACCACGCTAAAGGGCTGGCGAGCCCACGTCCGTCTCCTCTCTGCCCCTCGCTTAAATGTAGGTCAAGCCACAAGGTGACAGTTAGCGCTAGCGGAGCCGTCTCTGACCACCGAGGTGCTTCCAGCACTGTATCAAAAACTAAAGTGAAGCAATAAAAATTAAAAGAGAAGTAATATGGATCATAAAACCCAAGCACAAGACTAAAAAGTCCCAGGACGCTGATGTATCGTTAAGGCAGGGCATGAACCTCCCCCTGCAGTGCTGCCAAATCCCCTTTCCACAGGAAATTATCCTCTTTTCTGATTGCTTTCATCACCTGGCTCTCCAGCAGGCGATGTTCTCCAGCGTTAGGGAAAAAGGCAGCGGAAAGGCTGGGAACTGGTGTATCATCCCCTGTACACCACTTTTTGTGCCTCATCTTCTAACTGGGCTTTGTGGCTGAGACCATCAGCACCCTGACCCAGCAACGGAGCACACCTTGATGAAGGATGCAGTGGAGAAATGCTAAATAATTAGGCCCAGCCTAACAGGACTGCTGGTCTGAGCTCTGATGAGGGAAAACACCATTTTCTTAAAAGCTCTCCATCCCCCAACCTTACAGAGACCAATAACTCAAAGGCATCCTCCCCCATCCCAATACCCTGCCACTCTCCCACCCCAGAAGGTCCCACTGAAACAGCAGCCCCAGCACCAGGAGTTGAATGGGGTGGGGGAAGGCCAGTTTTGATTCATTTGGATGCAAAGCTGAGGTTTTAATCGCCCCCAGGGCCGGGGGGAGGATACATAGCCTCCCCACTGCCCATCATCTCCATCCCCACCCCTGTCCGGCCCCGGTGACCCATTAACATCCCCTTCTTCTTGTAAATATTGCCCGAGCACTCCTGCCTGCCCTCCTGGCCTCAATTAATCGTGGCCTGGGGGAGAAGCAGGTAAGAAAGCACTCAAATTTAACCGATCTCTGCAGACGGTAAAAATGGAGTTTGATGTGACAAGCGTGGGCAGCGGGGACGGGCAAGGCGAGGAGGAGAGCAGAGCTCTTCTTGCCCAGACATCCTCGTGGATACCCAGCTGTCCTCACTTCCCGTCGCTTTGTGGGATTTGGAGAAATCTGGCATGCCACGGGTTTGATTCTCAGGGGAAACCCCTGCTCTGGAGCAGGTTACGCCAGCAAGGAAAACCTTCCCTCTGCTGAGTCCCACATTCCCAGAGCCATCCCAGGTCACTCCAATGCCTCCAGTCCCAACGGGACAGACCTCCCCACAGCCACGCTTGGACCTGACCCCACATCTCGTGATACGTAGCAGAAGTCGAGCCCACAACTCAACTGCTCTGCGGCTCCCAAGTCCCACGGGAGCCTTGCTGGCTGTGGAGACCACTGCATGAGGAACCACTGCATCTAAGAAACCAAATGATGGCAAGAAGTATCTCGGGCTCCAACCAACACCTTCAGCATCCATGGTGATACCAGAAACGTAATTGGTACCTTCAGCATGGCACCAGGCTCCCAGCTCCTGCTGCAAAGAACAACAGGCCATCAACAGAGCGGTCCGGACTCTACCCAAAGGTGGTTTTGCTGGAACAAAAGCAAAGGCCACACAAATAGGTTGATTTGTTTGTTTGTTTGTTTTTCCTGAGACATCACTAAGGTCCATGAGGAAGAAGTGCCTCAGCATCATGCAAGTATCCTGCAAGCAATGCTTTCAACATGAAGGAACAAAAGGCTGCGGTGGGGAGGAGAACGGTGGGAAACTTTACAGGCTCCCGAGCTTCATTTGAGACCTGGTGTTTGCAGCACAGGCTGCATTTCATCTTTTCATAAGTAACTCTTACCAGGAAACATTACAAAAAAGGGGGCATTTCAAGGCAGAAAAGTTGGTCTCCAAATGTAATTTTTTTTTTTTTTTTAAAATCTTTTGTTAGCAACTCTTCCAGGGAGCAAATCCAGCAGAGGCAATACAGTGCTATGTACACTCCTAAATTAGTTTCCAGGCACTTGGGATGCTTTATTATTCATTTCCTCCAAATATTAGGTAATGCCTTTCGCCCCTTTCAAAGTCTATACGAGGGGTCTTTGATGCATTGTGGGACTTGAAAGTTGCAAGTCTAAAGAAGAATTTCTTTTAAGTCCTCTCTTTTATCAAGCATATTCTGTTCTGTTCGCTATAATGCACACAATGGCATGAGAGTCTTGACCTGCTTCATGTCTGATGGGTTGAAATCTCAGATGCATAGGATAAAACAGCCATTCCTAGCAATACAGCTTAAACACTTATGGTGCTATTCAGGCAAATATTACCCAGGGGTCTGCCACGCCACTGAAAAGCTGCAGAAATTGGCTCCGTAGATGGCTGACCAATTCAGCAGTGAGAAATGACCCCGCTACATTAACTCTCCTTTTCATTTCACCCTGGGCGAGCTGGGGTCTGGAGGTAACCGCAGCAGGAGGCAAGAGCCGGTTGAAGCCAGATTCGTTTTCTTTATATAAAGTATTTTTTGTGTGTGTGTGACCATGAATGTCATTATGCGGATCTGCAAAAGAGGGAAAGTAATGACATTAGGGCACAGGCACAGAAATCAGTGAGGTTTTTGTCTTACGGTTACATGGGAGCACTATCACATCTTCTGAAGAAGTAAAATTTGTAGCTTTTAAGACATTGCAAACATCTCACATAACCAGGTCTCTGCCTCTGCTAAAGGTAGAACTTTGGTGTGTCACTTTACACCATCCAGCATCAGTCTCCTCCATGTGTTGACCAGAATTAATAGCTCTTGTTCCATAATAATTCACCTGTTTTTTTCCGTTTACGCTGCAAGCTCGCTAGTTTAGGGACATCTCCCGCCCAATAATAGACAGGATCCAGGACAAGGATGTAAAGTGAAACTTACACTTGCAAAAGCAAACGCATTTCAGTTCAAAATTAAATGTTTTTGTCCTTTAGACAATTGCACTGACATGTTTTTACAAAAGTACCAGGCTGCTATTTTAGGATATTAATCTCCTCTTATCAATCTCTTCTTGACAGGTTAGAACTAGGAAAGATTTTTTAAAGGGCAATCTTGAAATGCAGGGGTAAAATTCAATATAAGTGCTGAAGAGCTCCTAAATGGGTTGAAGCTGCTTGAATTTGCCTTGCATGTCTTATACCTTAGGAGCAAAAGATGTCTCTAGGACGAGTCAGAAAAGGAGTGTCCAGACTATACGGGGAGATGTTTGTAAGAGAGACGGGTCCTTTTTTTATGACTCCCCTTGCCTGCCCCAGTTCTACACCCCTGCAATCCCAGCCTGTCAGCCGAAAACATACATCAGAGTCTTGATAACCACAACATTTCACCGGGAAGATCGTTTCTTAGCCTGTACAAAAAAAGAAAAAGCTGATTTTGCATGAGCAAAACCTGGATATGTCTCTCCTGACATTGCCAATACATCCAGCAGCAGCTCCAGAGCCTGCAAAGAGGGAGACGTGCAACTGCAGCCCCTGGCTCCGGTGTGTGTGATTCCAGCGGGATTAGCTCTAAAAGCAAATCTGATCCGCAGGGATATGATCTCCCATCCCATCCGCCTCCTCCAGGATGCTGCAGACCTGAGGAGGTGAGCACAAGCCTGATTTCCAGAGACGCTGAGCATCTCTGCCATCCCTGGTACGGCGGTGGCAGCACCAGGTACCAAAAATAACATGAGAAAGTCTCAGCTCTCACACTACACCCTGGTTAGGAGGATTTTTAGGACCCCTCTTAAGCATCCTTATTAAAACACCATCAAGACAGTCAGGATTTTTGCCCCTACGTGTGAGTGGTGCAGTGCTGGTCTGCAAGAGGGGAGCTGACAGGTCATTATTGTGTGGCCTACAAATTCTCTGAGCCGATAAGGAAACTTCAACAATGTGATGGTTTATCAGTTTGTAGGTTGGAAAAGGAAATTCTTTCAATCAAGATAACGATTCTATTCCTTTGTGGCAAATGAGAGTTTTTGCTTGGGGACTCTGGCAGAAGCGGAGCCAGGACAAGGACGGGACCCATCGCTCACCAGCCAACAGAAAGACGCTGTCGCAGCCAACGGGAGCATCTGCGCAAATTGTAAGGAGCCCGAAACTGCTCCTTTGAGAGAGAGAGAAAGAAAAAAGCAGCAAAACTGCAGGAGAAACTAAATCTATTTGTAAACCCCAGGCAGAGTCGACATGAGGCAGCCGGCGCAGGAGTGCAGAGATGATAATGGAGCCTGATAGATAGTTCACAGGATTACTAGATACCCTCCAACTCAAATATGCTGAGGAGCCAATTATTTAATGCTAAGGACAGTGCAAACAGATGTTTAATAAGCTGAATCACTCCGGGATTGTAGGAGCTCGAGGGACCAAACCCCCACTGGTGTAAATCAGGAAAGGCAGCATTATAAAATACCCGGTGCTTCAGATACGCTCCGGTCCCCACGGTTATCGCCGTCTCTGCCAGGCGTGCAGGGGCTGGGGTGCACGGAGGGGAAACACAGCTGGATTTTGGGAGCAGATGGGTGCGAGGGCTCCCTGGGGTGGGGGGGACATGGTCCAACACCTCCAGGCTGGCAATCGCACCCAGCCCTGCGGCCGGTGGCCTTCCAGGCTGCCTTGTTTACAGGTGAGGGAGTTGCTGCTCCTAGGAAGATAGGCTGAATTTATTTTCTAACTGATTGCAAAGAGGCAGCAGGGAAGGAGTGGGAGGTGTGGGAGCCAGAGGGGAGTTTGGTCTCTGCTCCGGGCCCTGATTAACACCTGCTTTGGAGTCAGCAATGACCCTGGGAACAAAGCAACCCTTCTCAGGCTCTTCTGCTGGGAGGGGTGCTGAGGAGAAGCAGGGTCTCAGCACCCTCTCTGCCCGCCTTGCTGGGAGTTGACCCTGCAGATACACCGTCCCCTCACCTGGGCTGCTCTTCCAGCCAGAGGAGAGGGACAGGCTTCTAGCTCGTCCTAGGGTGGATGCCCAAACTAGATCAGATGTAACATGGGCTAAAAATGCCCTCACTCACTATAAACAGCCTCCACATCGTTCAATGTCTGAAGCAAAGTCCTTCCTGAAGCCCCTTCTCATCTCTGCCTGTGTCACCTTCTCCCTTCATCTAAGTTCGTACCTATACTATAAAGGAGCTGAGGTGGGTCTTAAAATCCGCATCTCCCCACAGTCCACCCACCGCCACCACTGCTCCTGCACGTCCATGAAGTTCAGGTTACAGCACAGACCCAAGAATAGCTATAAGGAAGAAATTTTTTATGACGAGGGTGGTGAAACACTGGAGGAGGTTGCTCCATCCCTGGGCACATTCCAGGTCAGGTTGGACGGGGCTCTGAGCAACCTGATCTAGTGGAAGATGTCCCTGCTAACTGGGGGGGGGGGGGGCGGATGTGGACTAGGTGACCTTTAAAGGTCCCTTTCAACCCAAACTATTCGGTGATTCTATGATAGCCCAGAACTGAGGTGCTCCTCAGCATCCCTAACACACATGCAGTGCAGGGACCAGGGAAGATGTGGGGATTCAGTCCCTGATGGATGGGGATCCGTGGGCACTCCCAGCACAGCTCTGCTAAGGGTTTGGCCACTGCAAACCGGGCAGCTGCTCACGAGAAGATGGTGTAAAAAGAGCGGCCTCCCACCTGCTGCAACGCAAGATAACTCCGATCAGCAACGTCAACTCGGGATCTGGCTCTGGTGTATCTGAGCCAGCTTAGACAATTAAAAAAAGGATGCTCCCTTCTTCCTATTCAAGACCTCTAGGCAAACACCCAAGCTTCCTGCTTGACAGCTGCAGAAAACAGGTCTGGATCGGACCTTGAAATGTCACCCAGATCGCAGCCCCGTGACTGGGTCTGCAACGGGGCCAAGCACAACAAAAGCCAAAAGCACTCCAAGCATTAACAAATATTGTTGCTCAGCGCACTCCCGTGCAGCTGCCAGCGTATCTGCCGCCTGCTCTTTCCAGCACTGCAGCACGGAGAATGCACATATTTATGAGTGCATCTTCTACGGATTCAGAGAAAGCGCAATTAGCGGTTTGGTCGTTGACAATAGCACAGAATTATGGTGGTGGTGAAGCTGATTTGTGCTGATCCATCAACACAACAAACTACCTCCTCTCCTGCAGGAGTCCGCAGTAACTGAAGGGCAGGATCAGACCCCCAAGACCCCAGAAAGACATCAGGACAGCCACTTTGTACTCCTCAACTCGCATCCTGCTTGTGAGGAGCCACCAGCTCAGCACACCTGAATGCGTACTCACCGGTACCCTTGTTTTTGTTTCAAATCTCCGGCGATGCCCCCTTGGCTCCTCTGACCATTTCCTAAGGAATAACGGAGAGAAAAAAAAACCCCAAACCAAAAAAAACCCCTTCATCAGATCCAGAACTGAGCTGCTGGTTAAGACGGAGAAACCTTCTGCTGGGATGATGAGAAGCCACTGAACCAGGCCTGCTCCTGCTCTCCTACCACCCGTGTTTCCACAGTCAGTTCAGCTGTTTCTCTGCTCATCACCTTTTCCTCATGCCTGTGTCACAAAATCACCTAGCAACACCATGCCACGGAGGTGCAAACCCAACCCATCCTCCCGCTGCATCACATCTCTTGTGACAGCTGGGAGATGAACAATCCAGAACCAGATTCACCCATCCCACTTCCCAGCTAAACATTACGCCTTGGTCCCTTTGGGATTATCAACTTCCCGGGTCTTCCTACACCCGTAGCTCAGTGGTACCTTGGTGGTACCCGCAGTAGCACCCACAACAAACCCAAGTCCCACAGCTGATAGGGTGAAGACGGGGAAGGCATACGACCAGCATCCCCCCAACTCTGCCGGTACAAGTCCTCCGCCCCTCTTAGCTTGGGAAGAACTTTGGAAAAACGAAGCTCTACAGAAGCTCCCGGCCACCGCTTTGCACTTGCAAATGATGGAGACAGGGGGCTGGCTTTTCCCAAGCTGACACCTCCACGCAGGAGGTGTTAGGCGAGTAGGACCGTCACCAGCATGTGCCGGAGGAGATAACGAAACACACTGATGGCTGCTACCACAGGCTATGAGGTGGCTGGCGAGGGACAAGGTGGCCAGCAGCTAGGCTGGAGGTGGGCAGGACTCAGAGGGCTGATGAAGAAGATCAGGACGAACGTGCTTTGGGGGACCTGACTCCGCTTCAGCACAACCTCGAGGTGTGAGACTCCCATCAGTGGGCAACCATCAAATTAACGGGGTCCATGGCCACCCTAGTACAGCTTGGGGTGGTTGCCCAGGTGTCCTCTTGGGTAAGGGCAGAGAGGAAGACCACCGTGGCTGTTACAAGACCAGGGACAGCTAGGCATACATGCTATAGGAGTGCATAGCTAGAAATTGCTCCTGTAGCTCAGCAGCCAGCTGGAGAAGTGGTATTTGCATGCAAAAGAAGCAATGAGCTCATGATCTGTTGTATTTTCCCCAAAACGGCACTTCCAGCTCACACCTGTCCTTAAACCCGGGTTTGTACCTGAGTTTTGGCCAGGTCAAGGGGTTCCCACCAACTAGTGGAAGCTGCAAAGTAAAAGGGATCTCTCAGCCAAGGCTTAGTGGTGTGCAGTCAACTGGGAGTCACTGAAAGTGAGGAAACTGCGGTTTATTGTGTGCAGCCTCTGAATTTGCCACGTTTGACATGGGCAGAGCCAACGCAGTGGATTCCCATTCAGTAAATCTTACACGACAAGGTTGAAACCAAGGCAAGGAGACGCTTGTTATCACGGGTCAGCTAGAGATGGAGACGCTGCCTCCAGTTCCCAGGGTCCCCAAGCAGTTCCTGACTGAATCAATCAATCATCTGAGCATCAACTCCTTTCCTTCAGGCAGCCCTTGGCATGGGTTTACTGGGGCAGGGTCCACCAGCACTAGCTCCTGCTACCTATGACACAGGGAAGCAACTGGGAACCCTCTCTCGCCCTCTCCCTGCATTTAGACAGAGGCACGGATCTTGTGTCAGCCTTTATGGGATTCTCTCTCACGGGAAAGTGCCAACAACATTTTTCAAGTCAGGTTGACACCTGGATGACTGTCCCAGGTCCGAGGAACCAAGGAGCTCTGTCCACCCTACCCAATTTATTAAACTGGTAAGATAATTGCTGTGCGTGCACGCCCAAGGAACAGAGAAAAACCACAAAGGGTAACCTTTGTGATAGCCTGTATTTTTCCTTTTCATGCTTCTACGACCACTGCTACGAGAACATTTAGGCAGCAAGCCGTGCGTGGAGCACAGGTGACCGGTAGAGCACGCGGTGGCTGCAGACCAGCCCAGTGACTGCAGCCGCGCAGGCTGGCCAAGCTCCAGGGCCATGATCAGCCCCAAGAAGGGGGCTTCTCTGCAGCTAATGAGTCCATCTGCTTTCGAGAGCATCCAGCTGCTCCGACCTCGTGCACTTAACTGCGACCTCCTTCCTTAGCCCCAGCCCCAGTTCAGATCATTAGCTGATGAGTAACCACAACCGCCTAGGACTAATGGCTCGTTTGCCGCTCAACAGCCAAAAGTGATCAGCAAGAGGGCAAAGAGCTTAACGCAGGCCACTGTCAACATGCCCACGTGGGTGAGTGCCATCGTCTTTATTTTGGGCAAAATTCCCAGGGAAGGCTGCAAAAATCCTGCAGTGCCCTGGCTTCACGCCGGAGCTCATCAGCTTTGCTAAGGTGGATGCGCAACCTCCTCCCAGCGTCAGGCCAGGGGCTGGCACCACATTTCGCTTGAGCGACGCTGGGCTTCAGCTTTAACATCTACTTAAAGTCGTCTCCTACTCTCTACAGGCATAGTCCTGCATTGCAGCTTCTCCCCATGGCAAGGGGAACTCAGGGACACAACAGCTTGCAACACAACATCTAAAAAAAAAAATCACTGTTTGAGGCTCAGGAGAATCCTCATGGGAGTTTCTGGGCTAAGCAAAGGCTGCATCTGAATCACAGTTTCGTTAACCCATTGCCACGAAGAGGGGTCTGAAGAACAGTGTCTGTAACAACTGCACTCGTGGTCCACCCTCGGAGCCAGCTATCAGGGAGCTGGGGAGGACGCCCTGCTGCCCTTGTAGCATTTTCCAAAATAGGATGGGCATTACTGAGAGCAGCCCAGGGTTTGTTCTCCCATTCCCAAAACACATGCGGGATGAAGAGCTATAAAGCAAACAGGCTTGCCTGTGGCTTTCCCCTCAGCCACAAGGTCACTTTTAGCTTCTTGAGGTGGTTTTTCTAGATGAATAGAACACACCCTCCTGGATATGACGTTAAGGTTTCTAATTACCCTCCTTGAAGACATCACTAACATGCCACATCAGCTCACTTGCGGGTCTGTTCCTCTCATCGTGCATCTCTAGAAGGGGAGTTTCTGCCTCTCTTTAGCACACTGACCTCTCCATCCCCTGGCTGGGGTGAGCTGCAGAGCTGGGAAGGATGGTTCCCAAGCAGCCTGGTGATGGGACATGCTTGTCCTGCTCTTGAGGTTAACCCCACATGAAGAAACAGCCCTTCTCTGAGGTGTCTACACTGGGGACAACCCTACCCTCAACAGAACAAGCACTCACATACTCCCAGTGGACCATCCTCCAAATAGTCCATCCATGCTCTAGCCCTGACCAGCCAGCAGCCAGAATTTAGCACACCTGAAGCACAGTGTAGCCCTGATCTGACAGCTGGGGACAGCCTGATAAATCTGCACCAGCCTCTGACATGCCAGGTAGGATTCAACTCCAGATTAAGGCATGCCAGTTGGGGTGTCCACATGTAAATCGTGGATTTAGTTGCCTAAACATAGGTTCCCATTGCCATCCCTAAACTATCCAAGACCTGTGCGTGGCTTTGCCAGATCCCTGCATCCCTCTTGATTGACTAAGCAATATGTCTTAGGGTAAAACTAGACACTTGTGTCTATCATGACCTACACATGTGGTGGCTGTCCCAGCTCTTACCGCAGGCCATGGGGATGCAGTCAGCACGATTTGGGATGTCTGGAGAGCCATTTAGTTATTCAAACATCGGTATCTATTTTGGGGTGTGAAACACCCTCCAGACTCCACTGACCAAACATCCACCAACTACAACAGAAGACTAGGCACCAGGTTCATATTTTTATCTTCCACTGCAACCCACCTCCAGCTCCTGGTTCAAGTTTCAACAGCTCCAAAATAAAATCCATTTGCATTAGATGAGGATGCCCTCCAGCTCTGCACTCTCAGGCCCCTGCTGTGATGAGTGGCACAGTCCTGGCACATAAACACTTCCAGGATGGTTCCGGTGTTTGTGTGCCTCCTGCATAATATCAGTGAAGAGAATAAATTTGACAAAGAAAGGAGAAGGAACAACTGATATGCAAACCCATGTCATGAATCATTCACCACATGGAATTTGCTCTCTAGTTTTCAAATAATCTTGGAGGTTGCTTCCAAAGTGCTGTTTGCAAGCCCTCTGTTAATCTGGAAAGCAGATGCTGCTACAGGCTGTATTACAGCATCTTCAATAAATCCCCATCAAATACTACTTTAAAATGCCCAGGACTTTTGCAATCAGGTTTTTTTTCATCTTTTTGGCATATCTGAAAACCAAACATCACAAAACACCTTTGCTGTGATTCAGGTTTAACGAATGAGCCTAAGCCTGAGGAAGACCTCATCTCACATCTCCCCTCACGCCCGGGTGACCCCAGGCTGTTCCCAGAGGACTCTGCCCATTTCCTTCATATGCTCTCAAGAGCCTTTGACCTCACCAGACACATTAGTGAATCAGGAAGGTGCCAGAACCATTTTCTAACAGGCTTAATAATGGCAAGCAAAATACGGAGCTGCAGGCAAACACTGCCATGTTGTCAGACAGAAATGAGGGTGAACCTTGGCTTCAGTGAAGATCAGGAGAAAACTATGAAGTGCTGCCTTCCCATCCCAGCCTGAGCGTCTGAGATGTCCCGATAGCAATGAAATGACAGACTGGCCCCTTTGCCATCTAAAAAAAAAAAGCTACAGCTGCATTTAGCAATACTCACTGGTCTGGTGGGCAGACCGGGGTGGCCCCATCCCTTCTGGAGTTGCGTGGAGGTAGGTAAGAAGACGTCTGACCATGGTGCGTCAGGACCTGCAGCGCAACCACAGAGCCTGGCCATGGTGCAACACCAGAGCACATGACATCGGGTGTGCAAAACCCGTGCCATGCTGCCTTTTGGGGATAATTCTCCTTCCAGCCATTCAGTTTTATGTCGAGATACTGAAATGTGTGGTGGGAAGGAGACACCCAGGGTCATAGACCCCTTGTGTACCTGCGGAAAAATGCTAGTTAGCTAGACTGGGCTAGTTAGCTAGAGCCCCTCAGCAAAGGAGAGAAGCTACAGCAAGATCCAGCTGATCTCAGCTAGATATCTACCTTAGGAAAAGAGAAACCACACCACTGAAATTGTGCTTACTGCTCTCCATCGATGGTGAAGGCAGCCCAGGCAACTAGGGAAGAGGTGGCTACCACCCAGGTATCTGAACACGGACAGATGAATCCCACCTCACCAGAAAATATTCTGCTTGGCTAAAAACCCCATTTCTGTCAACTAACAGAGCATCTTCAGAGCCTGAGCCTCGCTGAAAGTCTGTGTTGCCTCAAACAGGGCAGTGTCCTCGAGAAGCCCGCTGGAGTCAAGGGAATCAAATCATCCACGTCCCTGCAGAAAATCCCACCTGGCAAATGTACTTTGAAAAGGCACTTCTATCATGCACTGCCACATGTGGTTGTTTCATTGCCTAGAAGAGCGTGATGATTATTGCCGTTTTTAACGGTAACTCCTTTTTGTGTGTGGATAAAAGCTGCTTTGGCTCATAGGATCCTGATGGTGGCCATGTGGATGGATGCTGGCAGCACCCATGGTAGATGTCGGGGTGCCCGTGCAGTGGCACAGGGCTCTCCTTGCTGGACCAGGGCTTGCCAGAGACTGTGTCTTCCAGCCAAAAATGCCGTGAGAGAGCTCATCCCTCCCAACCCGGGGAGAAATGCGTGCATGGATCGTGCTCAGGAGGAGGAGTGGCCTGGCTGCATCTTTGGGCTGACATCCTTTCCCATCTCCAGCCCTCAATTTTCCCCTTCCTGTGTGAAAATGGAAACAATGACATCAGCCGTGGTTAGAAAGGGCTTTGAAATCTACAGATGAAAAGTGGTAGATAAGATGGCGCTGCATTCTTCTAGTAATGGAGGGAAAGGGAAAGCCAGTAAAGGGGGAAAACCCCCACAAAATAAATAATAGTCTATAAATTACATAAATCGAATGCGTTAAAAAAACAATCCTCTGAGAAGCAGCTGCTTCATTCTTTACTGTTGATAGCATCACTATAAGAGGGGAAATTACCACCTTCTGTTCTGCAACACATCACACCGACTTTTCTTTACAAACTCTAATGTCCCCTGATTGCAAAGTCAATTTAAAATTTACCATAAAACACAGAATGTCATAAACTTTACTACCCAAATCACACTCGCTCAGTGCTTTCGCCCAG
Source organism: Buteo buteo (assembly GCF_964188355.1). Taxonomy (NCBI): domain Eukaryota; kingdom Metazoa; phylum Chordata; class Aves; order Accipitriformes; family Accipitridae; genus Buteo; species Buteo buteo. The sequence continues at coordinate 3,824,897 of NC_134204.1, read as the reverse complement.
ATCAAACGCATAGGCACTCGCTTTGCTCTCTGACGCGGATATACGACGACATGCTGCAGACAGCAGATGGGGAAGCAGACCAGGGCATCAGAGCAGAGATCTGCCTGTTCTGGCCAGCCCGGTCGAAAAGAAAAGAAGTCAGGTTGGCAAACAAGCTGGCAAACGGCTCTGTTGGAAGTACCCATCCCTGGGAACATTCCAGGTCAGGTTGGACGGGGCGCTGAGCAACCTGATCTAGTGGAAGATGTCCCTGCTCATCGCAGAGGGGTTGGACTAGATGACTTTTAAAGGTTCCTTCCACCCCAAACCATTCTATGATTCTATAAATCAAATATGATGTGACCTTGAGCGCAGCTGGGGAGCTGTAGCTCTGGTGCCCTCGAGGTGGGACCATCCTCCCGTGATGCTGAGCCAACCTCCCTCCTTGCACTGGGACACGCTTAAAATTCAGCTGGTTTTTGAGCCCTTTTGCAGGCTCTGCTGCAAAACCCTAAGTCATTTCCCTGAACCTGGGTTTCCTCCAGAAATTTAAGCCCATGTAGATCCCGCAGTGAAGGTGGCGTGAGCTTTTAATGAAGGGAAGGAGCATGCCGCTATGCCCGTGCTGGGAGTTGATCGCTCTTGCAGGCATGGGCTCCACTCATGGGTTGACAACGGAAAATTAATTAGGCTCCTAGTTTTGCTTCCTACATAAAACTAACTCCTTTTGCTTCTGATTAAAGGGTTGTCACTGTGACAGAAAGCCCATCTCTCTGAAGAGGTACAAAGGATTTCAGTTGAAGTAACAGAAAAAGCTGCATATTTCAAGATGCACTTCCCCGGCATCCATAAAACACTTCTCTCCGAATGCCTGTGGTATTCATGCACCCCATAAGCTCTGGCTTAAAATTCTCCCCAGATTCACCCTCAGCTCAAAACTGCAGGATATATTCAGGGAAGAGTGTCATTTTTGCAATCGGCCGCTTGCATTTGCGACTGACTTAAATTGCAATGAGATAGATGCTTGAAGAAGCAGCAAGGGTTAAACCCAGAACAAGGAAAAGGACAGGCAGGACTCAGGGATGAAGCAGTTGATCAAAGGGTAGCTCAAAAGTTATTTAAAAATAAACCAGAAAGTAGAACTTCCAGGCGGTTGCCGCTGTAATTACAATGCAGACAACGGAGTCATGGTGCTGTTAAGGTTACTGGATTTTCCTAGCAGCTGTGTTTAATTTACTTAAAACATGCAAAGCCATCAGGTCAGATCCCATTAGCAGAATCACTCCAGAGCACTGCAAGAGCCCAGCCAGCCCAGCGCTGCAGAAATGCTGAGGGCAAAACACAAGTGTAAAATGCCCCTGAAGAAGTGAGACAGATTCATGCGATGGCCAACATCAACGTGCATTGCCTTCCCCCTTGGCCGCAGCGCACGCTCACCGATGGACCTGTCCCTCTCCCCCGCACCAGAAGCCATCGCCTGATGTGGTCTCCTAAGACCACCAGAGCCAGAAATCAGTGAAAATATCTTTACTGGCTGTGATGGAAAAGGTGCCTGAGAAATCTGGGATCAAGCATTTAGGAAAGTCCTTTGAATGTGCTTTTCTATAACCCAGGTTCTCTGTGTCCCCTACAATCTGCTTATGAACACGTACAATGTCCCACCTGGATCCCTCTACTCTCCAAGCATCCCCCTGACTTTATGTTGCCTTAGAGAGGAGACCCACTTGTCCCAAATCATGCTCAGAGTCTGCCTCAGAGATGGGAGCCTGGTGGGTTTGTGGGGTCAGGCTTCCACCTCTGGAGCTTTGTTCAAACGTACTGAATTGGGGCTACATGATTCATCAGGAGCCTTTCTGAAATACAGGACCAAAAACTAAAACCTCCTTGTCAGGAAAAAACCTTCTAGAGATCTTTTTCTGTTTGTTTGGGGGTTTGTTTTTTTTTTTTTCCCATTCATTTAACATTGACTCAACACTCTCTCCACCTAAGGGAACATGAAGGTTTCATCCACTATTTGTGGCTCCTACCAGCACAATTCTAGTTCTAAAATTAGCATCCTGAGATACTTAATTGCTAGAACAAAAGGTGTTATATCATGTTTCAGTCCCTGCACACCATGCTAAGTGCTTCTGCAGCCACCTACAGCCACCTCAGAGTCAACCACGGACTGAAGCTCAGACGCGTCCCGTTCCACTAAGCCCTACCCAACAGAGCGATGCAGCTTTAACCGGCGCTGATACCAAAAGGAAGAGAGCTCCAGACAAGGACAGAGCAGAATACGCCATGGGCTCCCTTCTGCATATGACCCAGATACAAAGTCATTCCTACAGAGAACGGGCAACTAAAATAAAATAAAATAACATAAAATAAGATAAAATAAAATAAATTATACAAAATAATGTGAAGCAATGGGTTTGTCTATGGGAACTCTGAAAACGTCCAACAAACTGCATTACCCTCATTGACAAGGACTGGCACTGCTCACCACCAGAAGCCCTCCTGAAATCAGCAGCTCCTGGCAGTTTGTGCAAGGGACCCCAGCCTGGCCCTGGAGTCGCTGGAACAGCTTAAGATCACTCTTCCAACACAAACTCATCCTTCATGGTTTAGAAAGGGGTGAGACTTATTTGCATAATAAATGACAAGGCAGGGATACAGATTTCTGACAGATCACCCCGCTTCCCTTTGAAAGAAATCTATTTATTCTGTGTGAATCGGCTCTTCTTTAGATAAATGGTGTTTGTAGTCAGTTTAGCTCGGTGAGATATGCATTCTTTTGCGTGCCCGTAATGAATTTTCACAGCTAGAGCCCTAATCCAGTCTAGTCATGGAGGGTTTATCAGGACCTCTTATTTTATTTCTACCAGCAAATGGGAATTGCTTTCCTTATCACTATCTAGAAGCACCTGAGTGATTTTTGCTTCGTATTTCCTATCCCACTGGAATTCAGGATGTGGTGTTATCTGATACTGTACAATTGTCACTCATGTCAGTTGCCTTTTTATTTTAATTTGTTGGATTTATTGCCCTTTTTTTTTTTTTTTTTAAGAGATTTTACTTTAAGATCTGAGTCCCTCCTTGCTCCCTACCATCACCCTGCTCACATGTCTTAGGGTGATCCTCGGGAAGGCAGGATCAGGGCTTGTCTTGCCTTCATCTGCCTGATGCCTTCCCTTGGGAGAGAACTCAGACATTGGACTTGTCCCCATCCATCCCACCCCCCTCCACTGGGGAAGTGCAAAACTACACAATAACAAGCAGAGATTACTTCCTAACATTGGGTTTAAAAGCAAACAAACCCAGGAGAGCAGGGGTTTGCTGATGTGACCGCTACGGCTGCTGAAACCAGGGAGCAGGTACATAGGTCTTAGCTCTGGAAAAGTGAACCCACTGTTGCTGGAAAGGCACAAGAAGACCTATAAATCCTACAGATAACACCGTGATAGATCAGTAGTGGCAAGACATTAACCTTCACTCTTGAGGAGACACCCAAATGATAACACCTGTAGCCATGCCACTCCAGAGTTATCAGTCTTGTCACTTGTGAAGATAAATCTATCTGACCTAAACCATCATCCTACGCCCCTCTGGCTTCCTCGCTCAAAATCCTCGTAGATACCGGCAGGGATCAGGAAAATCGCACCTAATAATCAATTGAGTGTGAGTAACAAGGCTCACATGGAAACCATTTCCTTCCAGTATGTTAAAATAATTCCACAGAGCAGGGAAAAAACATGGTAGGCTGGAAGACCAGCCGGCAGGGAAAGTGCTGCATGTCAGTGACAACTGTGGAAGGACAAAAAACAGCTACCAAAACCTCAAGGAGCTGTCACGCACAGGAAAATGTAAGTTAATTAAAGCCACTTAAACAAATACATCTGGGACAGGGGCGTGGGATGTAGGGAGGGAGAATGAAGTGATATTAAAAGCTCAAACACATGGCAAATCCCAGACAGGAGGCAAGGAAACCTATTTGGCGAAATCCAGATGAGACCCTCGCCCCAGAGCTGTGCTGGAGGGGGCAGCCAGAGCCCCCTCCACCCCAGGGCTATGCTTCACCATCAGGCACCGCATCTTCCCACAGCCCCCACGGGGATGCCCAGGCTCGGCAGGTCTGTCCCTCTACTGGAAAACACCAGCAAGGCTCCATCGATGCTCTTCTAGACCAAGCGGTGCTGGCTTGGGATTATAAATCCATTTCTTGCCTTTTTAACATCTTCCCTCCTGTCCCTACTGCATCATTCAGCTGAAATGAGAACCATAGGCAAAGCATCCATCTGGCTAAGAGCATGAGGATGTAAATCCACCTCAAACACACCACCAGGACCTACATCACCTCCATCTTCAGCCCTGGTCCTCCTCCAAGCCCCCAGAGTTGACTTGCCTCCTACTATGCTCAAAAGATGAGTACAGGTTCCTCACACCAGCCACTGCTGATATAAAAGCAAAACGAGAAAGATGTGGATAGGCTCTGTACAAACAGCACACCCTGTGTGATAGACGCACGACAGCTTTGAATTTAGATGCCCTGAACAAGATGAGAAGCTTGAAAGTTGCTTTGAGTTGTTTCAAGACATAGCCCTGCTTCTTCGCTTTGACCTTATGGCTTCACCACACGAGACTATATTTTTATGGCCATCAGCTCCCCAAGAAATTTAAAATGTTGGGTCTTTATATATTCCTTTAAGCATTAATTCAGAAGTGGTACCAAAATACCCACACGAGGTTGGATCATCACGGAGAACCTGCCTCTCAACCAGCCCTTTGAGCCATCCCTGCTTGGAAAACAGCGGCGGGCAGTCTCAGCACGAGACAGACGGGAAGGGAAACAGCAAAGCCGCCTGCACAGCATCAAATCCCCGCTGCAGGATGACAGCACGCGAGACCGCTGCCTGCAAGAGGAAGTCTTGCCATGACATCAGCCCAACCCAGTTGGAGAGCAGGCGGCACGGAAACACAGATGGAGAAGCGAGGTGGCTCCAGGCTTCTGACACATCTCGGTCTGCTTCCCATTCTCCTTTCTCGGCCGGGATGGGGAAGACGCAACGAACCCAACGCCAGCGTGGTCCTCCAGCGAAGACAGGAGGCTGCTGGAATTTGGTTATCTTGGTTAGCAGGGAGCTGGTGTAGTGAAGGACCCAGGTCACACAGGAGAAGGTCTGAGATCTCCTTCCTCACCCCCGAGCTCATTTCCTAACCCCAAACCAGGATTTGCCACAGATCTTTTATTCCAGCCCTGGGTAAGATGAACTCATCGCAAGCGCCCATGGCTCTGCAGACAGTGTTACAGCCTGGGCTCTCCAAATATAGCCCGGTAGAGCATCCCCCTCCCTGCCTGCAGCTCCAGGCAGGCAGCCAAGGCCCCCCACCCATGCCCCCAACCCCTTCCCTCCCAAGGGCTATTTCCTTAATGCAGCCCAGCTGCCTGCCCCCACCCACCAAGGGCTGACAGATTTGTGCAGTCCCCTTAGGGTGGGGTAGGTACATTTATTTCCTCTTTTCCAAAAAAAAAAAAAAGCAGAAACAAGAAAAAAGAAAAAAAGGAAAAAAAAATTGCAATTAACCTTTTCCTCTCCTTGCAAGGGGCAAGTAACCTCCCTGCCGCAGAGATGGTTTCAGGACTGAGAGCTCTGCTCACGCAGCTGCGCCAGTGCTATTCTGGCTTAGCTAAAATTAAAGAGCTGAAGTTGTATGTGGGCCTTCATGAAACTGTCACAGAAACCGCAAGATTAGAGGACCAGGCGGTGACCTGGGACGCCAAGGTCTATTCCCAGCTGTGACAAGGGATTCTCATGTGAGTCACAACGTGTTTCTCAACCTCTGTTTCCCCAAAGATAAAAGAAGGGCAGAGAAACTGAGCCCACCGAGAGTGCAGACCTACATGTGAAGGACCTACAGGTCCATAGGACCAGGTAAATCCACAGGCAGGACCAGACACCAATTTTGCTGCACTCCTGGGAGGATGAAGTAGCTCTGTTGCTTTTGGAGGCTAGAGCATGGAGAAGGTTTCCCAGTCCTTCTGGGAAAAGTGGCCAAGCTCACTGTCCCTCTAAGTGATGCCAAGAGGAGCAGATCCATAGGTAAACCTAAGGACTTCTGCACAGTTTCAAGAAGGAAAGACTAATCCCATCTCACAGACTGTCCCTCTAAACCAACTCCCATTTACCCCACATTTCCCCAGCATGTCCAGCCCAGAGTGCTGATGGACTGCTGCTAGACAGACACAGCGGCCCCATCTCAGCTACAGACACAGAAGCATCAGGACAACAGAGGAATCACAGCCAGGTCTTCATGGAATCACGGAATAGTTTGGGTTGAAAGGGACCTTTAAAGGTCACCCAGTCCAAGCCCCCTGCCATGAGCAGGGACATCTTCCACTAGATCAGGTTGCTCAGAGCCCCGTCCAACCTGACCTGGAATGTTCCCAGGGATGGGGCATCCACCACCTCTCTGGGCAACCTCTTCCAGTGCCTCACCATCCTCATCGTAAAAAGTTTCTTCCTTCTATCTAGTCTGAACCTCCCCTCTTTTAGTTTAAAACGTTACCCCTTGTCCTATTGCTACAGACCCTACTAAAAACTCTGTCCCCATCTTTCTTCTAAGCCCCCTTTAAGTACTGAAAGGCCAACAGGTCTTGCCTGATCACCTCCAGCGCCCATCCAAACGCTAGTTAGAGATCTAACAGCACTGAGAAAACAGGAAAGCGCAGGATAACCCCAGCATCCCAGCCACCATCCCCTCTCCCACCACGAGCAGGTCCTCCTCCACCAGCTGTGCCAGCTATTGTTGGGCACATAAAGACCGCTCCACCAGCCCCACCGTCAGCATGCAGCTCATTACTCTGCAAAGCACTTTGAAATGCTCTGAATATGAAAGGTGCTCCATCAGACCAAATTCAGCTCCGTTTGCTATTACAATACAGTGCATTTCTTTTGTCTGTGCCTTTTGATGATGCCCAATTGTTCCCCTCAGTCAGTATTTCGGAGTCATTAGTTGGAATTAGTAAAGTTCCTGCGGCTGGACTTTTCCAAGGCTCTGTTCTCAGGCTACAAAGAGTCGATGAGAAGTTGTCCTGCTTTCACCGAGCTGGAGGCGCGGCGGGGAGCGTTTCGGAGGGAGCAGGCAGTCTGCTCAACTCCACTCTCCCGTTGCAGGCACCGGGAAATGCACGTGCCGACAAGATGCTGCGGGTGGTCACAGGGGGGCTGGTGCTTCCCGGCCCGGAGGGAACCTATAGACCCTTTCATTTGGTACCTCTGGTGGGACCAGGAGATGGGCTTCGCCCAGTCGTGTCCATATTTAGGCAGCACATCCCACAAAGTTCAGGTTTTTCTCCCAGAAATCCCCCACTCCCCATTTCAAGGCACCAGAACTGAAGAAATCACCTTTCTCTGGGTCACAGAGACCTTTAGTTGGCCACTTCCATGATGAAAAAACCTGGATGTTCCCGACCTTGTCCTCCAACTTCTTGCTCATGTTACACCTTTCCAACTGTATCAGAAAGCCTCTTAGTATCGAGACGTTTTTTCCTGAAGGCATTTATAGATGGAGCATGCCAGTTCTTCCCTACCCCATACCCTCTTGGGATGCTCACATGGACTTAGGAGGAATCTGGTGGTAGGTAGGACATTTTCACTGGAGGATCTTAACCCATCTGGATGTGTGCTCCTGCCTTGGCTGGGCATGCTGGAGCAAGCCAACTTGCAGGGCAAGGATTGCCAATATATCCAGGAATATCACGCCGCACGATAACCAGCTGGCCTGCTTTGGTGATGTCCAATCTTCAGGTATGGGTATGCATTTGCCAAAAGAAGGATGAGGGGGACAGCAGATGCAGCTATCCTTGTCCTCCACCAGTGTGAAACAGGTTCAACACCAGCGCAGGTACCCAAGGTCCTGCAGCCCAAGATCCCAGCTCTGAGGGTGACCAAGGGGTCTACACATGGACTACTTCTCCAGGTATATGCTCCTGATGGCTAGCAAGCAGCCGAGATGCTTCCCAATCCGGTGGCTGTACCTGCAGCACTGCGCTAACAGCCCTTGATCGACCCTTCATCCACAAATTTCTCTAATCGGTTTTTGAAGCCATTTATACTTTTGGCATCCGCAACATCCTGTGGCAAGGAGATCCACAGTTTAATTACATGTTTTATAAAAAAGCACGTCCTCCTGTTTAAGGCCTCTGCCCAATTGTTTCACTGTTTTTCTCCAGCTGCGAGACACAACAAATAACTCTTCCCTGTCCACCTCCACACCACGTAGGGCTTATATACCCCACTTGGATACCTCCTCAGCTCCTTCTCCAGACTGAAGGGCTTAGTCTGTTCAGCCACTTTTCACACTGAAGCTGTCCCATCTCATTCCTCCTTGTCCCCCTCTCTGTCCTACTCCTGTCACACCATGAGTCCTCACGCGCCAAACAGAACACACTTTTGGCTCCTCCTTTCCCAAAAAACCATCCACTGCCCAGCATTGGTAGCAGATGCTTGCATCCCAACCTACCGCAGTGAGGAGGAGCTCCTCCCAGCACCTCCACGCAGGGAGAAGCAAATCCTCAGCCATACCCTGTCCCCGGCACAAGAACCAAGGCACAACAGGTATGTCCCCATCCCCAAAACACAACACACCCTGCAATAGGCTTAATTGGCACCGGTGTTAATCAAAGGAGGTCCCTTGGAAACTAATGGTGTAATGGGGCTGAAGACCAGCACTAGGGAGACGTGCACCTCCTCTATAAGCCAATGCCAGCTAAGAGTAAAGGTGGGTCCCACTACGTTACACACTTTTCAGGTATAATACAGCCTCCATGATCACAGAATCATCGAATGGTTTGGGTTGGCAGGAACCTTTAAAGTCACCTAGTCCTGCCATGAGCAGGGACATCTTCCACCAGATCAGGTTGCTCAGAGCCCCGTCCAACCTGACCTGGAATGCTCCCAGGGATGGGGCATCCACCACCTCTCTGGGAAACCTCTTCCAGTGACTCACCACCCTCATTGTAAAACATTTCTTCCTGATATCTAGTCGGAACCTCCCCTCTTTTAGTTTAAAACCGTTACCCCTTGTCCTATTGCTACAGGCCCTACTAAAAACTCTGTCCCCATCTTTCTTCTAAGCCCCCTTTAGGTACTGCAAGACCACAATAAGGTCTCCCTGGAGCCTTCTCTTCTCCAAGCTGAACAACCCCAACTCTCTCAGCCTGTCCTCTGATCATTTTTGTGGCCTTCCTCTGTTAAAGGATTCATTCCTGTTCACGCACAAGGAGCTCCAGCAGATATACGAAATGATAAAGTTGCATGGGCTACACCCCATCTACCCTTGCTATCTGGCCCCAAAGAGCCAGCTCAGGTCCCAGGACCACAGCAGCTCCAACTTGCACCCACACCACTTGTGGGTGCAGACCCTTCCACACCCGGCCATCCCACCACTGTTTCTGGATGCAATGTGGGTGTTTGGCTACTACAACCCTGAAACAAAACTAGGAGCAAACCAACCTTACAGGACGTCCGTGGGAGTGGGAAGAAGTAGCCCAGCACTGAATCCAGCTCCTTTAGCAGCACGTCATCTTTCACGGTGGATTGTACTTCCATTCCCTAAGGATTTCCCTGGAAATCATCTCACAGATCATCCCACCTAGCATTAGCGATAGCATTTCCATTGCAACACAACCAAATGCAGGCAATTCACACCTCTCACCTTGCATTTTTTTAAAGTAACACGGTAAAATAAAACAGCCTGCCCGGATTCCAGCCTAATCTAAAAACAACTTTATGGCTTCTAATTTTAGCACTAATCTTCCTTTGCTATGGTTGTGTGATTTCTAATTATTTTATCCCCAAGCCTTGCTTTGACGGATAGTTGTACCTTTTCCAATGCCGAGTGACTTGTAAAGTGCCTTTAAAAAATACGCCTATCATTTCAGGTTCATTTCCAGTTCCTACGCAAATAATATTCTCATATACGGCATCACTAGGGAAATATTATTATTATTAAAATAATAATAATAAAAGCAATACAATTTAAAAAGGAGAGCACTATTTCTTAGGACGATCCCAATCTGATTCTGCAAACACCGTATTTTCTCTTAAAAGTTGTTAAAGAGCATAAATCCGTTACCCAGATACGGATCTCTTAATAATTCAGTGCCTTTGACTTGGCATCGCTCCCAGAACATTTTGCCTTTATCTATCCTTATTTTCAGGTTACAACACATCGAAGAGCAATCGGCCACGCCAAAACCTCGGGGGGGACTTTGCGAGGGACGGCACAAAGCAGCAGAGGAGACGCACTTGCCTTGACGCTCCCTGGGAGCGTTGCCTATCCAAATCCTCTGAATTTAGAGCAGCAAAGATCAGCCCTCGGCTGAAGATGTGTTGAGGGGGCTTAGGATGAGCCTCCAGCCCAGGCTCCTCCACAGGCAGATGTTTTCTCTCCTACCGTGCTCACCTGAAGCAACCTCTTCATCCTCCTAATCGCTGACCTAGATCAAATCTGGATCTGATGCTGTTAAATGTGCACAAAAATTTTGGTGGGGAGAGGATGCTGCTTGCAGAAAGTTTCCAGATGCTGAGGCAGGCAGCTGCCTGCCTACCTGGCTCTGCCACCGGGTTGCAGGTCCTGGTGGGACCTGCCACCAGCAGCCGGCACAGGGGTGGGGGATGCAGACACAGGGCTGGTAGATGTTTGGTGGGTTATTTCTCTCCCCAGGATTTACGCTGCACTCTGGTCAATTGGAAAACAGCCATTTGACCTGTGACATTTTTGTTTTAGTTAGTCTCCAAGCTTTGACAGCAGCAGTTTAAACACAGAGCGTACGAGCTTCGGCACCGAGAAAACACCCCATCCCCACAAATTCAGACTGGATGGGGAAAAATATCACACCACAGCTCTGATGGTGAACATATTTCTTCTTTCTCATTCTTCATTTTCCTCTTTCATTTTCTGAGCCTGTTACACCAGCCATGTCTTCTGCTTCCCCATTGGAAACGTGAGCTTAGCTCCCCACCACCCACCACAATATTCAAAAGAGAAAGATACGGGTTGGTTTTTTTTTTAATTCCCTGCACAATGCTGTGTATAGAGTATTTGAAATGGAGATTGTCAAAACAGGAAACAACCCAGTCAAAGTCCTCAGGCCTGGGTCCTGAAAATGTCACTGTACAAAGCTGCAAGGGATGGAGAATAGCCCTCTGTTCCCGCACGGAGAGAGGATGCTCTGGGAGAGCAGCCAGCGACACACAATCTGCCGTCACACCACCCTCATCTTGAGAGCTGGGCTTTAACCTCTGCCGAAACCAGTGGGAAGCTGGTTTTTATTAACCGACTTATTGGGGGAAAAAGATCCAACAGACGGGTTAAAAAATTATAACCCTCTGTTGACCGATGCTTTTATCGGCGTAGAGAATTCTGTAAGGAATATCATCTTGCTCAGGAAGCCAACCCTACAGGAAATCCTTCATCCTTAGTGTTTCAGAGTAACATCCACAGCATCCTGCTGGCTTCCTTCTTACTCCTCTTAAAACTCACCCCTAAGATCCTCGCTTCTCAAGCTCATGCTCTGAGTTTGAGCTGGCTTTGCCGGGCTGGAAGAACAAATCTTGGGTCAAATCCTGCCTATGCCCCCCTCCCAAGCAAGGCACTGGGCTGACACCGCATCTCCACAAGGATGCAGAGCAAGGCACTGCTTGGCCCTAGGCTCTTTGACTTCCATCTATCAACCCTGGGGTAAAGTTTTAAAGTTTCTGAAAGGCACAACAAGGAGGCCAGGTTTGGAGGAGAGAATGCAGCTGCTGTGAACCCAGGTAAGTAAGATTTTACAATTCATCTTTCTGCAGAAAATAGTTGCTAGATTTATTTTAAAAAGCAGGCTCCTGTAGCTGTAGGTTTTGAGCCCTTCTTAAAATTCTAACCTGAACAAGCATCCTTGCCAACAAATATTGAAATTTTAAGCCTTTGATTGCTTCTGATGGGAGTGAAAAACATTTTTTGTTTGTTTTTACAGCTTTCTACAAGTTAACTTCAGGAGAACTTCCCAAGCAGAAGAGCTGGTGACCATTGCCAGAATGATGATGAAGCAATTCACATTGCCCAGAGAGGTGGGAGATGCCCCATCCCTGGGAACATTCCAGGTCAGGTTGGACGGGGCTCTGAGCAACCTGATCTAGTGGAAGATGTCCCTGCTCATGGCAGGGGGGTTGGACGAGATGACCTTTAAAGGTCCCTTCCCACCCAAACCATTCTGATTCCCCCTCTGGAAACAAAGGAAATACACTGTTTTATTTTTGAGAGAACAGTAGTTATTATTGTAGTGTCAAGCCACTGATCTAGAGAGTGACAACCTTCAGGGGGAAAAAGAATCCACAGATTCATGGGACGGGCAACTAGGAATGTCATTTCAGATGGTCTGCATAGCAAAAACATCAAATTTCACCCATCATCCAGGCAGAGAATTAGAATAATTACCTAGGGCCTGATCCTGAAAGGTGCTGAGTGCAGTCAAGTGGTCTCCACTCCCATAGAGTTCAGTATCTCAGGGGCTCTCAGCAGGGTCAGCCTTGGAGCCTGGGCAAAACAAGATAGGTTGGTCTTAGTCCAGTCTTTTGTAAAAAAAAAAAACTGTACAACTTATAATTAATAAAACCCCATCCCAGCTCCCCGTGCCAGCCCCATATTCCTGTATGGGGAGCTAATGCAAGGGTCACGCAGAGCGTGGCTGTGGAGATGCTCTCCGAGCCACAGGCATTCTCTGCAGATCAGGGATGGATCCCTGCAGCACACGGGAGAGAAACTACACCGGGATGGATGTGTCCATAGAGCTTCGGTCCACATCTAGGAACATCAGAATGATGTTCCCCAGGAGCACTGCTTTATCCAAGCCATCAGACGTGGACACGTACACTGTCAACACCGTCCCGGAGCTAACACGCCTTCCTGGCAGATGACAAACTCCAGGGTTCCCTTGCCAAGTCTACGGGAAGCGATAAACCTGGAGATAAGAAGAAGTTTGCTGGGTTTCCAGGGAGGAAGCCTAGGATCACCGCTCCGTGCTCCCTGCCGGTTGGCCCTGACGTGCGGCACACCAGCCCCGAGCGGGCACAGCCGTGCCAAGCACAGGGTGAAGGGAGGGAAGAGGATGACAGGGACGGGATGACGGCACTTTTCTCCATACGGCCCTTTGTTTTGGGACGTCCCCCGAGATGCTCGGCTCAGGGTGGCCAAGTCCTCCTTTTTCTTCCCCTATAAGGGGAACGGATGAGGGGAGGAAAACAATGCTCGCTCCTCAGTTGCCTAATGGAAGAACAAAAGCACAGTGATCCCTTCCAAAAATGTCTTTTGAGGAACAGACGATTGAGCCCGAAAGCCCAGTATCCCTGGTTTTTTTTATATTTTATTTTTGGATGAACTCCAGCCTGGCAGCGTCTTTCTGTCCTTCCTCCAGGCTCTTGCAGGACTCACCCAGAGGCGCATGGATCACACAGGGCTTGCACAGACCCCAAATCCAGTTGGGGATTTAACATCCAGCACCTCGTAGAGGTGATGAAACCAAAGGTGAGGTTCCTCCACCAGACCCCATCACAAGCAAGCCTCGGCCATGACGTGGAAGGGACAAGGGGGCATCACCCACCCATAGCCCTGGTCCAACGGGATGTATTCAGCAGGACGGTCTGCCCCAGCCTGATCCCACTGGAAACTGGGACTGAAACCCACTAAAGCCAAAACCAGTGCAAAACCAGCATCAGACCTTTCATTGCTCAGCGGCGGTGGTTGCTACAAAGTAGAAGGGGATTTCTGCCGTGCTGATTGCTCATGGAAAGTCCCTGACTGGCCCAAAACCGTGGAAAAAAATGGAAAATATAACTTTAATACCAAGTTGGTGGCATGCTGTCTATTTTTCTCTCCTGTGACTAGTTACCATGGATAGATTTCTGAGGTCGACCATGCAATTGTTCACTGCACTGCTCCTATTAAACAGAAGATGAGCAAATCATCCCATTCATACCGTACTTTAATTTCCAGAAATTCTTTGTTCGTTTGTTTGCTTAAATTATTTCTCTCATTTAAAGAAACAATGCAGTCTTACAAAGCCAGGGCCCAAATCTCTCGAGTAACCCTGCTGTGGTTCATTACTTCTATGCTAGTTAACAAGGCCAGTAATTTCCCTAAGGTTTAACAGAAAATCTTCTTTTGAGATTGCAGAGAGGCAGGACATTTTAACAAACTCGCTACTCTATTCCAGTTATGTCGTAGGTGAGGGATATCCTAGGCAAGGTACAGGTCCTCCTCAGGGGTTCTGTATAAAAGCAAGTACCCTAAATGGAGCTTTTTTCACCCAAAGCTACCCCCTCAGCTGGGGAAGGGGACCTGGGGGTCCCCTGTCTCTCTGCTGAGCCTTGCCTTGCCTAGAGCATCAGCTCCAGCTCTGCTTGGCAATGTGTTCCTGAAGCATTCCAGTCCTCATCCCAAAATGCAGACTGGTTTATCGCAGTATACTGGGATGAAGTAGATGACACTGGAAGGGCAGATCCGAGATCTCCCTGAGGTGGGCATGCTGGAAGAGGTGGGTGTACAGCCTGTTTCACTAATGATACGGACTGCAGAGTAAACAGGACACCTGCCGACTGCCCGACCACAAACTGCCCTTCTCACTAGTTTTACAAACCTCTTTCCATGACCAAATCAGAATACGTTATAAAAAATTAAAATAAATGCAGAGCAGAGCTTGTGGAAAACAAGCAAACACATAAAACACACACACACATATAAATATATAAATAAAAAAATAAAAATAGCCCAGTAAAGCTCTATTGAGACGCACATTCAGGTGAAACGCATCCTACGCTGGGTGAGAAGCTGGCAGAGCTGCCTTCGCTTGTAAGGGCATTTGCCCTGCAAGTGCCTCTGCAGCTCCTTGATATTATTTCTACAATAGGATTTGTCAAGCAATAGCTGCAGATGTTTGCATGGAGTCTTCTCGCTTATCCAGTGATAATACCGCGTGCCTGTGACAGCCGAACAAATCATACTGCGTAAATAATAAATATATGGCTCGGTTCATCAGAAGGAGGCGGTGAGCAATCCGGAGATTCCCACAGACTCCCTGCCGTGAGGAAGGAAACAAGAAAATGCCGTGACCTAAGCAGGGGTGAGTCTCACATACACACAGATCACAGGGAGATCACAGGAGCTGTTTGCAGATCACTTACCGAACATGAATAATTCAAGCAGAAGTGGCTGGAAGTATGAGGACAGATAGATGGGAGCTCACCATCGGCGCTTCGGCAGGTTTTATTTTATCGAGCAAGGCAAAGAAACCGTGAGCCCCAGCAAAAATCCTTAGACTAGCATTACCAGTGTCATGACTTTACGGTGAATCTCGTGATATACAGTGTTTTACCAGATCCCCAGCTGATGATGAGGATCCTTTCCCTTTCTCCTCGAGGCACTTTTGTGATTATTTGGCTGGGCAGGTGGGGGAAAATGATGCATTTTTTGAAATCTTTAGTACCCACCAGCAGTCCACTGCCTAATTACATGAATCACAGAATAGTTTGGGTTAGAAGGGACCTTTGAAGGTCATCTCGTCCAACCCCCCTGCCCTAAGCAGGGACATCTTCCACTCGATCAGGTTGCTCAGAGCCCCGTCCAACCTGACCTGGAATGTTCCCAGGGATGGGGCATCTACCACCTCTCTGGGAAATCTCTTCCAGTGACTCACCACCCTCATCGTAAAACATTTCTTCCTTCTATCTAGTCTGAATCTCCCCTCTTTTAGTTTAAAACCATTATCCCTTGTCCTATTGCTACAGGCCCTACTAAAACCTCTGTCCCGTCTTTCTTCCAAGCCCCCTTTAAGTACTGAAAGGCCACAATAAGGTCTCCCCGGAGCCTTCTCTTCTCCAGGCTGAACAACCCCAACTCTCTCAGCCTGTCCTCACAGGAGAGGTGCCCTGATCATCTTCATGGCCCTCCTCTGGACTTGCTCCAACAGCTCCATGTCCTTCTCATGCTGGGGACTCCAGAGCTGGATGCAGTACAGGAAGCATCCAAAACAACAACAAAAAGGTATTTCTTCTGAGGGTTCACACCAGCTATCAACCTCCCGGCCTGCTCCCATCCCCAGGGACCTCTCTAGGAAAAGACACGGTGCTCAGAGACTGGTTTACAGCCTTCAGGCTCCTCTGCCTCTGGAAGAGCTTGTGCTTCAGTGGGTTTCAGCTCTGCAGGAGAATGGATGGGGAAAAAAGGTGCCGAGGAGGAGGAGGGAAAAGAGAAGAAACCAAAAAGGGGAAAAGAAGGGATAAGGGATGTTGTCTTATCTTTATTCCAAAAGGAAAACAGAAGTAGGGTTGCTCCTGTAGGGATAGGTTAGTAGCCCACACCCAACACATGGAGGACTGGAAACCTGTAAGCAAATAAAAAAACATGAAAAAAGGCAGAGACGGTAAAGACAGATGGTGGAAGTCTAACACAGCTTTGGCGCAACCTGAAGAAATCCAAAAGTCATCCCCCTGAAGGCACCTTGCCGTGTATTGATTGCCAAAAGGAAGACCCTTGTTGCCCAGTGTTGAGGGGCAGCTCTCCCACATGGGGTCAGAAACGGGGCACCCAGGCTGGTGACTGCCCAGTGAGCCTGGGGACACCTCATCCCCGGGGAACCGGAGGTGTCAAGCAAGGATTTGACAGCGAGGACCCTGCCTTAGCAAGATTTCCAAAGGTCTCTGACGGAGACACATGCTCCACCACTACTGACACCCTTCGGGAATTCCTGCCCTGCATCTACTGCTTCAATTCAGTCCTCTGCACTGCACTGCTGCCAGGCCTGGATTTGGCCCCAAAACCAAGCTCTCCTCCAGCTGAACTGGAAGAAAATTGCCGTGCGTATTGATGACACACCTGGTCGTAGTCTCCTCACAATACCAAGAAATATGTTTTATGCATGAAAAGTATCTGATTCAAAAATCATAGTGATAGTAAAAGACATTCACCCAAGATCACAACACAAAAATCCCAATAAGTTTGGTTCTCAGGGTAAACTAGATGAGAAGCATCCAGGCATCCCAAGCTAGCCATGACCTTTGATGTTACCAGCAAACAAGTCTACACTTTCAATTTGTCCTTGAACATAAAAATATTGACTCTATCCACACTTTCTCCCATTCTTAAACTACTTAAGCTTAATCTTCTGAATTAAAAACATCCCTCAGCTCCATTGCCTGTAGCGTCCTTGATCTAGAAAGCTCAGTCTGGAAGTGACATCTCAATGGTGTCTACTACAGATGCACTATTACCCAGATAAAGAAAATTTCACTTCAATCTTTAGCATAAACTGAATATCTCTGGTAGGAAACCTGTTTCTTGCCAAGAGCTACAGAGGCCTTTATAGACCGAGTGCAGGCCACACGTGACACATCTCCCCATTACCCCAAAATAATTTCTTGGCCACACATCGCATCTGATCCTCAGGGCTCTGGGTTCCCCACCCTTGTTTTTTCATTCCATGCAGAAAAAATAACTAAGTAATATGTATCTGACAGATGCTCTTTGAAAGAGATATCACGTCTTCAAAAGATGATGAAAGGAGTAATCGAGTAGATTAGACTGACCAGAAAAGCAAAGATTGTAGCATGACAGTGGAAAACACAGCTTTAAATCTTTCTCTGATATTTATGATGGTTTTATTTGCATATCAAACTACATGCCAATCAGCTGTATATAAATCTATGATGAAATTATGCCATGTAGCTCTCCAAAGTGAAGAAATGCCAGGGCTGGGCTGCATAATCACCCTTAACTCTGCCCCTCCAGGTGTTCCCATTCTAGCTTACTCCTAATGATCATATACTATTTCTCAATAACACAATTGAACAACGTGCATCTTTTGCAACCATATAGATGTATACGCAACATTTCCATATACTATAAGCTAGTTTGTGTGTAGTGGGACCTCTGCATCTCCTGTGGCCAATTCAGGATCATTATTTTTTCATTCTCCTCCAGCTAGTTACATCTGCCTGCTGCCCCTTGTCTGACGGCCATCTCTTTAGGGCAAGCTTTGGCTCTGTTGAGGCTTTGTGCAAACCCGTAGCAAAGCGGGGATCCTGCTTGAAGACGTGTAGGTGACACTGGGATGCAAACAATAGAGACGCATACTCTCATTTTACATATCAAGAGGAACGTGGGGATGCAAGAGCCTGGTCCTGGAGCAGCACCACCTGCCTCAAGTGTGCCCTGGAAGAGCAGTCAAACCAGCCACCTCAATGAGGTCTTTGTGCTCTACCAGATATCTGGATTTAGTAGTTCTACCCTCTTTCAATACTTGGAATTGAAAATTGGACTTAATATATCGTGTTGTTTAAAACAGTTATACTGCGGTTATAACCCCCTCCATCTCTTGCCCCCTTCATGAACCTGCCTTTTTTACCCTCAGTCAGTAATATTATCTCCCATGATGTTCTACACGTACAGACCACTGCTCAAGGTGAGTCCCTAAGACCAATGCCTCTGCTCCCCCCCAGTTCCCATCTGCTGGGGTGCCTGGAGGAGACTGGTTCTTCACAGCCTTACAACGAAACAAGCCATCAACCAGGTCAACTGCTACAATGGGCAACTATACCATCTTATGATTACTGCCAGTCTCCCTTCACTCACCTAGGCCACCAATTTAAGCTAACGGGAGGTTCAAGACAAGGAAACAGAGATGGTTTTCCCACAGCAGACGGTGGATCTGCAGAACTCCTTGCTGAAGGACTTGCGGGAGCAAGTGTGCATGGGCTTCAGGAGGGACTGGATGATCCACTGGGATTAATAAACAGATGCACCCCTACAGGATCAGGAAATCCCTGTTCCCTCGAAACAGGTCTTCTTATGACCAAGTAGACCAAGGGGAAGAGCCTCATACCACAAATTTCTTGCCACTGTCACCGCGAGTATTTGGTTTGCAGGTGACTGATGGCCCCAAGCAAGGGCACCATCACAGCACAGCACATCTCTGATGTACAGAGATACATCAAAAGAGTTCCCACCTCAAATGGGTGGGACAGACACACCATGGGAGGTATTTTACTGCTGGGGGAGTGTCACCCAGATGCCATGTAAGACATGCTGCACAGAAAAGCTGTGCCCAAGGTGGGAATCAAGCCCTGATCTTTTGGGCTCCCTTCCAGTTTCTATTGACACCCCTGTCCTTCATGGTTGATAGACACTGGTCCTGACTGCCTCCCCTGTAGCTCATACACCGATGTATCTCAAGAAACATCTTTTTCCATATGGAAATCTTGCCCAGGCAGCAAGTGAAAACATTGGACATTAATGGAGGAGCAGTAATTCTGTGGGCTAGCCAGAAATCCCAGATGTGCTCAACCCTACAGCATTCGATGTGTGGGGGACACACCATTGAAGGGAAGCAACACTCCTGTTTGTGCACTCACAATGCTATTTACCTTCTTGATGATCTCGTGATGCTGCTTGGGTTGGGATCAATATTAACCACTCTGGGCTCTCCCTGAAGATGTGCTACAAAGTGGGTCTTCTTCAAGGAAAATCCCAGACATAAACAAGCCATTCCTAGAGATGATGTGAAGGGGAGCAAGGAATGAGACTGCATTCCTAGGGGCCATTTTTTTTGGCCCAAGAGAGGTAGCAAGTTTGACTAATTTGAGCGATTAGGCACATATTCAGACATAAAATATTAATATGACAACAAATCAAAGGCAGCTTGGCTGGCTGGGCTCCTGCTTTGAATTCATTACATATACAAAAAAAATAAAAAAGAAGGAAAAAAAAAAAAAAAAAGGTTTTCTCTTTTCAAGTACGTATGAAAAGGTATAAATTCCTGCCCGACTGCAGCACTTGGCCTCGCTGCGCCGGTAATTGGAACCAGTGTGCTCCGCTTCCCGGGTGTCCCATTCACAAGCATGAGAAGGAAGCATTCAATTTTTGAATAGGAAATCTCATCGCCGGAAAACAATCCACCTTCCTTGCCTCCGAAGAAAAGCTGGAGGGCAAGTTCTCTCCTCAACCCGTTTCGGCTTACTGCCAGCCCCGGCCAGAGCTGCCGGGGGGCAGGAGGAAAGGCTGCAGCACCGGCTGCTCGGACCATCCCAGAGCAATGAGATTGCCTTCAACACGGCGAGCTCGGTCCTTTTTTTTCTTGCGAACACACTGAGTTCTTTTCTTCTCGTTTGGGATTACTCAGAGGTCCAGTTTGCAACTTTTCTTTCCATAACCATAAGGGTTAAACAAGCCCAGGTTTTGTCATGACAGTTCTTGGATTTTTAGCTTTCCACCCAAGTCCAGACCAGGGATTTCATGGAAAGCACCCGGGTGTATTCAAGAGCTGTGCTAACATGCAAGGGGATATTTTGCACAGGGATTTCCTCAGAGACAGAACACACTTTAAGTGGTTTTTTTACGAGCCCAGGACACCCCCAGCCATACGGGACTGAGCAAAAAAGCACCTTACACCAACATCTTTTTTTTAATAGCATTTTTTTAACTTCTTTTTCATTCCTAAAGCTGCTGCCTTAGCAAAGAGTTTAATAAGGCTTCAAGGCCACAAAAAGCCATGAGAAACTCCAGCAGAACTAAAGCAAGCCAAGCAACAGGCAAAGGGACTAAGCGATTGTAGGCAATGTGTGAATGAGTTCCTCAGAAATACATCAAGCTCCATCTTTACACCTCTTTTCCCCTTACTATCTCTAGAAAAGGGTTGTTGCAGAGCCGTTCTTAACTGATAGATAGAAACAGTCTTCTACCCCCCAGTGCAGCATCGTAAGGGTACTTTCAGCCATACTTAGGGTACTTTTAGCTGCCGTGAGCTGATTGGCAAAGGGAATTTTCAAAGCAGACTGGTGTGTGACTGGGAGGGCAGACCTGGACCAGTAACTGATGGCACAAGGGGCAGGAGATGGGCAGATGGGTAAAGGCAGCAGCTGGAGTAGAGTAAGAAAAGCTTAGCACAAAGTCAGTATGGAGTCGCATAGAGCATTGGATATTTGGGGATATTTGGGGCAATGGGAGCACTTGCTTTTGTTCCTCCACTCCAGCAGGAGATCGTGCTTTCTCCCTAAGAAAATCCCAGTTCCCCCAAGCCTATGCTGAGTTAGGCACAAGATGCCTTACACAGCCCCGAAGGAAGACATAAAAACTATAGCATCAGTCCTCAAGAAGTCTTCTGGCTCACCTCTGGCCCAAAGCAGGGTGTCACGAATGAGTGGTTTGCACCACTTAAAGTATCACCACCAAAGGTATTAGCGAAAGTGATTTAATAAGAATTCAGAAAAGTGCGACTTCACCAAGTTCGATGGCAAGGTTCACTCTATTACTTAATACATGGATGAAGCGCACAAAGAAAATCAAATTACAATCAAACTAGAATGATTTATACAGAGACCGAAGACACAAAAGGGTAAGGGAGAAACGTACAAAGGAAGATAGAGTTAGAATTGATTTTTTTTATGATTTGCACAAAGATTGGAGATGTTAAAAGGTAAGGGAGACTCTCCTGTTGAGTCACGAGGTTCTGAGAAAACCCCTCTTGCTTTCTAAACTCCTGATGGAACTTATGTGCAGCTGGATCTACTCCTAGTCCCAGACTTAGGCAACAGTTTATATCTAATGGAAGGGATATAAAGGATAAGGAAGACCCTCCCATTGAGTCACAGGAGTTTCAGATGTGATTAGGGGGTGCCTAATTGTCCTGACTCACTGTACCATAGCCAGAATAAGAAAGTACCAGGTTGTCCCAACTCACTGCGCAAGAACACGATGTTGGCTGATCCTGACATCGCAACGTGGCCCAGGGAGGCTGCACCACCACACGGGGATCCCCAAGGATGCACAGGAGATGCTTGTCTAGTCCAGGACTGCCAAGGATCCACAGCACTGACAGGTCCCTGGTGTTTCACCAGTCTTTTCTTTAGAGGTACTTCAAGCCCCAAGGATCTGCTCTCAACGTGAAGACCCATCGTTGGACCCTGCTAACTCCTCAACAAGCCAAGAAAGTCAGGCAACACTTTATCTCTGCTGGACTTCATCCTGGCCTTGACATGCAAGGCTTGGACCCTTGTGTTGGACTCAGACTCCAAGCCCTAATCCAGACCTGAACACCAGAGTTTATCGTTCTCCTTGCACCAAGGATCACGCTAAACCCCAACAAATTTCAGAGCAAATGAAATGCAAGCATCTATTTTTGCAAGCCAGATCACCTTTGTTAAACCACCACCAAAGCTTTTCCTAGAAGTCACTAATCGCCACGGCCAAAACACGATTCCACCTTGCTCCTCTCCTACCTCTTCAAGGGCAGGATGGCAGCACTTGAGCCGCTGCAGCGCTGATTGTCCTATTGTTCCACAAAGTGGTTCCTCTCCAGCAAATTGAACACTGAGAGCCATCAGAGAGAGCCCCTGACAAAGGGACCAGTGTCTGTTTCTGGGATTATTAGAGGGAAGCAGAAAGAAGCCTCTTGAACAGTCTTCGTGGCACTTAATGTGACAGCTGAAAATAACGGATAGGACAAAACAGAGCAAAGATGATTTAAATTAGGCAACTCCCGGAAAGTGGTGTTCACTTAGGCTTCCAAAGGAGAATTGCCATTTCTTAGAAATGGTAACACTCACGTCTATGTCCGCTCCCCGTCTGCAGCATACACACACACACATCTCTTTGTAGGTGCTCTATAGAACATTTGTTCAATTTGCCAGTGGACACTGCATCCTTTCCATTAGGAGATGGAAAAGGTGTAAATGAGCAACATTAGCTGCAGCTCATCAATTCTTAAACAAAAACAGCCTTTAATTTTTATGCGCTGCCAAAAGTTCAGGGACCTGTAGGTAAAGATTTACATACACATGTTCCAGAAATCATTACGCAGCTCCTCCAAAGTCACCCAGAGGAGAGGGGCCTCACTCCTACGCAAGGGGTTTGACCCAGACAGAATGACAAAGGCTCTGAAGAAACTTCAGTGCCATCTGACACCAGTCCCACCTCAGTGGGATCCACGTGGGGCTCATTTTAAGTTAACCGGTATCTCCCATCTATATGTATCATCTTGCTCCTGCCACAGGAGCTCACCCACGCTGCCTGGCAGCACCCCTTGGGATTCACCCCTCTTCTGATGCTACATCTTCTGCCAGGACTGGACCAAGATGAAGTCACTCTGAGCGAGTCCTGGTATCAGGGGAGCCCTGGGCATCCCCTCTGGGCTCCCTGCACACATGGGTACAGCTTCCCAGCTCAAGCAGGGCATTTCCCGATGGCCCCGGCCACCACAGATCCAGGCTGGCTTCTCCCCTCCATGCTCCCCCTTCTGGGAAACATAGCTACCACCAGCACGGCTGGAGCAACGCCAATGCTGAACCAAAGCACTGCCTTAAGAGCTCATTCCCTTTGCTGTCGTTGTCCTACCAAAACAGCTCCTACGTAGACTTAGTGGTGAGCCCTTTATACTTGCTGCCATCTCCATAGCTACTGCCCAAAGCATCCCTGTTCGCTGCCTGGACCCCAACAAGTTCACGCTGACCACAGCAGCTTGCCGTGCTTTGGTGCAGCTTTGAAATGGCCAGTCTTGAGCAGACACTGCCAGGTACTATCAGTTGAAAACAGGTTGGTGGTGCTTCCTCCGCTGCCGAGACCTGCCCAGGTCTGTCTCTCCTCATCCTCATTTCATCCAGGCACCGAGAAACCCTACCCGAAGCATCTAGTGGACCAGGGCACCCGGGAGTCCCACGGGACATTCGCCCCGGGCAGGATGTCTCTGCACCAGGGCATGGAGCACCCGCTCCATCCGTGACTGCGCTCCAGGCATGGGGTCACACACGGAGAGGCCAGGGAACAACATCCCACCCTCTGTCCCATGGTGGCTGTAAGTAGGGTTGGGTCCCCATAGGACTTCCCAAGGCACGGGGAGCTGAGAACCAGCCCCAGCAGCGTGGGGCACAGCGTGGCTATCAAACCTCTCCTTACGCTGTCATCACCTGGCTGCTTCTCTGAGCCCCGGAGACCCAAACAAACCCATTTCCCAGAGACTTAAGGCTGAAGCCTTAATGATCAGCCCAGGTTACTTCCAGTTCTTCATCACTGCTGGGACCAGCCTTTCTTCTCACCCAGATAGCAGCTGTCACTCCTATTTTACTCAAAACAAGAGCTTTGGGACATGATTCCCCAGCTGGGAGCGTGATGGGGAATTGTCCAGAGGCCCAAGTGATTACTCCTGCTTGGTTTGGTCTCTAGAAGCACAATTTCTTTCCCCCTCTCTTTGAGAAGGCAGCAATACTCCAGCCATTCTCAGTCTGGCCAGGAAAGCAGGAAAGGAGTGGAGAGAGATGCACGTCGCACAGGGTGAATTAGCAAGCTGTCTGGATTCAATAGATTTGCTTATGGTGTGGCAGCAATCTGTCTTTCCAGGCACAGTGCTTTGGTTTTATGACCTGAAACACCAGGAAAAGCAGCTCCTGAGCATCTGAGGATGCAGCCCAGCCAACCCTGCGCTCATCACTGCAATGGATAAAAGCCTGTTTAAAATGGCTCCCCAGGCACAGAGCCCTCTGCAAGCACCTTTGCAACGATGGATGCTTCACACCTTCCTTGCACCCATGTGTGTGTAACCCAGCAAGCACAAGGCTGCTGTCCTGTTTGGCCACTCAAAAAAGGCCCTGAGACACCACAGCAGCAGCTGGAGGGTGATGGTGGGACTGATGGTGGCAACAAACACCCCAGGCACTTGAAGAGAAGAGCCTTCACGACAGCTCCCAGGAGTCCCACACCAGCATCCCTCTGCCGAGATGCCGTAGGGTCTCCCTTCTGTAAAGGCTGCCTTTACAATACAGGGGACAGATAGCTCTGGCATTGGATAAGGCTCGTGGATAGGGTAGTCGGAGCTGGGAACGTCGCTCTGGATTTGTGCATCTGGCACACCGGGACCTGATCTAGCTGTCCCCGGGTCCTGCTGCAGCACCGGGATGCAGTAATGGCTATGATAGAGGCGGAGGAGAGAGAAGAGAAGGAAGGAGAAGGGAGAAGGACAAGGAGGAGGAGAAGAAGGAAGGTGAAGGCAGGAGGAAGGAGGAAGGAAGGGAGGAAGGAAGGAGAGGAGGAGGGAGGGAGGGAGGAAGTCTCTGAATTCATTGTCAATATATTTAATGGAAGTGGACCAATGCCTGGATCCATTCAGTATGAAATGAGGCCACAGTACTGTTTTCTCCCCAGGCAGTCAGTAAAGCAGCTCACCTCCTGTCTTCTGGTTGGCACAGATAACCGGCACGGAGAAGACCCCGGAGAGAAGCACAGATGTGTTACAGGAGAGAGATGCTGCAGAAACACCAGCCAGACACTCTAACAGGAAAGTGCCAGGCAACACGGAAGGCAAAAACCAACCTGCCCCCATGGACGTGCCTTTCTCTTTCTCGTTCAATCCCATTTGTGAAAAAGGTGACTCCGGAAAATTGGAAAGGAAACCACAGGTGGTGTGAAAGTGGGAGAAGATGCCATTTGTTCTGGAGCCTCACAGCTGGGAAGCTCATTACCTGCCCTTGCTATGGCTGCAAGGGACACACTCCGGTCCAGAGAGGGCTTGTAGGAGAGGAGAAAGCTGCCTGCTGGGCTTCCTCCAGCACATGCACACCCCATAGCTGAGCTGGAGGACCAGTGGACCTCACCCCGCTCCCACCTCTGCCCACGAGCTCCCACACGACCTCACATCTGGCAACATCTGCATTCACTAAACTCTGCATAAAAAGACCGGCATAGCTCAAGACGTGGGCATGAACCGCCTCTGCAAGGACGACTCACGGGGCAGGCAGCGGGATGCAGGAGTGAACGGAGCACCAGTCTGATAGGCAGATGTCCCCTCGTGATGCTCCTCTGCTCCGTACTCAAAATCAGCCAGAAAACTGCTACTGGAGCTTCTCAGTGTAGAGCAGCCTGAAAAGCAGTTCACAGTGAGCCTGCCATGCCACCACAAATAAGTGTGCAAGAGAGATAGGAATACAAATGGGAATATTTGGGATTTTATCATCTTCCTGAAGCACGAACGGAGAGGGAGTGCAAATTACCACTTTTTATTACAGCTGACAAGAAGTTTGTGACGTATCAAACGCTAAATATGCTTGTGATACTGTAGGTGGGGAAATTCTTATATATTATCAAATCTAATCTACCTCTTAATGTATTTACAGTACCACAATCCTTACTGTGGATTCAGAGTGGTATTTCAGAGCTGATGTTTATGAAGCTAAGATTGAAAGTTCAACTTGTGCTTCACTGGAAAGAATGAAAGAGAACAGAAAGAAAAAAGATGATAAAAAGGAAGGAAGGGGCAAAAAAGGAAGGAAGGGGCAAAAAAGGAAGGAAGGGGCAAAAAAGGAAGGAAGGGGCAAAAAAGGAAGGAAGGGGCAAAAAAGGAAGGAAGGGGCAAAAAAGGAAGGAAGGGGCAAAAAAGGAAGGAAGGGGCAAAAAAGGAAGGAAGGGGCAAAAAAGGAAGGAAGGGGCAAAAAAGGAAGGAAGGGGCAAAAAAGGAAGGAAGGGGCAAAAAAGGAAGGAAGGGGCAAAAAAGGAAGGAAGGGGCAAAAAAGGAAGGAAGGGGCAAAAAAGGAAGGAAGGGGCAAAAAAGGAAGGAAGGGGCAAAAAAGGAAGGAAGGGGCAAAAAAGGAAGGAAGGGGCAAAAAAGGAAGGAAGGGGCAAAAAAGGAAGGAAGGGGCAAAAAAGGAAGGAAGGGGCAAAAAAGGAAGGAAGGGGCAAAAAAGGAAGGAAGGGGCAAAAAAGGAAGGAAGGGGCAAAAAAGGAAGGAAGGGGCAAAAAAGGAAGGAAGGGGCAAAAAAGGAAGGAAGGGGCAAAAAAGGAAGGAAGGGGCAAAAAAGGAAGGAAGGGGCAAAAAAGGAAGGAAGGGGCAAAAAAGGAAGGAAGGGGCAAAAAAGGAAGGAAGGGGCAAAAAAGGAAGGAAGGGGCAAAAAAGGAAGGAAGGGGCAAAAAGGAAAAATAAAGAGAAAGAAAAAGAAGAAAGGAAAGGGGGGCAAGAGAGAAAAAAGGGGGGAGATTAAAAAAGGGGGGGAGATACAAAAAGAGGGGGAGAGATAAAAAAAGGGGGAGGGGGGGGAGAGAAAGCCAGCAAGCAAGAACATCTAGAGAACTGATAGTTTCCAGATACTAAAGGAACAACCTCAAGTCATTTTTTAAAAAGTCCAAGTCCTTCCTAATAAGATGCCTAACAGTCTGTGAATTATACAGCCATAAAACTTCTACTTACATGTGACATTTGCTATTAGGAATAAATCAGGGCTCAGAAAAGAGGAGACGCTTTGGAGTTCGGTGGGTATTATCCTAACTCTAACTGTATTAGTGGTGGTCTGAAAGCAGGACACTGTCATCCAGACAGACGGACAATGTTCATAACCAATGGTAATTTGTAGGACGCGTAATTTGCTACTACCAAAATAGCACAGCATGTGGGTTTTTTTGCCCTTTTTAGTATATAGTCATGTCGTTTCTTTTGGCTTGTTGAAAGAAATCTGCTCTGCACAAGCAGAGCAAGAGCTCAGACCTTCAGCAGCTCATATAAAACAGGTGGCCAGGCATCAAGGGAAATACAGCTTTTTTGAAAAAGCTAATAAAATAAACAGATGATTATAGAAAATGGAGATGAAACCAGTTTCTCTTTCAAAAACAGAAAGTCAGAGACAGAAAGTTTAGACGGAGCAAACGCTGATTGAAAACACACCCTGCCATCACCTCTCTGAGTTTTACCAACACACGGAGTTTTCACCTAAAAAAAATATTTAGGAAAAGAAGAGTTATCTGCTCAGGGCTGATCATCCCCAAGCCCACAGCTGGATGAAAAGCTGCCCCTGGCTAACCTGGGTGTTGGCTTAACATCAACCAGGCTAGGGGCTCAGCAAAGTCAGGTTAAGATAGACTTGCTGTCTTAAGCCTTCATCCCTGCCGTCATCATCTCCCCATCAGACGAGAGTGTGCAGCACTTACGTGAAAGTTGAAATTTGGATCTGGTTAAGTCCCAATCCTTTAATTTTCCATGGGGAAAACGTTAGGAGATCTCTCTCCTACATGCTCCAAGACCGTTGGTTATTTCATGGTGGACATTCACCAAAAAAATAAAATAGAAGGGAAAAAAATAAAGCAAAAACCCACCCCAGAAAATAAATGCCTGTATCCCTAACAAAGCGGCAGGGTGGAGCCAGCACACCCTTATATTTAGCTGCAGGCAAACCCTTAAAGTTGTAGTACATTTATTTTCCATGAATCATGTCAAAGCTACAAGATCAAAAACGCCCAAACTCTTGCTGTTTGCCCCACTCTGTCTCTCACGGGGCACACCGGGACTGTTGTTATCACGATTTTATTTTTATTTTCTGAGCTCAGGAGTTTTGGGATGAATCAGAGACATCAACAAGCTCAGCTTAAGTTACCTCAAGCTAAAGTAAGTGCAGTTTCCCACAACCCTGAATTATCAATTTTTATTTTTTTTTACAGTGGAAAAAAGTAGTTATCGGGCTTAAATCACACCTCATAATATTTAGAAGATGCTTAAGGGCTGACTACTGGTCTCAAGGGCTCTGAATTCCTCCTATCTCTACTCGCCCCAGCAGAGCAAGTCTGGGTTGCAGCCAAGGTCAAAGCCCATCTGCAGAGGGCACGATCTGCTGGGATGTCCAACACAAACAGACACGGAGAAGAAGGGAAAACGGGAACTACCGAGAGGTGACGGGGACCTGCCTCCAACCCCTCCTGAGGCCGCATCCAGCCCTAACCACCCCACCGCCTCCCTCTTGGCCTTGCAACTCACTTCTGCTTTCATGCGATGCCAAGCGCCCGGGCGCCGCGGCAGATGCCGCACGCTGAATTGCAGCCTCCTTTGCCAAAGCGCGGGGACAGCAGAATGCTCGGCCAGCCCATAAAAATTAGCATCTGCACTTTGCCACTTGCACAGCTGTACCGTGACAGCAGGGTCTGGAGCTGGGGTTATCTATGGGGACATCGTGGGGGAAAGGGGAACGAGTCCATCATGCCATAGCAGAAGCTGCCACTGACCTTCCAGAGATCCTTGCACAAGCTTCAGGGAAAGGTCTTAGAGGATTGAATAGGAAATTTCATCTTTCTCAGTGTTTTCCCTGTAATCTTCCAGCAAAGCTGAATGCAGAAGGGTGTCTGAAAAACCTCCAGAAAAGAAATCAATCACGTGCTTGCCAACCAAGTACCTACAGAACTTGTTTGGTTATTCATCCACTCATTCTCTCTTTGTTCCATCAAAAGGGTCATCCCCTCAGCAGTCGTAACACCTTGGAGCAGGACAACCCACAACCCCTGCCACGAGGATCCACACACTCCAAATGGCAACCACCGCTGGGTCAACCCTGCCTTAGAAAATAAAACATGAAAGCATCAACCAAGCCTACCCTCTGCCATGAAAGCCTGCCTCCACTTCCAGCAAAGACATCTGCTCCCTTTTGCTTATGCTTCAGCAACATTGACCCCAAAGTCTATTTTTTTTTCATGCTTTTTAAGAAAATAATGAAAATATTTCTTAGCGCGCTCTCCGCAGGTAGGGACCGCTGTCCTTCCCACACCTCTCACCAGGGGACAGGGAGGTCCCCTGTAGAAAGGCAACATGCTGCTGTGGCTTCCCCCCCAGTCATTTCCTACATCAGGTCAGCAGATAGGAGCAAAAAGCCATTTTCCTCTCCACCCTGTGTTTTCAAGCTGCATGGTGATCTGGGATCTCCCCTACTCCTGCACAGGGCCCCAGAACAAGACTTGACATTTACCCAGTAGTAAAGAAGGAGCATCATCATGGGCTTAAGAGCATCAGCCTTCAGAATGATGTCCCACACCTTCCACCAACCCTTCCCCTCCAAAGCATTCCAGAGCTGTTTCCAGGAGCTCCTTGGCACAAGCTGGAGGATCACAGAATGGTTTGGGTTGGAAGGTCCCTTCAAGATCATCTAGTCCACCCCCCTGCCATGGGCAGGGACACCTTCCACCGGACCAGGTTGCTCCAAGCCCCATCCAACCTGGCCTTGAACACTGTCGGGGATGGGGCAGCCACAGCTTCTCCGGGCAACCTGTAACGATCAGCAGGTTCGGCTTTAGCGCAAGGTTGCACCATGCCGCAATGACAGCCAAGGCATGGCATGTTAGATAGCTACACCAGATGTGATTAGAAGTTGGTAATCAACTAATGATGTACACAGCAGAGTGGCTTTTCTTGCTGCACAGGCCAGCTCTGGAGGGACACCATGAGAAAAAAAAAAACCAACATATTGTGTCAATGTACAGGCATTTGGAGACAATCCAACAGAAAATCTCTTGACTGAAAGAGATATTTTTGTTTGTTTGTTTTGAACTGTTGCTTGCCAGTCCAGGACCTCACGTTGGGCATTTGTCCTAGCATACAATTTGCATGCCAGATGCTCTTTCGTCTTGCTAATTGTTGAAACAAAGTGGATACTGAATGAGGTCCTTTGAGGTTGGCAGGAGCTTCAAATACGGCCAATGTTGAGCTAATTCTGCTTCCAGTGAACGGAATAGCAAATGCACATTGGCAAAATGCTCTTCACTTTTTTTTTTTTTTTTAAAAATACAAAAACGAAAGCACTAGAACAATGGTGAATGCCCTCAGAAATCTCTTCTCTGTTAAGGTCAAACCCCTTACTGGCCTCCAGCTTGCAGAAAGACCAGCGTGGCACTGAATACCAGAGATGGGCAAACCACCTTGGTGGGTCCAGCGGTAGCTTTATTCAGGCTCAGACAGTCGTGTGTCAGCCAGCCCTTCTTTCTCCTCGTCCATGTGTGCTGTGCTCTCCAGTAGAAATAAGAGGAGCTGAGCAGCAAGCTCAGATCAACAGGGAGTTTAAAAAGCTGAACAGAAGACTGGAAATAGCTGTAAGGATGGGCCTCAGAGACTTAGCAGTCATTTGCCCGAGCTACAGGAATATGGGGACCACAAAGGACCACCTGAAGGACTGAGTCCCACTGCAGGACACTGTGTAACAGATGGGTAATCTACACGGGACCACAACACGTCAACTCAGGTCTGCACCATGGGAAGAAACACCTTCAGAAAAGGATGTCTAGCCCCATATCTTGTTTTTAACAGTGGCTGACACAGGATATGCAGGAGAAATATACAGAAAGGTATGAACATATGGAGATGCCTCCTTCCCACTCAAACTGCCAGCTGCTGACCATCCATCCCCCTGTGAGAGGTTCTCAGGCTGGAGGCTGCATCTGAATCCTAGAGTTAGCAACCCTCGCTGAGCCTTGAATGCGTCTAATTGCTTTTTGAACCCTTTTATACCTTTGATCTCCAAAATACTTGGTGCCAACAAGCTCCCCAATTTAATTACACACTGTGTGAAAAACTATTTCCTTTTGTTTGCTTTAAACCTCCTGCCAAATAATTTCATTTCACAGCCATTCATTTCTGGATTAGAAAAGACAATGAATAAACCATTTCCTGCTCCCCTTCTCCACACCAGTCATAGTTTGATATTTCTGTCTATATGAAACCTCCAAGGACAGGGTTTTTTATAGTCCTAAGGGGCCTCATCCATTGAGCCTCTCTTCTTACAGAAACTGCTCAATTCTTCCTACCTCCATCACTCCTCATGCGTTGGGCTGCACATTGACCAAGATGTTCCTGCAACATGAAGTCCAGCCACATGTCTCATTCTCCTTTTCTTCTCAACCTTCATCCTAACAACTTCTAATGTTCAATTTGCCTTTCTGACAGCAACTGAGATTTGAGCTGGTATTTCAGAAAAGTATCCACAGTGGTGCTAAGGTATTTCCCTACCTCTCTGTAGTTTTAACTACCTGAAATAATTCACTAGAGTTGGTAAATATTGTCATCTCCCTGGTCACCTGTTTCCAGATCATTTATGAATCTGTTGAATAGCTCAGGTACTAGTGCACATCCCTGTAGGATTCCCCTGGTAGCCACGGTGAAAACTGAGCATTTCCTTCTTTCCCGTTTTCTAGATTCTTCTTTAGCCTCCCACCCCCCTTTTGGCCTCCACCCTTGCTTAGCCTCAACTCCTTCTCAGCCTCCCCCCACCTTCTGGCCTCCACACTTCCTCACCTAACACCAGCTACATACACCTCAAAAAGGGTCTTCTCTCTCCTGCCCTTCTGCCTACACAGCCTTGGACATAGTGGTGCAGGTCACCTTCTCCTCAAACCCAACTCTAAGCCTTCACGTTGATGTTCCCCAAAACCTCAAAGCAAAGCTGGAGCCAGAAGGCTTCATTCCCCTAGGACTTACCCAAGCTCTACATTTGCAAGGGAATCCCAGCACAAGTCCAAGGTGGGATGGCATCTCTCACCACTTGGATCCGGATCATCCTTCAACAGCCATGGTCCAAAGAACAAGAGAGCCCCAGGCAGTCTGTGGGTTCCTCAGACATCATGTGTATTTCTAATTGGGAGCCTCAGCTGCCTGGGAGAGGATCCCCTAGGACTCAAGGTTTTCTTCAATCAGAAGTTCAAGGTGGAACCCAAAACCCTCCATCCAGATGTCCCTGAGCTTTGGGCCTCTGCACATCTGGCTCTAAATTTTACAGCTTGCACATGTGATCCCTACACACCAGATGGTTGCAGTGAAAAAAGAAGAGTCATCCTTCTCCAAGTCCAAGCCACAGCAAAGCCATAGCATCACTGCATCTGCAGTGGCTCCCAAAATAGAGGGTGGGCCACATGGGCGGGAGAAGAAGACACAGAAGGATAAATGGCATCCTGGGACATCAGAGAGAGCAAGGTATTGGCCAGATCAGGCGCAGGTTTCACCTGCGGTAGATGCCCTATCCCTGGGAACATTCTGGGTCAGGTTGGACGGGGCTCTGAGCAACCTGATCTAGTGGAAGATGTCCCTGCTCACAGCAGGGAGGTTGGACAAGATGATCTTTAAAGGTCCCTTCCAACCCAAACCGTTCTGTGATTCTATAAGCGTGCACATGCATGCATGCACACTTGTGGACGGCTGCTCTCCTAACTAGGACACTGCAGTCTTGAATCGCAATGCTCGGCATGGCACAGGGCAGGGCAGTATCTCCAGCTTCCTCTATCCCCCTCGATATTTATGTTACAGCCATCTGGATTCATTTTTTGCTGACTGCGCTGGCTTGCCCTCCCTCTGCCCTCTGCAGAATTTCATTAACGGTGCTTTGCTGGTTGGGGGGACAAAACAGTCGCTTATTTTTATTTTATTCTCTCCCTCTCCCCCCTTGGCTTCAAAACATTTTCAAGGATCTCCTCCTGGTATCTACACGTAACATCCCTCGGCGTTACCCCGGGTAAGACAACACTGGGGCCAAACGCTGCTCCTAAATCTTAAGCCCTGATACCAAACCAGCACCGTCAGAGCACGTTGAGCACAAGGGACCTGACTGCTGAAGATCAGGAGCCCAGCCTAGGACCAGAAGGGATCTCACCATCACCACCATGGTGCAAACCTCTTCCAGGGGAGATGTAGCCCTTGAAGGGAGCAGGGTGGGGAGCCAGAGCTGCCATCTCAGCACCGAGCTACCTGAAATGGACTTCAAGCCCCACAGCCATCCTGGGGAGAGCCAGATATCCAGGAAAGCCAGGGATGGACCTCAGCATCCCCCCCTCATCAAGCACCACAAGCCAGCCTTGTCTGCACAGCACTGGCTGGCTGGTTTTTTCCCAGCACAGGAGTTCCAGAGCGGTGTCTAAATGTTTCAAAGCCACCAGCAAGCATGGCCACTGGGAAGCTACCCAAGCTTCAACTGCTTCCTCTCCCCCCGCAATCTACACACGCACCAAGGATTTTTCCAAAAAGGGTCTTGGAAAGAATAACATGCCTAGCTCTTATTTACCTGGGTGGGAGTTAGACACTTCACGCCATTAGTCCTCTCAGAAATTCCAGCTTTACTGCTACAATGAAAAGGAAATATTTTTCTACACAGGGGTTATAAGATGTAGCCGTAGCGGCATGCGTGGGTGTGCGCTTAGATATTATCTAAAGGCCCAGATCTGCAAAGATGCACATAAATCACTTGACTCCCATGAAAACAGCAAGAACAGTCATAAAATGACCTGAGTGCCAAGATCAAACCCACTCAGACAACACCAGTGTGTGTTACTGAGGTGTAAAAGAGGGAGAAAGAAGAGATGACGCATAAAATTTTTATTCCACCTCACGGTCAGTTTGCTTCTGCATCAAGTATGTTTTTCTGTGTCGATATAACACTTATTAAACTCTACTTAACTCCCCGCCGGTGCGATGGAAGGTGCTGCACAGATACTGGTTGTGGTTTCCCACGCTCACCCTGGTGTCCCCCACTGCCCTCAGGGCAGCGGCAGGGACCCAAGCGGTCACCCCAACAATCACGATTGCCTTTCCCACCCCCTTCTCCTTCCTTTGCCTCTCTCCCAACTTTCCCGGGTAGATAAAAAAGCAGCCAAGCAGTTGCACGCCACTTGCTGATCTGATCCACAAACAAGGAGGTGAGGCTGGTCGTGGCAACCAGGGGTTAAAGGAGAGGAAAGCAGGGAGGCAAAAACCTGTGTTAGCGTGCAACAGGAGGGATGGTTAGGGAGGAAGAAGAAGCAGAAAGGAGGTGACACCCTTGCTGAGGCTTTGGTGTGAGACTTGCAGGTTGCCCACCCTCACCTCCCACCTTCAGGCAGTAGGAAAAGGCAGCTGCCCCTTACTGCTCTGTCGCTGGATGTGGCCGGAGAAGACACTGGGAAATCACTGCAGGGAGGTCACCAGCACTGACGCACTCTGTATCACTGCCCAACTTCCACTGCAGCACGGGGGACCTGGCTTGGTCCACGTCTCCACCAGCAATGAGCTGAAATGGGTTTCAAAGCACACAGACAAATGGATGCCCCTTCCACCCATTAGCACTTATAGATGGGCTCTATGCCAGCTGTGAGGGACAGCCGAGCCCTGAGTGGCACACAGTGAGATTGCCACAAGCAAATGGTATCTCATTTGGCAAAAACTTCCCCCAATATAAAGTAAATGTGTTAAAAAAAAAAAAAAAAAAAAAAATGCTGGACCACAGCTGAACCCAAAACATCCCAGCCAGCTCCCAGCTGCAGCTGCTCTGGCACCAACAGCCCTCAAAATAAAAGCTTTTCAGGTTTATTTTTATATTCTTCTTTCTCTTGCAAAGTGATGCTGGCGAACCTACTCCCTTCAACCCTACAAGCACACAAGTAATACCTTATACACATCACCTCTGATTGCCTCCATAGCTCCTCCATGCACTCTTTATGCAGGAACAATTAAGCTTTGCTCAACTTTACCATTAACCCAAGCAGCCCTCAGTCATGCCTAATGAACTAACAAGTTGGGTTTTGTTTTGTTTGGGTTTTTTTTTTTAATTTGATTCAAGACTTATGTCTGGCCAGCTCAGACACATGCAAAAGGTTCAATCCCTCAGTGCCTCGCAGTCAAACATCAGTCTGGCTGCTTCTTGTCCTTGTTCTGCAGAAGCTGAATGACTACATGAGATGCCAGACAGCTCAGAATGAGGTCCAGGAGTTATCCTAGGAGTGTCTGGCTGTATAAAGACTGCAGGCACCCTTAGGATTAATTTGTTAAAAGCATCCACCCAGAAAGCCTCTGCAGTTGGGTGGCAACCACATCACATGGCACTACCATCACCAGATTCACTGGTGTCTAATACCACTGCAGGTGTTTCCTCACTCAGGTCATTAATAGGGTCTCTAGCAAGGTATTTATTCTCAAGAAACCTAGGCATTTCAAATTCTTCCTAGCCCTCTGTCAAATTTCACCCTCAGCCACCACATCATTCAAGAATTACTGGAGGGAGATATGTGGGCAGAGAAAGAGCCAGGTCTCAGATTTGTTTCCTTGGAAGCTGGGCTAAAAAAATGGTACATGCAATCATGGATTCAATCAATCAATTGAACATGCCGTCAATGCAAACGTGGAAAAGCATGATGTTAGCAGGCTTTGGGAGACTTAATCCATTCCCTTTGCCACTCTGGCCACTGAAATAATCATCAAGAAAACGTTAGTCTAGACCAACCAAGGCAAAGCCACCAAGCTGAACTCCTCGAAGCATTTGGTAAGAGGCAGGGGAGTTCACCCTTTCTTTTACTATCACAGGCTACCTGCAGACTAAGGAAGGACCCACAGAGACAAATCTGCAGTCAGAAGGGATTCATTTGGTTAGGGTTTCATTTGGAGCTTGGCTTTGTAAAGAAGCAAGCTTAATAAAATACGTGCAAGTCTCTGCGTCTACGTTTTTCAGTAAGTCACCTGCCCAGGGCATAACCTCCGCTCTAGTTTCAAAGGAAGGCATGATGATAGGAAGTTACGAAGCTCATAAAGTCTTCATGAAAAAGAGCAAGAGCCAGTAAGTGACACCACTGCAAGAAAAGCTGCAATGTGAGCCTGATACCTGATCATTCCCAACAGAAACACCTTTCCTGAGAGCTGCTACCAGCCCTAAGCCCGCTCCATCCCAACACCTTGCCCAGTAAGCCCGACACGGGTATGAGCTACCAAGGGCAGAACAGCTCTTCAAAGGGTTTTCTCCTTCAAGCTTTGAACCCAATGTCCACGATGATGCTTTACAGTAGAAGGCGCTGGAGGTTGCCTTAAACAGGATCATCCTCTGTTGGCAGAGCAGAATCCAGCCCTTCATTAACGACCTGCAGCTATATTGGAAACATCAGGGTATAAAACAGAATAACTCAAGAAGAGATGGCCAAAAAGAGATGGCCAGCAGGTGATGCACCACACAACCTGACCAAACACAGCATCTAGAGAGAAAAGCCTGAATTTCACCCCCTTCCTCTGCCTTACACCTATTTTACCCCGCTCTGATCCTCTCTCCCTCCATCCCTCTCCAGTCTGCAGTGTGCGGCAACTGTA
Source organism: Buteo buteo (assembly GCF_964188355.1). NCBI lineage: Eukaryota > Metazoa > Chordata > Aves > Accipitriformes > Accipitridae > Buteo > Buteo buteo. Next base: position 3,788,035 of record NC_134204.1, on the reverse strand, counting down.
ATTACGGTTTGCCTCGCTGCCACACAGCCACACCACCTCCAGGTACTTAACTTCTTTTAATCTTGCTTCATGTTTCAGTCCCTGAAGCCCACTCATAACGTCTGCTACTCTTCTTCCATCACCTTCGATTCATCAATAGCCATGTCAGGCTTTGACCTCCAATTTTCTAACTGCTCAGCTAAACCACTCTGCCACTGGCCCCGTTCCTGCCTTTGTTAAAAACGAGGGGGGAGCCTCATTTGCTTTCTTATTTGATCGTCACTTCACTTCTGTGGTGTGCACTCTGCTTCCCCGTCTCAGAAACCCATCAACCAGCCCCATTTGAGGCTGACGCTGGGGCTGTTGTTACCTTTAACGAGAGGAAATTATGGTTAATGCTCAATTTTAATTTTTTTTTTCCCCCTCCTTTAATTTATTTTTTTTAATGGCTTTCCCAGAAAAAGCAGCTTCGGCAGAGCACTGCCACCTGAATGCTAATGAACACTGAAGGGACCCAACGTGTCTGCCTCCCTGCCAGACATCAAATTGATTTTCAAATTGCTTTGATGACATAAGGTGGTTGCACAGTTTGGACCCTTGTGATTACCTGAGCGTTTATCTCAGTGGGCTCTTCCACTCGCCTGCTTTAAAATAACCCAGGCTGCTGGATTGCACCTTTGCCATGGAGGTTGTGGTCCCCCAGGCTGCTGCCAGCCCACAGGAGCCCAGTCTGAATCTGGATAATTTGGATATTGCTCCTGGCTGAGCCCCAGCAAATAAGAGTGTGGAGGCCAATTTGCAGCTGAACCTCAACTACATCATTAGCCCTTTGCTTTCAGAGGACAAAAAAAACCTGGAGAGGTGGTAGATGCCCCATGAGTGGAAGCATTCAAGGTCAGGTTGGATGAGGCTCTGAGCAACCTGATATAGTGGAAGATGTCCCTGCTCATTGCAGGGGGGTTGGACTAGATGACCTTTAAAGGTCCCTTCCCACCTAAACCATTCTGATTCTAAAATGCATGGTTCAGTGCTAAGGAAGGGTCTTAGGCGTCTGATGAAATTACAAAATAAATTTCTCTTGGGGAAATCAGGCTGCTGTGCGTGGGCCAGGACAGCATCTGTTCTACTGGCTCAATTTCCCTCCTTGGCCAAAAGTGTGAGGATGAGGAAGAAAGGGCGATCAGGGAGCTGGAGGATATGCTGAGTAGCCACGAGGTCCCCATGGAGAAATATCAGAGCTCAGGCACACTCGTCTCTCCTTTCAAAACACTCATCTTCTGAGCGGATGCTGGATGGGAAGGAGGTGCGGCTGACAGAAGAAAAACATGATTTAGTGATGGCTGAGACCTCTCCTCCATGAGCAAAGACCCAAGCCAAGGAAGGAGGGGAACACAGCCTGCCAAAGGGAAATCTGAGCATTGCATCAGGCCAGGTGCCGGTTTTAGACCCATGGGAAAGGGCAGCAAAGCAGGGTGGCAAAAAATATGACCCTCTCCCACTTATAGGATAGGTAAACACCCAGTATTTCATGGATCCTCAGTCCACTGCCTGGTAAGCAAAGACCAGGTCAACAACATTGCCCTGGCCAGAGGGATGCAAGATGGTCTCTATGCTGGCTGGTATTAAGGACTCAGTAGAAATAAAGGCATAAGCTGCTGCAGGCTGAACTCAGCCTCCAAATCAATGCAGATCAGAGACTGGGATAAGGGGGAGTGAAGGGAAATACGAACCACTCGCATTAACCTGTGGGTAACATAAGCAATGGCCCCAAAGATAGTATTTCTTCTATTCCCACACACAGCTGTATCTCAGTACGTGCAACAGCTGGAATGCAAAAGGCTGGAGTGCAATTTATGGAGTGCTTTGTGACCCCAAGGGATGAGTGGAACAGCAGGATAGTATTTATTATTACTATTTTACATTAAAAGGAGTACAGCTCATCAGCAGTTTACATTTCTGGGGCACCTTTCATCTCAAAAGATAACAGAAGCATCCCACAAATAAGAGGGGGTGAGCCAAAGCCTCACCACTGGCTCTAGCCAGGCTCAGACAGATACACATATATATAGATATATACACAGATATTAGGAACCAGAGAATTTCAAATCACCTCCTTTCAGGATAGCCATTTCCAGTATCAGAGAACACCCTTCTCCCCAGACCTCTGAAACTCTGCTGTGCCCACATGAAGAAATAATCAGCATTTAGCAATGTTTTCCTCTCTGCTTTGTACCACCAAGCAGGCACTCCCCATTTGCACTATATAAAGAGGAAAAAAAAAAAAAAAAAAAAATCACAGGCACCCTAAATAGACTCGAGGGTGGAGGCTTTTCTCAGCCAGACAAGCTAGTACTCCTTTGGCACAGATACTGCTGGGTTTGGAGAAGGATAACTAAGACACAGGTTGCAAGAGAGAGCTGTGACCACCCCAAAAATACTGACTCGGTCCCCAAGCTGATGGATGGGAGACCCCAGCATCCACGAGTGCTCCACGCCTGTCCGTGGGTGTGCGGGAGGAGGATGCTCCTCCCCAGATGATATTTGGGGGGATACCGCAGGCAAGTCGAGGGGGGGGATTCTCCCCCTCTACTCCACTCTGGTGAGACCCCACTGGCAGTACTGCGTCCAGCTCTGGGGTCCCCAACATGAGGAGGACACGGAGCTGTTGGAGCGGGTCTGGAGGAGGCCACGAAGATGATCAGGGGGCTGGAGCACCTCTCCTATGAGGACAGGCTGAGAGAGTTGGGGTTGTTCAGCCTGGAGAAGAGAAGGCTCCGGGGACACCTTATTGTCGCCTTTCAATGCTTAAAGGGGGCTTAGAAGAAAGATGGGGACAGAGTTTTTAGTAGAGCCTGAAGCCATAGGATAAGGGGTAATGGCTTCAAACTAAAAGAGGGGAGATTCAGGCTAGAGAGAAGGAAGAAACGTTTTACAATGAGGGTGGTGAGACACTGGGAGAGGTTGCCCAGAGAGGTGGTGGATGCCCCATCCCTGGGAACATTCCAGGTCAGGTTGGACGGGGCTCTGAGCAACCTGATCTGGTGGAAGATGCCCCTGCTCGTGGCAGGGGGCTTGGACTGGGTGACCTTTAAAGGTCCCTTCCAAACCATTCTATGATTCTGTATCTGTCCCCACTGTGCAAAGTGGAGACATCTCCACCAGCAACCACTTGCAAACCCCAGTCCAGCAGGTACTTGCACAAAACAGCCCCAGGGTGAAAATTCAGTGTGTTTGCAGGATTAGAGCCATACCAGCTAAAGCAAAAGGATAACAGCCATGTAGAGCAGGTATATTTTTACACCATCAGGTACCCAGATCACTTCTAGACTCCATCCAAAGTTTGCTGCTGCCATAGAAAGCCTCTTCACTGCCTAAAATGAATTTTGTCTTGCACCCTGCAGCAGAGAGCTACAAATCGCCTTTTCCAGACACAGTTGTTTCCAGTATGAGTAACAGAAAAAGTGTTTCCCCACATATGGGCAGACATCTGAAAGCCCTGCTACACCAACACGTAGGCAGAACCAAGCAAATGTTTGGTGACATTTCCCTATTGCCATCTCGCTGTTAAATGAGCTTTAAAAAAAGAAAAAAAAAAAAAGAAAAAAATCTTGCTTTGGTACTAGTTAAGTCTATTTTGAAAGCACAAAAATCCCCCAGAGCTCAGCAGCAAAGATTGAAGCAAGTCAGGTAAAAGTAATGGCAGAAAAGAAGATATAAACTCAAGCATCCCCCCTCTCCTCCAGCAAACAGCAACGCCTTGCTGTTAACAATTAAAGAAACAAAAGCCATGGGGATGCTGCCATCACCCTGCACATGGTTATTCCCAAACCTCAGCTTTGGATGACAGCTACTAGACCCACGCTGTGCAAAATGTTCCTCTGGAGGTTTGCGACCTCCATCTTGCATGTTGCGGCGTTGACAGCTCCGAGTCGCCGGTGGGCATTGGGATTCTCCAGCGATTCCAGTGGGATCGCTCACCCCTCCCCGCATCCCAGCCTCCTCCAACTTGCTTTTGGGATACATTTGGAAGCTTTGCCTCTTAATTAGGGTAAAGGAAGTCAATGTGTCCAACCCTGGACTCCAACATCCTCAGCTCCTCCCTTTGGGAATGCTGCCCTTGCAAAAAGCCCTCCAGTATTTCAGCAAGAACAGGCTGCTCTCTGCCTCACTGGGGCGACGGATAACAGCAGAGAACTGCATCCCCCCCCAGATTGCCAAAGGATGTTTTAAAGAGGGGAGGGGGGAAAGAGTGGAAAGGATTTCATACTCTGGTTTGGAAATTCAGCAGCATTTTCAGAGTAATTTCTGGACAACCCTATTACTTTTTTTTCCATCTCATCCGTTTCCTTCCTATTGAATATCACAAAGTTTCCTGCAGAACCCAGAATAAAATTAGTAGAGGCTCACTCAGATGCAAAACTTGTTTTTTTTCTTACTGATTCTTCTAACTGATGGGAACAACTATGGCAGAAAGGAGCTGAAGACAGGAGCAAGCTGGTGGGGCTGATCCTCAAAGATCAATTAAGCCTCTCGCACCCCTCATTTTGACGATGCTCCTCCCTGGACTCCAGCAAGCAACATGATGCATCTCCTGCCCAAAACACTAAGGAAAGAGCACACGTTATTGCCTGCAAAGAGGGTACATCAAGATGAATGGCTTGCTGCAGTCCCCAGTGTGAGCATGGTCTCACTCCACCACCAGATGGATGGTGGCGAGCCCTGCCAAAGGAAAACATGTCTTACATCACCAAGCCACCCGCTGAGCCTACTCTCCATAAAAAGGAGCATCAACCTGAAAAAAATCACTGGAGTTTGGTTTTAGGCAGGTAGGAAGATGGTGGCAAGAGAGGGCAGGCAGCGCAGAAGCTTAAAATCGTAGAATGGTTTGGGTTGGTAGGGACCTCTAAAGGTCATCTCGTCCAACCCCCCTGCCACGAGCAGGAACACCTTCCACTAGACCAGGTTGCTCAGAGCCCCGTCCAACCTGACCTGGAATGTTCCCAGGGATGGAGCATCTACCACCTCTCTGGGCTTGGTGGGCTCAGCTAGGACAAAGCTCCACGAGCTACGGTGCCACCTCCCCAAGGTGCTTCGTCACCTCCTCCAGCCCTGCAGCAATCCCGCAATAGCTTTTGCCACTGGGTTATTCAGGGCTTCACCTGCTTTACCGTGAAACCCAGGATGGCCAGCATGGGCTGGGATACTACACTGGGCACCGTGGGCATCCTTACAGCCCCACCATGAAATCCTGCACTTAGGATCATCAGATGTTAAGGGGCTGTTCTGCATATTCCTGCATAGGTTTTCCATCAGTGGGTTTCACAATTTCAAAACCAGGGTGCTCCAGGAGCTGGAAGGGGGCAAATAATTAATTTTTTTTTAATCCAGTGACATTTCCTATTTGTGCTAAAAGTAGGAGGAAAATGGCTTGAGTCAATGAGAAACAGATTTGGGAGGAAGGGAAAGAGGTTCAGCGACATAAAAAAAAAAGTTTGCCACCCCTCCACATTTTGTTCGAATCAAAACAAAATGTCTTCGTTCACTACCAAGTCTTGTTTAACCTTTCCTCCTTCTAACTGCAAACTGCCATTTCCAAACAAAAAGTTGAAAAGCTTCATTGAGAAGATGTCAAAAGGAAATGTTTTGGCATTTCCGAAATGACACATTTCATTTCGACATTTCAAATGAAATGCCTGGACATTAAAAATAAATTAACTCCCCCTGGGGATTTTCAACTTATCCAGTTGCCAAATTCAACTTAAGCTTATGAATAGTCCAGGCTTTCCCAAATTCAACTTTTGAATTAATTTACACTGGAAGTTCAGTTCGGTTTTGGTCCAGACTGTGATGCTGAGACCCTGTGATGCCCTTATAGATGATCTGCCTCTGTACATTCCCAAAACTTGATCTCCAGCCAACGTCTCAAGCCTTGAAATATCTACACCTTATGAAAATATTATATATGAAGAGAATGGGTTAGCCTATGACCCAACAACAGCCTCTCAAATTATTTTAACATGTGCTTCGCTGCTAATATACTGCTGTCATTCATGGGGATTAATGGTTGTTATTAATCACCCGATTTGAAGGCACAGGAGAAAACCATCTCCCCATGCACAAGACGGAGGGAACATTATTTATTTGCTAGCACTAACATATAATAAAAACAATTTCTCAGTAGATCTCTCCTCACATACACAGATGACCATGTCAAGCCATGAGTGATTTGCAAGGCTTTGGAGGCATGACAAAACCAGCCGGCAATGACAACCAAGGGTATTGTCTCATAACCCCTCTTCAGATGAGTAATACTCATGCGGATAAGCACATCCATCAACCAAAGGCCTTGGTGAAGGGTTTTGGGGACATATGAGTGGTCACATCCATACTTGCTTTCCATTAGGCTGGCGGTGGTGGGACTCAGCAGAGGTCCCGAGCCAACTGCAATGCTCACCAGGAACTTGGGCTGTCTAACACAGTGGAGCTGCCTACAACCATGTTTCTAGAAGAAATCACACTCAATGGTTCCAAGCCAGCTTGATTAGACAGCAGCTAAAGGAAAATTTGCACCATCAGGCTTTGATCTGTCACCATTCTAGTGCGACGTCCCTGGGTGACTGATGGACCAAAGTGCTTTTGAGTCAGCCAAAGCCAGGAGAACCCATCCCCAGGCATCGTCAGCAAGGTACCACCTTCTTCTGACAGCAAGAAATTTGAATATAAGGTCCCCTGCCATTAGGAACACATTATCCCCATTTTGCTCTGATAGCTCAGGGGGGTTGTTTTTCCTTTTTTTACTTTTTAATGCTGTAATTTGCTCAGACTGAAAGCACTTAGCACCAAAGACAAAGCTGAGAACAGGACAGACAACCAACCTGCTTAAGACAGACAACAAGCTTCTGCTCTCCTGGATTTCTAAAGGATCTAACCCAAAATATCCCTCCACCCTCCATCAAGACCCTGAACAGGGCTACAGGAGGTCTGAAATACTGACTCTCCTCCAGCGCAAGCTTTGCATTGAACTGCACACTAAAGAATAACTTGAATGTTTATATGCCTTACTTGCACAGCATGGTGCTTGTAGGCTGGAGGCTCAAGTTCCTTCTTTTGATTCACTCCTTGAGTGAGTCAAACTATTTATTTGAACTCAAATCCACATGAGGTGCAGAACAGCTCAGGCTTCGGCTCAATGCCAACTGAACTCCCATTGTCCACCATATAAAAGCAGGTATCCTGGCACGGTCACGGGAGGTATGAAATACAGAAGACGACAAAACACTGCTTTTATGATACAGCTGCAGCAAAAAAAGAATTAATGCAATAGAAAGAAATGTAGATCTGTGTTTCCCTTTTCTCTCCTGTTGTCCTTTCTCTGGATCCCTTTGCCTCTTCTCTTTTTGAGGTTAGGAACAGGAGAAGAACAAGCCTCTGCACATTCAGCCTTTTCTCCACTCTCCACATATTTCTGTATTTAATCCATGCCTTTCTGTAGAACTGCTGATTCCTGAAGCTCAGCCAACATCCCTTATTAAATGAAGTTGGCTCTTCACCTGCTGAACTATGAACAACAAAAAAAAAATTAAAAAGCAACCTTATGGGAAATACAGAGCTCCTGGGAATACTCCTAAGAAGGCTGCTCCTTTTCTCTAGACTCCTAAACTGAAAACCTCTTGGCATTAAGTCAGATCTGGGCTTTTCTTCGACAAGAATCCTGCTGCTGAAAACCAAGGCAGTGAAGGAAATACTCTTGAGCGTGCCAGCACGTGTTAGTACTGGACCAATGCACTAAGGTGGCATCTCCAAGACTTGGTGCACGTGCACTCTTCTAGGCAAGATGCATTAAAGGTTCCTTGACTCTTTTCTGCAAGAACGAGTCCTGGCCTTGTTGATTGGCACAGCTAGTAATTTTGGTAACTATTTTCCTCACATAGAAGTTCCCTGTCGTTCCAGGTGAGTGGAGTAACCTCTGCATCCTACTGCACCCGGTATTTTCTCCCACCAATACCCCGTTCAGAAACATCCCATGCCTGAGCAGTGACTTACGCAAAGGAGTAACAGCAAGGAAGAGCTCCAGGGTTTGGGAAAGAGGTTCCTGGATACACATTTTGAGATTTAAGGTATTATATAAATGTACTTTCTTGTAAGCAGTATCTGATGAGCTCTGTTCAAGATTACATCCAAAGAGTGACAGCCCCTGGAGTATAATAGAGTACAAATGGGCTCTAATAGGGTATTTGGCTGTTACATTAGTATTAATCCACTCAGCGGCTCAATTGTGGGAGGCTGATGAAAACTCTCTCTTTTCCCCACTGTATCAGTGAAAGGTCTTCAGTAATTTGCATCCAAACAAATGTGCTTTATGAATAACAGGACCTTGCATGGGAGTATAATTTTATTACCTCATTCAAGCAATTTTAGCCAAATTGTGCTTCCTCCTTGAAGAGCTGCTATTGGTGAGGAGAGATTGTTTGTAACTGCACATGAAAAAAAAATGCACATTTTGGACTTCCGAGACCTGTTGTTTTGGGGGGTTTTTTGTCATTTATTTCCAAAATACCTGCTGTCTGTCAGAATGATGCTTCTGATCTGTCAGAGCCTATAACCATCACTCAAAGCCCACAGTATCTCACAAGGGTTCAGTGGAAAATGAGAGGAAAAACTCCCAGGGTAGATATCTGAAGCTTTCCTTTGAGGAGAGGGAGTGGATAAACTGAAAGGAAAATAAATAAGCTCTAAGGTCCCAGCTCGCTGCTGGTATGAGTGGGTGCAAATCCCAACACAGAGCCAAGGCCACATCCACACCGTCTCTCCAAAGGCAGCAGGAGTACCACTGCGGGAAATACTGAACACACATTAGGATGTAGGGAAAAGTACTTTAATCACTAGACTGACAAGGGGCAAAATAGTCACTAAAATTAAAGGTAGGACAGCCCTAGGGCAGTTTGGTGAAGAGGAAAACCAAGAAACAGTTATCCTGGATCTATGTCCCATTGCTTCCCCAGCTTTCTTTTATGTCTGCATCCATTTGCCTGTCTCGTCTCATAAGGTGAGCTCTTCAGGATGCTGATTGCATTTTCCTCCTTGCACAGCACCTAGTTCACCGAGCCTGGAGTCCTAGCTACTGCCAGGACATATCTCCAGTAAAGAGGTTGGCCTCCCATTTTCTATCTCCTTCCCACCCCAAAATTTAACACCAGTTTTCTCTGCTTCACGCCAAGCTCTGTATCTCAAGTCATTCAATGCAATCCCATTCCACTGTTAGCACAAATGTTGGCATAAGCAAAGCATAAAAAAGGAGAGAGAAATAGAGATGGAGAGAGAGAGATCCCCCTCCAGCACATATCCGAGACAAGTACCATTCATATGCCTCTAAACCAGCAGTAAGGTATCCGCCAGTTGAAGAAGGGACATACAAAATGACACCATGATGGGCTTTTAAGGGGAGAAAAAAAAAGGAGGGGAAAAACCACGGCCACGATACAAGCAACTACTTTGCAAGCTACTTAAGACAGATTAAAACATAAGGGCAGCTTCTTGGCTGGCCTCTGCCTGCAGCAGACCAGCAACAGACTTGAACAAGACCCTGGTTTCATTTGAGGTCCGATGCATTTAGGGAAGACGCATGTTGTCCCTGAAAGACCCTCCCACCCCAGGCATAGCACATACTGTCATGGACACCCTTCGGCTCTCCTGGTTACTAAATTTACTCAAAAGATTAAGCAAAACTGCGCTTCCCAGCAATAAAACCCTTCTCTGATGGCATCACTGGAGACCCCACTCCTGCATTAATTCAGAGGCTGCCCATTACCTATTAATTAGAGGACACTATTACGTGAATAATGAAAATTAATTAAGCTCTCACTTATTAATCTAAAACAGTCTCTTCCTTGCTGTTCTCAAATACGCCCCAGGCAACCGGCTACAATTTTTTTAATCATAAAAGTGACAACCTATGAGCTGACACTTCTTTAAAGGATGTCTTTAAAATCAAAATAAAGTAAAACAGCCTTGTGCCCCAAGTGAGCCAGCAATAACGAGATGTTAACCCAATCTCCCCCAGCCTGCTGGGTTGAGAGAGATGGGAAGTTACCTTCCCAGAAACCTCATCTTTCTCCCAGGAGGCTGCTTCTCCCCATTGGACATATCTGGGCACCAAGAGTCCTGGCTGGACGTTTAGCTCAGCAGCCCATCACCATCGAGCCTGACACTGCAGCAGCTGGCTTGACCACAGCCCAGAGGGACAGAGGGACCTGCTGTGGGGCATCAAGAGGCTCCAGTTACCACTGCCAAGTTCGCCAAGCAGGGACTGATGTGACCCAGCTCTATGGGCAGCACACGGGAGGTTTCCTGCCACCAGGAACGATCCCAAGGAGCAGAAAAGGGGTATTTTTGCCTCACTTCACTAGGTGCATTTTTGCTTGGTTGTCTTCTTTTCTAAACCCATTAAGACCTCATGAATGAATTTACATTCTGAATTTCTTGGTAGTTTCTTTATTAAAGCTGATTGCTGCTACTCATAAACAACAAATAAATCTTTCAGCACCTTACTAAGGCTCATTTCATGCAGGACCCATACCTGCCTAAGCTCAGGTCTCACCAGCTGAACACCAGGTCCAGGACTTGAATGTCCAGGCAGATGTTTGCAGATTTGAGATCATTTCTGGGGGCCTTTTGGAGGTGCCAATGTCAGAGGTCGCCACCTGCACTTGCTGGATGAGAAGATGTAGCTTTTCCTGAGCACTTCACGGCAACGATCTCTTCTAGTCAACAGCTAGAGGACAGCAGTCATACTGATATGTTGCTCAATCTACAGTCCTCCTCCTCCTACAGGATCTCCTGCACAGAGAGGATCCTGGCAGGGATCTTGTAATGGTTCAGTGACAGCCCTGACAACTACTAGATGCACTTGTCAGTGAACATAAGAAACACCACTTCAGCCACGGGATGAGGATGGCAGGTCGCCCTCGGCAAGGATGAAGAGCATCGTTAGACCGAACGTCACGTTTCCACCTTGGAGGAGCAGATACAGGGGCCAAATCACCAGGAAGCCAGGAGGGCTCTGAGCTCATGAAAGAGCCACAGGCACGGCAAACATCATGACATCTTGCAAAGAAGCGATCATATTTTAAGCACAAGTCCCCCTCTGCATGCCAGTTTTCTATCCCACTTTTGCTCCTATTGCTCCAAATTTCACATGGGATTAATAAGCATGCAGTTCAATGAGGTAAGGCCCCCTTAAGGTACAGTTTAATGAGAGAACTTCACCAGACTTCTCCGATATCTGAGCTTATCCCAGCCAGCTGAGTCTCCAGGCCAGGGTCTGGTGCACAGCTCACTCAGGACCACTGGAGGCCCATCCTGCCTGGCCTACAGCTGGGAGGCTCCTTCAGGACCCCCCCCGGGCCAGAAGAAACAGGTCCTTGACTGAGGGACAGCCAGCATGGCTGAGCTCCACAGGGTGGTGAGCGCCCAGGTGAAAGGACCTCTCTTAGATGGATGATCCGGTTGAAGGTGCACAGGTTGACCCAGCAAGGTTTAAGGATTGACATTTGCTGTAAGAAAGACAAGCAAGTGAACATGCAGAAGGGAGAGTGAAGACCTGGGGACCGACTCCGTCTCCACACACAAATCAAGCAATGGTTCTGCATCTCTCTGGGAACGGTCTCAGAGTTGGATATGGTGTCTTACAAAGGGGTGAGCTGAGGAAGGCAACAAACCATCATTTGGGAGTGTACTACATATTCCACATTAACCCATCCAGGTGACAGGCCTGAAGCAGGATGCCCATGACATGGTCTACTCCAATTTGAAGTCCCAGGTTATCCTGGAAGCTATTTCATTTTTGCTTCAGACCCAAAGTATCTACGTGGGAAATCAGTGGGCAGTAGCTCATTCAGTGATTACTCCCTGTGGATCAGCCTTTAGATGAACATGTCACCCACTGTGCCGGATCTCAATGATGGGGACGTGCTCTGAACTTGGAGCCTCTCTCACACCTACTAAGCAACCTAAATCTAATCCCCTTTACCTTCCCCACCACACAATTCCAGCCAAAAGCAAGGAAAACCCTGATTTTAACAGCTCACCGCAAAGTCACTGGGGTCTTGCTCTCCGGTCTATAGCCTTTCTCCTCCTCCTGGTTTCACCATCTCATTTCCCACTTGCACAGCTAAAACTTTAAGCAACCACAGCTTAAAGGGTATAATACCCTCACGAGCCTTTCTACCTCCATGTACCAATCAGCTAGAGAGGGTGAACGGCTGCACAGAGGAGAGAGCATAATTGCATCCCTCTTCTTTCTTCTCCAACAGCCATATATCTGTGCTCCCTAACAGCAACCTGTCTTTGCGGGGAGCAGACAGTGCCTCCTAAACCACAGCCTTCACAGCAATCTCCTGAGATGCAACATCTCCTCCGACTGCCAGGTGGCTTTTCTTGCTTGTGTGTGTTTTACATTACGCCGCAGACCTGCAACACAACTCCGAGACAATTTTTAAGAGCTGTACTTACTGCCATTGCTGCAAATTGCCCTTTGGCTCCTGTTTTTCCCCTTGCATTTCTTTTCTCTACTGGACAGGGTGATGCGCAGCTCGTTTTTCCCAGGCTGTGTGTGCAAAGCCAGGGCATAGCACACAGGGCTGGGCACGCTCTACATCACCACTTGCCGCGACGATGTCATCAGCCGCCAATGTGAAGGACAGAGGCTAGACGCCTTGTTTTGCAGTTCTTGACGTGACTCAGAACAGCCTGGGAATTACACTTGGAATAAGTGATTAAAAACCCTGACTACTCCTCCATTACCATGCACGGGTGACGCTCCCAGCAGCACCGATCACAGCTGCACCCTTGTAAATGAGAGCAAAATTAGGGATGTTGCCTGGTGAGGATGACTTACACCAGCAGTACCAAGAGCTGTGACTCCTCCAGACTGTTTCCTCTTAACCTGGGATAAACCCCGGCTGTGTGGAGATGGGAATAAGGGCTTGGAAAACCCATCGATGGGAGTGGAACCACCCAGCCTGCATTTAATTACGCTCTGAACCCCAGCACGCAATCACCTCCTGCAAAAAACCCTTCTCCAAGATGCCAGCCTGCTCCGGGCCAATATTTGCACGCAGTAGCTATTTGAAGAAACCTTCACAGGCACTGCAGGCATTTTGAAATGGAGGTGCCTGGACCTTTGATCATATTTTATATCTATCTCAAGCATTAAAATATGCAGCTTGGATTTCCTTGGTAGGGAGGGAATCCTGGTGGGAAGAAGGAAACAGGATTTCAGTGGAGGAAATGGAGAGTAGAGGAAGGATTTGAAGGGGAAGGCAGGAGGGCTTTTGACTAAAAGCAAAAAATTATAGCAAAACCAACTTGTTCAGATGCCCTCCTGGGGATTCAGGGCCCTGAAATGCCAACACAAAGCTGGCAGCCACTTTGCTGCATCAGAGCCCAGGCAGGAGCTTTGCATGCCGACCCTCAGAAGACCGGGGAAGTCAACGCCAACGCTTTGGCTTCTCCCAGCAAGTGCTGGCCACGGCTCTGAGCCCGAAGGAGGCTGCTGCAGCCCTTTGTGCACAAGCCTGGAAGGAGCTGAAGGGGAAGGGGTATCCAGCAGCACAGCCTGCCTGCTGACATCACCTGGCAGGGCAAAGAGAGCAAGGAGAGAGCCAGGGATCCCACTGCCAGACCACTTACTGGCCATGCTGGTTTTGCTCTCTGCAAAATGAGTTTAAATGCATTTAAGTGGCTATGTGTGATGGCAGTGCAGGAACAAGCTCACCTCCTACTCAGCCACCCATGCTGTGGAGCAGCCAGCTCCAGCCACAGATGAGCAAAGAGCCAGAGCATCAGAAGGACCTGCAAGATACACCCTCAGTGATCTGCAATCACTAGTACATGGACATCCGTCAGCTTTACAAATCACTATCACAAGAGGTAGATGACAAATTCCCCTATATTTTTCTGGGAAGCTCCACACTGTTGCAGTCCCATCTTTCCAGGTGCCCCATAAACCTCCCAGTGCTTGGACAAAAAGTATCATCTCTGCTCCTCCAGCTGGGAAGAGCATAGGAATTCAATTAGCAGATAAACTTGCTTAAGCCTACACGCACAGGTAGTCCCACACGGGGTCAACTCACGGGCGTCACACCTGAGGACCAGGTCCACAGGGCTTCCAGCCCTTATTTAGGTAGCCATCAAAGTCAAGTTCGTGTATCTCAGTCTAGAGTGACTTAGCCAAGGTCACACACAGAGTCTGAGCAGAACTCAAACCATGGAAGTCACTAAGAAATGAATTGTGAAGAGCCCACAGAGGTTTTAAAAGGGAGAATAAAAATTCACTCCCTCTCAGATCTGAACTATTTTGCATTAATCCAAGCCTGTTCTGCTCTAAAACACTGACCCACCCATCAAGCAGCTGGATCTCAAGCCTTGCCTTTTGCTCATTAGCAGAAATTAGCACCACCACAAAATTCATCTCAAGCCTGCTAGCAGATGGGACTGAGCTGTGTGCTCCTCCCTTGTGCTGCCCAGTCCATACCCCACGTCCCCTCTTTCTGGAGCATTTCCCACCTACCACCAGCTGGATCGTACACAATGATGCTACCATATCCTGGTGGGACAGACACTCCTTGGCTATAGTTTGGGTTAACTGGATGACCACCAGTCTAAGGCTCCCCGTCTCTTTTTTACTACCAAAAAACTCTTTCATTGACCTCTTCCCTTCCAGGTGACTATCCCACCCATGTAAATTCATTACTGCCTTCTATAAAGTTTGCAAAGGTCAGAATAAGAAACTTTGGGGTCTATTACATTTGAGAAGAAGAAAATCCAAGCCATCTGTTATTTTGAATTTTGTGTGTATTTTGTGCAAGTTTCATGAGGCAGCAACCTAAAAGTCTGGATAGTTAGTGCAAATCAGGGTCATTGCACTGCAGACCTTCTGATGCCTCCCTCCTTAAGGAGGTGGAAGATCTTAAGAACCAAAACTACTGGCTTTGGGCATTGGCTGAATACTGTATCTTTACAATTCACTGTCCATATTACACAGAGGTCCACAGACCTAGCCAAGAGGGCATATTATCATGCTAGGCAAGCTACTAATGTTTTACTTGCAACATCAAAAACGGTCCTTGCCCTGGAAAAGCACAAGGATGCTCCACAGACAAGGCAGTGGAAACACAAAACCTGGAGTGACCTGCTGTGGTCAGCCAGGCAGGTAATGGCCAATCCAGGGAAACACCCAGGTGTCCCCCCAGGGGTACCCCACCTCCTGGGATGAATTCCAGTCCTCAACATCAGCTTTTTGCTACCTATCCTCACCTTACTTCCTCCCCCAGGTTGACCTGTCTGTAGATACCTGTTCTGCAGCAAGTCTGGAGATCAGCAGGGCTCCCAGCTACAGACAAGAGCTGACCGCTGCCAGGACCCAGGAGGAATCATAGAATCACAGAACGGTTTGGGTTGGAAGGGACCATTAAAGGTCACCTAGTCCAACCCCCCTGCCACGAGCAGGGACATCTTCCACTAGATCAGGTTGCTCAGAGCCCCGTCCAACCTGACCTGGAATGTTCCCAGGGATGGGGCATCCACCACCTCTCTGGGCAACCTCTTCCAGTGCCTCACCGCCCTCATCGTAAAACATTTCTTCCTTCTATCTGGTCTGAGGAAGCAATGGGTCATGTCCCCAGAGCAGCAGCCTCCCTGATGACGAGGCTTGACTGAACCCCGCAGAGCTGCCAGGGAAGCAATGGCCAAAGCCCAACACCCTCTTGCTTACGAATGTCAAGCACTCTGCTCCTCCCTGCCTGATCTGGCTTGCAGGCAGCTGCCCTCCCACACCCTTCGCTCACCATCCTTCTCCCTCCCCAGCTTCCCCTGTTCTTTGCTACTGAAATTCCTCACACCTGCGTATCCACTGACCCCGGGACCACCCTGCCATCACCTCCAGAAGGAAGCTCAGCCTCAAGCCATTTCTTCAAAGACAATTTCACATTCAGGCTTCCTTTCTTTGTACCCCTGCCTTCCTCAGCCCTCCTTTAGCTCGCGTCCTCAAAGGCCACTCCTCTGCCAGAAGAAAACCTGTGCAGGGGTTAATCATCACCAGGCACCGCCGAGACCAATGCAAACAAGCACTGAGTTGCCCAAAGTCCTGTGCAAACTAATCGATGCAAATATTGTGCGTGGAGCAACAGGGATCCTGCTGCCAAGTACCGCTCGGCTTCCTGTGCCAGGGACAGGGCAGAACATCGAAGAGGAGCCCAGCGCCAGCCCCTAGCCATCCACGGGAGTCCTTCCAGACAGGGAAGACATCCTTGAGTAGAAGGGATGGGGAACACACCAACATCTTGTCTACAGTCCCCTGCGAGCCAAGCCGATATCAGCAAGCTCCGGCATGTGGCAGAGGGATGCGTAATGGTCTTTGCTCTGTGGTAATGGTCCAATATAAGAGAAAAAAATATAAAGAATGCATGCAAGTGTGCTTGTGCGCACTTGTGTGTGCGCTCACGGGGAGCTGGAAGGGCAACCACCTCGCTGCCCATGTCTGTGTGCTTCGGGGCAGCCCTGCATCAGACGTCACCGCGCGATCCTGCCTCCAAAGAGCCGCGGTGATGTTGCTTTGTCATCACGTCAGGTTATCGCCGACATCATGTTATTTCCTCCCTGCAGTGCAGCACTGTCTCTGCAGACCTAAACTAACACCATTTGCCTCTCTGTTGTCATGTTGGACAACCATCTCCTCCCAAACTTGTACTGGCATCATCCTGTCTCCTCCAACACTGAGCACAGCCCTGCCTGGATATAAATCCAAACTAACTCCAACATCTTCATCACTCGATTCTGCCTTTCCACTTGGGCACCACAAAATGGGCAACAGCCTTGAAATAATGACTATAATTACAGTTTTGTAGGTCTTAAATGTAGCAGAGAAAGACAGTCCTCCTCTTCATGACATTCCCAGTACGGCATAACACAACAAATGACTCAAGGGAGATCTGCAGAGCTGGACGTAAATCTTTGAATGTCCCCATGATAGGGCTTCTCAGTGCTTACTGACCACTGCCAAAAAAATGGGCTGCTCACCACGCTTGCATTGCTACCTAGGCACGCATCCTCATCTGCTGTACAAGGAGTCCTGAAAAATCCACCTGCTCTTATGAATATTTCTGGCTTTCCACTAAAAGAGGGCTATGTTCCTTTTCTCTTCCATTAAAAAAAAAATAAAATAAAAAATTAGAGAGTGGACAGGCAGCTAGGAATTTCTGAGGTTTGACAGCCCGTAATCAGAGACAAACTTGACTGAAATAGAAGCCATCTTCCCACGAAACAAACCCCTGAACTGCTCTCCATTCATTTTTAGCAAGCAAACCAGGTGAGCACAGCCAACTGCTAGTTATCCTCTGAGTCACGGGAAACAGCACCCGAAACACATGCCTTGCCCAAAGCTTTGGAGGACTAAAAAAAAAAAAAAAATTATGCAAACAATTTGAGGCAAGTCTCAGGGCTTGCAAATTCCTTATGAAATCAGGGCTTCGGCTAACTAAGAGCTCCGGGGCTGAGGTCAGGCTGCTGCTAAGCACCTGCACTTAGTAATGCATCATTGACCGAATTCTGCTCGGGGCATCAAAGCCCCACAGACGTCACTGGCTGTACAGTCTGGCCCAGTAACCCACAATTTCTCCGTAATCAGAAGCAACAGGGTGAGAGTTTTAGTGGCTATACATAATGCATGTCTTCTGGCATTGCTGGGGAAGCGGAAGATGAGCACCACAGCTGGCAGGGCTGGCCACAACATCTAAGAATTGGACACCCAAATAACCAAGAGCAGCTTCAAGCGTCCCCTACGATCCCAAAGGCAGTTGGGAGTGTATCATCCCCTCCCTCCCTGCTCCCCTACCATATCCCAGCTCATTTCCACACTCTTTTCCATGCAGCAGCAACACATGGATGCTTTCACCGGGGCTGGTACGTATGTACTGGTGGGTATCTGCTGCTCCTCAGCATGGACAAGGGCTGAGTATATTGCTCACACATATCCCTCCTCTGTCATACGGTATGAAAAACACTTACTGAGTAGTTCATCAGCTGTAAGGACGATTAAGTACTCCAGGTATGAAATGCCCCACACTCAAAGGTCTCCATGGTAGTTTGAGAGCACCCTATGCAATTGCTCCCTTGCAGCCTGTTGCTGCTACTTTCCTTCCCATTCCCACTGCCAGTCCACAATCAACCTCCTCGTCACCATCTCAGCTAGTTTCCTGATCTCCAGCCTCCAGTACAACCACCCCAGACATCAGATCTAGTCCTCACCTCAGCTATGACCCTGCCTCCTTATCCCCACAGCCAGGGAAACTGCTTTTTATCCCCTTTTCCCTTTATTTTCCCTTGCGTGTTCTTCCCCAGCCCACCCTGATACCTCCCTCCCTGAGCCCTTGGTCCTTCCCTAAAAATCCCAGTAAGTTTTGCACATCTCTGTAAACCCCTGAGAGCATCTTATACTGCGTTTTACACAATCCCAGAACGCTCTCGTCCCTGAATCCCATAATAAAGCCACTCCACTGTGGGTAATCATGCCCTTTAGCTCGCATGGCTTTCAGGAAAGAGATTTCCTCCCCTAGATACCCGTGGGTGGGTTTCATGTCAGGGCCAAGGTTCTACCCAGTCCCCTCCACACACACCAAGCTCCTCCACTGGCATGGGAGCCAGACTGGGAGCACGTATGGGAGAGTCCCCCCACCTGTTTTATATCGAAAAGGTGCAGGGCTTGGACCAGAAACCATCCTCCTGGCCAGATCCAGCCTCCTCCTGCCTACGTGGGGCACCAGCTGGGATGTCACCATGTCATGCTTTGCTCTCTTGGCCACACCATGGTGAAGGAGAAGCTGCTGCTCCTTTAAAAGGTCCCCATCTCTGTAGATCAAGGGTGGTTGTGGCAGCTGCAACCCAAGCGGCAGCAGAAACCATCTGCTGGAAAAGGGTAGGAAAGAAGCCAATAAAACTTCCCAGAAATGGGGGTTAGATCCAGCTGCCACCAAAATATCTGGGTTTCCCTGGGAGGAAGGCTCTCCACCCAGCACAGTGGAGCATGATCACATAAATATCAACCCTGATTGAACTGCACAGGGCATGACATTTACCACCAGGATGTAACCTTTGAATACATCTTCTTCAAGTGATTAGCGCTGAGCACACTCTGTGCCATTTAGCCATCACCGCTGAATGATGATCAGATTAAGTCATGACACAGCTAACAAAAAATGTGTGAACACAGTATGTGGAAAGCACCAGACGGTGCTTGCCAGCCCGACCACGAGTGGAGAAGAGCAGCGGCAGGAGCAAGAAGAGCATCAAGATTTGAGTTTGCTTAAGTGGAGCAGACCAGGCAATCAACACCAAGCAAAATTTGCTACAGCAAATCCTGCAAATAAACTAAGGGAAAGGTCTTCGGACAACCCCCTCCGCCTGTAAGCCTCAGCACATCTGGGGAAGTTCAGAGGACGGCGAGTTGAGGACACAAGGGTAGAGAAAGAGCAAGCATCAAGAGCAGCACTAACTGGAGCCCATCAGAGAATCTCTGGATTTCCAAGAACTGGATCTCCTACAGAAAACTGGATCTCTGACAACAGTCCTCTTTGCATAGAGAGCTTGCAACGCTGCTCAAGAGATCTGTTTTCAAAAATTTCACTAAAAATTGAGGTTTGCTGTTGGAAAGGAAAAATAATGTATCTCAACCTTTGCTAAGAACACATCTATCTGCTCAGAGGATGAGAAACCAGACCCTTCCCAGGCCACAAACCCAGCATCGCTTGCATTTTCCATGTCTCTGCTCTGAACCTGTGAAACTTGGCAGACATCAGACACCTCTTCTGCAAATCCCACTCCAGCTTTCCCAAAGCTGCAGCAAACACCAAGCCCCGCGCATCGACTGGGGTTCAAGACCCTGGAACGATCTCAGTCAGGTCGTGTGCCATTGCTTGTATGCTTTGCATAAACGATTAATGGGGGCCCCAACAGCAAAA
Organism: Buteo buteo; assembly: GCF_964188355.1. Taxonomy (NCBI): domain Eukaryota; kingdom Metazoa; phylum Chordata; class Aves; order Accipitriformes; family Accipitridae; genus Buteo; species Buteo buteo. The sequence goes on along the minus strand of NC_134204.1, from coordinate 3,768,044 downwards.
GGGGATTTCAGAGAGGAAAAACCCAGCGACAGACCTTCAGCTTGAACAATCTTCACGAGGCTGCCACCACCACCAGCCAAGGACCTTCTCCTAGGCTACGGGGCCACCACTAGCTATTCCCTTGCATGTTCCTCACAAGTCTCAAGACCAGGGAGGTTTACAGACACAAACATCTCTGGCTCCCCAGCAAAAACAGGAGCTTTGGGAAGTGCAGCCAGAAGACCTATGCCCTTCACCCCACTCCACATCCTGGGGTACCAGCACCCAAAATGCACAAAATACAGCCCTGAGTCCAAAAACCATACCATTACCTAAACCGTCTATCCCCCCCCGCCCCACCAGAGCAGATCGCACATATGCCTCTCCAGGGCACGTCTGGTACTGGGCTATAAAGGGTTAAACCTTATGGCCTAAAAAATAATATTTTAAGCCCAAAAAAGGAGGCGGAGGGGAGGGACAACATGCCATCCCCCAAGCTGTGCAATCCTATATTCGGGGAAATCTCACCCAAATTCTTACATAAACCAACCCGAGTCCCCAGGTGCACTAAGAAAATTAAAATAAGAACTAAGAAAATTAAAATAAGAACTAAGAAAATTAAAATAAAAACTAAGAAAATGAAAATAAAAACTACCTCCTGCAATCCGACAGTCCCTGGGTCAGTTGCTGTATGTCTTCAGGAGTTTTTGGGGAGGACACCTCCACAACAGCAAATAATCGACCATATCGAAACGGCTGCACCCCATCTTCTGCCTGCAAATGCTCTGGCTGGTGGTTTTTTTTTTTCCTACAGCGGTTTGACTCAGAGGTCTGGCCAGACTCGCAGCTCTCAAATTCATTTAATAAATCATCTCCTCACCACGCCCAGAAGCAAAAGGCAAATCTGTGTCTCCCAGGCACCTGCTGATTGGACTAACGTGCCTCTTGCTAATTAGCCTGCGAGGAAGAGTATGGCTCGAGTGACATGTTTATGAAGATAAATATTTTAACTTCACAGTTAGCGCTGTAAACTCATTCCAGCCAGAGAGTCTCTTAAGTTGATTCCAGGAGAAAATGCCTCGATAATTAAATTTGGGTTTGGGTTTGTTTTTTTTAAAGGCTATGAAATATTAATTTTGGTGAAACATGTAGCATATCTTTCAGGTGCAATTAGTAGCTGCTGGTGGGGGGGGAAAAAGCTCGCTGGTGAAGCCCAGGGAAGGGATGGGAGTGTTTTCTCCCCTTGGCAGAGGGAATGCAGCGCTCTGCCCTATCTAATCTCACTATAGCAACGGGAAGACCTTGGCAACCCCGATCTTTACAGTTATTAAGACAGAAGCGGGAAGAGTCAGGAGCACAGCGCCGAGGGATGCTCGGCCGAGAAGCTGACCTGGTTCCTACAGAGGAAATAAAGCACCCCGTCTCACTCAGGGGCAATGGAGGGTCTGCCAAGCTCTTGGATGGGTGGTAGTCCAAGGTTGGCTCCCCAAAACTTTCCTGTGGTCCTTTTTCGGGGAGAGAAATACGCTGAAGAGGAGGCATGCATCTCCCCACCACACCCAGGAGAAGGATGTCCAGGTCCTGCTGCTCGGATGTGTTGGAGCAGGTCCAGGAGGGCCACAAAAATGATCAGAGGGCTGGCATACCTCTCCTATGAGGACAGGCTGAGAGAGCTGGGGTAGTTCAGCCTGGAGAAGAGAAGGCTCCAACAGCACCTTACAGCAGCCTTCCAGTACCTAAAGGGGGCTTAGAAGATAGGGACAGACTTTTTGATAAGGCCTGTAGTGATAGGACAAGGGGTAATGGTTTTAAACTAAAAGAGGGGAGATTCAGACTAGGTAGAAGGAAGAAATGTTTTACGATGAGGGTGGTGAGACACTGGAAGAGGTTTCCCAGAGAGGTGGGAGATGCCCCATCCCTGGGAACATTCCAGGTCAGGTTGGACGGGGCTCTGAGCAACCTGATCTGGTGGAAGATGTCCCTGCTCATGGCAGGGGGTTGGACTAGATGACCCTTAAAGGTCTCTTCCAACCCAAACCATTCTATGATTTGATGATTCCCCAAATTCCCAAGAAGATACTGCTCTCGGGACCAGGGGCTGTGTCTACATCCAGCTGGTCTCCCTCAGCCTCCCTGATCTCAGCCCCATCTTCAGCCATGAGGACGTGCCCAGACGGGAGAGGGACAAGGAGGCTCCTCTGCGACTGCCACCCAGCCTGGGGCTGCCAGCAACCTGTACCACTGCCATCTCACTGCCCCTGGAGATCGTTCGCTCGCTCTCGGCTCTCGCCAGGATGATTCACCCACAAATGCAAAGGCACAGAGTGCTCAGATCAGCTTGTTGCAAAATATTACATCTTGGTGACTGCCTGGCCCAGAGCCACTTTGGTCCTGGGCTCCTAGACAGCGGGGACAGCCCCAGGGCTAACTTGGCTGCCACCAACTCCTGGCCATAGCTTGGTCCCACCTGGACAGAGCAGTATTTGCTATAACACTTCTCCCCTGTCAAAGAGGGACAGTTCACTAAGGCCACGTTAACAGCCATGCACCACCCTATAGAAGGGGACTTCAAGCTGCTAGAATCTCCAAAAACAGACCCTACAGCTCACAGATCAGCCCTGAACATCTCCCACCCGCTCTGTTCCGCCATCTCACTGCCACAGCCACCCACCAGAACAGGCTACTGACTCAGGGAGGGCTGGCTGAGGACTCTGCAAGATTAAATTACTACTACTATTCAGACTACTAGTAGAATAATAATAATAATCCGTACTAAACTTCCAAGGTAGCATGAGTCAGTCTTTTGGTGGCAGAAGGTATGTTTGTCTCTAGCACTGCTCTTCTTGGCACCTTGAAGTCCCAGGCCCACGTTCCTCCCACTTCTCACTCCACTATCATGGTTTCCACCCAGACTCAAGTGTTTCTTTCCTTCCAGCAACTGGATTAGCCCAAAGAAGTTTCTCCATCAGCCTCTGAAACACTGTCCCACAACCCAACCCTACCATAGGTGCACGTTCCCAACTTGCAATGGCCAGGACATGCTACTTTCTGCTCCCTACCAAGACCTTCCTCACCACCAAAGATCCCAGCTTTAACTCCTCCAGGGTTTTACCAGCATTACAATATAAAGTAGGCAACTGGGCCAGTTCCAGATGGAATTAGATGCTGCTGGTCATTTTTTCCTCCAAAGAAGAGAGGAAGCCCCCACCACTTAGCTCTGTTGGGTGGACGTTGTTCAGCCAACACCTTTGGGAGACAGCCCGGTGCTGGGCACCAACGCAGCCTAGTAGAAATGCAGCTCTGTACTCGAAGCATTGCTTACTCCCGTAGTCCTTGGAGGCAATTAAGCGATAGCACTGGAATCATAAATCCTTCAGCAGCTGGGAGGAAAGCTGCCAAGGAGGTTTTGAAGGCCTGCTAGCTTTGGACCATGGAAAACGTGGGGGTAGACTCTGTTTAAATACCATTATGAATAGAGGAGCAGCAGGAAAAGAAGTTAGATCAGGTAAAGCAATCGCAATTTCATTCGAGAAGGGAAATGGTGTAGAAAACTTAAATACATGCTTCCCACTCCTCAGCCAGCTCTTCAGATGGTGTATATCGGTGAAGCTCCATGGAGCTCTGCTGATTGCCACCCAGCTGGATGGATCCAAGTCTCTAGGACTCTTCTGAGTGCTTGTCAGCAGTTTTGCTTGCTTTTATTTTTTATTTTTGACTGCGCTGGAAAGTACCTCAATCAAAATACACCGTGCCCTTTAGCGCACATTAAAACCGAGAGCTATCGGAGACAAATGTCAAAATTTTAATATCAGGCTAGATCCCTATCTGGTCAAAAACAGCACCCTGCCACCCTCCCTGTTTGGCCTCCGTCCAGGGAGGGATCACAGCTCCCAGCAAGGTGCCAGTCCCTGTGCCAGCTGTCCCAGCAGTGGGAATTTGGGGGAGGCTGCAGGTTAGGACAGTGGTGGCAAGTATCTTAAAATACAGCGAGACAGTGTGTCATCCTAAGAGCCCATTTCAGCCTCAGACACCCGCCAGCATTAGATACCAGGAGGCTCTTTATCTTGTCACCAGTGACTAAGAGCATCCATGGCATGACGGTACCACAAAAATACAGGTGATGGAAAATGGCCCTTTTCCAAGGAGGATGGATCTTTTATTACGTTCTGTTTATCTCCTATATTACTAAAGAGAAAGCCATGAAGCATGCGATCCTTTTAGGTTCTCTGAATCCACTTAGATTTTATCTCTGGAGCCAGAGCTTTCCAGGAATGAAATAGCTGCAAGACACAACGTGGGTGAAACGAAATCAAATAGAGAGTCTCCAACATGAAAGGCAAACTAAAAGGATGACAGCACTAGTTATACGGAGGGAGAAATAAGGAGGAAAGGAAATTAAAAGCAATTAAAGGGAATTAATTAGAAGGTATGATGGAAGTATGAAAGAGGAAAAACAGCTATGCAGAGTTCACTAAATACCCCAAACTTTTAATTGTCGCACTTGGAACTGCAAGCCCTGGAGGTTCAAAACCCCTCTGGCAGTTTCCAAAAAAAAAAATTCCCATGGCTTAAACAAATTACTTCTTTGCCTCTACGTCTGCATGGCTGACAAGTTTCTGAGCTTCTCCTCCAAACCATGGAGGCAGAAGCACATCCTGCTCTGCCCTTCACTCCACTGGCCAAAGCTGACAACCCACATCAGCACCTGATGCTAGGAGTTGGGGCTTCGAGCAGAGTGTTGATGCTGTTGTCGCAAGCATTGGGCTGAATTATTTGCACCTCTCCAATGTTCCTGGTATGGTTTTCAAAGGGCCTTGGGGTGGTGGGGCCACCATCTGTGCTTGAATTCACCAGGATGAGACCAGCCACTGGGCTAGTTCTGGGGGAGATGGCTATCAGCTGCAGCATCTCATCTGTCATTGAAATGCACTGCCTGCATTTCCCACCAAGATCTAACAGTCCTTTTCATAGGATCACAGAATGGTTTGGGTTGGAAAGGACCTTAAAGATCACCTAGTTCTAACCCCCCTGCCATGGGCAGGGACACCTTCCACCAGACCTGGTTGCTCCAAGCCCCATCCAACCTGGCCTTGAACACTGCCAGGGATGGGGCAGCCACAACCTCTCTGTGAAACCTCTTCCAGTGTGTCACCACCCTCACAGTAAAGAATTTCTTCCTAATATCTAATCTAAATCTCCCCTCTTTCAGTTCAAAACCTGCTCACCATTCCCAGTTCCAAACTGGAACGAGGATCTAAATCAAAACGTTGCCACGAAAAAGGCTGCACAGAGCAGAAGCCCCTACACTCTCCAGGTCTTCCCTTTGCCAACCGCCTTGGCCTTAACCATGAGAAGTAAGGAAGTCCCCTACAGAGATCAAAACGTCCTTTATTAAGGGAACAGTGTTGATGGCTGGGAGCAACGACAAGAGGTCATAAAAAAAGCAGGCAGACACTGTTTGTCTTGGCCTCCTGGATACGTATTATTTTCCTGAGATGCAAGCTCCAGCCCCACGCCGAAAGCAAGGACGCCGAAACAGAGACAGGGCCACCTTGCCAACGTGGGGTTTGTTTCGGAAGAAACTCCTCACCCGGCGTTTCCATGCGGGAAGGAGACGGTGGGGCAGGAAAGCCAGAGCTGCTGGATGGTGCTTGGAAAGCAACGGCCAAATCCTTCAAGCTCGGGGTGCGTGCATGGGGTCCATGCAGCGCCCCCAAAAATCCATATGGGGAGATGCGCAAGGTCTAAAGCTCCTTATGGCCTTCCCATGTTCTCCATCCATGCATACCATGCTCAGCCCTATCAGCTACAAGACAGGTCACATATAGATATAGGGACTGCACAAAAGACTCCGTCTCCATCCCCTGCACCAGCAGCAGCCCTGCTGCCCCCTCTGCCCCAGCCATTGCTCGATGCTGCTGTCTTCAGAGACCCACAAAGCCTGGATTGTGTTTAATTAAGTGACCGCAAGCTGATTTACACAACAATAACCCTGTTTCCAAACACAGTGGGCTTCAAGCAGCTCGCCCCAGTGACAGAACCACACTCTTCCTATGAAAGGGAGAACTTCATTATCAGTTACCAATTACAATTCAGAATTAAAAAAAATCTTTTTTTTAAAGGCACAGCTAATGTGACATAAAAAACCACTCATTTTCAACCCAAGCCTAGGGAGGATTTTTTTTTTTGTGCTTGAAAGACAGACAGTTTCATGCTTTGAAGTTAATTATAACTATTTTGCTTTATACATCATTTGCTCAGGAAGTTACAAGCCTTCCAGATCTCCCTGGCTTATTTGGTACCGAGACAGACCGAGGTTTGAAAGTCACAGCTGTCACAAGCCCAGCTTCCATTAGGAAGATTAATCTTCCCCAAGATGCATCTATGGGAAGGTCTGAATCACAGGGTTGGATCCTGCTGCTGGTTACACAGCATCAACAGAATTGCATGAAGATGAGGAAAAGCAAAGCTGGGCTGGTAAGCATCAAACCTCCTGCCACAGGACCAGACGGGAGCAAGGCTATAGAAAATCAGCTCTTTGGGACATTTCAGCAGAATATTTATGCCCCATGTAGCAAAGCAGAGCCCTGCTCCTGTGCTGGGTCTGCCAGGCACCAGGGCAAGTCTTTAACTGATTAATAGCAATAATCAAACTGTGATTGGAAAAGTCAACTGAGCATCTACCAGTGGTCGTGCCTATATGGTGGGATGGGAAAGGTTCAGCTGCTGGTCCCTGGGGATGCTCATGGAGACCCACTGCTGCTCCAGGGTGTGCCATGGCACGTATTGCAGCCTCCATCCCTAAATTAGGGGAACCTCCTGATTCCTCAGCACTAAACAAACTCAAATAATGAAGCAATGAGGGAACAGCCCATCCCACGGCAAACACCAGGCACTGCTGGGACAAGCAGCTTGCGAACGAGCCCCTGCAAACAGCCTGCACCTCCTTTTTCGCCCCCACTTGCCCTCCGTCCACAGGAGCAAAATGATTTCACTTTGGGCTTTTAATTAAAAGAGAAAAGCATCTAACACATTGAATCAGGGTCATGCCATCCTTCCCGAGCACCACATTGAGAACACAGGCAGCACCTACATGGAAGAAATACATTTAAGCTGCCAGATCACAGACCAATTCAAAGCAAACCCTGAAGAGTCACCAGGTAGTTCTTAGATACTCCTACACACACAGACACCAAAGGGACAGAAGAAACTGCCTGGCAGGGGAGGAACTGGAACTGCTCTAAATGAAGGGCTGCACTCATGGTGGAGTTGGTACTAACAGGTATCAGTGTGCAAAGCCTCCTGCCTGGCTCTGCTGCCTGCAACTTGCGGGCAAATATAACCAAGAGCGGGTTTTCTGCCGGTGCAGTATCTGCTGGTGGGTTTTCTAGGTGCACCTCAAAGGCAGAGGACTTTCAGCAATGGCCAAGCTGAAAATGCAGGAGAGAATCATGGGTGAGGAGGTTCTTCTCTAGGTTAGTGCAATAAGAGCAGCATCACTACTGCAACACCTGATCTTGAACCAACACTTGCTTTGGTTTGGGTTTCTGCCTGCCAAGTCAGGCTGCTTTGTGAATTAGCCTGTCTCCTTCAGGGACCCAACTCAGGAGCCCATGAGTTACAACTCAACTGTATCTGCAGCGAACACTGCTAAATTCAGAAGATGCAGGGAGATGCTGGCCTTTAATTTGGGGAACCTGCAATGGATTAACATTACCTTTTCCTTAGAAAAGCAGCAGAATTCATCTTACAAATTAAAAGGCAGCAGCTGATAAGCGATTAGCATACACTTTCCACCGCATGAGGCTGTCATCAACAGAATAACTATATACCTTTTTTATAAAGCACAATCTCTACAGAATTATTCTGCCTCTGGACTCCATTGAGTTTGCAGTGCCCTGTATTTGTTTCCCAGCTGAGACAATTGCAAGTTAAGCGTTCACTGGTGTTGTTGCTGTTACAGGGATTGTGCAGCTAAATAATTCAGTAACCAATTACTGTTTAACAATATCACTCTCCATCATTTGAGCAGCGATCTGTCATCCAGGCCAAGAGACTCCAGCAAAAAAGGAGTCTGCAAGAAGCCTTCGTTTGATGTAAAGACATTGACTTGTGCACTTCTTCTGTGTAAAATACAACTTATTGACTGAAAGACAAGGTATACGGCGCATTTTATTGCGTGCTAAATGAGGGCTGTAATGAATTGCTGCTTGCCTCTAGGTCATTTGTTTGATTGCCACCTAAGCAAACTGGTGAGGTCAAAAGGTCCTGCCCATGGGATGGTTCCTTGGTAAAATGAACTGCTGATCAGCTCAAGAAAATAAGAAAGCAGGACAGCCTAATGCTGATTCTGCGCCCAGATCAGGAAATCTGGATTTCTTCCTTGTCCCCAAAATGTATGAGACACCACTGTACTTGATGCTCTCACCATCAGGGCCACCGCACCGCGCCAGCTCTCCAGCAAGGGCAACCAGTGCTCTCCAGATCAGATTCATCCTGCTCAGCACCCAGTCCCCCCAGTCTGCCTCTGTGCCTGATTGGGACCTAAAAATGCAGTTGCTGTCTTTTTTAGAGACTCATCGATACACAGCATGCGTGACCAGCTGCCCTCTTGGCTATGAGACAGGAGCTTATTTAAGGGCTGAACCTGATCTTCTTTGTGCAGGGCATCACCAGAGCTCACCCAGCCCATCTTCATCACCGCAGCTCGGCAAAGAAACATGCCTGGTTTTTAAAGATATTCCTCCTGCCTCCTTGGTTCCTCAGTTGTGTGACTTTAAAGCTTTCTTCTGCGCAGCCATAAAAGGGTGTGAGAAAACTTGGAAAGGAAACCCTGGGTGGTACAGACAACTGGAACAAGGAGCAATCTGTGCCCAGGGCAGGGGAGGGGGTGGCAGAGCCCACACGGTGCCATGCTGAATAGCTGCCGGGGAGGAAATGACACACCGCACTATCCTGCTTTTGTCCAGGGGCGAGACCAAAACGGTCCAGAAAAAAAAAAAAAACAACAAAAAGGGATTATTCTGGCTTGCACCGCTCCCTCCTCTCCCTGCTGCCCCCGTTGCAAGCTACTGGCGACCACCTCCACATCCTTGCTCCTGCGGACCACGGGGCATCATGGCCTGACCAGCACCTGGTTCGGTTTAGCACCAGCCTTATGCTCCCCAGGTTTCTCCCTGCTCCTTGCTTTTTAATGAGGAATCATGGCCATAAAGCCACCCAGCGCTAGGTTTGGCTGGCCAGCAAAGCAGGGGCACGGGAACGCCCCGCTCCACTGCTCCTCATGGTGAGCTGCCAGCAAAACGCTGCAGGCAGGGAGGAGCAGGCAGCGTCCTCCAGCCCTGCCCATGCTGCCTTCACAAGAGGTGCCACCAAGCACACCAGCCGTGGTGCCCACACTGGTGGTTCTCCCCAAGCCCCATTTCCCAAAGGGCCATGATTACAGCAGAGTCCCAGCTGCGTTCACCCAAAACCCAAAGTCTTAAAAACTTTTCGCACTCATCATGCCAAAGAAAAGCTCAAAAACGTAGTGTTTTCCAATGCCCCACCGCCACCCACGAGGTCCGCTCTTACCTCTGCTGTGCCCCACGCTCAGGCACGTCCTCTCCTGCACCCCTCCATCATCACAACAGCCTCACACTGTGGGGCTTCCCCAGAGTCCATCGCTGGGATGATCCCCTCCCCACAGGCTTGTCTCCTCCCTTGCCACAGCTGAGGCTCATCCTCCAGCCACCTCCGGGTCAGATCCTTCACCTGCAGCTCATGAACCCTCTCCCAAATGCCCAACCACCCTTTCAAGCCCCACCCTACGGTATCACACAGTTTTTCCATATCTCTTTTTCCTGTTGTTTCGGTACCTCACCCATCACATCCTCCCCTGTAAAAGGACCAGAACTCACACTCTATTCCTCAGCCAAAACTATCTCCATATCTGAGCCACCCTTCACTCCTCTCTTCAGGCATGATGAAAACAAGCAAGGCAAAAATACCATCCTCTTACAAATTAAGGTAAGAAGCCCACCCTGAAAGGAACCCAAAATCTCTATCAGATGTATACATATCAATGGTATATCTTATTAAAACAAAACCCCAGAGGAACCCCAACTAAACAACTGTCCATAGACACAAGTTCTCCTGCTACATCACACCGGCACTTCAAAAAGGCTCAGGCAAGATTAAATAAAAAGATGGATTGGAGAGTGCAGGAGTCATGGAAGAGTGCATATTGTGGGACAGATCCACTCTTGTGGGACTTCAAAAAAAGCCAATAAGCTAAAGTCAACTTACCAGCAGACGCACCCATGTCAGTCAGGAAGGCAACCCCAACTGATGTTCCTCAGTACTAGTGGAGGAGTTGGAGGGACAGCGAGGATTAGCCTGAACAGGGTGAAAAGGTTTTGGCTGAGCAAAGGAGGACTCCCTGGATCTCTACTCATCACACAGGGACTCAAAAGTCTCCTGCTTTAGTTGCCAGCACATCCAAGGCTTGGTCCAGTCTCAGTCCAAGTACTCAAACCTTATGGTGGAGAAAAGACATCAGGGTGCAGAAAAAGCTGTCCGCAGCCACTTGGTTTTGCCTGGAGACACAGGACACCCTCATCCAGAGCAACTTCCCCATGCATGGAACCTCCTGGGGCAGAACAGAGCTGCTCAGACCTAGAGGACAGCACTGATCACTGCTTCCCAGGCTTTGCCCCAGACCATGAGCATACCCTGCCAAGCTCTGGCCACAGAAAAGAAGCCACCGAGTCCATCTTCAGCTGGTGCCAAACATCACAGCATCCCTTCAGCCCAAAGCAGTGCTGAGCCCAGCTCAGGGTCTGCTCTCCCTCTGCAGACACCAATGCTCCTCTGCCTGCACCAGCCATAAAACCCGCTGCCCACCCCACAACTGGCCGGGGCCCTCAGCACTAGAAGCTGCCAACAAAAAGTCAAAATTATCAATTGCAGCAGACACATGTAAGTCATATTTTTCTTCTTTTGCATGTCAGAGCTTGCTCCTCTTTAAGGCATTTTTATCTCAGCTCCCCAAAGCAGGATGAGGCTCTCCCTCCATCTTGCAGAAAAGAGACGAGGAGACCACAGCACCTCCCACATCCCACTGACCCACATCCCACCCCCATTTTCCCCCAGCCCCAGCTCTCAGAGCCACCCAGCAACCCAGGGAAGCGTACAGCTACGCACAGCTGCCTCGCATGGCGGCAGCTCCCTGTTAACAGGACACCAGCTAATTCGACTACATCCACGTGAGCCGTGATAACTATAGCAATGCTATGCCCGAGCGACCTGCCCCAGTCACGGAGGATGCCTGCAGGAGAGCAAGACACCCTTGCGTGGGCTTCTCCAGGCACCTCCTAAAACCCAAAGCTTCCCCTTTGATTCTATGATTTTCAGAGGGCTATAATGTGCAATCCCGCCACTGCCTCCGCCTCCATCAGCAAAGCAGAGGGTAGGCTGGGAGCAAGCACCTGGCTTGGGGATTGCTTTTGGTGCCTTTGTCAGGTCTGACTGAGCCTCGGTGAGCTACAGCCCTTTGCAAACCAAAGCTAGAGGCAGAAGAGGGTCAGAAATGATGCAGATGTCTCAGGTAACATCGCACCGGCTTGCACAAGGTCACCTTACTGAGTACACCTCAGCAAGGTGAACCCCAAGTAAAGACTGAAGATCTGCCACTTCCACATGGATCAGATCTTGACTGAGAGGGGCTGCAAACCTCCCCCACATGGCTCTGCAGCGCACAGCCTGGATTAAAGAGGATTCCATTTTCCTTTTGCCCTCCCTGAAGACTTATCTCAAGCATCTCCAGCTCCAAAGAGCAAAACCTGACTGTTGTCCCTCCAGAAACCAGCAGCAAGTGGAGGCACTGCCAGAGCCCCCTTCTCAAACCCAACCACACAGCAAAGCCACCTACCGCAATCCTCCCACCGGCATCCATTCCTCATCCATGGAGAAAAGCTGCCCCATGCAGATACACCTCCTCTTTATGTTCCTAATGACTTATTATCGATAACCTATAGGCATAGCTGACCAGCCAACCTGCCGCACCTGCAGCAGAGCCTCCTCTTGCTCAGCTGTTGAAGGATCTGACCTGGAGGTAACTAGATGATGAGCTTCAGCTGTAGGGAGGGAGGAGGAGAGCCCTTGCAAAGGTGGGGAGGGGATCATCCTGGCAATGGACTTTGGGGAAGACCCACAGCACAAGGCCAATGGGATAGAGAAGTGCCCGAGATCGGGGAGCAGGAGAGGACATCCCTGAGCATGGGGCGCAGCAAGGGAGGAAGATTTAGCCCTCGGGGTCATCTCACTCATCTGGGTGTCCCCCAGGACCTGAGTCACCAGACACTCATTAGCCACCTCAGCCACCCAAGGCACCACCAGCCCCGGGGCCAGTACGATGCGGGGAGCCCTGGGGAAGCGTTGAAAGGCTGCGTGGAGCTGCCTGCTTCAGATTGCACTGTCTGAACGTTTGCATATTTGGAACCACATAAAACCATCCCCTATTACTAACAAAAATAGCTTAAAAGCAAAAGAGAAGTGCATCTGCAAATATTTTGGGGGTGCGCAACCCTGCCGAACCTACCACGGCGGTTGCCAAAACCCACAAAGATGTCCCCATCCCCAGGAGCTCATGGTGGAGCATGAGATGAGGCATAGCATGCAAGGAAAAGGTGTTCAGCAGTGGTATGCAGTGCAGCAGAAAAAATGGTTTATGGTTAAGTGTTGTTTTTTTTTTTTTACAACCCACACCTGCACATCGTCCACCCATTCGTTTCCCTCCAGACTCATCCAAACACTCACTACTTCCAAGATGCTTCCCAACAAGGATCAACTTTGTTAAGAAAAAGAATAGAGCCCTAGGCAAAATTAGCTTTTTGTCTCCCAAACAGGCAATTACCTCTTGCAAAACTATGTAAGTCTAAAATGCACGAAAGGCAATATTAAGCTTTACTAAAATGGTACCTTTAAAGTACAAATTGTAGCAACGTGTGAAAAGAACATGGGGGATTTGCAGCCGTGGAAAACTGGGACTACTTTTTATTTTATAGTTTCCGGGCATACCAGGCTCCAATAGAGATGACCCTAAAAAAAATCACAACTACAGCTGTATTACACACAGCACCCCTTTTTTAGATTATTTTAGAGGAGGTGCAAATGAATTGCTTCTCCATTCCTCCTGAAGCCCCCCTAGATACGCTCTAAATATGACCGCGCAACCTGCATTCCCAAGGTATACCTGTAATATAGGTAAAACATAAACCAAACTGCAACGTATACCTAATATATGGTGATGTGATGTGGCTAAAAATGTTCTTGGTGTTTATTTGGGACTACCTACAGAAGAAAACCCCGATGTTCCTACCTACGTGGCAATCTGGGCATGCTAGATGAATATCAAAACATCTTCATTGCCCACCATCACTACACAGCCATTAAGTAGACAGATGCAGACAGAGATTAGGAAACATTTTTGGAGATCATTAGGACAGGCCTTGTAAAGGCACAAGCTTCAGGATGCAGTGAAGTGAAAGGCAAAACAGAGATTTGAGATTTACATCCCAGATCAGGCTCCGGAGCGTGAAGCAATAACGGTGGTTCTGGATAGCACAGGCAGCAAACTGTGTCTAATGTGTCTTCTTCAGACAGGCAAAGCAGGCAGGAATGAAGCAGGCACAGGTCTATGCAGATTCCAGCCCATGACACACTCAGCAGAGATTAAAAAGTCTAAGTGCTTTCTAAAAGAACAACAACCAAAAAAAAAAAAAGCAGCATCTCCTAGAACAGTTTCAGCGATGCCCCTCCTGCATGTCTGCTCTCCCCCACAACCATCAAAAGAAGCGAGCTGAAGGTGAAGCAGTTTTCCAGGGGCAGGAAAGCACACAGCTCTGGAAATCCCATGGAAAAATGGATTCCTTCTCATGCCTGAGCATGTCACACCCTCGACCTCTCCTGCCACCAGAATCACCAGCATGTCCCCATTCAGGATCGCGGCTGGCATGAAACCATCCTAGCATTTTGCAGGAAACGCTACCCATAAATGCCTGCACAAAATGAATGCAAAATTATGCAGCTAATTTGCATGTGTAATTACTATGAATTAGTATGCAATTGGCCAATTAGATTCCCTTCTTGCATGTATGCCATTTCTAAATTCAGGCCTCATCATGGGGCGATCTCCTGGTTTGATAAGCGGTCCAGCCGATGGGCTGTCTCCAAGTTCTGCTCCCAACCTCAAGATCATCCTCCAGCTCCTTTGTGGGCTTCCATCACAAGTACAGGCTAAAAATCTTCACTGATCCCAGACAGCTTTCAATAAATTCACAGGATTTTATCTATAAGGGACCTCTGAGATGACCTAACCTCACCTCAACTCAAAAAGCAGAGCCTCATAAAGCCCACGTCTGACATTTGAGCTAAAGCACCTTTTTCAGGAAGACACTCAATCCTGAACTAAAGATGATGAAGAACCCATTCCACCCCTACGCAAGCATGTCAGCAGCCTGCCTGGAAGTTTATACATTTGGCACATCCAGTTAAAAGATGCAATGGAAATGCTTTTACTACTCATCCACAGCACAAGTGCTTCGAGGAGTGAGAGGGTATCGGGGAGGACCAGCCATCCCCACCGACTTGGAGGCAGTACGTTTCTTCAAACTCCTTTTTCACCTCTAGATGCAACCTGACAGAGTCCAGCCAGGGAAGAAATAACGAAGGAAAAGAGCCTCCCAACAAGCCTGGTTTGAAGCCATCCCAGTGGGACCAGGTGGGCTGCATGAATCTGGGGTAACAGAGAGTGGGAGGGGGGGTCTATCCTGCTCCTCACCCTTCCCCAGGTCTTCTCCTGGGGCTGGTGACCCAAGTGACAAGCAGCCACTCTTCCAGGCAGAGCTTCTTCGCCTCCAGTGACTGCGGAGTTCTGGAGTTCCTCACGGAGAGAGGAGCCTGGTGAGCTGTGAGCCCATTTTGGGGAGCCCGGGGGCTGGCAGGGGAGTGTGGCTGTGCCGGACCCCCTTGACTGTGCAGGGTTTTCCTATTCTTAGGGAGGAGGAGGAGGAGGAGGAGGAGGAGGACAGGAGCACCAGGGAATGACTAAGTCCCATTAACAGCACTGGGGTTGCCAAGCAACTAGGAGGCACCTGCAAGAGACAATAGGGACCAGGGCCAAAATTGCAGTGGCACCATACGGTGGTTAACCCCCATGCACTCACCGGCTGCTCCTCCAACCAAAATCAGGCCCCCCAGGTCTATCTCATGAAAGATGCTCACGCAGCAGGACCACCCGTGAAGGCGAGGATGCCCATACTCATTCCACCAAGGAAGGCGTCACTACCCCATGTTGGGTGGGGTGAAGGGGAGCATTATTTCCCAAAAATCCTCCCACCAGTGCTCCGATCCCCGATCCTCACTCCCCACACCTCGATCCCTTTTATCCGTCACCCCAGGGCAGCAACAATGGAAAGTTACAGCAGATTTCCCCTCCGACGCTGTGCCAACTTTTGCCAAAACAGAGGAAACTCACTCAAGACTGGAAAGTGACTTTAATTTCCTCCTCTGACTTTTTTTTTTGTTTTTTTGGCAGCAGGGGTTGTTTTATTTATTTCTTTTTAATGCCTTCGCCTGCCTTTGAGCTATGCCTCCCAGAAAAGGAGCATCCCAATGGCATGCCCATCCGCAGATACCCAAAGAAGGGAGGCTCAGCGCTTGGCACAGCAGCATCTTCCCCAATTACTCATGTTTCAAAATCAAAAGTGCCTTTTTCCTCTATTCTGCCCTCCCTAAAACCAAGCAATCCTGCAGTTCAGCTTGGCCACAGGACAAATAGCTCCAATATTGCATGGGTTTTTTCCCAGCTCTGCGGTAGGCACATCCTGGGGAAGCGGTCCAGGTCCGATAGGGATCACAGTGTGAAGAGCTGCTCAGCATCACCAACCCTGAGATGCCACCACCCTTAAACTCATCCATAGCCAGGGCTGATGGCACTTTGCTCCGGGGCTTTGCTAAAGGCTCCGACGTCTTTCTCTAAAGAAGTCTCAGGTCTGCAGTTAGCTGTTGGTGCAAATAAGGTGACCTCCAAAGCTACATCAGCAACTGCTGTGAAGACACCATCCTCCTCCTCCCTGCTTCTCCCTGCACCGATGCACGTTTAAAACACGTTGTGTTTTAATGCGGTAGCTTTTCTACCTCTTCCTTTCAGCTGGGATTGCATGCCTAAAACAAGAACAAACAGGTATTTTGCAAGCATGGCTGGCCATTTCTTTACAATTCAAAGCCCGATAAAGATAACGGGCTTAGAATAACCCCACACGCACAGTCCCAGAGAAGGTCTGCTCCTGAAATCAATGGACTAGCCAGGCGAATAAAATCACTCACACTTGGAAGTGTTGCAAGCTCGGTCCGTAATAGAAGACATTAAAAAAAGGCATCAAAACATAACACAGGTGGTGCTGCAGGAGTAACATACATACACATACAAATGAAGCTGCTGAAGTGGGATACTCGAGTTGCATCAACATCACAAAAAATGAGGTTAACAACCTCTTTTTCATATTTTGAAGGGGAATCATAAAATGAGTTGTTTGTAAACTGACACTAAATTAATTTACAAGTTGATGTTTATTTTGTGAAGCCCATCATTATTATGGGTCACTTTAAATTTACAACGTGAACCTGGTAAATTCATGCATCATCATATTAATTGTACATTATCGAAGGGCTCATTTATAGCCTTATCATTTGAAACGGTGATCGTTAAAGAAACCCTGCTGCTTTTTTCCCCACTTACAATTTCACATGGCATCTCTATGCTTCTCAACAGACTGACCAAGAAGTGTTTATCTTCTTGGTGGAAAAAAAAAAAAAAGACTCTAAAACAGAATATCAGGGATTAATTTAATCAATCCAGGGCACCAGCCAACACCAGGTCTGCACCAATGCCTGGTTGGTTGGTGCACAAAGCCTTTAGGTTGAAGGGAAGACCAAGGCCCCAGTACCAAATTCCAGCCCCAAAAAGAAACTCCAAGCTGCAAACATCCAAAAAAAGGACTATTTATAAAGGCAAGGCTGACAAGTGGAATGCTGCCGGCAGACGGCAATGCAATAACAACGCTGCCTGCAAATCCCTACTGAGCAACTTCAGTGACTATCATCAGTCATGTTTCTCTTCTCCTCTGTTTAATTGACAATCAAGATGCTTAAAAGCGACAATGAATACCCTGAATGTTTTCTCTCGCATCACCGTGATTAACTTCTGGTACTTAATTCTCAATCTGCAAACAGTCACCAATTTTGGTGAGTCTTCTGGACTTTAACCTCAAGCTCATTGCTGACCCAGCTGAGGTCACCATGCTCCTGCCCACCCTTTTTTGGTTTTACTTTGATCATGTGTTCATCACAGAGCAAGACAACCTAAAAATAAATCCCCCAAAGGGATTTATATTTAAAAGTTGCCAACGGCTTCTTACTCATGTCCCTGTGCCAAGGTACAATATGCTCTACAGAAGGGCTCGTCTTGGTTGCAGTCATGGAGTTCATCACCTGCCAATTAGCTTGAGGTCCATACATTTGCTAACGCTGATTTGGTTACTCCCATCAGATTTGATCAAGCATGCAAACCTTCAGGTCTTACACTAGGCAAAACCTGCAGAAAGGAGAGGGCCTGAGCCAATAAATAAATAAAAATATCATTTTGGGATTAAACTGAAAAAAGAGGGCAAGAAGTAAAACTTTCTCCTCCCTCCCAACCTCCTCCTCTGCTGCATGTTGTTAAACACGATGCAATGAGAAGGTTCAGACAGCGTTGGAAAGGCTCCTTCCACCAGGAACAAAGACCCAGAGGTCCTACAGGGCAAAGGCCATCTTGCAGACTGGTAGATCTTGTATGCACTAGACCCAAAATCTGCAAGAAGTAGCGACAATAGGTTGGGAGACACCACTTTTCTCAGCAAATTAGTACATTCTAAGGTTACTTAAGGCTTTCTAGAGCATCGTTCACCCCACAACCCTAAAGGACCCGTGTCCACGGCAGAAGTGACAACTTTCAGTTAAGCCAAAGAGCTGCTGGTTTTTCCCACTGTAAGACATAAATAAAATGTCCACGTCACATTCATGGGGTTGTCCTGTCCAGTTTCCGATAGGGTTCATCCTATTGGTGGACTCAGATTTTCCCTGCAGCTCCAAGTAGAGGCAGTAATTCCACATTTCAGGTCCTGAACCTTCATGTAGTTTTGTTATTAAACAGTTGACACTGCCTTGAAGCCTGGGAGCGGCGTTTTATGTGCATATGAGAGTTTATAGAACGTTTGGGTGTCATTTCTGATGAATGGCCCTGCATAAATGTTAGATCTCCAACCCGTTGCTCTTGCAAATACTGTTATTTTTTTCTTATTTATTTGTATTGCAGTAATTCATTCAGGTGCCAACCAAGACTGAGGCCATGCTATCAATACGCAGCCTGACAGCAGCAGCAAGAGACAGCACCGGCTCTACAGACCGCACAGGAGAACAGAAAGCATCATGGCTAGTGTTGGTGGGGAATGGAGGTAAAACCAGATGATGTCCCCAGATCCCAAGTAAAACCCCAGCAAAACAAACAGAAAGAGAATCCCGATCAACAGAGCACCATCTAAGTGTTTAACCAGAAGAGGACCACAGAAGCCCCATCACAGGCAGAACAAGGAGTCTTAGACAGACCTTTCATATTGAGATGCATGTCCCGCCCAAACACCTGGACCATGACAAGAACAACTAAAGGCCATCAGCTCATGCCTCTGCAAAACCAGTCCCAGATAAAGCTGTCCTAACTGGGACAGCATCCTTATCCACCCCAGAGACCTGCTACCCTGCAGGAACAATAAGCACACCCAACACACGCTCCAGCATTGGTTTGTATGGACCGACAGGATGAGATGCTATCAGCCCATACCACTCCTCTTCTCTACAGTGTGCCCCGAAGCGGCATGCAAGCCCTGCTGCTGGTGAGCAATGCAAAAGCAGCGGGTGGATTTGCAATATCCCAGCTCTGGTCTGGCAAGGTGCAGACCTGCACTACCCTTGACGAAGCCAACACGCTGTCCAGAAGGAGGTTGACGTGGCCCATCAGCACCCTTGGGGATGTGGGCTAACTCCACATCTGTGGCCAGGCACTGTGTCACCTCCTCTACATGTGCCAGATGTTCGTCCCACCGCATGAAGGACCATGCGTGCGGACAACCACCATGGCTACAGGTGACAGCGAGCTGCTGCCACCTCGAGCCACAGCAGCCAAAGTGTCACCAGGATGGGCCGGACCTCCAAGCCACGGAGGTCTGCTGAGATCCTAGTCCTGCTCCCTGGGAACTGTACCACCATCTGCAACGGAGGCAGAACTGGCTTCTGGCTCTCCTTGCTACCAGGAACAGGCAGTGTTATCTCACCCTTTGAAATCTTTCTTCTAAGCCCTGCTCTTGTAGCAACTCCCTTTGCTCCTGGAGATCCACTGGAGAGGAAACCAGCAGCCTGGTAATTCCCACCACTCCCCACCCGCCTGCCTCTTCCTCCTCCTCCTCCTCCTCCTCCAAAAAAAAAAAAAAAAAAAAGCAAACCTTTTCAGACCAACCAGCTTGGGTAAATAAGCCAACGCAGCCCCTCCCAGCAACAATAATGGAGAGCTAAGATCTAATTAAATAAATGAAACAGATTCATAAGAATGGGGAGGGTGGTTTCTCTGAGCCGGTCACAGTGAGATTAAACACAGAGCGAGGCCCGGATCCCTTTTCACCAGAGTGCTGTAAAAAGAGTGGCACAGACCCAGCAGAGCTTAAAATACACGGCAGGGCACACCCTTCCCTCCAAACACACCTGCCACTTTTTTTTCCCCAACTTTTTCTCTCCCACATCCTCTCTGCAAAAGCCAAACTTCATTCATTACAGAACCAAACTATTTCCTTTTTTATTCTAATATTTCCTTTTTTTTTATGGGCAACCATCTGGGAGTGGGGAGGGGAAAGGAAGCCCTGGAGCTTTTCAGACACAATAAAAAAAAAAAAAAAAAGTATGATTAAAACCAAAAAGCATAAACAAACAAACCATGTTACCCAGAATAATGACGTTGGGGAAAAGCACCAAAAAAATTGTATAAGCTTCTGGAGCATGGCAGAAGAGAACGGAGAGTCCTCACTGCCGATGAGAGCGTGCCGCTGTGGTGGGCTGGCGGCTGGGTCAGCAGGGATGCTCTGGGCAAGCCAGGAAGGAGAAGGGTTTCACATAGATTTAGCTGCCTAAATATATCTTCGGGCACCTGGTTCTGGTAATTGCAAAGCCCCAGTCTAAGCAAACTCAGATCCTTTCGATACGATGTAATTGCCCCTGTACTCCGCTCTGGTGAGAGCCCCACCTGCAGTACTGTGTCCAGCTCTGGGGTCCCCAACATAAGAAGGACATGGACCTGTTGGAGCAGGTCCAGAGGAGGGCCATGAAGATGATCAGGGGGCTGGAGCACCTCTCCTGTGAGGACAGGCTGAGAGAGTTGGGGTTGTTCAGCCTGGAGAAGAGAAGGCTCTGGGGAGACCTTATTGTGGCCTTTCAATGCTTAAAGGGGGCTTGGAAGAAAGATGGGGACAGAGGTTTTAGTAGAGCCTGTAGCAATAGGACAAGGGGTAATGGTTATAAACTAAAAGAGGGGAGATTCAGACTAGATAGAACGAAGAAATGTTTTATGATGAGGGTGGTGAGGCACTGGAAGAGGTTGCCCAGAGAGGTGGTAGATGCCCCATCCCTGGGAATGTTCCAGGTCAGGTTGGACAGAGCTCCGAGCAACCTGATCTAGCAGAAGATGTCCCTGCTTGTTGCAAGGGAGTTGGACTAGATCGACCTGTATTGATACCAGGGGTTGCCCCAAAACATGTGCAGGACCTTGCACTTGGCCTTGTTGAACCTCACAAGGTTCACATGGGCCCAATTCTCGAGCTTGTCCAGGTCTCTCCAGATGGCATCCCGTCCCTCAGGCAGGTCAGCCGCACCACTCAGCTTGGTGTGATCTGCAAATATAAACCCCTCAGAGCTATTCTTGTTTTATAGCTTCATCATTTTTGGCAGCATCGTGCAATATTCTGCACTGATGACAAACGGGGAGCACGCAAGGTGGTCAGCATTACCCAGAACCAAGCTGATGTTCTCCTGAAAAACGGGGAGCACAGAGGGATCCACCTATTGCTCCTGCCCTAGGAAGGAAGCATTTAGGGGGGATGCTTTGCACCCAAGGGTTTCTACCCTGATGCACCACCCTAAAAGTAACAGGGTGCAAGAGCCACATGAAAATTATGGTGGGGAGGAGGGGGATAGCGTGCAGCAATGAGACAGGGCTAGTAGAAAACGCAGGCAGTGCAGGCAGCCACACTCCTGAGATACCAACACTGCAGCAGAGAAGATAAATGACTGGCCCAAGGCCACACAGCGAGGCAGTGTCCCCTCTACATGACTTTCAGTCCCTGCTCTGGCACAGGATCACTAAGGGATCCTTCAACAAAATATTATATTGGCTTCTAAATCATGTGATTTATTTTACACCCATACACACTCACACATATAAATGTACTTTTTTGGGGGGTTTTTTTGCCTCCTTCTTTCTCCTCTATCCAGACACAATCAAACACATCTCAAAACCTCTCTGAATAACCAGAAAAAGAAAAAACTTCATATTTCTCCGGTAAAGGAGAACTCGTAGGGGTTGACTTGACTCCAGGAGCTGGGGCTTCGCATGAAGCCAGATGCTGCCAACAGTCCCACCTGGCAAATCAGCACCTGTATTTACAACCACACGCCAGGAGATACTGCAAATATTTCCTAGAAGCTATAAAACCCATCCCGACAATTGCAATGGGAGCGGGGATGAATTAGCTGAAGCCTGTCACTTGGAGAAGTCACGCTGGAGGAGATCCATCCAGGTAATCCATCTTTCTGCTGTGTTATACAATGACATGGTAATGGCCAGCCCGGAGGGATTTCCTTCAGGAAAACTCAACTGTTACTAAAATGGTAAGTTAATACTGAGCAAGAACTCAGCTGCCGTTAGACCAAAGGATGGGCATGACAGGGAATAAAATATTACAGTCCCCATTCAAATATTTTTATTTATAAGAGCAGAAATAAATAGACCTATCTGTAGGCTGCAAAGAGAGGAGGCTGAGATTAAAAGAAAAAAAGAAAAAAACCTGCACACATCGATTCCTTCTTTGCCATTTTTCCTAATAAATAGCCCAGCACGGCTGTGCTGATGGGTAGCTGGGGTGGAGGAGGGCACACTGCCCAGCTCTCACAGGGACACAGGACACAAATCTGAGCTCAGGCTCTGCCCTTTTGTGTTGATTAAAAAAAAAAAAAAGAAGAAGAAGAAAAAAAGAAAGCCAGAAAAGTTATGTTGCTAATAAAGGGCTCTATTGTGCCATCAATTTTTTAAGCTTTAATGATTTCGGGAGGAAGTTCAGCTCAGCAATCAATAGCACAATATGGGCAGGAGGGCTCAGAGGAAATTCAGTGCCGGAGCTGCGGCGAGGGCTGGCGGAAAGGGGGGTTCAGAGGAAGGGGGTTCCCCTTGCTTGGGGCAGAGGGGGGCTCCCGGGACCCCACATAGGCTGGGGACCCCTGTCCCGCACAGCTCCCCATCCTGTTTAGCCAACGCGGTGCGAGCTCCCCCTCCTGCCGCACGGCGCATGCAGCGGGGGGACAGCGGGGACATTTGGGGATGCTAGGACCGCTGCCAGCGGCGCGGGAGGTGGCAAAGCACCCATGCCCCCTGGGATGCTCATCCCACGCTCCCTGTACCGGGGCTGAGTACATCCCAGGGATGCTCGCCCCACGCTGAGCCCGTCCCAGGGCTGCTCACCCCACACTCCCCACACCCCGACTGAGCACATCCCAGGGATGCTCGCCCCACGCTAAGCCCGTCCCAGGGGTGCTCGCCACCAGGCCCACCGTTCCCTAGGCACCATGGCCGGGGACACAGAGGCAGCCCCCCAGGTCCCGCTCCTCCAGGCAACCCACTTGGAGGGCAGCCAGCCCCCCGCTCCTGCCCGCAGCGGGAGCACACGCCGGCAGACGTACCGCATCGCCGAGGCTCGGTGCTGCTGCCGGGGAGGCAGGACGCGGGGTTATCCGGGGAGGTGGGATCCTGCGCCAGGCAAACCTAAGTGACACGGGGATACAGCGTGAAGCTCTTCAGCATCAGCAGGGACAACGCCTCGCCCGAGGTGCCACCCCAGCACAAACCACAACCGCCTCTGAGTTTACACGGGCTCAGGCAGCAGCCAGATAAATAACCGGAATAAAAACCCACCGAGGACTCCCCAGCACTGGGTGGGGGGGGTGCCCTGAGCCACCGGGTCCCTGCCCCGGTGCGAGGTGCAGAGGAGAAGGGACGGGCTGCGATGCGGTCACCCCCCCAGACACCCCTGCATCTTGTCCTTAATTACAAGTAAAAGCTGATCCTCTAAGTCAGCACGCGCTTGGCAGCAGCGCTCAGGATCGTGTCGGCTGCAGCGCGAGCAACCGCAGGCAGCGGGAACTCCAGCAAAAGTTTTGCCACGATACACAAAAAATAATTTAAAAAATTAATCATAATAATTAATCAAAAAAAAAAATGGTAATAATCATTCAACAAAAAAGAAGGGGGGGGGGGGGGAATAGCAGACCTAGAAGCCAGGAGCGACGGCGACAGCGGTGCTGCCTCTGCCTGATGCTGCCGCAGCTCGGGGACCCACCGGTGCTGCGACCCCGCCGGGAGAACCGGGCACCGTCCCCCACCCCCGGTCCCGGGGAAGGAGGGAAAGAAGGAGGGAAGGAGGGAGGGGAAGCCACCGCCTCCCCACGCAGGAGGGTCCACGGAGGAGGGCGCTGGGTGATGGGCGAGAGGGATACACCCGTCCCGCCGGTGCACCCCCCCCGGTCCGCCCGTGGGTGAAGGCAGCAGACGGGGGACCCCCCCAGTTCTCCCACCCCCGGGACGGGAATTCCGGTGGGGCCAAGCGGGAGAAAATGCGGCCGGGGGGGGTGGGGGGGGGGAGGTTGGTGGTTTTTTTAAAAAATATTGAATAAAATTTTTAAAAAAGAACTTACCGTCTGAAACGAAATTAAAAGGGAGGGAGCCCCGGCGGCGCGGAGCCGGGGGTGTGGGGGGGATTCGGGGGGGGGAGCATCGCCCCCGCCGGTGGGACGGGACGGGGCGGGACGAGGCAGCGGCAACGACGCGCACCTCAGGGCCGGGGGGTGTGGAGGGGGGGGTGGGCGGCTGGGGACGGGTTTGAGGTGAAGGGACGGGGGGAAGGCGGGTGGCGGAACACGATCGGGACTCGGACCCACCTGCGTGCCGGCAGCCGCCCGCCCCGTCCGGCGGCGGCGGTGACCCCGCTTCTGGCGGCGGCTGAGGCGAGCGAAGGGCCCGGATGTCGGTAGCCCGCTCCCTCCCCTCAGCGCGGCTCACTCGCCGCCCCCCCCCCCCCCAACCGCCGCCGCCGCCGCCACAGCCCGGGGCGGCACCACCCCCG
Source organism: Buteo buteo (assembly GCF_964188355.1). Taxonomy (NCBI): domain Eukaryota; kingdom Metazoa; phylum Chordata; class Aves; order Accipitriformes; family Accipitridae; genus Buteo; species Buteo buteo. The sequence goes on along the minus strand of NC_134204.1, from coordinate 3,743,553 downwards.
CCGGGGGGGGGGGGGTGTCACGGGGGGGGGGTGTTTGGGGGGGGGTGAAGGGGGGGTCCCGCCGTCCCGCCCGCCCCGTCGGGGCGCCGTGCGCTGCCACGTGGGACCGGCGGGGTTTGGCGTGGGGGGGGGTGTGCGGGGAGGGGGGGGGGGGGCTGCCCCTCCCTACTCCCTCCCTCCTTTCCCCCCCCCCCCCCCCTGCGGCGGGCTTGACAGGTCCACGCGACCAAACAAACCGCGGTGGACGGGCGGGTGGTTCGGCCAATCGGGAGGGGGGAAGGGGGGAGCGGGGCGGGGCCGGGCCGGGCCGGCGGCAGCAGCCTGAGGGGAGCGCGGTGGCCGCGGCGCCCCGGGGTCTGAGCGCCGCCCGCTGCCCTTCGCCTCAGGGCAGGGGAGGGGGCGAAGCGGCGCCCGCTTTCCCCTCACGGCCCTCGGGGGGGCTCTCTGAGGGGGAATAACGGCCACCGACACGAGTGGGGGCTGTCGCCGCGGGGCACGGGTGGGGAGGGGAGGCGCGATCGCCTCAGCCCTCACCGTAGCTGCGCCTGAGGGAGCGGGGGGGGGGGGGGGGGGACACGACACACATTGCCCTGTAGCTGGCACCAGGCCCTGGCACAGCAAACGGGCAGACTTTGGGGAAGCCGGTGGTGTTGGGAAGGGGGAGAGCTCCCCGGCGTCCACCTTCAGCCCACCGGTCACCGGCCTTCACGGCCGCTGAGGAGGTTTTGCAGGGCTGACCCTCCGAAGGCTGTGCCCTGTGGAGAAAAACTGAACCGAGGAGTCCTGTCCTGGACTATTAGCTGATTCCAGCCGAATAAACCCTTAGATGGGAAATAAACCCAAAATACAGAGCGGCAGGGCTGCTCCAGCATCGTCCCGGGTCCCACTCGCAGGCAAGAGCATGGTGGAGAGGGGTACAGTCCGGCGGCATTGCCCCGGCCCTCCCGGAGATCTAGCAGGTCTGGATCTTCTCTGCATCCCCCCCTCATTACCCCTGTCCGCCTGCGTTAAGGGGATTCAAGATAAAAGTTTTTCTTCTGAGAAAAGAAAAAAACAAAACTTCCTGGAAGGATCAGTTTCCATGTTCATGCGGATCACAAGCTTAGGGTGCCACCTGCCCCGTGTTTTGTTAAACCGACATCGTCCTTGAAGCCAACCTGACAAAACTTGGGGATGATCCCGTATCGCTCCTCAGCCTCTTAACTGTTGGGCTGTGGGGGAATAAAATCTGACTTGCGGAGAAAGTAGGCAAAGAATGTACCTAAATCCTGCTCACTCCATGAAATTAAGATAGCAAGAAGCCTCCTTTATATGCTTAGACAACTTGGTCCCAAAACTGGTATTCCAAAGGAAGAAATATCGAGGTCCTGACACCAGATTTTTCTGACGGTTGCTTTGTTTGGCAGGCAGTTGTTTTGGGGATTTGGGATTTTTTTTATTATTATTATTTTTTAAGTCAGACCTAGCCAAAAGCACAATTTGTTTTTATTCCATCTGGCAGCCTACCCCATCATCAGGCTTCCGTGCTTTCCCACCAGGTCCTTGTATGCAATTGGCACGATGCTGAGTCATGGAAGAACATTGTCAGCTTAAACTCTAAGCAACTGAGTCTTCACCTTCAATATCAGCTATTTGGGGGGGGATGACGGGAGGGAGGACTGTCCTCCCAGTGCTTATTTAGAACATTTCCAGCATATTTACACGCTATTTTCCAGGGTTTCTGTCATAGATGCAGCAAACTTTCCTAAAATGTTTTCAATGAAACACCATTTCAAGCTGTTCCTTCGGGGTACGTTGTTCTGCAATCCATCTGTTACAGGTGGAGGACCCTGGCACAGCGGTGCTCCGATTCAGCCGGGGATCTCTGCTCTAAGACCGAATATAACCATTGCTAACTGCTGATCCAGCCTGGGATCTGACTCCGAATGCCTTACTTAGTCAAAACTCTCCTATTTCAATGGAAATCCTTCATTACTAGTGCATTTTTAGATTTAAAGGGAAGGTTTAAATTAGGGTAGGAACAGCTGCTGTGACTTTTCTCTGCTGATGGAGGAATGTGTGTTCCCAACAGAGGCAGGATTTGGGGATACCCCCCAGAGAACTGGAGAGAGCTGTTGCATGATAAAACTATGAGTCCTCTGTATCGCGTGGTTTTGGGAGGAAGGATGCAGGGAGTGGGCAGCCATGAAGGAGCAGCAGCCCTTTTCCATCCAGAGGAAAGATGCAGTCCAGCTACAGAAGCTCTCCATAGGGGACAGAGGGGATTTTCCCCAGGCTCCCAGCCTCCCTGGGCAAAATCCTCTTTGTCCCCTATGGAAAAACCCCAAGCTTTATCATGTTCTCTAGATCCAGAGTTAGCACCTGATTATTTTTAAAATAACAACCTCGTGTAAAACACAGTGACAGGAACAATGTGATGCTACGCCCTGATCTCCCCAGTACATGTCCTGCCTTCAAAAATCCACTGAGAGGATATTACTTTCCCAAGCATCCAAACCCACTGCAGCAAAAGCATCTTGGAGAGAGTGCGTGACACAAGACAGACGTGTGCTAAGGACTCCCGCACGCCTTCGTCTGGCTAACACTCACCAGCACGGGAGGCGAGAGGCTGTGAGGGAGGGCAGCTTTGGACAAGGCATGTCACGAGGTGGAAAGTGCCGCTTGTGTCTGCTTGTGATTATTTTCTCCTCCTGCCCAGCCACAGGCAAACTTGAGATGGGACCAAACCAAAGACAACATTGGCCTGAGATTAGAAATGGATAAAATAGAAACATAATTTTTCGTGCTCTGCTTTGCATCTAGTTGTGTCAGGGTCCTGAGCGCACTAATTGGCCTTAATTACCCTGACCACCCTCACCTCTGCCCGTGCATCCTCTATGCATTAGTCCAGAGGCTCCACTTAAGCTCAGGCCTGGCCACCTTGCCTGAGCTGTGTTGTAGGAGCGCCTGTTTGTAGTCCTGCCTCAGGTCCAGTGTCTTGGATCAGCGTCAGACCTATGTTGTAGCCTTGTTTCCAGTCCCGCTCCCGCTGTTCCCAAGTGGACCCTGGACCCAGTTCATCCCCTCACCTTGCCTGGGACTCTTGGTAGTTCCTTTTTTACCAGCATCTGGCCCTGCCAGCCCTCTTCTGATCTGGTGGGACTACATCCCGGCCAAGAAGGACATCACCTGTGCTGTGGACATCCTTGGCACTTGTCTCACTTTCCCCTGGCAGGAAGGATCACTGAACCTGAACGCACCGCGGCGCCTGGGAACTATGTTTCATGAGCATCCTGCTTCTAGACCGTGTTCCCTACCTAGATCCTCAAGGCATGTCTGGCAGCTCTGGCAGCTGTTGGACCTGTGAAGACTTTGGCATGTGGTTTATAAGGTCAGGAAGACGTGGCCACCCCTGCCTTGCTGCCATGTTTGTTCCGCTTATACTTATGGAGGTCTTTGGACAACTCAAGTAGTCTCAGGCATTTGCCCAGAGATTTCTGACATGTCAAGTTTATCCCCTCCTAAGAGCAGTAACTCAGCTCTGTTAGAGAAGGCTCAACTCTGGCATTTGCTTGTAATGTGATTGAGAGTGTGGAAATTGGCAGGAGAGGTAGGGAGCTACCTCATCTTCATGCGCATAATCAATAGCAAATCATTACTTAAAAAGTAAAGTGGTTGATGGTGTTTTTGTAGGGCAAGACATGCCCTGCATTTTCAGTCTTTCATATCGCTTCATATGCCATGAGATGGAGCTCAGCGAGTGACTCACATTGTAAAAACTCTCCAGTTAGCTCCTGGTGCTACCTCTCAGCAAGTGTGTCATGGTTGCTTCAGCATGTCTGCGTCTGTCCTCCATCCCAGCTCTGTAAGTCTTCAACGCCCTGTTAGGGAAATCCCTAAGCCCAGACTTTGGAGAGATGGCACCAAAGCATGCGTGGGGCTCTTGCCAGGGTCAAGCAGTCTGGATTAGGTCCAGCCTGGATGAGGCAGGGTGTGATACAGCTTAGTCCACCTGCAGATATCAGCCAGCAGCATGGACAGGAAACCTGTGGCTCGGGGAGCACAAGCTGTGGCAACGCGCTCCGTCTTGCAGGAGAAAGGAGCCTCGCTCCGAGCTTCCTTCGTGTTTGTGTAAGGGTCTAGCCATTCCCATTTGAAGGAGATGGCATACTGAAAGCGTGTTCTCTGAATTAAGATCGCCATGTCCATCACAGATACACATCACTGCTTCTAAAGTGTCGGCCTTTCTAAACGCGGTGTGCTGCCCATTCAAGTGCTCCTGCTCAAGTGCGGGATTCAGCCAAGAAATCTAATGGTCCTTTTCTTATCATTGCAACATTATTTGCTTTACTCCAAGAACCTGCTCATTGATTTTGGTCTGGAGCTGCCCGTTCAACAAGTGACAAAGCTAGATAAGATTCTTTCCTGCTTTATTTATACATTGAGGATGCAGGGAGTGTTCCTTCACTGATACCTCTTGTTGTCCCCTTGCACTGACAGCAATCTAATTCTACTCACTTCCCTGCAGCTACCCTGGGGTTTCTGTCAGTTTGGGTGGAATGGGGGGGGGTCCTTGGAGAAGAGGTGGGAGTTGAGAGGCGCTGGAACCAGGCTGCTTTAGCTGGGAGGAGGGCGGCACAGAAGAAGGGCAGCAACCGACTTGGGGCTTGTGAGACCTCCAGACAGAGATGGCCTAAACTACCCCATCTGAGTTTGCGGTGAGGCAGAAGCGCTTGAATGTTGACCGTATCCCGGACTGCTGCTCAGTGGTTAATTACTGGCCCCCAGCATAGACCCCAAACCCTCTTCTAACCATATCTCTCACCTAGAGGCCTCCTTGTCCTTAGGTTTATGCAGCCCTAAATACTGCTCACAACTACAGCTCTGGTCCCCTCACTACACCGTGATGATGAACGCCTGGTAGACCTCAGCCCGGTGTGTGGAAGTAAAACCTGCTCGAGTACTAACATGGCCTCAGTGCCGGACTGCGTGTGCTGTGTGGCCATAGCTTTGACCATCATTCCTGCAACTGGAGTATGTCTCACACAGCGAAAGGGAGAGCTGGGATAGTGAAGCTGGTGGACCTAATGTCCTTCAAGACATACAAGCTCAAGCTACGCAGCCAGGCTTTGCCAGGGCGACCTGTCCCTGGTGTGATGATTCTCTCAAGTTAATGCATAAAGACTGCATCACAGCCAGCTTACTAAACGTCTCTGCACTCATCTGCAGTAAGGTCAGGTCTCCTTTCACTTTGCCTTCTCTCTCAAATGAGGTGGTAATCCTCTCTTCCTCCACCGAAGTTTAGCCCAACGGGTCTGCATATTCAGCGCGCTATTCAAAGGCTACGTTAATGTTGATGATAATAAAGTGTCCTTGGAGATGCAGGAAGGCAGCCGTGGGTGTAGCACAGGCTCCACTGAAGCCAGTGACAAATCTGACTTCAGATCAATGCACCAACTGCTCTGATGCATCATCGAAGCATCACGGGGCAGCAAGGGACCTAGCCTGCTACGTGCAGTGAAGGAACTATACCAGGAGAAACCCTGAAATCCTGGTTGCGAAGATGCCTGGAAGTGGGGAAACCTTACATCCGAGTGTGAGCAGCTGAAAGCGGCTTCAGCGACAAAATGCGAGTTGAGCTCAAGAGGAGCGTGAAGGGTTACGGACACTTGTGCCGTGACAGGCGGTCCTGGGCAAGGCTGAGCACGTCCTGTGGAGGCCAGCCAGCAGGGCTGACCTGATGTAACTGGGAGCTGAAGCTGGCGCTGGATGCTTAACTTGAAATGGCCCAGGGACTGAACAGATGGCTCCTCTTTATTTGCATGCTACTTGGATTTGTGAGTCAAGCAGAAGAATAACTTAATTTTTGACATTTGCTTCTCCTCAGAGCCCGGCACAATTTATGTTATACTGGCATTTACGTGAAGGATGTTGCTTTAGGCACAAAACCCATCCTGGCTTTAACCCTAAAAGGAGCCAAATAGGCAGGAACCATGTTCCTCCCCAGCTCTTTTGTAGGCTCTGCCAAGGGATATCACACTTACACAATGACCAAAGAATCAGGAGAAAACAGTCATTTGGGGCTTGTGGAAGGAAGGGGCAGGGTTGGAGTTAAACTGGACTGGAAAATATCTCATTTGTAGGCCTGAAATGAGAGACTGTTTGTGGATGAGGTTTACCTCCTATTAAAAATACCCTTCAAGGCCTGTGCAGTTAGTCTTGAGCACAGGGGATAAATTTAGTAGAGTCCTGTTCCTGCTGACATAAACTTAAGTGAAAATAATATATATGGCCAGGGCACAACATCTGCAAGCCAATTAAAAACCTAGCTGATTGCACCCAAGATGACAATTGCCGTGACTAGTGTGTCTGTGTGCCACCCCTTCGAGAGGGAAAAAATCAGATCCTGCTTGGCTGTGCAGCATCTTCCTATACCCGCAACAACTAATGGTGATTATTTGATAGCTTGAGTCCTAGGAGTCTGTTCTCCTCGCCCTAACGGCTGTGCCTGCTGTTCCCGGTAATCCTGTGTGGTCACATATGTGATATTCATGGGTTTGACTGTAGATCAGTAATAAAAGTCACAGGATAAGAGAATAAAGTGCATTTTCTGGCCCGACTGTAAGACGCGAGAGTTAGCCTGGGTAAGGAGATGTGTGCTTTGGCCAATATAAACATACGTATTTTTCAAAGGCTGTATTTTAAATACTTAATAAAAAGAGATGTTCTTGGTTTTCCTTTAGACAAAGCGCAGTTTTCCTTCACCCATAATTTTAAGCAAAGTATCAGGTGTTGTTAGGGAAATTGGGTTGTGAATGGGAGATAAAGCAGCCAGAGCAGGGAGATCCATGCCCCCAAAGTCTGGGGCTCCGGTATGTTTTCCAGACAGTTTTCAGCATCTCTTGCATTCACTGTGATCCCCCTCTTGTGGCTAGTCCAGCACCTGCAAAATTTCCCTGCCTGTGCCTGTCAAGGCTCAGTGGCATTAGGTGCCTGAACCAATGCAACTGAAATATGGTGGCTTAATAGGTTAGCTGCCCCTCAGCTGAGCTGCTGTGACTGTCCTGGTGGGTGCTAGAAGATAACCCAAATCGCGAGATAAAGTGCATTGGCTGAAACCTCTCCTGTTGACTGTTACCCCAGCTGCCTAAGTTACCAACCTGTCTTGGAGCTGCCAACCTTGTGTAAGCTCTTAACATGCTCCAGTGGTGAAGTAAAACATGGTTTAAACCACATTCGTGGCAAGTTCACCTGACGCATTTTCCTTCACCGTACAGACAGGCCATGAGCACACACAGGAACGATTTAGCAGCCCAGCTCATGGGCTATAACCTGTTATATTACAATAACTTGGTCGCATTTGATGGCATGTTTCTTTCAGGTTTGGCCTGTGCCCTGAGTGAATAACACACGCCTGGAGCACACAGCGATTGCGGTGTTGCTTGGATGCAAATAGGTGCCCTGCATGATCTCCTCTACACCCTATGTGGAGAAAAAAAGTCCATTGCAGTTCTGACCTCAACAAGTTGGTCACTTTGAAAATGAGACTGAGCCCAGTGTTCGCGTAGAGGCACTCGGGCTGGGAACCATGCCATGGGGATCTGGTTCCCCTGAGCTAGCCCATCATCTCTCTAGTGTCTTCAGGGAGGCCAGGATCTTCACAGATTGAATTCTACCGCTAGCTATTAAGTGGCCATTTAAGATCAGGGCCTGCTCTTCCCTCTTCCTTTGGTGCTGCAAGGAGGTGAGACAGATACGCTGTGCTCCATGTCCTCTTTAGGATCCATCCATGTGTTCGGATCCAAGCTCCTGAGATCCAGCACTGAGACCTCTTTGAATCTCCTTGTAACTTTTCACCTACTGTTTTTGCTCTCAGAAACAAAATGCCTGATGTTGAAATAGCCTGGCATTGCGGGTGGGCCGTTTGTTAGACGTGACACAAGCATACCGTGATGCTTCATCGTTTTTCTTCATAATTCTCACTGGGTGAGGCTCGCCACAGCACAGGGCCTGCACCAGAACCCATCCACAGCTGAAGCACAACTTATAGCCGGAGGGCTGGCGTGGTTAGCAGCAGCGGGGCTGTGTTGCATGGTAAGAATAAGGAATTGCACTCCCTCTCGTGGCTATGCTCTCCCCTACTTTTTCCTGGAGCAGAAGACCCTAAAGCTTCATCGTGTTTATAGAGCGTGCCCATGGCCAGTGCAAGTCCCCAGCATATCCAGAGTTACCGGCACGACAGAGCCCAGCACTTAAGGCGCTGGTAATTCAGCTTATGGTTTCGTCAAACTGTAATTGTTTGGGCAAAAAATTTTCCATGCCAGATGTCTGCCTTAGGCTGAAGTTCTCTGGGAAGTTTCAGCCAAACTATTTTGACCATTTCCAAGAACGAGGGGAAAGCACAGTGTTTTGCCCAGATTTTGAAAATAAATAATTCCATGAAACCGTTATAAGAGAGAAAAGCCTCCATGTATTGAAGAAAGACCATGAAATTTGGTCCTGCTGTCAAAAAGTGCCATTTGCCACTTCCAGGAAAGTTTGTTTAATTTTGAATTAGTTATAAGTTCTGCAAATCATGGTTTGCATGTGCTCAACAGATCCGGTCACACATTAACAACTCCGTTCTCTGAGGACTATCTGCAGCAGGCACGCTCCAGCCCAGGGCTGCAAAGGCTTGACTGTGAGATGGCTTCTTCCAGCACTGGAAATAAGAGCTGGGGAAGTGAGAAAAGCTGGGGAGAGCAGAAGGATTCAGAGGTGAGTGTGGGAGGTGTTGGGATGGGGTCAGCAATGGGTAGGCGCAGTTGGAGATCTCTTTATGAGAGGGAAAACACAAGCTGGCCTAGAAAGAATTATGATGGTGAAGCTCCCGTGAGGGGTACAGGATCAGGCACCCTCTCCCTGCTTCTCCAGAAACGCTTCCCCTTGGTAGCGGGGACAGGGAGGGCAGGTGCCCTCAACATTGGGTCACCTCCTGCGCTAAGCAACCTTCCCATGCAAGGAGAGTTTCTTCTCATAGCTGCTACAGGGATGGCAGTAAGAGATTCACAGTTCAGTTGCCGTGCCGTCATGCCAGAGGCAATTTCTGAGGGAAAGCGGAGATGCCTCAGGAGCATGTCTAGGGGACTTTCAGCTGGCATGCGATGGAGATGCGCTGACTGATCCGGGGTGTCCATGGGAGCGTTTGCCAGCCGGCAGCACGGCATTGCAGAGACGCAAGGCAAGCCGACTGGAGCTCTGGGCTGCTCCTCCCGGCACCCTGCCTCTGACATCTAAAGCTTCCACTGGGTGTCTGGACACAGCCCCACAGCGTGCCCCGTGGACTGGAGCGCAGATAGCATCTGACTCGCTCTTGTCCTGGCAAGAAGACTGTCTTCCTTTATAACGCTGCAAACCAGATGCCAAAAACGCACTTTTGCCATCCAGTGGAGGCAAGGTTGTTAAGAATGGAGGCGTTGACACAAACTGCCTTTGGGGGAAATGGCACGGAGCGGCATCCCTAGTTCAAGAGGCTGTCTGAGTTTAGCAATAGTCTCTTGTTCCCAGGCTCTGGGCCAGGGTAAATTGGCTGCAGCGTACTTTGGGAATGAGGATTTTGCCTCCAGGAGAAAAAGAGCTTAGCACAACTCTGCCGAGAGTCCCTCTTAAGCTCATCCACGCAAAGGGATGGCTGCCAGTTCCTCAGATGGGCTTGTTACTGGCCTTCCCTGGGTGTAGCAAAAGCTGCCGTTAGCAGGTACAATCAAGAAATACAGATGTGGGGGTAGAGAGGCAGGAGGGGCCCTTGGATTTAATTTGCTTATATGAAGTAGCCCACGTTGATTGAATGGCATCTCCCCGATGGGGAGGAGAGGAAGGCAGAGACTAGGATGACTACTCTCTCCACGCTCCGAGCTTTGCGAACACAAGCCCGTGTTCCCCACCGTGCCAAGTATTTTCATGCATCATGCGGTATCTGGGAACAATCAGAGCACAAAGAGCCTCAGCCCTCCACCCTGCCCAGCCCCTGCTGCCCTGGATGCATCCCTGCCCCTGGGTCTGGGTGGTGGATGAGGCAGGAGCCAGGCGAGCTCTGCTTTAGCTGAGAGGTCCTGGGGGGTTCTCTGTTGGCTGCACCCAGCTGCTTTGCCCAGAAGTCCCTCAGGTTTCAGGACTGTTTGCCCGGCGAGGGGAAGAGCGAATTGGAACAGGCACAGCAACTGGAGTCTCATGACCCTCATGGCTCCCATCCTCACTGGAGAGGAGCGTGGCTGTAGCTCAGGCCTATGGGCCTCTGGGTTGCCGAAACGAGGGTCTCCTGTGTTAGCTGAGATCTTTGAGACCATCTCTGGCCTTGCCTTTAGCCACCACTCCGTGACATGTCTCCTGTGAGCCCTGTGTCATGCCCACCAGGCTCCATCTCAGTACCTAGAGCATCTCACGTGGCTTCGGACACCTACCTTTAGGCAACTGAATTGAGCACTTGACATTCGCGCTGCACGCAGGTTGTCCCGAGACGTGCCGTTTCTGCTGCTCGGCTCGGCAGTAACTTTCTTGGGCTCTCCATTCAGCCGTGGATGAGTCCACTATGGGAAGGTGGTGGGCATGTTCGGCTACCCCTTCCCAGAGGGCTGCAGGGCTTGGGCCACTGCAGATGATGTCCCCAAGATCCAGGTTAGGGAGCAGAACAAGCCTCATTTTTCCCCGTGGATTTTGGCCTCCCCTGCACACAGATCAGACATCCCCAGTTCCTACTTGAGATGCAGTAAGCCAGCAGGATGGACACCAAAAATAATATCTTTTAATGGTTTTTACTTAGAGCAGGTTTTTGTATTTAAATTACATACACCTTTAAAAATAAAGGATTGCAACTTCTTGAAAGTCCTGGGCGTGTTACACTCTATTAAAATTTCCTTAATTACCAAATTCGCAAATGCTACCAGATCAGTGGAGCAGTCACGGTCAAGGCGAAGCACATGAAGCCCTGGTTTCTTGAGGAACTAATGCACCTTTTGACAGAAGCCAACTTTTCCACAGATGCAGGGAGACTATTTACTTCATTTCCATTTGCTTGTGTAGCTCAGCTCAATGACTTCTTCATCCAGGACTCAGAAGAGAATTGGCACTTGAAATAAGCAACAAAGAGTGTTTTAATCCTCCAGGGATAAAAAAATGAGGTGTGAAAATCCACTAGTTCTAAAAATTTTGTTTCTGGTCACTCCATGCATCTGTCAAGTCAGGTCACTGACAAGAGGACTTTCTTCGTTTAAGTGGGTTTTAAACAAACTGACGTTTCACTTTGTATTTATCCAACACATTTAGGCTTCATCCCTGAGAGCTCTGGTCAGGAGCAACCTGTGTCCATGCTGTTTGACCCTCTCATCCTTCAAAACAGGGTGGCCCTCTACAAACTGCTTGCTGGGGCAGCGGTCTCAGGTCCATAAAAACAAATCTGAATAAACTCATTAATAATTCATTTTCCCACTGGATTTTAGTTAAATTCCATTAAATTCTGTGATTTGGTACAAATGAGTAAATACATGTACAACATCCATTGTTCTATAATGTAAAACATCTATGTTTTAAAATTCTGAAAAATGGGTATTCATTTATATGGTGACCTAAATATGTGTTTCTGTCCTAGAGTCAGAGCAAAATAGAGCTGGGAAGGACCTCAGCTGTTCAGCTTATCCATTCCCTACACCCAAGACAAGGTTAGCTGTGATTTCTGGCCCAGTTTTCATCTTGCATGTTATTACTGATCTCCGGTGATGGATATTCCACCATCTCTGCTTTGGTCACATACCCACCTACTAACCAAAACTTAGCAAAATGTTATATTTAGTTGGAAATCAGCATATTTTAGTAGTTACTAGTAAATGTCCTAGGGAAAAAAAAAAAGACAATTCTCATTGCAAAACAAGATTTAAAATAATGTTTGCAAACACGACTGCATTTGAAAATTTACGTAATTTGATTGAAACTGTCCTTGGCACCAGACCCCACCCCAAAACCCCTCACTCTTTATTTTTAACCTGGATCAGTTCGCTGATCTGCTTTAGTGCCAGGACGACTGAGGAGCACAGGGTGATGTAGTGAGCCGTCAGGGTGGGGAGAGCAGAAATTTTTTAAGCTGGCATTGCTGCAAGGGAGAAAGTCCTTGCAAATCATCCTGCTGCTGCTTCAATGCGGCTGCTTTGCTCGGCTCTCCCTTAACCCAGCAGGTTACCTGGCTTCACCAGCAAGTCAAAGCGGAGACAAGCTGCCAGGGACGAGCTCAGGGTCTCCTGTTGTTGTAAAATCATAACAAAGCATTTTGCTTTTCAACCGCTTGTCTAACCCAACGGGAATAATTTGCGAAGGAATCCTGACTATACTTGTCGTTCAGTTCATTATCTTTATAATCCCGTCCCTAAAAACACTTAATGGTTAATAAACCTTAAGGAAATACAATCTTACAGGCAAATGTTTTGGCTGAGCATCTGCTTCAATACTGGAAAGGGCTGGTCTTTTGTCTCTTTAATTGCCTTTTTGACCTTTTCAGAATACAGACTTTTACATTAGCCATAGGACAGCTGCACAGAATCAGTGACACTGAACCCCTGGCTACGCGTCCCCGACAGATGCTCTTGCTCCACAGCTATTTTGATGCTAACCTTTCTGCAGGTTCTGCTACTTATCTGAGAAAGGCTCTTTAAAAACCCCAAGGAAGAGTCCTGGCATTTCCAAAACGTCCATAGGGAGGCCCAGTGGCAGTTTGGAAGAAATCCTAGGTTTGTAATGCCAACTCTTCAGCCTGTGTCAAGATAGGACTGCAGAGCCCCATTTGCATGCATGAAAATGCTTTAGAAGAGAGCGCAGCATTGCTGCACCACGTTTGCAGGAGACCCTCAGTCCCAAGTGAGATGGTCTGAGTGGGCGAAGCTGGACTACATCTATACTACAAGGGGAAGAGCGTCAGAGATCAGCCTAACGCCCTCTTAGGCTGAGCTTGAGCATTTGCAGCAAAGACAGTGGGCAAATCTAATGCTGAGACCAGGTCTGGATGCGTGCTTAGCTGATCACATAGTCATGGCCTGAGTGGCTGCTCGTGTGAGCTGCCTTAGCTGGCTGGGAGGAGATGTTGAGACCATGGGGATGATGAGGAGACCATGGGGATGATGAGGAGACCATGGGGGTGATGAGACCATGGGGAGCAGGTGACTAGCAGGCAGCGAGGAGGTGCAGTCTTCCTCTGAGGGGTCTGTGCTGGACCATCTCCTGCAGATTGATGCACAAGCTAATCCTTTCTTGCAAAATAGTGCCATGGAGAAGCTTTTTACTCAATAACCCATGGGTTAGCGCACCCATCTGGAAGTGCTTGAGGAGACCCTGAAGACCCCTTCCCAGCTTCGAGGAGATGAGCCACCTGGCAAGTTGTTCTGGAGTGAGGCTTGTTCAGCTTCTTTCTCTGTTTTGTATAAAATAATTAACTGGCGGAGAGAGAGAGACAGAGAGAACATGTGAGTTTACAGCTCATTGCTTAGGCATTAATCTAGAAGGGTAAGACCCAATCCCTGCTCTTAAGACTGTTGAAGTTAAACAGAAAACTGTGCATAACTCCACAGACTGTGCCCAAGGACCTTCTTTGTACCCAAAGGAAACCAGAAAGTTAAACCAAGACTAAAGAGGAGAGATGAGTGTGGAGTTTCCAAGTCAACAGTGGCCTCCTTAGCATCACTGCCCAGAGATCAGCAAAGTCTGAAGACCACAGATCTCAATTGTGGACCTTGGGCCATAAGTCTTTTCATGGATTGAATATCATCAACATTATCAAGCATTTTGAAAGTACCTGCCACGTCGACATCTAAACACAAGTGATAAAACTAAAAGGACAATTTTCATTTCCCTTAGTAAGATCCCAGCAGAATATCCCCCCCAAGACAGAAGAGCGAGGGAGCAGGGGGTTTCCTGGGACAACACCTCCACAACCACATGGGTTCTGGCAGAAGGAGTCATCGCTGGTGGTGGCTGTCTTTCCCTGTCACTCTTTGGCTGCACTGTCTCTGGCAAGGAGTGGGTTGACATTGTCTCTGTCCTCTGGAGCAGCAACTTCAGGTCCAGAGGTCCAACTGGTGGTGATGAGGTGAAGCGTAAATGCAGCTCTGTCCTGCAGAAGCTCAGGAGTTCCCGCTCGGTTTCTGAACGGCAAAGCTGATGTCCGGGGAGTGGAAGGCATGTCACCAGCCTGACTTGGTTGGAACAGTTAATTAATTTTTTTTCCTAGTTACTAATGTCTGTTGATGGCGGATTACTTTCTTAGGAATGGACAGATAACCTCATTTTTGCCCAGTTCCTGCATTTTTTAGTGTGAAAGGCCCTGGAGGAAAGGTTTGCCCTTATTATAAACATCATTTAGCTGGAGCTGCCTCCTGGCTTTCCATCAATGATATGTCATTGCAATGCAAGCCCTTAGATAGTGGTGTGTTTAGGGAGCCTTTGTTCTTGTGTTCGGTGAATTGATCTCCATCTGAGAAAGTATCACTCACTGTCAGAACTAAAAAACAGCCCGTGAAAAAGAAAAGGAGCAGCCTGACTTCAAAGGGCTGTGGTTCTTTTCTTGTGGCCTCTCCTAACCTGCATGCAGCTGAAAAACTTGTTTGACCCAATTCATTTAAGGCCTCCTTCTTCCCCTCCAACAGACAAAGACGCACAAACAATAAGCGCATTCAGGTGCAGAAGAGGGAGGGAAACCCAGAGACCCAGGCGAGGCTCCCGCTGCACACACCCTGTTCCCACAGATAAGCACAAAGCTGGAGGAGTGACAGGTTATCTTGGGCAGAACCAGCTACATGCGAGGTCTCCTTGAAGTCAGTGGTGTGTGTGGAGAGATGCTATCTTTTATTAGGCCAACTGGTAGAGTCAGAAAAACTAGACAAGCTCTCAGGCGCGCAAACCTTTCTTCAGGCCAGGGAATTATCTGGGCCACCTGAAGCCAGGAGGTGCGTGAGATGTCCTAGGAGGGACAGAGTAGGGTAGAAGGTGGGCAGAGGCAAGTAGTTGGCTAGGGCAACCCTGAGCTAAGTGTCTGGTGGGTTGGCTTGGCATAAAGACTCTAAAGGAGACCTTATAACGGCCTTCCAGTACTTGAAGGGGTCCTACAGGAGAGATGGGGAGGGAGTCCTTATCGGGGTGATAGTGATAGGACAAGGGGTAATGGTTTTAAACTGAAAGAAGGGAGATTTAGATTAGATATTAGGAAAAAATTCTTTACTGTGAAGGTGGTGAGGCACTGGAACGGGTTGCCCAGAGAAGCTGTGGATGCCCCATCCCTGAAAGTGTTCAAGGTCAGGGGCTCTGAGCAACCTGATCTAGTTGAACCCATGGCAGGGGGGTTGAACTAGATGATCTTCAAGGTCCCTTCCAAGCCCAACCATTCTATGTTCTATGATGTTTAAGTGATTCTTTTTTTTTTGGACCAATTTAGCTTCTGACTCACTACATGACATCTCGTCTCCAACTGGCATATGGCCAAGGGTGGGACTGCAGCAGCAACCCCTTCCATCAGTTTAAGCTGCCATGAAAAGGTCCTTCAAGGTCATTACCAGGCATTAACAGAGTGCCTGGACTGGCAGCTGTGACCTTGAAGGTTTCCAACGCCTGATAACATGCTCAGGAGAGTTATCTCTGCAGCAGAGGTACCAACCACTCCCAAGCGGGGCTGACTGCAGCGGACAGCCCTTTCTTCCAGCAGGAGCACAACCTCATACAGAGAAGATCTCTGGATTTTTTTTTTTTCCTGTTTCTATTTTTAAATATGCTCCAAGCTAAAATCCCCATTTTTTCTTCAGTGATGCATGTGCCTTCATTTCCTCAAGATGATATTCATTCATTCCTTCCTCCCTTCTCTTTTCTAAGGGAAATGTCTTAACGTTTGCAAAAAGGAACTATTGTTTTTGCACTTTAGAAATGTGAACATGTCACTATAGCAATTATCTCTTAAACTTAACTAAACAGGCCTAATGTTGTTAAGCTTAATAAGAACTTTGTCACCTCTGAGCACTTTTGTCTTTATTAATGACTCATTGTAAAGCACATTATTGTTCGTGTCACTTTCTCAGTCCTGCTTCACTGGAGTTGGATGTAGCATTACCTCAATGCAAGCAGATCTCAGCCAGGGATTTGCCTGGTGCGGCGCAAACAGCTCTGTAAGTTCTGTGTTGGGTGTCGATGATAAGATGCAAGTAGAAGACCAGATAAAACCAGCCAGTGGATAGCAGCAACCAGATGAGCGTGGGTACCAATTGTCAGGTGCCTGAGAGGGCTTGGTGGCTGGTTCAGCACAGCCAGGAACAGACTAATAACATGCTAAGTGGTTTGTGTTTGGTGATAATACTGCAGGGAAAAAGGCCAAGGGACAAAACCAGCATGGAAACTGAACACCTTGAGCTTTGAGGTGGTTCTTCAAGGCTGATTGAAGCATGTAAAAGTCTGCATTGCCCCTGATTACCATCACTTTGTGACCAGCACCGACGAGGTGCTCCGTGCTGTTACAAACAGCATGTGTGAACACAGCAAATACAACTCCACATAGCCCGGACTGGGCTGGTACCTCTCATCACCAATAAATCACTGTGTACGAAAAGCCCTTTGTGAACCTACTTCATATGGGCTAGAAAAGAATTTGTCTCAGTCACGCCCAATCACCCAGCTAGACCCTATTCACGGAGGAGTCCTCCAAGATTATCCATTAGTAATCGTACCACCAGTGCCTACAGGTAGAGCTCTTTGGAGGTGTCAGCGAGGCTCTACGAGGAGGCGGCACCCCTAGTGATTTTAAGCTTGCACATCTCTGATAGTCAAAACAATTGAACACTGAGATACACGAGTTACCATTCACCAGCAAGCTGTGGTTTCTATGTAAATGCTTTACACCTATATCCCTCCAGTTAGTGACCACTAGTTAGTAGGTTGGAATACCTGAAACTTGCCGTGGGCTTCGGTCATGCATGAGGACAGTTACAGCTACTCAGCTGTGGCAGGATATCATTAAATTTCTCTACTTAGCTACGCCTGCGCTTTCAGCTTCCTTATTTTAAACATAGCTACCCTGCATGTATCGGTATATCACACCTATATGTTCCTGTTTAAATGGTGGTTGCACCAGAAAGGGCTGGAGAGCTTGGTGAGAGAAGCTATCCTCTTTTCAGATGGTGTCTACCCTGAGCAAGGTTTAGGAAGGTGATGCACGGATATGTCTGTCTTGGTAGGAGGTGGTGACAGTCCTTGCGTCTGTCACCTGAAGGTTTCCCTTGAGTCCTGATAATCTGAAGTGTTAGAACTCGTAACTATTATCAGGCACTTCCAGAATAGCCAGGGTGGGAAGACCTCCCCCAGCAAGCTCCCTGCTTGCTGCTCCGAGCTCTCATACTCCCAAAAGAGAAATAATCTCCTGCCAAGATATTTCGCTCTACTGGCAAAGAGATTTGGGAAGTGCGCAAGAGAGCCTAATCCTGGCATTCATCTCAGCAAGGCTTCAAAAACCTGAGCATCAGCATGTACAGCTCAGAAAGGCGTCTTTGAGGAGTTCCCACCAGCAGAGTACCTTAGACTCCCTCAGACCCAGCGTACGCGTCCTCTGGGATGGGCAGTATGTCATTTGTTTCTCAGTGAGCCTTTACCCAAGGTCCAGATGATGACTCTTGGATCCTCACGCCCAGCCCAATTCAACGCCTGCTGCTCTACTGTAGCCTTGCGATTCCTAAGCTATATATCACAGCACATTTATTCTGACACCCCTGTGAGTGTGCAGGTTAGTGCTGCTCTGCCAGGCTCAGCAAAGGTTTCTAAATATATCAGTGAAGGAGAAAGATCTGGGATGGCTTCCAATTTTAACCAAGGTCACATTGGTGAGTGCCGGTGTGCAGCGCAAGGATATTATACACAGCATCTTTCATGCGAGCTGTATTCCAGCTGCGTACAGCATTTCTGCAGTGCAACAGAAAGAAATGGGGAAGGATGACAGAAAAAAGGAGCCTGGGAGATAGCTAAAATTTCACTCTGGGTATGTCGCGTAGCTCAGGATCTTTGTACCGCTGGTTATTTTTCTACCAAAAACTCCCAAATCCAAGCTGTGTTCCTTACCTGCCTCAAATGGTAGATTCAGGCATAATGTTCTTCAAAGAGCTCAGAGCTTTGGGCCCTTGGATTCAGCCTAGCAGACAATTTTCCCATTAGGAGGCAGCCAAATGCTCCAGGGAAGAAACATATACTGCTGGAAAAGGCACCTGCATTCCAGATTTACTCAAGTCTCTTGATGATGCATCCTAAGAAGAGCTCTTCTCCTAGCCACAAGAAAGGGCTGGGAAAGTTTAGGCAAGGCCAAGGACTGGAGGTGAGACACATCACAGACGAAGGTTTGAAATCCCCCCTCTGGCAGGGGTGACTCTCTGCAACTCTCTCCATGGGAAACGGAAGAGACCTGGACTTTTAATTGCAGCCCTGGACTGGAGGAGGAGGCCCAGGAGGAGCAAAAAGAGAGAGGAATAAAGAAGAGATGCATAATTTGAGACACCAGGGAAAGAGGCGAGCTGCTCTGGCTGAGGACAAGGCTCAGCAAACGCCCGTTTATGAGCCTGGCAAAAAAAGCAGAAGGAGGTTTTACTCTTGTTGGCCTTCAGTGGGGTTCGGGAGCCCCTTAAGGCTGCGGCAGCTTCCCCATTTCTGCAGCGAGGCAGTGGAGAGCCCTGTGCTCCCCCAAGAGCAGGCGAAGGGCAAAGTCTGGGGGAAGAAGGAGCAGGTTGCTATAAATTACCTCTTCGTCTTTTGAGGCTCAGTGACTGAGACCTGTGCTGGGGTCTCCAGGGGAGAAGACTCACTTAAACCTGATAAATGTGGTGTTGGAAATGGTGCTGGGAGCATCCTGGTACTCTGTAGTGGTGTGTGTTCCCGCAATTATTCATTTATGGTGAGGCAGAAGGTAGGATAAGGGTTAAACTTCCCTTCTTAAAGAAACTCCATCTTCTGCCTGTCTCCCCCTCTAAAGCTATTAGATATATTTCAAGCTGGCAAAGGGTTAGGAGTCCCAAAGACACATTTATGCCTTGGGTGGAAATAAGGTGCTATGTAGAACATGATAAAGAGCTTTTCAATGTCCCAGCAAAGGGAAAGCTGTCAGGGGAGGTCCCTGAAACAGGGCAGAACAGTGTTTTGGAAGTCTTTGGCCACAGGACGAGCATCGGGCAGGCTGCAGAGAATCCAGCTGTGCCACACTAATCTGGTTCTCTAAGGCTGCTCTTAGTTACTAATGCGCTTTGTCAGTAGAGCAGGCGATGTTTTGTCTACTTGCCTTTATTTTTAGCTGCCTTGGGTCAGCAAAACAACTCAGACAGTAGCGTTAGGAGACCTGCATCTCCAGATTTAATCAGCTGGCTCTGAGCCATTCCCTACGCAGATAGCTAGCCTGCACTCAGTAATTTCTCCCCAGCTCCTCTTGCTCCCACTGACTGGTGCCTCCACCTCCTCCTGATGGTCCCAGCTGGTGGCTGTGGTACCCTGCCCCGACCTCGCAGCGCGGAGATCTCCAAAACTCTCTTGTGAAACCCTCAGGCTTTCCTCCATCACGTGAAGAAGCGAGCTGTTATTAATGTGCCACATTATAAGTGCTGGGGGAGGGACACAAAAACTTTCTGTGGATTTGTCCCCAAGTCAGACTGTGCCTGAAATGACCACGTGGCCTTTGGTGTGCTAGAAAACTGGCCGTTCACAATCAGTGCCAAAACCGTACTCCAGCACGCTGCTCTGGGTCTCCGATGCTGGCTGAAGGACAAAGGCAATGGCAGGGATGTCAGCCTTCAGTTATCCTTCCACTCAATCCCCGAGCAGAGGTTGAAAAATCAATGTCACAAGCCACAGTCGGAGCAGGGCTGGGCGGACTCTCTGAACTGAAGCATAGTTTTGGTCTAGAAATCATAGAACAGTGTCTTGCAAAACTTCCAGGATTTCATGAGCTGGACTCAAACAGAAATGCCACAGACAGCGCTGCCAACCCCAAACATTCAAACACCATGAGTCAGCCCCCCCCCCCCCACTTGACTCTTCCAAGTCTTCTTTCCTTTCTGGATTTCGTTTTTTTGAACTGTGAGGTTAAACTTTGTTCATATTTTCCAGGTTTCTCTGCTCCTCTTCTCCCCCACCTTTTAGGAAGGCTAGAAACTTAGCTGGTTTTTGGGTGAGGGGGTGTTTCTAAAAGGAAGAGAAAATGTAATGCTCTACACCCCTGGAGCAGGGCCCTAAGAAACATCGTTATGTGACTTATGATAAATTTGGGCAATTTGGCAATGCTTCAGCCTGGCTCCTTATTTAATTGCCTGCAGATCCTGCCGTGCCATTAACACAAGAGGTCAAGGTACTGGCAGGAGTTCTGTGATTTGTGGGTGCATACTCAGTTTATAAAAACACCCCTGTCTCTGCCTCCCAGCGAGTCCTCCTTATTCACCCAGCTGTTACAGCTGTTCTCCCCCATCCTGAGCTCCTTCAGCTGACTCTGCTCTTCCTTGCCTTTGCAAAGTGCCTTATGCAATGCCTCTGCTCAAACACGTGTTTGGCCAGCTACACGCTCACTGCAGCAGCAACTGGCCATCCTAAATGCTCATTAAAATTGGTATATTTTAATAATTGTGGTCCAGGAAATGTATTCTTTCTCTGAAGCTTTCAGGGGAAAGGAAGCAGAGAGGAAGACAAGTGAGCAGAGCCCGGAGAGCATCCAGCAAGTTCTTTCAAAAAAGAAAGAGCATCTGCCAGGATGCAGCATGCGTGCAACAAGCAGCACGCATGAGTCTACTGAATCCTGCAGCATCTCTCAGCTGCATGAAATGCACCATGCTTGCAGCTGGGGGATTTCCAGCCTATATTTGTAATGCACACTCTAAAATGAGCTCCATACCAGGGACTGGTTAGTTCTTCTTTCACAGGACTTGATAAGAAAGATTTGTAACTCCTCATGGAAGGCCAAAAAACTGTTCTCGTCTTCCTCAGGTCTCCTTGAAGATCAAGATTTGGGGCTGAGGATTTCCTCAAAACCACGGGTTGCTCCTTATGACTTGCCCCAAGCCTTACACGACTCCTTTTACCTGCAAATACTTGCTACCCTCTGATAACACAACAGGACAATGTTACTCCAAAGGGACAGAACTTGGGTAAACACCACTCAGCATTATTCTTTTCTTATTCCTGGATTACTGACGTGCTGACTTGCAACTACCATGGGCTATTGTAGGGAATCCTGGTAGTCCCCATCCTGCTGTGTGCTGAAAACGGTTGGTGAGACTCGCAGCAGACCGTAACTCTGATGTTACGAGCAGCGGTGCATGCTTGGCTGTCACGGCTTGCAGCATCTGAAGGGTCTGCAGAGTCCAGGATGCTGAACCCCTTCCTGAAAGGACAAGTTTTGGGGCTGCAGCAGCAGGAGAATGCTGCCTGGGATGGGTTTGGTGGCTGGCTGCAGCCAGGCAGTCTCTGGCACCCCTGTGTGGCCACTTGCACAATCACAGCCCGGGAGGGGGGACAAAAAAACCCCTCCAGCCTTCCCCAGGGAGCAGCAGCTCCTTGGGAAGGGGAGAAAAGAGTGTTAAGGAAGGGACCAGGCCTTTGGGTTTCAGTGCCTAGGCACGACCCTGGCTGCTGTGTTCCTACAGCTGGGGCAGGGGAGCGAGAAAATGAGCTTTTTTTTTAACGCTGATTCGCTGCTATCAGTGGAGATATGAACTGTATCTGCGTGGAAAGCTCACGGTGATAGATGTAACCTGACTTAAATAGCAGAAAGCTGGTGTTATAAGGCTATAAGGTGCAGCAGTGATGCTATTATCTGGGTTTAACCCTCTTGTCCGTCCTCCCAAATTATTTCCTTGGTAAAACAGCCGAGAAACCAAAACTACAACTCTAAGGCTGCAAGCTGGCTGCCCACGGCTGGACCGGCATTGGGGAGCACAGCCGGGCACTGCGGGTGGGAAGCTCTGCAGAGGGATGAGTCCCCCACTCCTGTCCGAGGTTAGGGGGTCCCCGAGGCCTCCCAGTGCCCTTCCAGTCCCCCCCATCGCCTGCTTCCATGGTGCCTGGCTCAGGGAAGCGAGGAGCAACTTCCACCCTCGTTCATCTGGCCTCCAGCTTATCCTGCCGTTTAACCCAGCCCTTTCATTACATTTGCTCCTCAGGCTACTCCCGAATTTAATTTCCATTCCTAGGGAACTCGGGAAAGGTGGATTTTCCCCGACCCCATTTCCTACCCCTCTTCGTGCCTCCTGGGAGAGGCGGGGAAGCGCTCGGAGGGGTTAGACCCATCTGGCAAAGGTGTCAGGGTTGGAAGCAGGACCCAGATTTCTTGCCTCTGGACAAGTGCTGACCGTAGCCTGGGGCAGGGCTGGCCCTTGCCGACGTCGGTCTCTCCTGGGCCACGTGCAGAGATGCGGTGGGCACGTGGCGTGTGTGGGCAGCAGGTCTCTGCGTTTGGGGGGGGGGTCCCTGGAGCAGCCGTGCTCGGGGCAGGAGCAAGAAGAGCCTGGAAGGGCTCTTCTCCAAATGGCGGGGGGGGTGTAGATAAGAGCCCCTGGGCTTAAAGCGGGACCCAGGGTCTTGTCTCAGGTTCAACTGGAGGAAAAGATGGCAGTGGGCTCAGTGTCACTTCAATCCCACCCTCCGTGTGGCCCCACGGCCATTGAGAGGCCGAGTAGTGCAACCTGCGTGCCATCCGCCCAGGAGACCGCCAGCCGGTGCTGAGCAAGCTTCATCAGTCACGGGCAGAGGCAAGGTCCTGATCTTAAAAGCAAAGGCCCTCGTGTTTTTGGGTTGTGGGTGGATGGACAGGAACCCAGGAGAGATCTCCTGGGCCAGGTCCTTCCCGGTACAGAGCTGCGTCGCTGGGACGCGGCCGGCTGCTCCGCGGAGATGCAGCCCTGGACTTTCTCCTGTGCACGGAAGAACGTCCTAGTGTCCCACCAGACCTTCATGCCTGAGTTCAGTTCTTCGCTTGCTGGCAGAGTCCTGTACTTTAAAATTGTCATTATTCGAAATAAGCTGCAGCTCCAATTACCTCTCGTAGCGCTTTCCCCAGTGGGGATGATGTTCAGCGAAGTGGAACAGGTCTTAAGCTATGCCCATGATGTCTTAAGACTGAGAGCAGAGAAGATACAGTCACATATGGGTATGGAGATGGCCTCTGGAGAACAAAATACTCATTATTTCCAGGGGAAGAACAAGACAGCATCCAAAGGAGGTCAAGGATGAAGTTAAAACAAACTTTAAAGTATCTTCTTGCAAAGATGCAGCTATGGGACTTGCTGCTGCAGGTTGTCTCTGCCTTTTCATCTCCAACCCTGGCTTCAGGAAGGCCCGGAGCCATATTCCCAAAGGAAGGGGTGGTTAGAAGAAATTGAGTTGGGAGCCGCATCCAATTCATACCTTTAACTCGTGGCTGCTGGAAGCTAGGTCACTTCTCACCGTGCCGTTCCTGGCAGCATTTCTCCAAGCAGTCTCCATCCCTAAAGGGTTAGGAGATGGTACCTGTCCCCGTGGCCGTGGAAGAACTTGCTCTACCACCCTGAGCTCTGCAGCCCGTTGCAGCCAGGCTGACACCAGGTCTGGGGTGGATTTGACCACAGTTACACTTGGAGGGATCTCATAAGGATGTCTTCAGCCTCAGGATACCTTTGGGCAGGGGAAACAACCCCCAAACTGTTCTAGGTGGGAGCGCACGGCTCGGGACCCTGCCTGGGCACTGAAATCTCAGCGGTGAACAACTTCGGCGGTGACAGGAGCACCCTCGGCCGCTGGCACGTCCAGCCCGGCCGACAAACGGCTTTGCCAGGCAGCCGGTGTAAATCCAACCTGCTGCGCGTGGGAGCTGGGACGGGAGCAGGTACTGTGGGCTTTTCTGGTGTCCCCACCTCCATCATCAGCCGGTGCTTTTTTCCCTGCTGACCGTTTCCTTTCCCGAACTTTTCCGCAAAAGTAGAGCTACCTGATAAAGCTCCAAGCAAGAAATCTTAAAACCTTCCTCCGATCGTGCGTGAATGCTGCCAGCGATGGTCTGACGCCGAGGCGGCGAAGGGACCCGCTCGCTTGTCACGGCCCTGCGGTGGGTCACCGGGGAAAGGGACAAGCTCAGGGACAGCCGGGAACGCGCTCTCCCTCCTCGTTGGCTCCAAGGCAAGGGAAAAACTTCATCTTGTGCAAGACCGTGGGCAGGGAGGGACGGGTGACCCGAGGAAAGGGCTGCGAGAGCAGAAGATTTCACGCGTCTGGTTTGAAGGGGACGGCGGCTGAGCCCAAGGGGCTGCAGGCAACCGGGGAACGCGGCGGATAACGAAACGCAATGAGACAGCCTGACCCAGCCGGTCGCTCGTGGGGCGGTCGCTGGCCTTCCCACGGCCGGGGTTGAAAGCCCAGCGTGATTCCTCCCGTCCTCCTCCCGGGATGTGGCTGTTTGGGGTCCCTCGGTGCTCGGCGGGATGGAGGAGCCGTGGCGGGTGGGACCTGCAGCGTGCCATGTACCTTAGCATCTCGTGGATGTGGTCCTTCCTGAAAAACCCACCTGCTGAGCTCCCATCCCCACCACCCTCAGCATCCCTCCTGCTCTCATTCCTTCCCATGGGATGCTCCGGAACACTGCCGGGCCCCTCTGCACCCATTCCCCATGGTGCCATAGGTGGGTGGGTGCAGGCAGGGGTTCAGGTGGGTGCAGGCAGGGTTCGGGGGGTGCAGGTAGGGGTTTGTGGGTGCAGGCAGGGTTCGGGGGGTGCAGACAGGGATCAGGGGGTGCAGGCAGGGTTCGGGGGGTGCAGACAGGAGGCTCGGGGGGTGCAGGCAGGGTGTTCGGGGGTGCAGAGAGGGTTCGGGGGTGCAGGAAGGGTTCGGTGGGTGCAGGCAGGGGTTTGGGTGGGTGCAGGCAGGGTGTTCAGGGGTGCAGGCAGGGTTTGGGGGTGCAGGCAGGGGTTTGGGTGGGTGCAGGCAGGGTTCGGGGGTGCAGGCAGGGTTTGGTGGGTGCAGGCAGGGTTCGGGGGTGCAGGCAGGGTTTGGTGGGTGCAGGCAGGGTTCGGGGGTGCAGGTAGGGGTTTGGGGGTGCCGGCAGGGTTCGGGGGTGCAGGCAGGGTTTGGGGGGTGCAGGCAGGGTTCGGGGGTGCAGGCAGGGTTTGGTGGGTGCAGGCAGGGTTCGGGGATGCAGGCAGGGTTCGGGGGTGCAGGCAGAGTTCGGGGGTGCAGGCAGGGTTCGGGGGGTGCAGGCAGGGTTTGGGGGTGCAGGCAGGGTTCGGGGGGTGCAGGCAGGGTTTGGGGGTGCAGGCAGGGTTTGGTGGGTGCAGGTAGGGGTTCGGGGGTGCAGGCAGGGTTCGGGGGTGCAGGCAGAGTTCGGGGGTGCAGGCAGGGTTCGGGGGGTGCAGGCAGGGTTTGGTGGGTGCAGGCAGGGTTCGGGGGTGCCGGCAGAGGCGCTGCCCGCAGTGCGCAGTCGCTGCCACCAGGGGGCGCCGCGGTGCCACCGCCCGCCGCTGCCGGGAGGGACGGGGCGGGGCCGGGAGTGGAGGGGGACTGGGGTGTGATACTGGGATGGGGGATACTGGGATGGGGTACTGGGATGGGGGATACTGGGATGGGGTACTGGGATGGGGGTACTGGGATGGGGTACTGGGATGGGGGATACTGGGATGGGGATAGTGGGATGGGATACTGGGATGGGGATAGTGGGATGGGATACTGGGATGGGGATACTGGGATGGGGATACTGGGATGGGGTACTGGGATGGGGGATACTGGGATGGGGATAGTGGGATGGGATACTGGGATGGGGATACTGGGATGGGGATACTGGGATGGGATACTGGGATGGGGTACTGGGATGGGATACTGGGATGGGGATACTGGGATGGGGTACTGGGATGGGGATACTGGGATGGGGGTACTGGGATGGGGATACTGGGATGGAGGAACTGGAATGTGGGTGCCAGGATGGGGGTACTGGGATGGGGGTGGCGGGGTGGGGGTGCTGGGATGGGTGTGCCAGGATGGGGATACTGGGATGGGTGTACTGGGATGGGGGTGCCAGGATGGAGGTGCCAGGCTGAGGAGCACCAAGACATGGGATATCAGGATTGGGGAGGGGTACTGGGATGGGGAGCACCAGGATAGGTTGGGTACCAGGATGGAGAAACACCAGGACAGAGGAAGGTACTGGAGTGCAAGCGCACCAGTATGGAGGAACACTGGGATGGGGAGTGGATTACAGAGATGGGGGAGCGCCAGGATGTGGAGCGTCAGGATGGGGGGGCTGCTGGGATGCAGGAGCACAGGGATGGGGGGAGCGCCAGGCACAAGCCCATTTCCAACCCATCTATTACAAAGGCTGCAGATGGAATAACTGGCGCAGGGCACGGAGATGGATGGGCTCTGTGGTGCGTGGTGAGGTGTTGAAGACCTGGTGATGACCGTGAGGTCCCCAACTGCATGTGTGCTCTGCAAAATACCCAAAGGCTCTGCTCGGCTTGTAGCAAATACCAAATACACTCACGTAACAGCCGTTTTTCTTGTCTTTCACAGATCCTGTCGCTCCACGCATGAGGTAGGCAGCTCTCCTCCTCTGCCCACCCATGCCCAGAGCACGTGCCGTGTCTGAGCTGGGTTTATCCAGGAGGACCCGGAGGATGAAGGCTCTCCTGGCTGGGGCATCACGGCGACCGTTAGGAGCTCTGAGGCAGGATGAGGGGCACTGTGACGCGGGGGAGCAGGCAGACCTCACCTCATCTCTGAATGCGACCTCAACCCAGCCTTTCGGAGCTGGGAAATAGCAGCCAGGCTCTTGCCAAGTGGTGACATCCCCACACGCAGGCACGAGCAGCAGCTTATGGCCAGGGTGAACCCGATTCATCGCTAAAGCCAACGCTTGAGAACAATTCCTGCTCTAACAGTGGTTTAACAGCCTCCAAGGGAGGATATTACATATTAAACAACATAGCTGGAATGAAAGGACTTGTTTATGTGGTCCTCACGGGCCTGCTGTGCTGTAACCCCTTGCAGGAGCCAAAACAGATGATTGCTCCTTAAAAATGAGACTTTAATCTCAGTGTCCCCTCTGGAAATGCCACTCATCTCCAAGATGCCTTGGCAGAAGAGAAACTCCGGTAACTCCATGTGAAATTCAGGGCTGCCTCTAACCTCTACAGAAGAGTCTCCTGGCTCAAAGGAGAAACTTGTTTTGTCGTGTAGGGACCTGAACTCCTGTATCAGCTCTTCGTGGAGGTGGCCAGTACGTGCAACAAGAATCCAGGGTGATAAAGCTTCAGTGCCACGTGCCAGCACGTAGATAGATGCTCATGGGGACTTTGAGCAAAATGCAACGCTGAGGCCAGAGGCTGCTGAGTGCTGGGAGCTCTCAAGTCCCATTAAATCCAAGATGGACCTAAAACATATGCCTTGAGTGCAAAGTGTTCAGGCTGGCCCAGAAAGGCTCGATGTCCCTTCAGGTTTGCTCGTGGGAGAGCTGGGATGGGTTTAGCAGGGTGTGGGGCTGCGTTCGCGCCCCACACTTGGGGTTTAGCGAATGTTTCTACAGCTCCCTGGGTTGTCATCGATCTTGGCCATGGCACCAAGGCCCACGCAGCGGTATCGTGATAGCAGAGGTTGTGTCCCACCACGCTTCGCTGGTGGCTGTGCCAGCTGCTGCTCCGAGCCATGCCAGCTCAGCCCTGGGGGTCCTTTCCAGCCATTTCAGCTCCGGTCCTCAACCGTGATGTAGCGCTCAGCGCTCAGCGTGGCATGGAGATACAAAAATGCAGCTGATTCTCCCCGTAATGTGGTGAGAATGTGGTTGGTGCCGTTCACCAACACCTTCTGAAGTCTTCAGAAAGGGGAGCATGAAGGCGCTCGCTTGAGATAGTAATAAGCAGGCAAAGAAGCCAAGAAGGAGGGCTTGGTCTCCACGGGGGAACCAAATGGTGCAGGAGAAGGGATGGGTGGAAATGGAGACACGCTCTTGCTTCCATGCTGCAAACAAGGGTGGAAATACCAAGGTCCCGAATGCCAGGGATGGGATGGGATGGGATGGGATGGAATGGGATGGGATGGGATGGGATGGGACGCAATGTGATGCGATGCGATGCGATGGGATGGGATGGGATGGGACGCAATGTGATGCGATGCGATGCGATGCGATGCGATGGGATGGGATGGGATGGGATGGGATGGGATGGGATGGGATGGGAAGGTGGCTGCCGTGGCCAGCTCCAGCCTGGAAGCTCTCCTGCTGCTGCTGAGCCCCCCGCGACCCCGGGAGTGCTGGCTGCTGAAGGGGGTGCTTGCAAGCAGGAGAGCTGGCCCTGCACATGGCAAAGCGGTCTGAATATCTCCCACGCTCACTGCCTGCGTGACTGCAGCTGGTCCCACCGAGAGCAGATCCAGCCGGCCACCGACACTTGGGAAAGATGCTCTGGGAGGCTCCTGCAGCTTTGCACCAAAGCAAACCCACAATAAGCTATCAGAGACAGCTCTTCCCTCAGCAGGTCGAAAACTTGCCATGACTCATAACAATCTCAGTAGGATGGCGAGGCACAGACGGATGCAGACCCATGGATTTACTTGTTGCATGAAGATGAAGGGAACAGGAGCACCCTGGTTTCAGGATAACGTTCTAGACAGGGATGGAAATACAGCGCCGTAAATATAGATGTGTTGAGTCTTAAATATAAGACGCGGTTTGGCTTAAGTAGCATGCTAGGATCTTTCCTAAAACAAAACTATTTCACATAGGAGTTAAATATTGAGCTTAATACCCATTTGTCTGGTTCAGATTGTATCCGTTGTGCCAGTGGAGCGTGTTTGCTGCGGAAATTGGTGCAGAAGCTTGGACCTGAGCTGGCTCAGCCCCAGGATAGGGTTCGAAGCACTCAGGTCTGACGGTGGTGGCTTCCTTAGCAGACAGAGAGAACATGTTCCTGCCTTCAGTAAGGAAACAACTTGAGAGCTGAAAAAGCAGGAAAGCACGATATTTTTTTTTAATTCAAGCCTGAGAGGGTTGAGCACGAGATCTGCTTGTTCAGAATTCCCAAAGGATGTGATCATTCAAGGTCATTCAATGAAGACATCATTCAATTCAGTGTAGTAGTTAATGGCAACCTCTCCTGAAGGCATTGGTTTGCTTGGTGATTTTTTTTCTTGTATCTAGCATATGCATTAAATATTATCTCATACATAAACATACTAATTCTACATTTAATTGTGTTTTTAACCCTATCTTCTGTTCGAGGACAGACTCATGGAGAAGCATGGACTTTTTACTTAAAATATAATATGCTTCTTCCCACTCTCTTAAGTAGTCAGTGTTAAGAATCTCAATATGGAAACTTGTTTTTTCTATTTTTCCCTTTCCTGATTTTCTATCCCCCTAACTTGTAGGTAGGGTAAACAATAAACCTTGGGCTTTAGGCTTGATCTGACTGTAAAGCGTTTGTGCAATAGTGCTGTTGTTAACATAGTTGGGGGGTCCGGGCATTTGGGATGTGAAAGGATTCAGCTGACTTAGTGTGTCTCAAATCCTAAAGCTTGATGGGGTCAAAGGGGCAGGGAGCTTCATGGCAGGCAAACAACAGGGGAGGTTCGTAGGCGTCTAATCATCTCCCGGGTCCCTGCAGGGAGAGGCTCGTTCCTGCTGATGGAGGAGCCTGCTTCTCTCCACCGACCCCAGAGATACCCAAATTAGAGCTTGGGCATCTCCTAAGGAGGGTTTCTCGCCCTGCCCATGGTTGTGTTTGCACAGGGATGGAGTTGGGACCTACAGCACCGAGATCTCTTTCCTCCCTCCTCCGCTGCGCCCCCCCAGATCTGCAGCGAAGGGATCTTTTCTCCAAGAACAGCCCTGCAGGCTGCCAGCCCCTCTCCCTGGCCCTGTTCACAGGCTCGGGTACAGAACCAGCCTCTCTTCAAGCCTCTCACAGGCACCGGCGTCGCAGGCTCGGCAGGAAAAGCAGTGTGGGAACGCTGAGCCGAAGCTCCGGGCTCGCACCGCGAGAAAGTGGTGAGAGAAGTGCCATTCTGCAGACATCGGAATATTTGGGTATGTGCTAAACCAAAGAGCAACTCAGTAAAGAGGGATTCTGCCAGATTTACCCTGAGTAGCAGGAAAAGCTTTAAATACAACCCAAACCCTCGTCGTTTCCAAAATGAGATTTCTCTCCCTGCTCTCCCAAATCCAAAAGAAAAATGTCCTGATGTCCACTCCACACGTCACCGCTGCTGGTGATTTCAACCAGACAGAGGATGGGTATGGGAGTGATGGGAACAATATCTGTGTGAGAAAAGGGTACCAGGCAGGGATGCGGTACTGTATGGTACCGCGTGGCTGGGGATGCTGAGGGTGGGGGTCTCTAAGAGGTATGGTCTAAGAGAAATGGTCTAATAAATTGTGTGCTTCAGGAGCATTCATGGAGAAATGTGGCTCCGGGTTAGTTTTTGGAACACGCGGGTGAACGCACCAGGAATTGTGTTTCTGCCTGGGTTTCCTCAGGCCAGACGGCGAACGGGAATAACCCACGTCGGCGAACCCTTCCATCTCACGAGCAGTAACCGCCCAAGGCTGGGACAAAGCTGTGCTCTGCAGCTGCAGGGGGAAAAGACAACTCAGGACCTGACTCCGGTTGCTCTGGGGCTTGGCTGCTGCCGGCAAAGGCTCAGATGTGGGAAAAGGGCTGGGAAGAGGAGGCTACTGGTATATCACGGTCACGGTAGTGAGAACCTTTTCTCACCGTGGTCGCAAGCATTCCTATCATTTGTTCTCCGTGTGGCCAACTATTGCATGAAACCTATAGAAAGCCAAGAAAATATCAGTTGCTCCGGTCGATGGCTCAGAGGCAGAAACCCAGCTCTGCTTGCTTGCGCTTTATGTAAAGTTTGCTGCCACTTTTCACCTGCCGTGAACTGCAACAGGAGCCCAGGGCGGCGGTTTCAAAGGCTGACGCCTGCTTTGTCTGCGCCGGTTTTTCAAAGCTGGAGCTGCCTTTGGATGTGGTGTGGGATGGGGTGCTGCTGGGGCAGGACGGGCAGCAAACTCCCCGCTCTTGTCAGAAATACGGTGTGATGTTAAAAGGAGAGGAAAGATGGGGCTCACAGCGTTGTGGGTCTGAAGGACACGTGCTTGACGTGGAGCTAGTGAAGGAGTCCAGTTGGGACCAAGGAGGAGCTCCTCCGTCTGGTCCTTGCTGGAGGTATTGTGGCCCCAGTGACAGAAAGGACCTTTGCTGCTCTGAGACGTCCTCCCACAATTCCCATATGTTATGGGGAATGATATATTCTCATTATTATGGGGGAATAATATATTCCTATATGTTATGGGGAAGTATACACTCCCATTATTATCGGGAAGAATATATTCCCATGTATTTTATGTGGATGTGGTTTACCAACACCTCTGCTAAACCCTCTGACCCCATGGGAGTCAGGCAGCAGAAGGCAAAGGCATGCACAAACAATAATTTAATGCTGAAGATGGGAAACAGAAATCTCCTTATATATGTTGGAAGTGTCTTAGCTATCTGGGGCCATCAGATACGTTATCTGATCTTCAGGCTTGCGGCACTGTGAGGGATGTCGGTACTCCCAGTGCCTGAGATCTGGTTGATGGATAGATCTCTTACAACGAGCCGATTTAATTCATACAAACTCAAATCTATTAAAAACCAAAACTCTTGTCTCTTCAGACAGAGTTATTTTCCTTCACGCATTTTCTCCCCGGTGCCCTCAGTCGGCCGGTGCCCTCGCAGGGTGGTGCCACAAGGTTTGACGCTTCCCTCTGCATCCCAGCGCACCCAAATAATTTATCCGGGATTATCTGAGGCAATGTCTGCATGTAGATATTTCCTAAGGTGAGCAGGAATAGACTTGCTGAGCTCAAGGCCAGGAAGGACGGTCTCCTCCGATGCCCTCTCTTATGCAGCTCAGAGGACCGCACCTGGTAATCCCCATACAATGTCCACCATTTGTTTTAAGCCCCAGCACACTATTTTAGAAGCCTGTATTAAATACGCACACAAAAAGAAGCAACTTTGATTAAAGACTCCAGCTGATGAGGAATACACCACAGCCCCAGGTCCCACCCCCTTAATTACCTTTGCTGTTAAATGCTTGCAAAGAAATTTGTCCGTCTTTCATGTCCTGCCATGCATCCCTGTATTTCTTGTAATTTCTTGTCAATTATAATTGCTGTGTCCTGGAGAGAACAAATTGAAAAAGATTTATTCAGGGCTATCTTTGCAGCAAAGTTCAGCCTTTCTGAAGTCCAATCCCTCCTGGGAGGATACGTCACTTGGGAGAGGTGACCAGTCTTCTTTTTCTTTAAAACTGCAGAAAATCATTTCCCATCACCTTGCTCTCCTGCTATTTGTAGCATGACTGGCAAGATCCGCTGCCTTTCCTTACAACTTGCTAGAATCCAGAAATGGGTCAAACATATCACGAAGAAAGGATTTTACCTGGTACGATTGCTAAGTGCTCCATAAATGCTCAGAACTTGAGCAGGAGAGAAGTTGTACATCCCTTCCAACTGTTCTATTTTATTCTAGAACCCAAAATCTCCTGGTTTTCCAGAAGATGCTGAGGATTTTGAGGTGCTTGGCTTTGCAATACTCTGCTTCTCCAAACGGTGAGAAGTGCCTTGCAAACTTCATGGACTTCTAATCAATAAGGTTTTTCGCAGCTCCAGGACCTGAAGGATGCTATTAAAGGCTTGAGTCTACTTTTGCTGTAACTGTCTGCACTTCGGCCCCTGTGAACAAAGCCCAGCTGGGGAACATGGGTTTATTAAACAGAAATTAAACATTATCTGCTGGAAATTATATTATCTGGAATCCAAAAGCAGGTCTTTCATGATTCCTTTCCTGTCAAGAAAGCAGTTTCTCTCTGTGGAGTGCACTTAATTGTGTTACTAGCCCTTTTTAATTAGGATAATTTAGAAATTAAGTTAAATTAAACATTTTATTTCAGCCGTAGAAGAAGAGGGGACACTGGAATAACTGCTGACTGAAGGGCTGTGCCTGTTCAGTCTTGGTCTAGCTCCAAAGACCTGCTAATATTTATTCATAGGAGTGAAGCTAAGGAGAGATGAACTCAGCATCTTCCCAGATTTTACTGTCGCTTCTGAAACAAAGGAAATTTCCTCGCTCAACGGAGGGAGGAAATGTAGGAAAAACACCTCCTTGTGTCCCATCCCTGGGGAAAATGGTCGAGTCCTGGTACACAGGGAAGCCAGCCAGGGTGCTGCGGGACCAGCCCTGCCTGGGGGTCCCCAGCTGGGTTAGAGCATCATCGTGCTATAGTGACATATTAGAAAAGCAAGTTTATTTTACAGCCAATTTTTTTATAGCATTTGGATGATTTGGGGGGAAAAAGCATGGGCAATTTGAGAGCCTGTAGTGAAACGGGGTGCAGCATTCAGTGCTCCCACCCGTGCATGCATGTCCCCCCACAAGGGATGTCCTGGAGAAACATGTCCGTTCCCAGCAAGTGGGCACTGGTTTCTTGCTTAAGCTGGGAAACCCAATAAAATATTTAGCAACCGTGCGAGTTCAAACATCCTAAGGACAGCTGCGGATATGATTTGAATTGCAGGTCTCTTACGGCAGTGGTCCTTCAGCTGTCATTTTCTTACCAGAAACCTGGGAAATAGGCAACTTGGAGGTGCTAGGAGGGAGGGAGAGGCAGGAGAGGGGAGAAGGGATGAGTCCATCCTTCTTGGGTATGTATTTCAAGGGTGAGAAAGCCTTGGGGTTGATGGATTTGCCATCGGGCACCTGGAGCTTATCTGTTGTCCTTGGCTGATGGGGGGAGAGAGATGAAGAAGTAGCAGGAGATGAAGGCTCCTGGTCATCCTCGTGTTCCTGGGAAGTCCCAACCCAGCATCCTGGAAGCTATCCTCCAGGCACAGAGCTCCTCCTGTCTCCTCCAGTCAGCAAAAAGGGATGGTTTGAGGAGATTTGGGTAAAACAACGTGATTTAGCTAAAGAGTGATATGTTTATAAACTGCTGAGGCTCTTGGGCAAAAGCTCCCCGCTGCCCTGGAGATGCAGGGAGCCCCAGGTGCTGCTTTTTAATGGCTGTTGTAAATGCCTCAGTTTCCCTTCTAGGTGTTAGTCATGGTGTGGGGGTCAAACGAGGCTTTTGAGGGAAGAGCTAGGAAAAAAGAAAGGTGACAGGTAAGATCCCCCTGGCGAGAGCAGTGAAGGATGCTAAGGCAGGGGGGAAGAGGCTGTTAGCTGGGAAGCGTTGCTCTGCTTGAAAAACAAATTAATATGTGCCAGACAGCCTGATGGCAGGGTGATGCTCAGCCGCCGGAGGAAGGGGTGGGTGGCCAGCAGCACCCACGGGTGATGGGGAGGTGGGAGACTCCCCCAGCCCCTCTGGTCCTTCAGTGCCCTGAGCTGCCGGGACACACTCCAGCTCACAGGGGGGCAAAGTGTCTGTCGGACCCAGGTGAAAAGATCTTTCGTTATTTCTGTTGTATCAGACTTCATGCACGGTATATTTTGGGGCAAATATATAGAACTTTTGCTCTCAAAGAGCCAAATCTTTAACCAGTGCCTATCCTAGAGGGGATAACTACTGTTGAGCAGGTCAGTAGGTACCTTCACGTTGTTGGAGATTTGGCAGCTGCAAATTTCCATCTCAGGTACATGCTATCCTGTGTGTCTATATGAGGATATCTATAGCATGTATATATTTCTGTCCCAGGGTGATTAATATAAATCTGCCTTGCTCTGATTCCTGAAGGCCACAGCATGATAAAATACCTGCCATGCACCCAGCGTGCTTGTGGTTTGATACCTTTATCTCCTTTTTTCCTCTATCAAAAGCAGGAGCGCGTCAAGCCCTTTTCTTCTAACAGCTTTTGCAGCAAGCAGGGAATTAAAATGTTTCCCTTTCTTCCCCAGTCACCGTACTGGGAAGGCAAAGGGGTCTAAACTGGGGTACCAGCCCTTGGGCAGCTTCTGGGAAAGGGAGGGGAGGACTTCAGCCGAGCGTATTTTTACCAAAGTGACGTGATAAGAAGCAAAGCCCACATGAAGACAAACTTGTTTATTTTATTAGCAGACCAAGGATAAATCCTGGGCTCTTGTCATTGCTCAGCCTGACCTGCTAGCATGTGGAAACCACAAGTTGCCAGAGCAGGGTTTTCTTATGTGGTTAAGGACTATCATTTCGTAGTGTGGAGATGCCCAGTGGGAAAAAGAGGATGAAAAACTCGGGTGCTCTGAGACATCACACCTCCTTGGTGAAGGTCAGCGTGTAAATCCTTCCCCTCGAAGGAACGGAGTCTGAGTGACCCTGACGGCTTCTCCGTTGCACATAATATATCAGCTATACTCATCTGACAAAAATGTAGATGTTTTCCAAGCTCACCCGTGCTTGATGGGTGCTGGAGTGATGTTTGCTGCCAACCCTCCTTCCTCTTTGTGGTGGTTCTGCCGGTAGGCGGAGATGAGAGAGGGTTTGGGGGGGGGAAAGGGAGGATCTCCATACCAGCAGGTGAGTCAGGGCCAGGAAAGGCATCATTAGAAGATGCGTGGGAGATAACAGAGGGTGCAGGAAGGTGATGCCAGAGGATGTGGGCTCCCAGGAGCAGGAGAAGCAAGAAGCTGGGCTGCTGGTGTGAGTAGGCATGTGGTGAAAACCTCCTCGGTGGGCTCCATGCTCTTCCCCACCAGATCCTGGAGTAACCCAAGGTCAGGCAAGGAAGCTGCCACCACCCTGAAGGAGACGAGGCGCAAGTTACTGTAACACCCAGAGACACGTCTCATTTTCCCAAAGAGGAAGATTTTTCTCCTAGGACTTTGTCCTGAGGACCAGAGACAGATGTTCAGAGTCCTTCTCAGTCCTTGCTAACCCGGGGCTGCTGGCCGCTCTGCAAACACTGGTGGTGATTTACACCCAGTGAAAGCTGACTCAAGAAGTACTTTACCAACAGCGTAAGTAGAGCTGTACCCATTTCAGGGGAGGAAAACTGAAGCCGGGAACTGAAGGTTTTCATCCATCACCACCAGTGGTGGAGCCTGGGTTGTCCAAACCCTAGCCCATTGAGTCATGCTGCCTTCCACCCCTCTCTAGCCAAGGGTTGGGCTACCAGCCCCACAGCGGTACATGCCCTGGCTCTGGCAGAACTGGCTCGTACGGTGCAGTCATCGCAGCTTGGTGTGGTGCCCAGCCTGCTCTCTTCAGCCTTGTTTCTAATGAAAAGTGTGCCCAGGACCAGAGTGCTAGCTCTCCAGCTTGCCTAAATCATGGCTTTCCTCCAAAGAGTCTTAGTTTCAGTCTCCTTCTTGCTACTACTTCATTCCAGGTTGTCTTTTGGGGATATAGCTTGCTTAAAAGTCAATGCTGTCAATAAAATTGCCTGTATGGAATATAATACTAAGTGACGAAATGGCCAAGTCATAGAATCATAGAATGATAGAATCGCAGAATGGTTTGGGTTGGAAGGGACCTTTAAAGTTCATCTCATCCAAGCCCCCTGCCATGAGCAGGGACATCTTCCACCAGATCAGGTTGCTCAGAGCCCCGTCCAACTTGACCTGGAATGTTCCCAGGGATGGGGCATCTCCCACCTCTCTGGGCAACCTCTTCCAGTATCTCACCACCCTCATCGTAAAACATTTCTTCCTTCTATCTAGTCTCAATCTCCCCTCTTTTAGTTTAAGACCATTACCCCTTGTCCTTTCGCTACAGGCCCTACTAAAATCTCTGTCCCCATCTTTCTTCTAAGCCCCCTTTAAGTACTGAAAGACCGCTATAAGGTCTCCCCGGAGACTCAGACTGGAAGAGTGCCTTGCTATCGTTCTCCATCCAGCACCCTGGATTTTCCACACCCCTTACCCTAATGCCAGTGAAATTCCCCTGCTGCTTCTCCCACCCCACCGATTGGCAATTCCCTCCCGCTGCACCCCTCTAAGCAGCATAACAATCCTCTGATGCAATTAATATCCACAATAAGGGATTATGGAAAAAAATCCCATTTGCAGCCAGAGGAAGAAAAAGAGATTTCTGGGTTATGGGAGTATTTCCTTGCCGGCCGTACCTCTGCAAAATGCACTTGTCAATGGTTAATTTGAATTCCTTCTCCAGCAAACCCGGAGTTATTGATGGCCCTGTCAGGGATGTTTTCTGTCACCCTGCAGAGGCATGTGATAGGATCTGCCTTGCCTGGTGTAGAAGGACATCCTTCATCACCCATCTCAAGTCCTTGCGATGCCTCTGCCAGCTCTTGGCTCGGCCTCCTCAGCAGCTTGACCTTTGCAAATGCCCATGTGTTTCCTCGGGGCTAGAACAGTGGCAATCCTTTAAACCGGTAATTTGTTCTTACCTGGGTAGTCGTACTTTGCATTTCTAAGGACTCTTTAATCCAAAGATGTAGCTGTGAATTAAATCAGGGGAGGAAAGTCATGAATTATGTCCAGGTAGCCCATTAAGCAGCTGAGTTATGTGAAATATGGAAAATTAAGGGTATGATTTTAGGTGACACGGGAGGTCAAGGAGAAAATCCAAATGTTCTGAGTTGCATCTTCTCATCTGCAGTATGGGAAGCTGCATCAGAGCTGGATTTCAACCCATCTGCAGCAAAGCAGTCTTCATATACCCAGCTCTTCAGGAGCCCGGACCCATCCTGTTTCAGGCCTCTGCCAAATACCACTGAATTTAGCCTTGACTTGAAAACAGCCTTGGCACCGATCGCTGCGCTGGATACAAGTGCCCTTCTAAAAATAACTCAGAAGTGGCGGAAGAAGCCTGCCCCACACTCGGTGTTTCAAAACCAGCTTCTCCTCCTGCCATAGCAAAGCATTGCTTCACCCATGGGTACTCTGCACTGAAATCTGATTTTTTATATATATGTGAGAGAGTCTTGACAGCTTTGTGCTGTCTCTTTTGCCACAAACATCCTGGCTGACCACACACACATCCCATCGTCTCAGTTTCTCTCTAGCTTTCCAGCCAGGCTATCTCACCCCATAGGATCTGGGTGGAAGAGGAACTGCTGGAGCCCCACATCCAACACCACCAGCCCCTCCGGCACGGACAGACGTCTCCGCGCTCGGGAAGGAGGGCAGAGCCGCTCGCTCAGGCTCTGTCGGGATGGGAATAAAGACCTTGTCTGTCTCCAGTCCTTGCTTCTACAGTAGGTCTATTATTTGTGTTTTTTTAAAGGAGGTCTATTTGCTTTCAACTCAACTGCAGCCTGGCCAGAATAATGATCTCTCTGACTCTGGCAGGAAAATTGTTGACCCAACTGTTTTAAGGGTTTCTTTTCCTGCAGAATTCTCTGACGGAGCATCTAAGCACTTGATGACCACAGTGGCATTTTGATGGTCACTTCTTAGAAACCTGCTGAGGGCACCACTGTGTCTCCATGCTGGGAGACATCCCCATCATCCCACCTACGTCAGAAGTACTCGGGGAAGAAGAAAGGAATTCTCTTCTCCTTTAGTTTATTTTTTCAGTACCTATCCGTATGTATAACTGAGCTTTCCACACAGGGGATGTATAATTTGAGCAGAACACAGTACGTTCAATTTTGCCTTCAGCTACACTCTGTGAAGCCAGGATTTGCTCCAAGCTAGGGAGGGAGCGCCAAGCTACCAGCACACCGCAGCTATGAGCAAGGTACTTTGTAAATATTCGATATTTCCCCTTCGAAGCAGCAGGTTCCCATCATTGCTAAGCCATTTTAAAGGGTATTGCCAGGGCGAGGACAGAGTTTGGCACGGCATCTTTTTGGTTGCAGTTTGTGCTTTCAAATATCTTTGCGTCCCTGGCTGCTCTTTCCGTCTCTTGCTATTTTCCTGGGACAAAAATCTTGAGTTTGGAGCATTTCCCACTGGCAGAGATCCACTAGTTCCTACTGAATTAGGAGAGAGCTGAGGGAGGCTCTTAACATCTTCCCAGAGATGCTCGGCACTTTCCCGGAGGCAGCCCTGGGAGGATGCTGAGGCAGGATACAGGCTGCCCGCGTGGGTCCCAGCATCTCGTGGACTATGTGCTTGGCAGCATAAGGAGCCAGGCAGCCTGCCTCGACTCCCTCTGCTAAGGCGATGGAGGAACTCCCCTGATGCCTCACCACCTCCCGAAACACACTCTTTTAATAAAGAGCCAATTTAATTTCCCAAGCACTGAGTCATCCCATGTTATTACCTGGCGTATGGTACCCAGAACAGCAGCCACAGCATCTTTTCCCTGAAAGAAGGATGTTTCCATTCCCTCCTCCATCCCGGCTTTTCACAACTCGACTCTTTTTTTTTTTTTTTTTTTTTTTTAAGTGGAAACCCTCTCCTTTCCCAATTTCCCTCCTTTCTAAGCCAGAAGCAGGGACAAAAGGACGAGGTCGAGCTGCTGAGCGTGCACGCCGGAGGGGCTGAGGCACCAGGCTGGAGGGGAGCAGGGTTGGACCCGCATGGGGATGGGACGAGCAGCTCCGCTTTGCTCTTTGGACCTGGAGCCACACCAGCTCCTGGAGAAAAGTCCCTGGCTACCGTAAAGCTGCACTTTCTTCCTGCTGGGACAAGTTAATAATGAGCCGTGACCAGTGTGGCTGTGGAGCTTCAGACCCACGTGAGGGTGGGAGCGAGATGGCCATGATGGCACCTTTTCCCGAGTCCCAGGCTGATGCTGCCCGGCACCCATCCCACATGCCACATTCCCTGGGTTTCTCTTTAGTCACCCTGCTGTCATCCCGGACCAAATTCCAACCCCCACCTACTAGAGGAATGAATCCATTTCCCTCCCACGCTCCCGCAGACACCACGGTCTGCGGGATGGGTCATTTCCCACCCCCTTAAAATCTCAGGCTGGAAGTTGTGTGCCCCGATCCAGCACCCATCTGGGCTCCTGAACCAGAGCGGCCAGTCCCCAGCCACCCTTCTGCTTCCAGCAAGGCTGGGGGCGAGCACTCGGGATGCCCGGTGGCATTTTGCGATGTCACCAGGTCAAGGATGACTTGAGCAGGTCGGGGCAGGAGCAGGATGCATGGAGAAGTCCCACCACGTGGGGCCAGGACCTGATGTGCCCACCCAGGACTTTACGCATGCCAGCGTGTTCACACCATTAATATTTCGGGCCAGTGTTCTCCAAAGAGGGCGATTTGCCATAAATGATTAGCTGAGATGAATTATTAACAGGTTAAAGTTGACAATCCCAGTCACGCTAGCATTTCAAAAAATGGTCATTAATGCAAGAGCAGAGCCTACCTTTTTTTTTTTCCCCCAACCCTGCTCCCATACACCAGAAGCATCCCTGGGAAATCCTGGTCCTGGGAACTCTCGGCTTAGGGGCTCGGGGGGGGGCTGGAGGGGTGTGGGGGGGTGCTGGAAGAGGAGATGAGCCGGGGAAATGGGATGCGGACAGAGCTGTTGTCTGCCCCGGTGAGCTCTGCACGGCGGCTCAGCCTTTGCTGGAGCGATGCTATTGGCGCTCGGATTAATAATTAAACCGTAGTATGATCACAGATACAAATATGAAAATCCAGGCAGTTCCCCTTTGCTTAAAATACGACAAAATAAAAAAAAAAAATCTGGAGCTAAATTAACAATGTGCTCTCCCAATTATAGCCACCCTCCGGTGAATATAAGGTTGTCATGGCAACCTGCCCAGCAAACGATACGGCCAAAAATAAAGCACAGCAGGGAGAGAGATCGTCTGAATCCGATTTTGCCGTCAAAGTAGAATTAAGGTTTCTTCAGAGGCCAGCTCTCCTGGTTAATTTATGGCTGCGGTTCTTCCGTTGATGTTCATTAACATGATCCATTTATCCGGATGAATGTTACGGCAGAGCTAGACGGAGAGCAACAAAGAATTCATGGCTAGAAATAAAGTTACCTCTTGAATATAACCCAAACAAGAAGAAAAGAGGAATGATTAGGCGGGTTGGTGGTTTTGGGAGCCTGATGGGGTAAGGAGAAGGTGGTTTAAATCTCTTGTAGGAACGTTTCCAAGTGGGTTTGAGCAGGTCTGAAGGGGCTAAACGGATCCAGCTGGCTAGAAGGGCGCTTAAAAGGTGTTTAAATTCTGGTTTTTACATTCCCCGACTCACGAGTTTTGTGTATTTATATGGAAACGCTCGGTTTATACGGAAACGCTCGATTTATGTGGAAACACTGGCGGTCTCGTCCTTTGAAGCTCAGCTTCAAACCCACCTCCCGGAGGCTCGGCTGGATGCGGCTGACCGTGGCGGGGGAGGAAGGTGGCTGGCAGAGGATGCGGTTCTGGGGCTGAATCCCGAATCCCGAATCCCCTCGGCTGCCCAGGGAGATGATCCGGCGGTGGGAAAATGAGAATTACGCCGTTCCGACCCGGGAAGGAAAAAAAAAAAAACAAAAAAAACCCAAAAAACCCCCAAGGGGGTCTGACAACAGGGCGCTGTCCCAGCCGGTGTGTGTCCCCGGAGGCGGGTGGGCCCGGTGCTCGGCGGGGCCCACAAGACCCCGGGCCAACCCCCGCCTTGGCCCGCCGTGGGCGGCCAGGCCGGGCGGCGGGGCTCGGACTACAACTCCCGGCAGGGCTCGGCGGCGGGGGCCGGGCCGGGCGCGTCACTTCTCCGGCCTCCCCGGCCCGTCCCTCCTCCGGAGAAGCCGAAGCCGGGTGTCTCCTCCCGGGCGGGGTCCCTTGTTGGTTCTCCCCCCCCCTTCCCTTCCCTTCCCCTTTGGGTTTTCCCCCCCCCCCTCCTCCCTTTTTCTCCTTCTTCCCCGTTCCCCTTTCCCCCGTTCCCCTTCCCCGCCCCTCACCTCAGCGCGGCGCCCATGAGCCTCCCGGCGGGGGTCTGACACCGCCCGGCACCGCGGCACGGTAAGGCCGGGAAGGGGAAGGGAAAAAAGAGGGAAAAGGAAGGGAAAAAAAGGGAAGGGGGGGGGGCGATGACACAGCAGCCGGCGCTGTGGCGGGAGGTGGTGTGGGGGGGGGGTGTGAGGGGGGCACGTCCCGCCTTTTGTTTCCCCTCAGAAATAATAATAATAATAATACTAATAAAAATAAACAGGGCCGCCGTGAGGTGGTGGAGGGGGTGCTTGAATTTTGCAGATGAAGCCCGGGTGGGGATTTGGCCTCTGGGCTGGTTTCGGTAAGCGCCTTGTATGAGCGGCCTCGTCCCGTGTGGTATTTGTTTTGTTTGGGGTTTTTTTTTGTTGGTTTATTTTTTTCCTTCCCCGCTTCCTTTCCCTGACAATTTGTGCGTGGACGTGAGGGGACCCCCCCCCGATATTTCTCCTCGCAAAGGCGAGCGGCGGGGAGGGCGGTAACGGGGTGGGGGGGTGGCGGAGGGCCGGATTCGGGTACGGCTCTCGGCCTCTGGAAGCTTCCCAAACCGCTTCGTTAGCCCTGACGAAGGGCAAGGCTGGCCTCTCCCTCCGTCTCCTCCACCGAACACCCCCCCCCCCCCCCCCACCACCCACGCCAGACAAAACGGAGAGGGAAACCCACGGGATGGAAACCCTCGGCTGGTCCCTGTCGCGATAAACGTCGTTCCTCGTTACCCCCTTTTCAGCAAAGCTGGCGGTGGTCCGGGCACGGCAAAGCGCCGGGGCGGGAGGAGGAGAGCGGCAACGTGCGCGGGCACAAAGGTACTGCCTGGTTCAATCCTGAGCGTCTTTACGGAGCTGGGGGGGGGACACACACGGACACGGACACCCCCGGGTGGGATGTCCGATGCTGCGTGGTCCAGAGGTGGGAGCGTCTCCCACCTCCCGGGAGGTGTTTTCCCCATCCTTGACGCGGGGTTGGGTTTGGGTGTAGCAAGCGAGGACTCACCAGGGACTAGGTTTTATTGTCGTTTTATGATTATTGTTTTCCTGCAGAGTCACCCTGGCTGCACGTGGTCTCGGGGACCGGGGGTGACAGTGTGGGACAGCAGATGTTGGCGGCAGCGGAGCAGCCGGCGGTCGCGGGACGTTTTTTTGCTGCAGCTGCCCCCAGCAGTGCCGTATGTCTGGAGGCACAGTTGCTGGGTGTCCCTGGCCTCCCGGTGCCCCAAAACTCGGTCCTTGGAGTTGTTTTTCCATAAAATGAGACTAAGATTTATCTCCCGGGGCTGTTCCCTGCGTCAGGCTCCTCCGAAGGGGTGAGACCCCCACCAGAAAGACCCCACGCTGGATGAGGTGGCAATCCCTTTAGACTGGAAGGGGGCAGGTGCCATTTTTCCAGCATAACGAGGAGGGCTGGAGTGCCCCGGGCCTCTCGGGAGACCTGGTGGCTCCCCTGAAATAGGCCGTTTCCACGTGTCCATCTGTGCCGCTTTCGTTTCCTCTTCCTCCACCACTCAGGCAGGTACAGGACGAAGCTTGAAGTCACGGCCTTGTTAACAGAAACGAAAGAGATGGGAGGAAGCAGAAGGTACACTGAGCTTCCAGGCCGTTTCTCTCAACCCAAAGATAACAAAATAAGACCAGGTGATTTAATAGTCCCTCCTCTCCAAAATCTAGGAAGGCTTTTTGGTGGTGGACCATCCTCTGAGCATCCAGATGCTGGTGGGGGGTGCCACGCAGGATGGAGAGGGAAGGATCCTGCTCCGCTTATGGCTTATGTGACACCGACAAGCAAATATTTACACTTTGTCTCCAGTGCATGGAAAAAAACCATTTCACAGTGTCGAACCACGTTATTTTTCCCTGTAAGGACCATAAAAGCTTTGCTCTGCCCTTGCTGATCCTGAGGTCCAAGAGCAAAACCTCGCACTGGATTTTATTCCCTCAAGCCTTGAGTAAAATTCGTAGGCTGTGGTTTCCCCGCATTAAGTGTGTTATCTTTGGCAGAGAGATGAGCGGTGTCTGTTTTGGAAAGCTCAGGCTGTGATTGTATGTAAAGCTCTTTCCCTCTGAGCTCTCTGGCCGAGCCCTCCTTGCCATGTGGGTACTGAACTGGAGGGCTCTGCCAATTTAAGGTGTCATGGTTAAAGTGTTGTGGGACTTGTCCAGCTCTCAGGAAGCATTTTTTTTAATAATTTATAGGCTCTCACGTTGCTTTTAAAGGAAAGCAGAGGAGCAGTGGTTGTTTAGTGAAGGTGATGTGGGAATGCAGCTTGTTTTGGGTAAGCTGGATGGTAAAGCTCAGCACCCAGGAGCTACTCGGCCAACGGGAGACTGGAGAAACCATTTGCGGAGACGAGTTGAACACCAGTTCTGCCTTTGCAGGGGGACGTGGGAGAGGAGTGAGCTACCTGTGGGGCTTGGCTGGCTTTGACACCTTCATTCCCGTAGCTCGGTCAGCCTCGTGCACAAGTGGGATGGCAATGGTCTACGCAGGGTTCCTGAGCGCCGTGAAGAATAGTGTGCAAAGCGTGAAAACATCCTTCATAGTTGTTAGCCCTTGATCCAAACTGTGGAAGGGAAGATGATGAGGTGCTAAGCTTCATCTCCAGATGTCCCTCCTTCAGCACTCTGTCTGTCTTGGAAGACAAAAATACTCTTT
This sequence comes from Buteo buteo, assembly GCF_964188355.1. Lineage (NCBI taxonomy): Eukaryota > Metazoa > Chordata > Aves > Accipitriformes > Accipitridae > Buteo > Buteo buteo. Next base: position 3,699,156 of record NC_134204.1, on the reverse strand, counting down.
TGTTTTTTTTTTTTTTCTCTCTGAGCATCCTCATTTTGGGGTGAAGTGCTCTGTTAAGTTCACTCTACAGTGGTCTCCTGGGGAGGACAAATTTTGCTACACTGACTCTCCCCTTCCTTCTCATTTTGGGTCTCTTTCTCCTGTTTCTCCTTGCAGCCATCATTGCTGCTGCTTGGTCTTTTCCCAGCAGGAATGGTGTGAAATTGCAGTAGTTATCACTGGTTGAGTTTTTGCCCGTAGGTCCCTGCAGAGCAGCAAGAAAACGCTCCTGGACCTTATTTAATTTCATGTTCTTGCTGCTCAAGTGAGTCTTTGGGGTCCTGTGCATTTGTGAGGAGCTATACCTAAAAATATAGCAAGACCCTATGGTTTCTTTGGAAGCTGGGGGCAGCAGATGAACTATTTCAGGAGCTTTTGGGGGCACATTTAGCATATTGTGTGACTATTTCAGTGGAGCAATTAAATACTGCTAATGATTTCATTGTTCTTCAGTTTGGCAGAACTATTAAGACATTTACGTTGCACGTGCTATTGTTAAGTTTCAGAGTTAATAGGCTGCTGCTCTGTTTGGGGTAGCTCATGGTCTTCAACAGGTTGGGGAAAGGACAACTGTTGCTGTCTTGAAAATCTGGAAGCGTTGAGGCTTCTGGACGAGTAATCTCCATAAATGCTTGGGGATGTTCTTGTGAAACTCCTCGGAGAATGTGCAGTTCTGCTACCCGAGTATAATTAGCGCGTTACCGAGTCATCTGAAATAAAGGGCTAGTGTAGCTAACCAATAATTTTCTGTTTGTTTGGGAGACTGGCTATTTTATTTTTATTTATTTATATATATGTGTGTGCATATATGTGTAGTCATTTACAACATAGATGCCGTGCTGGTGATCCTAAGAGAAATACGTTTGCTGCTCAGTTCACGCTGAAGTGGGGATGACACTGGATGTTCTCAAAACTTTTGTGCATTTAACTGTCAACTTTGCTGCTGAAAAGAGAGGTTTTGTTTCTTCCATGTCTGCCTTGGACTGTGCCATGGTTGGTCTTGGCTTGCTGGACTCTGCATCGTCGTTGCCCATCTTCTGCAATGTAGCGGTACCCCAACAGTGGTCAGGAATGGGGATGGTGTCTCTATAATGGATTTGAGATCTTTGCTGTTTTGAGTTAGCTTTTGGAGACTCCTTTGAGGCAGCCCATGGACCTCTGAGGCTTTAGGGATCACAGGTTGATTAGGAGTAGTCTCATGCTTACTTCAGAAAAGCCATTGCTCCTGTCTCCTCTCCTACAGAGACAACCTTTGGCCTCCCCTGTCCTGTCCCCCAGGCACGTAGCAGTCGTGGTACAGGGGAAGAAAAACCTGGTTTCTTAGGTGGTAGGAGAAGCTGTGGTGACACAAGTAAACTGCCTCTGCTATCTCTGCAGGAGCAAATCCTGCCGTGCTTGTCAGCCAGGAGCCTGCTGCAGGAGTATTTCGTAATGTGCAGCAATTTATCGAGGGCGTCTCCTCTGTGGCCACCAGCACTGGCTCAGCTTCACCCTCTTCCCTGGCATAGTTGTGTGCACCATGCTACTGGGTGGTGGTGGAAGTCATCTGCATCTCTGAGGTGGCAGGATGGAAAGGGTTATGGGTGGCATGATGGGGAGCAGAGGTGGGCGGCTGTGTGGTGTGCCCCATCACTCGGTGTCACGTCATGTCTGGGTGACCTGAGGATGCATGCGGGTACCCGCAAGCTTCTTGTTTCCCACCAGTGATTTTAATTGGCCTTAATGCAAAAAAATCCCCAACCTTCCCCCTCCCTCTGGAGCTGGTCTGATTCTCTGGGACCGGTTTGTACAGCCTGTGCCGCCCTGGGAAGGCTACACCACCGCTGGAGCCTGTCCTGCGCCGAAGCAGAAGCTACAGGGAGACACACAGCTGCCACCAGCTTCCCCAGCCACCTGCAACAGGGAACTGTTAACAGGGTTTGTAATTAAATCTGAAAACCACTTTTGAACTCATGAAATCCTGGAGGAGCTTTGTTGCTTGGCTTGCATTCAGTGGAACCTTGGGAGAAGCTTGAGAGAAAGTTGGGAGAAGCTGGTGTTCACAATCAAGCTGTCACCGTCCCTCTGCCGCCGGTTGCGTTGGGTGATAGCTGGCATGGGAAGCGAGCGGCTGGGTTGGTGTGGGAAGGCTGGCGTGGGAGTCTGTGGCACGGCAGCGTGGCATACTGCAGCAGTCTGGGTCTCTGCAATCAGCTGTGCCATGCCATGCGGCAGGGATAGCACCCAGTCCATCTCCAGGCTATCATTGAGAGAGTCTTCTACAAATAAATAGGTACGACCCCAAGTGTTTTGCATCGTTTGATTAAATCTCACAAGTCTGTCTTTGCAAGCACAATGCTTTTGAGCTAGAACCTAAATACATTGCAGATGTTTCAGGGGTCTCGGCCGTCATGAGCATTGAGCATCTCGTTTGTGAAGCCAGAGGTTTGCCAACCGGCATGGAGCTGGTCACGGGTGGCACAGCCTTGGGTGACATCGGGGCTGGGGCAGCTGCTTTGCAGAGCTGGGCTCACCGTGGCCGTGGCTGCAAGCTGCTCCTGCTACGTGGTCCATGGAGATGTCATTTTGGGGCCACCAGCTTCTGCAGGTGGCTTTGAAGGGTGTTCAGGGCTGTGAAAACACATCTTAGTGTTTGCTAATGGGGGATCTTGCAGGAGGAATCGTGGGGTGAATTTTAAAGGGTGTTTTTGTCCTGCAGACAAGTATGTGCTCCTGTCACCGGCGGGACTATGGTGTAGTCTGGGTCCAACCAAGCCAGCCCGAAGCAGTGGGCTGCAGATGCTGTTTTGCTTTTGGGTGCTGGCATCTCCCTCCGTCACCCAGCCAGAAGCAAACCCCCTGAGTTGGAGGGCTCCTGGGCACCGTGTCTGGCTGCAGGGAAGCCGGAGGGGATTTCAATAACGTGCCATCAGAAATACCATCTTGGGTGACTGGGCAAGAGAGGAAGAGAAAGCAGGAAGGGTTGTGGTTGTGCTGTGGTTGTCAGCTGGAGTTTAGTAACAGAGAAATGTTTTATGTCTAAGGTGGTGTTTGCTTTGCATGGTGAGAAGAAGTGGGGGTGGATGCCTGCACCTGCAGGAGCTGTATTCCCTTAGATCAGGGCATACCGGTGATCCAAAAAATGCCTCTTCCCAGCCAGGCAATCAGCTTGGAGGCATTTTTGATTACATTTTTCTCTGGCTCGGGAAGCCAGGCTGGCGATCCTAAAACTTGCAGCAATAATTTTTGCAGCTGGAGGCTTTACAGCAGGACGTGGAGGCTCAGGCTGCTTTTGGAAATGATTTCTTTATTTTTCTAGCTGCATGCATATTTCATCACTGCGAGCTAGTAGATGAGTTAGGTGGAGTTTTCAGGGTCCGTGGGGTCTCGCCACGATGGCTACGGATGCCTCTAAAGGAAGAGGCAGCCATGGATGTGGATGAAGAGGCTGAAGAGCTGTAGGGGACCAGCGGCGTTGAGGTGATGGATGGCTTTCTCCGACAGCTTTTTCCCCTTCTTTTGAGACCAGCGGTTTCTTTCATCCTGGTGGCAGCTCTGCAATGAAACGCACGCTTCTGGAAAGCTCTTCTGGTGAATGCTGAGTTTTCCATCCCTTCCTGCATCCCTGCTCTGTCCATCCCCGTGCCGGCCTGGCGCAGGCAGAGGAGCATTTTTTCCTGCCTTTGCGGATACTCGGAGCAGCATCAGTGGCGGGCAGGATGTCGTAGCCCTATGGAGCACTTGGTTGTCAGCAGAGCCACAGCATTCTTCCCTGCTTGGATGCTTTTAATGCAAAGATTCACCCCAGGGTGCTGGTCCCTCTCCCTCCCTCCCAGGTTTCGGAGCATCTGCAGAGCACACATAGTCTTTCTCGGAATTGGCTCCGAGAAAGGATGTTTGCATGGCTTTTTTTTTTTTTTTTAAACACATTTGCATTACATGGGGTGAAAGATTTATTTATTGACTGCAAACAGCCACTTTGAAGCTTCTCCTCTGTTTCTGTGCTTGCTTTTTTTTTTTTAATTAACAGAAATGAGGCTTATGCACTCAGACTGGCTGTCACTTGCTATTCCTCCAGAAGCTTTTTTAACCCGGGGACTAATTTCAGCCAAATTTGACAGAGGAGTGCAGGTCTCAAAGATAAGAACTTACAGGCTGTAAGAAAGAGGGTGGAAAAGGGAAATCCAAATTTCTTCTTGCCTACAAGGAGAGGCTGCAGCAGTCGTGAGCTTGAATATGGTCTGTCTGGATGCAAGCGAGTAGGTTAACTGAGGAGTACCGTTAATAATTCACTGAATTCTTTTTAAGGAAATAACCCAAATCTTCTTGAACATGGGGGAGGAGGAGCTGGCCGTAAGGATGCTGCCAGGGAGGGTGTGATGGGATGATGCTAGATGACCTTTAAAGGTCCCTTCCAACCCAAACTATTCTATGCTGCCACGCCGTTGTCCCAGGACTTTGTGCTTGTGCATGACCACCGAGCTTGCAGTGAAAAGCTGATTTACCTCCAGAGTCTCCTGCCTGTACTGGTATCCCACCATTCAAAACGGTTTTCCAACCTTGCCACTTACCTGCTGGGATGGATAATCGGGTATTATACTGTTGCTGCTCCTAATAGTGGCATTTCACGTGCTGCCACCTAGAAGCTCACGTAGAGCATTTCCACACTGAGGGGTGGATAAAATCTGTCCCTAAAAGCTTGGCCAGGCTCTGCCCATGCTCCCTGCGGTTTCCCATTGAGACCGAGGTCGTGGCCAGCAGCATCGCCTGGAGGAGACGAGGCAGCAGTGTGGTGGCTTTTCGGCACCGTCGATGGCCTGTGAACTTGCCTTGGAGCTGGAGCTGCTGTTCAATGTGATTAGTGAACCCCTGGTTCCCAAAGGAGCCAGGGATGATGCTCTGCCCCTCTCTGCTCCTGACAGCCTTTCCCATTACAGCTGCAGCATGAGGCTGCCTTTTCTGTCCCTTCTGCCGTCACTATATGCACTTTGATTTATTTTTTTTTTTAAACTGGGGATTCTCTTCCTTTTTTGTCAGCTTGGAGAATGATTTTCCTTACGCTCTTCTCTATTTAGGGCTCTGGGGGAGGAAGTGACTCAGCCTTTCCCCTGCTCTGGTTTGCACAGTCATCTCTTGCTGGCTTTGCCGAGGTTTTCCTTGAGCACCTCCAGTTACGCTCGCTTCATTCAGCAGGAGCCTGTCTGCCTCCTCACCGCACGTTTTGGTGGGGAAGGGCACGGTGGGGGAGGACGAGCTGTCAGCAGGAGCTTTCCCTGTGCCAGGAGGATAGTAATGCAGCGAGGAGGACACGCTGCCAGACCTACAGCAGCTCCAGGTCTCCTGCTCTGCTCCTCATCCATGAGCACAGACATCTGCGGAGAGGCAGGCGAGTCCAGCCAACTGAAATTTTGGGGGCTAGCCTAGTCATACTATAAAAAAATTGATGCAATTTGATGGCACGGACTCACTAGGGAGAGGAGGTGACTCCGGTCGTGCTGCTGGCACTGCTGAAGGATGCTTCGCCTAGGCACTGATGGGAGATGTCTGCGTGGATGATGGATGGATGATGACGTTTGCTCCATGCAGGACTGCTGCCAGCTTGCCTTTCACGGCAGAGCTGAACCGGCTGCTAAATACTGGGGAGGAAGCATCGCTTGCTCTCCGCAGGGCTTTCAGATGCTGCTGCTCAGCGAGGGAGTCACTAAATCGTCTGCCACTCTAAGTGATACCAGGCATTTGGCGTGCCATGTACTGTATTAAAAACGTTAGTTTCAGGTTAATTGTTCTCTTATCCTGGAAGCCAGCACAGCTGGCTGCAAACTCTGCTTCTTTCTAAAGGGGAGGAGGGAAAATAAAAAGAAGAAAAAACTCCCCAGCCCCCCAGAACCCTTCCTCTCCCCTCCAAAACCCAGAGGCTGAAACCCTGAAGGCAATTGTGATCTGCTCAGGAAATTCCAACATGCGCCACTTATTCCTTTGTTTTATAAAGTTGTTGGAGTAGGGATTACCTTTGTCTCAAATTATTCTTCTCTCGAATTTTATCTTCTCTCAAATTATTACTCTCAGGAGTAATAATTTCTGTGTGATAGGATCCTTGCAGAGGATGTATGTAATGGAATCCTTGCTGGACAGATCTTACCTCCATGGCAGGTGTCCTTTGCTGACGGTCGGCTCTTCTGAGTGGTCTCCTAGCTCCTGGGTTGGCTCTGGCTGGGAGCAATATCTTGTGAGCCTGTGTTGCTGAAAGTTGGGCACTGTTTCTCCAGTAGCTTATGGTAATAGGTCTGTCCTCACTCTTGGTCTGCGTGGTGCACGCAGCGGAGTTTGATCCCACTTTGATACGGCTGAATTTCAGCGAGTGGTGAATTTTAGGGTTCCACAAGCCTTTGGCAGAACATCAGTAACTCCAGATATGGCCTTGTTGAAGCTCGTGTGCTGTGAGCAAGGACTTCTCTGGTGGTGACAAGAGTCAAGCTTTTTTTGGTGTATATTAACACCTCATTTGGCACCAAGGATTGTAGCTATTGATATGGAACTTCATCATGACCCTGTTGTGCCCAGTGCTTGAGAAGAAATGAAAAGCAAGGCCTTTTGGCACAATGGGTGATGGTCTCATGTCACAGGATCAGTGCCAGCAGAGCTTTTAATAGCTTGGTAATACTAGGCTTGCTGAGCAGGGCTAGACCAAGCTTCTGCAGTGTGGCTGAAGTACCTCTAAGGTACCTCCAAATGCATAGGGGCTACCTGAGAGTCCTCATATTGAACAGCTAATGCGGTTTGCTGGTAGCAAAGGTATCATGTTGAGTGCCCCAAAACAGGGCCTTGACTAGCCCAAAATCTTGGGGTAAGGAGCACAGAGACCAGGACCCAGAAATTATGTCTGATCTTTATTGGGATCTATGTTGAACCAGACCTGTCCAGTTCAGCCAGATGTTTCTGGAGAAGGTGTGGTAGCCTTGCAGTAAGCAAGTTTCACCTGTCCCTCACATTACTTACCTTCTCAAGGAGCTTTTTGCCATGGGAATTGCATGGAGGAGGCTCTCTCCTGGTGGTGCCAGCCGTAAATACATGAGAAAAAAGGCTGGTTGGAAAGATGAAGGAGGCACTTTGGTAGGAAGCCATCTCTTTGGTCTGGTAGTCAACAAATACGGTGGTACACTGATGGGTGTGCTGGTGGTTAAGCTGTCTCTAGTAAGTAAATGTAAACACCCAGAATTTCCAGGCATTTTTACAAGAAACACCAGAAAACTGAGCCTATTTCTTCTTGTAATACCCATGTCAGATCACCCTTCTTCTCCTTCCTTGAGTCCCTTGGCCCTTGCCCTGGGCCAGCCCATTGCAGCAGGTAGAGCGTGAGTGCCTGGGGGGATCGTGTTGTCTTTTCTGTCCATTTCTGGCTGTTGTGAGACAATACAGGCATTAAAGTCAAGTTTTATAGGAAGTGCTTTAAACTTGCTTCATGGTAAGGTGGTGTCTGATGTAGTGAAAAAAATTGTAATTGAGGAGTTCTGGAAATTTAGCAGCCAAGGTGAATATTTGTGTGGAGTTGTAGGGTGTGCTGGGAAGCCTGAAGTTGGCCATCAGCTAGAAATGCTTCAGTAAGCCAACTTAGGTTTTCCTTGCTTGTGTTCATCTTTTTTTTCTTTTCTTTTAAGAAACCCAACCAAATGATGAACCTGTCAGAGGCCGTTAGTTAACCATTGTGGTGGTTGTAAAGCATCCGGTGGTGTGACTCTCGGATCCGTCTAACTGGGTGTCAAGCAGTGGATCTGTGGGCGAGTCCTCCCCTCCATCCCTTAATGCTTCCGACCTTTTCCACATGTCTACAAGCGTTACACTGAGCTTGACGGGAAGTGTCAGCTGGTAAAGTCTTCCTCTCCTTCTCTCCATAGGCTAGTAAGCCTCAGACTGTAATTTTCCACTTATTTCCTTAATTCTGTGTGTTTATCCACTTTATTACAGTAGACACATCCATCGCGTGCTTTCAGCTTCTCTCTTCTCGGGTCTCTTCCACATCATCCAGTGACACGAATGAAAAGCTGTAGCCTTGTCCTCACAGCACCTACACAGCTCAGGCCATATTAGCTCTCTTTTGAGCATCTCTGCTTATTGATTAAAGCATTAGAAGGAATGTCAGCTTGGAAGCAATGGGTTTGATTAGCCAATTATTTTAACAAAAAAGCAGTGAACTTTGATTCAAAGTGCATGAGAAACTGTAGCCATTGTTTCCTAATGTGCTGGAAGGAGGTCAGAGCACATAACCAAATGAGGGCATCGGTTGGGAAGCTGACGAGAGGAATTTGCAGGCTGAACATGAGCATCATGCATGAGGTCTTCTGCGTGACCTAGGAGTATGGAAAAATATTTGTGTATATTTAAGGGGGGGGCTGCTGGATTTTGGCTAGTGAACTGTAGTGACTGCAGGAACTTCATGGTTTCATGAAGCATGCACAGGACAGTTGAGTCTGTAGGATGCTCTTCTTGCATGAAGATTGGGTTTAACTCCTATCAGTCAATCAGCGAAGTACTGATGTCCTGGAAGGACTTCATGTATTGGTGGGCTACTCGGCAGTTGGCTGGTGGGAAAAGCTTGCTGGTATCAACACAGCTTGTTGGAGGAGTAGCTGTGTGGTCTGAAAGCGTGAGGCTTCACAAAAGCATCTCATACTGTTGGTTGGTGTGTGGGTTGCCCTGAGCTGTCCAGGGAGCTGATGTGTGTCATAGGGACAAGTGGGAATATTGGTGAGGTGTTCACAGAGAAGCAGCTTAGAAAAAATTTTGGAGAGACCGGTGAAGGAGTATCTGCCTCCACTGTTAACAAAAGCAAGTGGCTTCTGGAAGGTGGGTGTTTGCTTCAAGTCACCATCTGGAGGGAGACCCTAAAACCCAAGCAATAGGTGACTGGTTTCTGTCTTCTGGATTGGAGGTTGGGCCCCTGTGTTGGATGGCCAAATTGGAGACAGATGATGGCTCTTGCCTGGTACAGATGGGGAGGAAAAGAGAAGGGGGGGTCGGGGCAGTGAGCACATCCTCCTCTTTGGTCTCCCTTTCCTGTTTGCTTGGTCCAGTGTCAAACATCTGGATGTGAGCTCAGTCTGGCTTCTGGTCTGGGTCTATAGCTGGGGCTCTTTTAAGTCCTCGAGCCCTGATGCTGCCAGGATGGGCAGAGCTTATGTCAGACCATGAGGAAGGAAGAGATGGGTAATAGAAAGCCTCCGGCTCCCTTTTTACAGGGAAACGTGCATACATACCCTGTACAGCACTTGCTGCATGGGACCATCCTCTTTGTCTCCTGGAGCAGAAGGCTTTGCTCGCCGTCAGTGGTTGTCATGTATTTGAGCTTCACATCAACCTCTGTTACCTATCCTAAATGTTGGCCTGGACTTCCAGGCCATTTGCTGCTGGGAAGAAGTTTCTTCTAGTTTTGATTAAGCTGGAGGTAAGACCTGGTGGCTTTGTCCTGGAAGACTGGGCTAAGGCAATTTCTCCCTAGGCAAGATCCCGGAGTTATTCTGGATTGAAGTAAGCTCTGGAGGTCCTCTGGTCCAGCTCTCCGTGCAGCGCAGGGCCAGCTTCTACGTCAGACCTGCCTGCTCAGGGCCTCATCCGGCTGAGTCTTGATGCTGTTTCCAAGGATGGAGACCGCACACCCCCTTGGGTCACCTGTTGGGTGCTGAACCACGCTCCCAGTGAAGGAATTTTCTAATATCCCATCAGTTTCCCATGCTGCAGCTACTGATCCTCAGACCTTGAGGTGAGCGGCTGCTGTGGTTTGCTGCTGGAGAAGGCTTTCTGCTACCAGACTTTTCCATGCCCCTGGCATATTGCTGTTGAGTTTCTCAGCTCCTTGGGGACATCACCACTTTCTAGCAAGGCAGCAGTGCATGTGTGCCTGTGTGCACTGAGAAGGCTTATCGCCAACTGACCTAATTATTATAATCTTGCTCTTCCCTAGATAGTACAGGTTTCCTTGGCTCTCGGGAGGCTTCCCTGGTTTCTCCAAGCTGCTGTTTGATTTCTCGTCTGTCTTTTAATGATATTATTCATTTGCTCAGGCTAGGTAAAGCCAGAGGATAAGGTTTGTAGCCAGATATAGTGCAATACTTGTGAACTACCTTTCCTGCTCCAATGGCCATCCTGCTGGGTTTTGAGGCTTCAGCCTGCCAGACCTTTTAGGCAGCACCCCTGCATGCATTTGCTTGCATCCCTGCTCTTCATCGCAACCCTCTCCTCTTCCCCCTGCCCCGACTGTACACGTGCATCCTCTTTACTGCGGAAATCCTCTGGCTGCTGAAGTTAATAGGTGAAAATTGTGCATTGCCACCTTCTGCCCTCCTCATGGATGCAGGGTAGTTGCCTATCCCTTTTTTTGTTGTTGTTGCCTATCCCTTTTTTTGTTGTTGTTTCCTATGCTATTTTTTCTTCCTTCTGCCAGACCCCTCCTGCTGCCGATGCTGCCTTCCCTACCTGCCCCCTTTCCTTTCCATAAAGGGTATATTTGGGTACAGATATAGACCAGTTACCTTTAAAGGTGCCAAATTCTTTTTTCAGCAAGACAGGGATTTGCAGCACATTAACAGGATTTAACAGCTACTTCAGCATAAATAAAACAAAGCCCAGGAGAAAAAAAAAAACCAAAACAAACCAACCCAACAACCAAACACACTATCTTGGGCTGAGTTCCCTCCATTCATAAACTTAATTTTCTTCCTGAAAATTGAAGTTGGGAATTACCCCTGTGCTGTCTGATAGCCTCTGCAGTCCCCATCGGCCAGAGACTAACCTGACATAACTCAGTGCCTCCTTGCAGGGACAGGGCTTACCACTAAGCTCCCCGGTTAAACCACCTGATGGGATCAACAGCGGTTAGCAGCACCGCAGAGGCTTGGTGGCAGAGGGTTTGAAAAACAAGAAGTCAGCAGCATAATCCTGAAAACTTGGGGGGTTTTATCCCCTCGTCATGTACAAGATCCAATTTGACCTGAAAGGGAGAGGGAGAGGATGCAATGGAACATCATCTGAGCATCAACCAGGCTTTATCTGCATTGGGGTTTCTGCAGCCCTGGGTGTTATCTTGTGCGATGCCTGATTAGTCTCTGGAGAGTAAATATTTTCTGCTGGGGCAGAGCAGCCCGTGGAGGAGCTGGGAACAAGCCAATGCACAGGCATTGCTGGGAGGATAAAGCCCAAAAGGGCTGGCACGGGGGTTGTGCCCTGCGTCGCACCTTGCCTGCAGAATTGGGGCTGCAGCAGTCCCCCCTCTCTTTGGGGGGATGTAAGTTCCTGTTTTCCGTATTTCCCTCTTCTTTAAAAAAAAGTGATACTTGTGAACTTTCCTGAGGTTCCTGAGTTTCTAATATATATGAATTATGTCTTCTGTCCTGGAGCACTGCTGCGTCCTTTGGGTGGGTACCCCAAATTATCCTTAGTTATTCTGAATACTCCTAAGTATCAGCCCACAGAACAAATAGTGGATGGTAACTGTATTTTTTTCAGTTAATTAGCCTGTAGCAAAATCATCGTAGTAAGGGTAGTTGTGGGGGATAAGAGGATTTTTAGCTGGGGTCAATGGGAATAGATATTTTTATTTTGTTAAAACAGGAAACAAAATAATGTGAAGTCAAAGAGGCTTTGTTCAATCCAAAACAAAATCTGTTTTTAAGTATTTTACACCATAATGGAGAGCTGCGGAAATTTAGTGTACATCACCATGAAATAAAAGTAAAAATCCTTTGTTTAAAAATACCAGACACTAAAAAGAAAACCCAGAATAACTTTTTCCAGCATTTTCTTCCCAGTGTTTTGACTAGAATGACTTGACTAAAACTATTTAAAATTCACCAAGCCAAAGCTAGGCTGCTGGCAAACAAGTGTTATTTTATTATTATTATTATTATTATTATTATTATTATTATTGGTTCAGCCTTTTGCTTTTGCAAAGGTGGATTCAGTTCCTTGGGTGACTGTGGCAGGGGAGAAACATGACCCTCGTCCCACGCTGGAGGAGGGGACACGTGGGGCTTGAGTGCCAGGTGTCACCTCTGATTCCTGGTGCTGGAAGGCACCAGGCTTCTGGATTTCATGGACATGTGGGGATGCTCAGCAGCAACAGGGTGTCCCTGTGGACTGGGGGTCCTCAGCAAGCACCAAGGTTCTTCAAGGTCCCTCCAGGAGGGAAAAACCCTGAAGAAAGCTCTAGCAGGAGTGGGGAAAGCCTGCCCCAAGCCCTGGTGTTTTGTGGTTATGTTGGCATTTGTTGCATCTTCCTCTGAAGTCTCCAAGTGCTTGCAGTAACCCAGGGCTAGGCGTGGAGTTTATTTTCTTGATCATTCATATTGTATAATTTATTCCAGAAGTGCCTTTTCCAGTCCCTTGTTAAGCTCAGCTACTTAATTGGTGGGTCATAAAGATCCCTTAAATGCCCTCATCTGACCTGCACTGTACAGGCATCCGAGAGCCAGCAATGATGGGCTTCCACCTGCAAGGCCCTTTAATGTGAGATACCATCTGGGTATATAGCGTTATACCATCTCTTGATACATCAAATTCTCCCTTACCTCTTTTCTTTTTTTCCCAAAGCTAAATAGTTTGGGCTCTTTATTTGCGTCTCTGAGGTCAAAGGTACATGAATAGCAGGCATCCTGCTATGATGTTTGTGCTGAAACTGCTGAGACTGCTCCCCTTTGCTGCAATTACAGTCCTCCCCCCATGTTCTCGTTACGATTAACTTCGGGGCTGTTAATCCCTTGGGTGTAAGCAGAGGTTGGCTGGTGCAGGGAGGTGCCGGAGGGAACTTTCTCAGATGCTGACGTGGCCTGGCACGAGCGCCTTCGGTCCCTGCAGCTGTATTCGGTGGGGCTGCCGTGTGGTGGAGGTCGTCATGGGAAGACCTTCATGATGAACTTGAAGGACCCTTCAACAAAAGAACAAAAAATAGTGTAAAACTTGTTCGTGGGTGTATTTCTGGGTTGTCCTTATGCCTGCAGGTCCCCCAGTTGCTGGGGGGTGGTCAGTCCTAGGCATGGCTGGTGGGTTTTCCGCTGTAAGTGGGGTCACAGCTGTCCTTAAAGATGGATCCTGTTGGTCTTTGATGTCTGCAGGTGGTCCTGGGTCTTCCAGTCGTCATCTAGTCCCAGCGTTGCCTTTTGGGTCAGGAGGCAAACTTATCAAAACAAGTATTTCTGGCACTGTGCCTGGCCAAGCTATATTTGCAGAGAAAAAGCTTTTCTCAGTGCCTTCTTGGCCTGGTTTCTTGAGTTGCTGGGTATTTACTCAATGCAGTCACCCCAGAGGCATTCTGAAAACTAAGGCCAAGCTTCTGATGTTCATCAAAGATCCTCTAGATCTGTGATGCTTTCCCAGTGGTAGCACTTTGAAGCTCCAAGACCTCTTTCCTCCTCCCCAAGCTAGAAGGGAAAGCCAAGCATTTAAGATAAGTTCTAATAGGCCTTGTTGCGTTTTACAAGAGAGGGAAGCGAGGTATGGTGGAGGAGGCAGCAATACATCCCAATCACACAGGCAGTGCTTGGCGTGCTTGGGTCCATGATGGATAGAGCACTTGGACCCAAGGAGTATCTCAAGGACATTTGGGGACAAACTTGAGGTTCTTGTCTCCAGTACACCAGCAGCAACTCTGGGGCTCAGCGGGGCATCCAAGAAGGGGTTTGCAGAAGGGACTGATGTCAAGGACGCTGTCAGCAGGGCACGTTAGGATGTAGGGTTGGTGGATCCCAAGGCTGAACATCAGCTGTCTTGATCTGGGCCAGTCGTCTAGACTGTCGTCGCTGCTGGTGGAAGTAAATAGACACTTCCAAAGCTCGCTTGATCTCATGTTCATCTCAAAATAGGTCAGCTGTCGTGTCCTGGAAGTACCTGTCTCTCTGTTTGCTTTGTATTAATGAAAACCTCCCTGTCCTCCTCCTGCCTGCTGGGGCTCAGTCGAGTTGAGCTGCTTCATTTACCTCTTATTAATCAAACCCAGCGGTCCCCTGGGCAATAAAGGTAGCTGCACAAATACTTGCAGCATCTTTACCCCCTGGGGTTTGGCAGGCTGCTCTTCTTCTCGTCCCCATTGCTGGCTTCTTATTCTTGTCCCCTCTCTTGCTGTGATTTAGGGGGGAAATAACCCAAGGGGGAGTGGGGCTGCCAGAAGGGGCTTTTGGAGAGATGTGTGGTTGTGTTGCTGCTGCAGAGCATCCAGAGAGCAGAACAACAGCCTGGGAGCGATTGTGAAAAAATGCACTTCAAGCCTCAAAAAGGAGGCTGGTGGCTGGCCAGTAACTCCCAAAAATTCCTGTCTGGGGAGGTGCTTTGCTTGGTATTTGCAGGGCCAGTTCCTTAAGGGAGGTGTTATCCCAGCGAATTGGTTCAAGCTGTCTCATGAGCTGCTGGAAGGATCTAAAAGCTGGGGATGGATTTGAGAGGAGGGTTAAGCTCGTGGGCTTGGTCCACGCTGCTTGGGCAAAGCAAAGTTTTGGAAGGGTCTGATCCCCACCCGTCCAGGGCTGAGCATCACCTGCTGCTGTGGCTTTGGCCAGCATGGTGGGGTGGTGGGTCCACAGGGAGCTGGACCCCATCCCTGCCACGTGGCAGCATCCCTTGGCTCATGGTGTCCCTTGGTGGGCACTGCGGTGTCTGCGCTGGGTCATGTCCCTTCCTGGGGAGGCTATTGGGAACCCAGTGCAAACCTTGGGTCCAGCTGGGTATCACATGTGCTTTCCTAATTGCTATGGGAAACTATGTGGGAGAGCGTGCAGGAGATCCTTGTAGGCTGAAAAATGGATTTGGAGTCTGCAAGGGCATCTTCCCAAGCTGTGAGAGCTGTCTTAGATGATTCTCTTTGCCAACAGCAGTCTCAGGGAGCCAGATTTAATTTGGATGGTCCCTCTGGTTGGAGTGAGAATCAGTTCTCCAAAATGCAGCCACTTTGTCTAGATTACGTCCAGTCCACATGTCCAGAAGCAGGAGTTAAGGAGGACACTATGTCCAGTCCCAGTGGAAGGGAAAACTTTGGCAACCAACTCAGTCCTGGGTCAAAAACCTGTCCTAAAATGTGTGAGGGTTGGACACCTTGCTGGGCTGTGTGCTGGGTTGTGTCCTTCTTTCCCAAGTGGAAGGTTCAACAAGTAGGTGGGATGTGGGAGATGGTGCTCATGGCTTTTTCCCTGTCTGTGCAAGTGGCTGCAGCTCTTATATTGGTATATTTAAATCTGGTAGAAGCCAGAAATAGGGACAGCAGTCCTGGAAATCTCAGCTCTTGTGACACTGATGTCCTTATTCCTTGGCCAGCTCTGTGCCATGGTGGACCTGCTTGCATGGTGTTGAACACTGATCCCACAGCATTCCCTGTCCTCTTGTGCTTCCCCAGGGCTCTGTTTGCTTCCCCACCTCTTAATTTGTTATTATTAGACCAGAAGCATTATGAGGAAGGGACTTCTTTTCCTTCTGCATGTACAGAATTAGCAATTTCCCCAATTCTTGTCCTTTTCCACTAGAATATTTAGAACATCTCATTGATGGCAGTGCCATGGCCGCTGCTGGTATGGGACCTGATAAGGTCCATGACTGATGGTCCCAGGGTGGCTGTGATGTAAAAGCCAATCTGCTGCTTGTTTTATAACTTGAACATTTGAATGCGGTGGAGGAGCAGGGGTCCAGGATCCAGAGGCAGGTTTTGGAAATTTTGTTTGTTTGTGGGTGTTGTTGAGTGGGGTTTTTTAGGGTTTTTTTTTAGCACTGAAGGTAGTTAAAGATTCAGAAAATCTCTGAATATACTTATCTGTGCATGGAGTCTTTCAGATGAGTTCAGCTAGCTCAGAGAGGGGTGTGGTAAGTTGTTTATTTTCCCTTTCCTCTGCAAAATGGCAGAGGTTTACTGGATGATTTTTCTTTCCAGTTCCAGTTGAGCAGCTTGTGTTAGGCAGAAGATACGGGAGGTCCGCTATACGCGAGCCAGCCTTGGGTCATAGGGAATTGTCTTTCCTTGAAATCTGCTCCTTGCTTTGCTTATGTAACCCAAGACCAAACATCACCAGGTCCAAGGCCGGGAAGGATTGTTCCCCTTGGTCGGAGCAGGAACCCGGGGATGACTTGCTTTTCTCCATTGCTGACGGTGCAGAAGGTGGCTGATGCTACAAAAAGCATCTTGCTGCTTCATTCTCATTTCATCTTTCAAAGACCTTGAATATGGGGGGCACCTGAGGCTCTCCTACTCCCAGCCTTGTCGCACAGGAGAGCTTCATTTTCAAAAAAGAAGAAA
This sequence comes from Buteo buteo, assembly GCF_964188355.1. Taxonomy (NCBI): domain Eukaryota; kingdom Metazoa; phylum Chordata; class Aves; order Accipitriformes; family Accipitridae; genus Buteo; species Buteo buteo. The sequence goes on along the minus strand of NC_134204.1, from coordinate 3,682,880 downwards.
GCTGTGATGAGGGGAAGCAATCAGTGGGGATGGAGGTGACGTTCCATGGGGATGTGAAGCTCATGAGGTTCAACAAGGCCAAATGCAAGGTTGTGCACCTGGTTTGGGGCAACCCCTGGTATCAATACAGGCTGGGGGATGAAGGATTTAAGAGCAGCGCTGGTGAGAAGGACTGGGGGTACTGGTGGATGAAAAGCTGGACATGAGCCAGTGATGTGTTCCTGCAGCCCAGAAAGCCAACCGTGTCCTGGGCTGCATCACAAGAAGCATGACCAGCAGGTCGAGGGAGGGGGTTCTGCCCCTCTACTCCGCTCTGGTGAGACCCCACCTGCAGTACTGCGTCCAGCTCTGGGGTCCCCAACATAAGAAGGACATGGACCTGTTGGAGCGAGTCCAGAGGAGGGCCATGAAGATGATCGGGGGGCTGGAGCACCTCTCCTGTGAGGACAGGCTGAGAGAGTTGGAGTTGTTCAGCCTGGAGAAGAGAAGGCTCCGGGGACACCTTATTGTGGCCTTTCAGTATTTAAAGGGGGCTTAGAAGAAAGATGGGGACAGAGTTTTTAGTAGAGCCTGTAGCAATAGGACAAGGGGTAATGGCTTCAAACTAAAAGAGGGGAGATTCAGACTAGATAGAAGGAAGAAATGTTTTATGATGAGGGTGGTGAGGCACTGGAAGAGGTTTCCCAGAGAGGTGGTGGATGCCCCATCCCTGGGAACATTCCAGGTCAGGTTGGACGGGGCTCTGAGCAACCTGATCTAGTGGAAGATGTCCCTGCTCATGGCAGGGGGGCTGGACGAGATGACCTTTAAAGTTCTGTTCGAACCCAAACCATTCTGTGATTCTATGACTCCTGGGAGGAGAGGACCAGCTGGCTCCTCCTAGCATAAAATCCCCTCCATCCATCCGGAGCGGCAGCTCCGGCGCTCTGGCTGGCAGCCGAGCTATGTCCTCTGAATGCTGCTAAAAGCTGGCGTACGGGTGCAAAAATGCTCTTTGCCAGCAAACTATGGGCATGGCTTAATAGGGATTAAGCACCCTCCACGCCTGCCCTGCTGTTGACCGGGGGATGCCGCTCCCACCCCATCCCTCCCCACCAGCAGCAGCCTGTGGGATGGATTACTTCAGCAGGTTGATATCTCAACTTAGAGTTGGATGTGTCTTTTAGGATTACAGGGCTTTTCACAGCCCAAGTGCCCATTATATTGCCTGGGTGCCTGGAAAGAAAAGATTTACTTTCTGATAATGGTTTCCCTTCAGTTATTTGCAAAAGACAGTACGTGGTGGCCGGCGCCGGTACGCAAGCACGCGGTCGAAACGTGCGATTGCAAAGTGTATGGATCAGCTCGTTATTATAATGCTTTTATTTAGGACGTGGGCTGTGCTCTCTGCCTGCAGAGTGCTGCCTGCAGAGCGCTGCCTGCACAGGGAGTTTTGCACCCTGGCTGCTGCTGCTTCTATGGGATCAGGGCTCAACCCTTGGGATTGCAGAGGACCTGGGCAAAATACACGCGTTGGTTGCCTGAGGATTGCTACCTGCAGTGTGCATCATAGAGGGGGGTGCGTGCGTGTGTACGGTGTACACGTGCAAGCTCTTCTGGCAGGAGAACATCCTTTGTTCATGTCTTCTAGCATAATTCCTGCAGCCGTCATGTCCTATCCAGCCTGCCGGTGCAATGCTGTGTGCTCTCCGAGGAGAAACAGTGCAGCTCCAAAGAGGAGATCGTGAAGCATGTGTGAAATCTGCTTTTTTTTTTTTGCTATTTCTTCAAATATTTTTATTTGGTAATGTTTCCTTTGTAAAGGTGAAAAATAACAAGGATAAGATGTAATGTCGGCTCTTGTTCCATTAGCTTTTAGTAGAAGCAGGGGAATGTGAAAATGGATTATGTCTGACTTAAGTCGCAGTTTGTAGTATCAGCTGATGTAGAAATAGGTTATAAAACGCAGGCTGTTCTTGATTCAGGGGTCAGTGGTTGGAGGTTTTTTATGACCTGTTTCAGATTTTATTTCTAGAAATGCTGATGTATTTCCATGTATTGAATTTGTATAAAAATCAGGGCATGGGGAGTGTGCCTTGCTGTTGTGCTGCAGCCAGTGATCCTTGCCCTGGCATCCCATGTAGTGGAGAATCCCACCACGGGGTGGGACCAGCGTCCATCAGGTCACACATAAACGCACCTCCATTCACCTCCTGAAGTTCAGACAGTGGTTTTCTTAGTTGTATGCTGGTTCTTCCTTTCTTTTTCTTGGCAACATCCATCACAAGCCAAAGGTAACATCTTCCCCCTGGGCGAGGAAGCCCATCTGGTGGAAAACCACTCCAACCTCATGCACAGATTTGAAATACTAAAAGACTTTGTGTTTCTAAAGGTGATGAGGCTTTGGTTTTGTTTAAAAAGAAAAAAGCAAATCCACCTCCTAACCGCAAAAAAATCCTTATTGCAGCGAACCAAACTACATAATAAATTATTGTCTGGGTGAGAAGAAGGGATTTCTGGCTTTCTGGTTATTCCTCTCCCTTCCTTGCTGGATCGCTGTGTCAAGGGGGCTGTTTTGGGTTGGATTTTGTGACATTTTGCGCTTTGTTGTCTCCTGTCTCTCTCCTTTTTTTTTCCCCATTTATTTCTGTGTTTATTTTAATGGCTCTGTTTTGATGCACTATGACGTTTGCCTGCTCTGTTGCATGCCGGGCTCATGGATGGCACTGCCATGTGGCAGCTGTTGGGCTCCTGTCCTGTCACTTGGCCTTTTCTGCATCACCAGGTACCAGAAACCAGACCTGAGACTGGAGGGATAATGAGATATATGAAATGCTCAGCCAGCCATGGATGCATCGCTATCTGAAAAGCCCAAGGCTAGCTCCAGCAGCAGTTGCTCGATGTGGTTTTCAAAGGTGTTTACATTTTAATTAGAAAAGGGTCAGATCCAGGATATAATAATTTACATTGCTGTGCTTGATGTTTTGGCATCTGGAGAGATAGCGGCTTTGGAGCAGCAAATCCAAACCAGACATGTGATGCTTCATATGTGCTTGTGGAGATGCGGCAATATCTCAATGCGGGGAGTCATGGTTCATCTCAATTCCTTTCATTTTCCATAGTAACTGTTCCTGCAGTTTGCTGGGTACAAAGCAATAAAGATAAACTGCTCGTTTCATTCACCGAGATGCTCTCACCGCTTTCGAAAGACACATTGCTAATTACTTGTTGTTGGAAATGGGCTGGATTAGGAGAGAGGAAATATTGCTGCTGAAGGAGCTCATTAAAAGGAGATGCTGGGAAGTGAGCCGGCTGCCCGCCGGCTGTGGCTGTGCTGATAGGCAGGAGTTCAAACGCCAAACGCAGACGGTCAAATGTCCTTCTGCCTGTACTGCTACCAGAATGTTAGCTGGTGGACGGTCATTTGCCGAGTCAAAGCACGCAGAAGGTTTCACCTGACCTGAAGGTGCTGATAAGGAGCAGATAAGAAATAGGAGGGGTGTCCTACACCAGCTGCTCTGCCCTGGTTTGTGTGGTTAAAGCATCCCTCACCTCCCAGGTCTGGGGCTGAAGGGACCTTCTTCCCTGTGCAGGCTTTGGAAAGCCTGGCTTGGAGAAGACAATGGGCAGGCGATGTGAGGGAGATGATGGTGGAGCGCTTGGCCATGTTCCGTTTCTCTCTGCCTAGCCCCAGAGAGGCACTGAGCAGAAGAGGGTGTCATCCTGCTCATGGGGCAGGACGTGGTGCCCGCTGGCTGGGGCTGGGCTGGAGCCTCTCCCTGGGTCTTGCTGGGAGTCTCTTCAGTTTGGTTTTACCATCATCCCATGCAGGCAGAGATAAATAAATCTGTGTGCTGCTAGGGTGCTTCTTGGTTCATGTCCCAGGTGTCTCAGAGCAGAAGGGACTTGCTGGATCACAGCAGTATTTAAAATTTATTTGTTGTAAACTCTTCCGGGAGAGCAAATGCAAGAAGGATACTGGATGTCCTACCACAGAAGACTCTGGAAGGAGGTGGCTGCGTCAATACGTGAAGAATTTGCACCGTAGCTGCCTTTTATAGGAAGGATCTCTTGTTCCTAGAAAAAACTGGGGTGATAAATCCCATATGGCAAGAAAAAGGCTTTCAGTGATCTGTCAGGGTAGCTCTGGAGTCCGTCATAGCCGGCTTCTCCAGCAGCTGGCCTGCGATGGCATTTCTGGGGAATAAATCTTCTGCAGAGAGAGGGAGGCTGCTCTGTGTTTCTCCTGCCCTATGCTGGAATCGCAGAGGAACAGAGGATTAGCATGGGAACTACTTCAGCATTTAATTGCAGGATAAGTAAGGAAGAGACATGGGTTTTACAGCTCCGATGCCTTAAGTGAGTCATTTAAAACCATATCTAAACAGCTGAGGCCAGGTGGTTGGAAAGGTGGGCTGGGCGCTTGCAATTTTTTGGGAGTTGGTGGTCACTGGAACTTTTGATAATTGAATTTTGATACAGGTGGCTAAATCTGGAGAAGCCTGATGTTAAGCACTGCATTAAGCAGTTCTGCCTGAACTCTGTATTTTAGAGATCTTTTCCAATCACCTTACCTAGGTGTTAGTGTTGAGTATTAACTCTGGCAGTGTAGTTGTTGGGTAAATCCACTTCCAACTTTCACTGTTTGGGTGCGCGTGATAGTGTGGTGCTCCTGGTTCTCTTGTGTTTGAAGGCCACAGCCTTCAAAGAAACTTGTCATGTGTGAGAAAGCATTTTAGGCTTTCAGCATCCATCCGGTGGAAGCAAAAAAAATGGCAAAAGCAACCTCTTTATTTTGTTTCCTTTGCTGATGCTTGACCAGGTTGGACCTTGGGTAGGAGCGAGGTGTGCGGTTGTTGGCTTGTCTTGCTGAACTGGAGCAAGAAGTGCTTTAGGAAGATTTCTTCACGGGCAGCAGCCTTGCTGACAAGGTTGCCATGTCAGCATGTTTTGGACCAAAAGCCCCTGCGCCTTACTTCAGGGAATGATGTTTGTATGGGGCTGGAGTCCCTGCTCGCTTGGGATGGCTGGGGCACAGGTGGATCCCACCCCAGGGGAAAAGTTGTGCCAGGCTGCCCTGCGGTGCTGCCTTGGCACTGCCGGGCTGCCGCAGTCCAGGTTTTGGAGAAGCTTTGTCTTGGTGTGCCAGAGAGAGGATGGCTGGAGCATCTTCCCTGGGGGAGGATGTACGTATGGGGTCCTCTCACCCAGACTGCAGTGAGCTGATGGAAATGCGTTGCTGTCCCTGCATGTCTCTCTTCTTCTCATCATGGACTGACCTTTTCTTACGTCATTTTTCTTGCAAGTTTCCCTGTGCTGTTGCCTCCCACCCATCTTGCCCAAAATGGGTTCCTTCCCCATTGCTGCTCTTCACCTATCAGACTCACCACTTGGTTCCACAAGTTCAACAAGCCTGGAGCACCTTTGGAACAAGGGGAATGAATGTACAAATGTCATAGAAAATGCTTGTTCTTATTGAGTTCATTTGCTGATTAAGAGTAAAACTGTATAATTGCCATAAACTGTATAATCTTGCTAGAGCAAGAGGCCCATTTAGATCCCTCTTTAAAATAACAGTTATTAATAATAATTATACATTACAGTAATGCTGATAATTACTAAGTTATAATAAGCAGTTTGCACATCTATTGACTTTTTCTGCTGATGATTCCTTGTTTTATGATCATAGTAATGAGCACGGCATGGGCTTTGTAGGATAGTTTTGGAAGGTAGTTTTCGAACCCCCAAAACTTACAGACTTTGTCCTTTGATAAAGTAGGGGGAGGTGGGGGGAACAGGAAAAAAAAATAGATTTGAGGTTGATCTCTATTAATTATCATTAAGGGATGTACCTGGGGTCTGGGAATCCTTGGTGGTAGGCGCTATGCCAACAGAGATCCAAGGGATCACCTCTCCCTGAAGAGCTCTCAAGAACATGTGTTTGCTGAGTTTGGGAAGTCATCAACCACTTTGATGCTCAAGTGTGGGTTTGGGTTTTTCTTTGAAAACCTCTTGTTTGTACATGTTTTGAAGCCGAGTGAGATGGGAAACCTGGTCCAGGCACAGAGGTTTCTTGACACGTGGCACCAAGAAGAGCAGGAGACCATCCAGCCTGTGGTGCCTTCCTGGTGGAGAGGGTCAGTTTGGGAAAGGGAGAGAAGGTTTAGTCTCCACACTAATGCTAAACCTTTGCGGGTGGACTTGAATGGGTCTGGATCTAGGTGGATGCTTCCTTTCCCAAGGTGCCTTCTGCCAAGGAGGAAGGGCCACCATTCGTGCTCCAAAATCTGTCCCTCTTGAAGGGCCAGGCTGCTTGAACCAGGAACCAGCTTGCAGGACCCAGCAAATGGGCCCCTGTAAACCTGTGATCATCTTGGGTTTGTTTTGTCAAGCACATTTTATACATGTGCATCTCACACTTGGTAGAATTAGGTACAGCCCAGAAATCAATGGGTAACAGCTGAAAAAGCCCTGCCTTGAAAAAGCTTCTAGAGGATGGTGACCAAAATAATGCCCATCTGAGTGTTGGGTAATCTCTGGGCAGGCTGGTGGAATTGGAGAAGGCAGTTGCATGATAACTGCGAGAGACTCATCTAAAATGGGTGAGACTGCTCAGAAAGAGCTATGGAAAGTAGGCTGAGAGAGTAGAGGAAGCTTTCTTAATCGATGAAATCATGGAATTGTAAAACCATTCAGGTTGGAGAAGACTTCAGGAGGTCTCTAGTCCAACCACTTGCCCAAAGTAGTGTCAGCATCAAGTTCGGATATTACCTCGCTGCCGTAGTCATCAGGCACGTGTGGTCCTAACTGTGAACCCCGATACGGGAAGGGCGTGTGGTCAGAAGGGGAATTCGAAGGACAAATTCAGAGAACCCAGAGCTGGTTGCTACCAGGGAGTACCAGGAGATGCCACAAAGTCAAGATGTTCCTCTGCTTGTTGAGCCTCTTTATTGGCACCCTGGGTTGGCTGATGGTGGCATATTGGCAGTGTCCCCGGCACGCTGGGATGTCCATGTCAGGTGGCCGGTCTCTGTGTCATTACCTGATTCACACCGACTTGGTGCAGACTAAACATATAAAGAAGATTACAGACCGTGACTTGTTAGTCTTTTATCGTATTAGAAGGGTTAGAGGTCAACCAACTCGCTGCCCGTGCCTGGACATCTGCTCTAGGGATCTTTGTGTACAATGATGATCCTATCTCAGGTGTATGTGGTAACTCATCGCCCTTAAACATAGGGGCGTTCTCTTCCTCCTAAGTTCTGGTTTCCTTTAAGGAGAGGTGAAGGTACTGCAAGATGACTTGGTTTTAGAGGTTACTACTAGAGATCCATGAACACCTCAAATACATGGTTTGTGCTCATTTGCTGGACCTGGGGACCTCTGACAAACCCGTTGCCTTTCAGTCCACCATTTCTCCTGTTGCTAATCAGCAAAATGCTGGTTGGGCATGGCGGTGAGCACCCCAAAAGTGGCGTCATGTGTTAACCCTTGCTCTGCTTTATGCTTTATCATGGGTGTTTCAGGGGGAGCATCCCCAGGGCAGCGCCCTGCGCTTGATTTCCTCCAGTGCCACCTTCAAAAAAACCCAACCCCAAAACATAGGCAAAAAAAACTTTGGTTTTGTGTTGTGTGGCCCCAGGGGATGGAGGATACCCTCGGACTCTGCTTGCTCCATCCCAAATGATGCCACCTGTATCAGCTGTCCCCTACCTCACACAGTCACCTCCCCATGCCGTCGTGCCCTCCAGGACTCACTGCAGCCACCTATTCTCCCAACTCTTTCTTTAGCACTTTCTATTTAATAATTGGTGCTTTCCATTTGGTAATTGGCACTAATTAGCTAAAAGGGGAGAAGCCTGCCCTCCTCCAGGGCTCCATGCTCTCTTGGGCTCCTTTTTTTTTTTCTTGTCTTTTTTTTTTTCTTTCTCCTTTTTAATATACCACATGATTTTTGTTCAGGAGCTAATGTGTGATATTGATCTACATAATGAGCCTTTTTGACAGTCCGGGCACATTTGGGAATAATTCCTTGAGCAGATGAAATCCTTAGGCCAGAACTGCTCGTTCTCGGCAGTTTCCAAATGAAGCCACAATTGTTCAGAAGTGACAGATGAGCATTAGTTCAGGAGCTGGAAATTACATCAGCTGGGAAAAGATTTTTTTTTTTTTTCTTGTTTTTTCCTTCCGATGGCATGTGACTCACTCCGAATTTGCTTGGTAATTTTATACTTGTCTCAAAACAGACTGTAAATACTAGTTCCTGGTGAAGGAGGGGGTGAGGGATAAAGTCATTGTGTCCTGCAGTGTGGTGGGAGCTCCCGTGTCTTTTCCCTCCCAACTTCAGGGGAGGAGGTGTATGAATCTTACAAGACACTGGTCCAAAGCTTAATTTGTGTGCAAACATGACCGGCCCTGGTACAGGAGCTGATGGTTTCTTTACTTTAAGGTGTGATTGACATTCAGCCATGGAGAAATAGGAAGGAAGAGAGCATCATAAACCATCTATATCTTCTATAGGGCTGTTGCCTGCAGAGGGGGAGGTTTTAAACATAGATTCTGGTGTGATCTCTGTTTCACCTCCACGTGCAAACCTCCTCACTGGACCATTTACAGTCACGCCATTGACTCAGCATCATTTACTGCCGCTGTTTTAGAGAAGCTTTTCAATTATCATCCTCTTCCTCACACCCCTGTCCATCATGCCCAGCTTATCACCCTTATCTAGCACAGCTAATGCCATGGGCTTTTTAAATTAAGCTTTTAAATTTTGTTTTTCTTCTGTGCACGTGTCTGGAGGTTTTCAGTAGTTTGGGTTTTAAGAAGGAGGATAAGCATTGTTGTCCTTAGATGTAGGAATATGACAGAAATGGAACTTTTTTTGTTTGTGCATGCATGGAAACTCTGAATATGGCCACCTAGGACTATTATAAATGTTATTGGATATACAGCGAAAGTATCCTGCCTGTCGTAACTGATAGGCTTTGGCTACTGCTTCTTTTTAACCTTTTTATAATGACTGGGAAATCATTTCTTGCCTATTTTGATTCTGCTTTCTCAGGCCCCCTCCATTGTTGGCATCTCTCCTGAAGGGATGGAGAACTCGTCGGTGGCATCAGCCTCCTCGGAGGCGGGGAGCAGCCGCTCTCAGGAGATCGAGGAGCTGGAACGTTTCATAGACAGCTACGTCCTGGAGTACCAGGTCCAGGGGCTACTGACAGATAAAACAGAGGTGGATGGTGAGAGCGAGAAGACGCAGTCCCACGTCTCACAGGTGGGCAAAGGGCGCAGTGTGGGGTGGGAGAGGGGCTGGGGGACACCGGTGGCTTGTCGCCTGGGTTGGAGATGGACATGCAGCTGAAGCAGCTTTTTGAGCGTTGAGGTGTAAAGCAGGACATAATAAAAGACTGAATTTGGGGCAGCTTGCTTGTTCAGTCACGTATGGGGTGTCCCAGCAGTTGGTAGAGGTCTCCTGCCGACTGGGTTTTGTTTTAACATGGTCTCAAGGTGCGTGCCCTGAAGCTTTTTGACTTCTCCAAGCTTCCCATTTATAAATGAAAGGCATTTCATATCTAGATGAAGGGTGCCTTTCTCCATCCCAAACAGCATGCTGCTTCACCAGGGTGGAAAAATCCTGGAGGGATTGGGAAGAGCTGCAGGGGCTCCAGTGGGGGGATGCTTGGTAGCGAGATGTGCTCCTGTCCATATGCACAGGGGTGTCCATGAAACAACCAAGTCCAGGAGGTCAATGAAAAGCCCCAAATGCTCTCCAAAATTGTGGGTTTTGTGGGCCTTTTAATATGCATTATAACCTGTTTGCTTGCTTCACGGTTGTTATGTCAGAGAAGGAAATTGCTGCATTTCAGAGGATGTGAATACCTAGCAAACAAAGGGATGTTTTTAGCAGGGATGTGGTTTGGTGTTGTCATTAGGAATGACGTGGTCCTAGTTAGGTTTGTTCCTAAAATGGACATTTTAGGTCCAACACAAGGAGAAATTAAACCTCCTGAACTACTCTTGATGTTCGCAGGGAAATCGTTTGTATTCTGGTGCCACAGTGTGCCAGATGTGTGCTGAAGATGTGAACTGTTGAAAGGATAAGGAGCCCATGATGCAGGGAGCGGTGAGCTTCGGTCCGTGCCCTTGGGCTTGTAAGGCTGCCGTGATCCTCTGTTTGTGATAGAGGTGCTTTCCTACCCCACAGGCCTCCTGGTAGGATAAAATATTTAGGTTAGAGAGTACTTACATAATGGATATGAGGATGAAATGAGAATAATAAGACTGAAAGGTCATAAGGGTAAGGATATGGCTATTGTTGGATAGCTGTGTTTGAGCTGCTGGAGGGGTCTGCTGGTCTGATTTGGGTCTTCGTCTCTTTATATGAGGTGCAAGGGAGGCTGATCCCAAGCAGAGATCCCCGGACCACTCTGCATTAAGCCTTAATGTTAGTTTAACAGCTAGTGAGACTACATGGCAAAGTTGAGCTGGGGGTACAGTGATGGGGAGAAGGGCAGGGTCTGTCCAGGACCATGACTTCCTCCAGCATGCAGAGAAGTTTTGTTGCAGGTCATTTTGTCTCTTGTTTCACACTCAAGTCTATTAATTGCTTACGAAAGAGGCCCTGCCTCCCTAGGGCTTTGTTTTGCCTTTAAATTGGGAGGAGTGGTTGGGGTAGTGAGGGCAAGGTGCTCTCTTCCCAGTTACCAGAGGTGTCTGCTTCTCCTGTCCCCTGCACTGTGCACTCCAGCGTGCAAAAGCCAATGTCCCCAAGTCCAGCAGAGAAAAGCTCGCTCTCCCATGTGAACCTCATGAGGTTCAACAAAACTAAGTGCAAGGTCCTGCACCTGGGTCAGGGCAATCCCCGGCATCGGCACAGCTTGGAGGATGGATGGGTTGAGAGCAGCCCTGCGGAGAAGGACCTGGGGACACCGGTGGGTGAAAAACTGGGCATGAGCCAGCGATGTGTGCTTGCAGCCCAGAAAGCCGAGCGCATCCTGGGTTGCATCACAAGAAGCGTGGTCAGCAGGTCGAGGGAGGTGATGGTCCTCCTCTACTCCCAGAGAGCCCACCTGCAGTACTGCGTCCAACACTGGGGTCCCCTCTTCAAGAAAGACATGGACCTGTTAGAGCAGGTCCAGAGGAGGCCATGGAAATGGTCAGAGGGCTGGAGCACCTCTCCTGTGAGGACAGGCTGAGAGAGTTGGGGTTGCTCAGACTGGAGAGAGAAGGCTTCGGGGAGACCTTATTGCAGCCTTTCAGTACTTAAAAAGGACTTAGAAGAAAGACTGAGAGAGACTTTTTACCAAGACCTGGAGTGACAGGTCAAGGGGCAATTGTTTTAAACTGAAAAAGAGTAGATTTAGATTGGACATAAGGAAGAAATTCTTCATCTGTGAGGGTGGTGAGGCACTGGCACAGGTTTCCCAGAGAGGTTGTGGCTGCCCCATCCCTGGCAGTGTTCAGGGCCAGGTTGGATGGGGCTTGGAGCAACCTGGTCTGGTGGAAGGTGTCCCTGCCCATGGCAGGGGGTTGGAACTAGATGATCTTTGAAGGTCTGTTCCAACCCAAACCATTCTGTGATTCTATATGTGAATCCTTATCTGTTTGCAGTGTTTATCTGATTTATCTGAGCTATGCAGGTTTCCTGGAGCTGAGGATCTGATCCAGATCTTTGGACCCTTTATATATTAGCTCAGTGTAAAGAAATTACCAATCAAAGGAACCCTTTTAAGAACAGATTTTGCTGAAGAGGTCTTTTACAATTTGAGAATCAAAATTGTTAGAACTGGGAGAAAATAAATTTAAAAATCAAGTGATCCAACGTACTTTATAGTGCATTTTTTTAACCCAAGGCTGGAAAATGGCTGTGTTTGAAGTGACGCTTTGGAGGAGCTTCAGGTCAAACAGGCAAGTGCTGCTTTATTTAATGTGTCAAGTTTAGAAATACTATTGAATTAGAAATAAATTAATAGTCAAAGTTTTACAACCACTTGCAGCCTGTCCACACCTCTGCTTGTAAGCCCTGGGCTCCCTCTGCATCTTAAGGACAAAAACTACTAATTTTCTTGGCAGCCTGTGTACAATTTTTGCATCAAGATCCTTGGCTGCAACAACCAAATCCATCTTCCAGCTGTGGAAATGGTATTTTAGCTTTCCTCTCTGGCCTATCTTGAAAACAAGGAGCTGCTGGGTTTTTAATGTCAGTTCTGTGAGTGCTGTCTTTAAAGACAGTCAAGTTTTATTTTAAAAGGAAAAATGAATAATAATGAAACATCTGAACATTGAACCTTTTAATTAAGCCACTTTTAGAGGCATCTCAAATTCAGCAGCTAAATATGGTTGTACCCCAGACCATTGGTGTATAAGTTTAATTAGGATTTCTGTGTGAAACTCCAGCAAAATGCAGTATTTCATATTTTTAGGGCTGTATATGGGACAAGAAGTGAGGATGGGCTTTTACATAGCTCATGTGCTTTTATCAAGCCATGTCTTCAGGGGTGCATTAAGAAGGAATTATCTCTCATCTCCCAAAGATACTAATTTTCCCACATTGTATCCCAAATTTGTGTAAGAAATAATCAGGATTTTTATTTCTGATTTTCTCTTCCTGATCACTTCTTATCAAAGCAAGGAATAAACATGCATGTATCCTCCAGCTCTCTGGAGTAACCCTGGTGGAAGCCAGCCTGACTGAAGGTGGCATGTTCCCTCTTAATGAACGCTGGAGGAAAAAGGATGGGTTTAGGGGGAAGGCACTAAACTGAGACCAAGAAAATTGTTTTTAACTGCAAGGTTCTGCCAGCAACTTAATCTTTAATGTTGGGCAAGTTATTTAATCTCTCTGCGGTTCATTTCCTTGTGGCTGTAATAATGTTTTCCCTGCCTGAGAGAGGATAAATCCACTCACCCATGTGTGTGAGATGCTCAGATGGTACCACGTCCCTGGATAACTGCTCTCCGTGCTGGGGCAGGGAAGGAAAAGCTCATTGTACGCCGCTTCATCCTCCACGCCACTTGCAGGGGAGCTGAATCCATCACCAGTCTAGAGAATCCCAAAGTGTGGATGTTCCCATGGTGGGGATGTCTCCAACCTTGCTCCCACCAGGAAAAAGAGGAAAGTCGGGGGAAAATGCAATTTTCTTTTGGCTATGGCCGTAATAATGGGTGAGCTGTACCTTGGGACACCTTTCCAGGCACATGGTTGCACTCAAAATTGTTAAAGGAGATAGGCATAAGTCTAGCAGAAGACTCTCAAGCGTGATAGCATCGTGTGCTTCTCCAGGTAGGTCAGCAGAGGTGACAGGAGAGTGATGGGCAGTGGGTGGAGCGTTTCCAAACCAAAGCCTTTGGGATCATCCTCGAAAAGGAGGGGGGGGCCGCACGCGTACAGTGATGCCCGCGGCTGAACGGTGTTTGCTGTGTGCTGTGGACTGACACAGCAGTTTTCCCCAGCCTGGCTATTATTTTACACAATCCCTTTTTTTATCCCTTTTACAGTGGACAGCGGATTGTAGCGAGCAGCTTGATGGCAGCTGTTCCCCATCCCGAGGGAAGGGCTCGTCGTCTCACGAACATAATCAGGTAGGGGTTGTGTTTAGCTTTTCCTCACCAAACCTTTGCTTTTGTTCTTGTACTGCCTCATCTGGCAGCACATTGCCTGCTCGTGCTGCCAGCTTTTCCTCTCCCATGGAAGGGGAGATGTATCCCTGCGTTCAGCATCTGAAAGCTCGCTCCCCCCGAAACTGTGGGAGAAGGGCAATATCCTGATGTGCGGATGGATGCTTCAACCAGGAGCTTATTGCTCTGCAATAAAGGGGAAAAAATACAGAGTGTCCCATTTATTCCTGAAGAGCTTCTTATTGTCACCTGTGCAAGGGACCTATTCGGAGCATCAAAGCTAACGTGGAAGTATGAGATGTAGCTGGGATGAGGGATCTTTGTGTAGCTGTGCTTCTTGGTTATGGGCTGCAGCACAAGGATGGTGTTGCAGGGAAGAGGATTAAATAGGTGAGAGGGTGAACTGGGAGAAGAAGCAAAATTGCACATGCTGAGAGCTGTGTGGGGTTTGCAATGACAGAAGCCAGGTGTGAGTCGGTTTTGGTGGTTGTATGGGGTGCGGACATCAGTGAGGAGTACTTATCAAGCGCTGCTGGCATTGTAGGAGGTAGCTGTCCCTCCGTGTGAGCACCAGGATGGGAGAGGGTTGGGTAGGGTGAAGGCATGGGTTTGACCATGTCACCTGGTTGAGGAGCTGTTGTGCCACCATGCGACCGTCAACTCCGCAAGAGCAGTTTTCACCTGAGGAAATAGGAGAGTAAGGCGTCTGAAGGAAAGGGTGAAGCGGCTTTTGCAGTTGCTGTAGCTGATGGATGTCCCACCTGGAGAAGGGGCTTCAGGCTGGCAGTTTTGGTGCTCTTGCCCTGCTTGATGTCCTCCAGGCTTCAGTCCCACGTGTGGGATCTGTGAGAAGAAGCCTGGGAGCCCCTTGCAGGGTGGTACAAGAGGCTGTGCCAGTCTGAGCAGTATGTATTGCAACTCCTGTTTTGGGCACAGTTTCTTCCCATGCAGAGCCGTGCTGGAAGCTGCTGGACTGTGGGATGGGGGCTTACGTGTCCCCTCACTGCCCTGTGCCTGGATGCAAGGATGTTGGTAGCATCTATACAAGTACCTGCACATAACAAAGACAAGGTCTCGTTGTGTAGGAAGGTGCGTGCTGTACAGAGATGCTGCTTCAGATTAACCTCTGAAGGTGACAGACGGAATTGTGGATTTAATTTATTATAGCTTTGATCTGCTCTGAAATATTCAGCAGCAATACCCCGGCTGGGCTCCCTCCCACCGCCGCAGCCAGCTGCTTGAAATTCAGCTGGGAGGCTGGCCGTTTCCATCGAGCCTCCTTGGGTTGCTTGGGATGTTAGCAGGACCGGGTGTTTTCCCTGGGGAAGAAGGTCCCTGGCTCTTCACCCAAGGGCTCAGCTGACGTGCCAGTCTCTGGTGGGTACCACAGGAGGATGCAGGAGTCACACACGAGTGCTTTCCTGACTCCAATCAATGCAGCCCTGACATCTTCCATCTACCTTGTGCCCTGCTCTCTTTTGTTCCAACTTGTGTTTTTATATTGTTTTTCTTTTTTTTCCTGGACATTAAACCTATTTGATCTCCTTGAGCACGGGGCTTGTTTTCTATATACAAATAACATTTGCCGATGCCCAAGCTGTTTTCCCTGCGTTTGGGCTCTCTCCCAGCCTGCAGCGGAGCTAGTAATTATCTCTCTCCATGTTGGGCTTCCTTTAACAGCGAGTAACAAATTTTCCTTGGCACCAAAGGGGAGCTGCAAGCTATTGTTCGTCTGTCCAGGCAAGCGTTTCTCTTGCTGTTACTGATACACGAGTGAAACTGCTGGTGAGGACTAGGTTCAGTTTATTACCATTTCTGGCTGTTGATTTTTCACTAGTAGCTTTAAACATTAAAAATAAAAATACTCATTAATAAGGTGTTTGTCTTGAATGTAAACAATCAATCACTCTTCAAACCTGCTAAGGAAAAAGCTATTTATTGCCCAAGGGATGTTGAGGGCAGGGGGAGTTTGTTGCAATTTTTTATGGATTTTGAGGGGTTTGGTTGGAAAATCAAATTCCTGTTTTTCCTGTTTTATTTCCAGCTGAGATTTCTGCATTGCTTGTTATGCAATATGCACTGGTCTTAGTTGAAAAATACTTGGATGTGAGATTTCTGCTGGCTTCAGCTACTGTGAAAATGTGGGTTATGTATTGGTAACCATGATATGCCTCACACAGTTCTAACCTGATGATCAGAAAGGGCATTTATATGGAAATCCAGGTTAGTCCTGAAAATATATTCAGCATCTGGTTCCTTTTCTGCAAAGGCAGAGTAGTCCAGGGCCACATTTTCAGAAGTAATTGGCTTCCTAAAGGTTATAAGGGAGGCTAGAGTGAAGCTGACTTTTCTGTGCCTGAAAATCCCCCTCTGCATCCCTAAGTACCTGATGCCTTTGAAATTCTTGTCTGTAGGATACAGCAAGGTTAAGGCAAATAAAAGAAAGATTTTATTTTTTTGGTGTGTATAGGTGTATTAAGTATTTATATAGACATTTCTATATTATAAGTATGTAGATACGCATACACAGGATGTTTTATAAGTGTGGGGCTGAGAGCAATTCCTGGATAATGTGCAATTTAAGGGTAAAAATAAGGTGTCTTGATGCAACCTGCAGTCCAGGATATTCCTAAATTGCTGTTTTTCCAACACTGTGGGGTATCTCAGGGAAAGACCACCCCATACTTTCCCTGCTCTTACATTCCTTGGTGACACATCTGCTATTAGCAGCTGTGGGAGACTATATGGGGGTCAGTGCCCGTAGGCTGGCACTTGTGCATCCTGTACAAAACAGTGGCTTAAAAATGGACAAAATTCCCCCTGGAAACCTTTTACTCTGGTATTTCCAGTTCTCTGGGCAGGCAGCTGCAAGAAGACGGTCTGCTCATGGAGGATCTCATGAGATACATTTTGTGAACTCTTGATGCACTGAGAAAATCCTGGTCTTGCAGTTACATTGAGCTCATCTATAATTCTCCTTGTTTCCTACTGTGAACGCTTTCCTTTGCTGCGTGGCATTGTCGTGCTCCACTAAGCCCCGCTGCATTTGAGCGATACCCTCTAGAAGGTCTGCTAGCACCGTGTGAGCCTCTGGGGTGAAGACTACTCCATCGATGTACGCAAGATACTATCTGAGCACCGTATTGCCTCTATAAATGGGGAAAGTTTAGATAATGGAATCATTTTAAATCTCTTTATGTTTGGATATTTTTTTTTTTAAAAGACCCAGTGGGAAGATTTTATATAATACTTTATTTGCATTCCTCTTGTGAAGCTGTTGCAAGTAGGAAGCTCTTTGATATATTTCTGAGAGCAATTCATTAAGTAAAAGGCTTCTGGTATGGTATGTATTTAGAGAGCCAGCGGAGCTCTTGGTACGTGAAAGGCCTGGCAGCAGCTCCATCCCAGACTCCCCTTACGTAAAGGGCATTAACAAAAACCAGAGCAACTCTGCGGGTTTGTCCCATTTCTCCAGGCGGTGGGAGAGGGAGAGCTGAAAATCCTCCTTCCTGGCCAAGTCCCTCCCTTCCCCCGTGGTGGCTGGCTGTCACCCATTGTCACCAAGCAAAAGCCTGTGTTGTTGGCAGTAAATGGGACTGCAACTTATTTTACTGCTTATTTGCATGTGTGTCCATGTCCCGCCAGGTGCAGCAGGGACTTGTTGCATGATGGGGGACCTCAGGGGCTTCTCTAGTTGACGGTCATGTTGACTATCTGCTGAGCAGTGAAGGAGCAGGCAGGGTGTGTGGATTACAACTGGATTATCCTACACCCTACTGGTAGCACCCTTCTGCTGTTCTCCCCACGGAGCTGGTGGTGGAGGAGATGACTTGGTTTGACTTCCCATTAAGCCAGTAGAAACAACAGCACACCTCTGGCAGGCAGAGGTGGTGGGTTTCTGCTCTTGGGCCTTGGTTGAAGATGATTAGCTGGCCGTTGGTTGGAGATAATTAGCTGGCCGGGGTCAAGAGCATCCCAAGGGCTGCTCTATCAGGTTAACAGCATAAGAAGTTGAGTGTCCTGCGCTGTTCGGTAGCGTGGAGATGTAGAGAGCTTTGCAGGGATTGTGTGCCACTGTCACCGAGCCTGGCACATCCTGCCAAAGGATGTCTGAACACAAGCCCAAGCATTGCTGATAAGGAAAGCATGAGAATTTCCCACAAAATCAAATGTAATATCACGTGAAACTTTATCTCTGATGTCTCTGTGACTCAAAGAAGTACAGTGCTGTGCTAGTGCCAAAATGTTTCCAGGCAGGAGATGCTTCACATCGTGTGAGCTCAGACTGTAGGCAGAGGACATCCGACCTGCCTGCGTTTGGGGAGATGCAGCCAGGGGAAGAGTCTTTGACTGCTGTGTGTGGGGTGGGAGAAGAGCAAATCCACTTAAACCTTTCAGGTCCCTCTTTCACGTGTCTTGCCTGAACCTCAAAACCCGCTCCGATGGTGAGCACTTGGCTTCCAACCATATGAAGTCATGGCTGGAAAAGCTGCTACGTTGCCAAAGCGAAGGCAATAGTAGGGATGGGGTGATGTGTGAATGTTGTCTCTGCGGAAACAGCAGACTTCAATGCACAGTGGAACTTAATTTTATAGAAAGCGGAAAAAAACAAATTATCAGTGCAAGTTTCTCTTGCAATTCCAGAGGTTATTTTTTTGCAGACATCTGTGCTGCTTCACTGGCTGAGGTCAAACACCAGGAAATCCTCCTCAATGGATGCTACAGAGGCAGGTGGCAAGGGATCGTGATCTCGGCCACGTCACTAGGTCTAGAGTTGGACTGAGGCTCCTGCGACCAGCACCATCGTCATACAAACTTCTCAAGTCAGCAGTGAAGTCATCTTCTTGCTAGCTTAAATCCACTGACATCAGCAGGCAGCGTGTAATGCCCCAAATCCTTGGCTAACCAGATAAGCGCTGGTGAGTGGGTGGGCACGTGCTGCTTGCGAAGAAGCTGGCAGGATCTCCTGATGAAGATGTAATTAATTTCCCTGTGCTGGTAGACAGCCTGTGTCTGGCTTTAGTTGCCCACCCTTGGGTCCAGATCTGAAGCACAGTGATTTTCTTGCTCAATAAAATGTGAGGGATGATCCTGGGGGAAGTTTGGAGTTCTCTGTCTCACTGACCTGCTTGTATCATAACCCAGGGCTGGTTTGTACACTGAATTTGGTTGAGGTTGGCCATCACACTGAAGACCTGTTGAGACAAGTGGGTGCTGGCAGATGCTCCAGTCGCCACTGTCTCGTTTCCAAAAGAAAAAGAGAAAGCAAAAGACATGGAATACTTTGAGGCTCTGCCAGTGAACACAGGTTGGTGTAGCCCTGCCTGATGGAGGAAGAAATTAAATCTTTAAGTGGAGTGACCTGCCCATCTTCAAAGAGCAGCTCTGAGAAAACCAGTCACTTAATGGTTTTCTGCCTGTAATTGCTAGGTGACACTCCCTCTGTGTAGTGAATGCAGCCCTGTTCAATTACGGTTGGAGAGGACTGCTGAGAAAGAAATCAAGTACTTGAGCTAATATATAGGTTTTAACTTTCTCTGGGACTTCTGTTTGGGATAGACCTCGTGAAGCAGCACCACCCCTCATGAAGCAGACACCTGCTTGAGTGTCTGAAGACCTGGGAGTGAAATGCTTCACTGCTTTGCAGCCTGATGTAGGAGAATGGTTGCTGCTTACTGAGGATGGAGGAGGGTGTCTTCTAGGCCTGGTGTCACTAGTGACTCATGTGGGAGGACGTTTCGTCACCCTCAGTTTCCATTTGTGTAGAGCAGACAGGGTGATGCTGGTCTGCCCGCTGAAAGGAGAGCTCCTTGCACTCTATTTTTGTGAAACTTGCAGTAGCTGAGTTAACTTTGAGGTCTCCATTCTTCTTCCAGATTTGGTTGACTAGGTCAAGTGCCGAAGCTCTTGGCAGGGAAGGGATGACATGAGCCATTTCCTCCAAGGCTCGGGCAGCGGCTTGCTGCTGGGTTTCCATGGCACATCTAAAGTTCTCGGTGCCATTCTGAGTGCGTTCAGTGGTCCTTCTCATCTTCATCCTTGTGCATAAATGAGCTATCTAGCACATCCTTGGCTAACATGTCTCTTCTGATGTTGTCCAGAAGGAACACAACCACACAGGCTTGGCCCTTTCCTGGGGAGTCCAGAAAGATCTTGTTGGCTTTACCCTCCTACTTCCAAGCCCATCGGGTCCTTTGGTCCTGTATTGTAGCACAGGTATAAGTAAAACCTTACTTTTCCTGGTGGGAGAAGAGCTCCAAGCGATGTTTGGTGTCTCTTCTGCTGTGCGTTTACCAAAGCAATGATCAGGTACCGTACCAAATGGGAAAGGGGAAGGTGGGGAAGGTGGACATTGACCTGGAGAGGGAAGGAGCAGAGCCAAAGTGGTTGGGTTTTCTGCATGATACTTTTATAAGGGTAAGTTTCCTGGTTTACTTATAGCTTTATGCAATGCATTGAGAAAAAAGAAGCTGGAAATTTGTCCCTACTAAAATGTTTAGAGTAATCTTATGTTTTTTTCTTAAAAGGTGCATTTTACATTATTAAAATAATTCAGTCATCATTTTTCCATAGAAAAATTGGAGTGGTTGTTCCTGAATAGGTCTAGAAGAGCAGGGAAATACTTGGAGTCTGGTGTCAAAATTTTGCATAGCTGGAAGATGTAGCTGCAGCACAAAGTGGGTGCCTGAAAACTTCTACTGCAGAAAAACCTCAAAAAGGACCTTTTACATGATAGCTGTCTTCTGTTCTGACCAGGATTAAGACTCAAAGTTTGGGAGTCATTTGAAGGACACCCCACAACTTGATCTAGGGAGCTGGTTGTAGGTGCAGTGGTGAGACTGTTGTTAATGCTGGGGGTTATCTCAGAAGCTTTTTTGTCCTGAGAATTCCTCTAGCTTTCTGTTGCTTTTCCTTTTTCTCTGGTCCACCTTAGGCTGTGAATACTGTACACTGAATATTGAGATTTTTACATACAATTGAAGATGAATCTCATAAAAAATCCACTGATGTCTTTGGGCCACTTAAAGCTTGTGGTATTGCCATGGTTGGTCTACACCTCTAGCAACACAGCCAACTTCGCCATCACTGAGAGCAACCACGTAGGTGGTCACTGCGTTTCCGTTTATTGCCTGTGCACTGGGGAAAGTTATCTCCTTTTTCTGCAAATGGGATTTTCAAACTTGCACTGAAGCAGCAGAAAGTATTAACTCTTGAGCTGGCAAAGGGAGCAGGATTAATTAGTTCATGCCTCAAAGAGCTAGCTGTGAAGGTGAAAATTGCAGTGTAAGTGAAACATATGATTATTGCTAATTAAAATGCAAATGTTAGATTTGACAGCTAGTTTCCAAAGGAGGGTGGCTGGCAGTGTTAATGTGCACAAGTCTCGCTGTTCCCAAGAACGTGCAGATCTTGGCCAGAAGGATTGGCATGGATGAGAGCAGCTGCTAGGAATCAGTCTCCGGAGGGGGTGACGTTACCCTCCAAGCCCCAAAGTGTGGCTCAGAGGTCCCATCTCCTGCTGGTGAGTGTAGACCATGAATGGTAGGTGGAGGACCCCAAATAAGAGCTGCGAACAAGAGTTCAAGGGTTGTTTTGGGTGTTGGGAGACACTAGGAGAGTCTTGGTCTTTTGAGGGTACAGCACAGGGTAACGGGGCCGGATGATGGGGGATTGGGTTGGCAGGAGGCAAGGGCATGGGATGGAGAACTTTGTGCCATTACAACCGTTTCTTCAGCTTTTGTCAGAGCTGCAGACAAATCTGTTCCTGCAACGTGCTGAATTAATTTAGCAAGAGCACTGAGGGGGGATGTGTAGGTGGCCATTCTGCGAGATGGAGAGTGGCCAGTGCCATGTCTCACCGCCGCGGAGCCTTGGCTTTCGGCTGAAGCCCAGCTGCCTGTATGCCTTTGGGATGAGGTTTTTATGGGTTTTGCAATGATGCTGGTCGAGGGGTTTTGTTGCTCGGTTGTTGTTTTTTAAGGAATGATCATTACCTGTGTACTCTTGCCCCCGCTCCTCCAGCATCACCCATGAGGTTGGTGTGAGCTTCCCTGCTTGTGGAGAAAGGAGTTCTGCAGAGAGTGTTCATTTTAGCATGAAATGGCTTTATTAGAGGATGCAAAGCCACCAGAAATGTCTGGGGGAGTTGCTGGTGGATGTATTTCTATTCTGGATATTTGAACCCCCATCAGTAAGGTAGCAGTAAAAAGTTGTTCATCTTTGGCAATTAGACAGAAATTTAGGTAAAATATTCAGCTTATCTGTGCTGGTGAGTTTGAACATGAGTGTATTTGGCCATACTTGGTTGGACTGTTTCAGCTTCAACAGAAGTTTCAATGATTTTTATTTTTTAAATAATTTGTTTTTAAATATAGATGTTAATAGGGTGTGATAAGGAACATGAACAGGGAAGAGACCCCAGGCCATGAGTGAGAGCCAGGAGACAAGCTGATTTAGTGAAAGGGTACCTGTGATTTTTATCTAATTGGTTTGTGCCGTATCCACTGTGTCATCTTGGTGAGTTTGGATGTTGACGCATGGTGGTACCAATCTCCCCGTTTCTTACAAGGGCCTTATTGTGGCCAGCTGCGTTTCTGGAATTTGCATAACCTCAGGCTGTCTGCAGGCAACCATGGCCAAAAGTTGGGTCAACTGAATATAACAGAATGGTGATGTTTATTTTCGGTGTGTCTTTTAAAGTGAAGGGTGCCTATGCTGACTTGGTCCCATTGTAGCATTTGGCACAGAAATTTTTTATACATGGATGAACAAGATGTTCAGTGTGTAGGATACAGTAAACTGGTAATTAATCCTTCGAAAATCTGGGTGGTGAAGGTTCATTTCTACCAACCACCTTTTCAGTTGGTGTGCATCTTTCCCACATCAAATGAGATATTTCTTACTCCTCAGGATGCCTGAAAGACGAGCTCTTCCCCAAGGCTTCCGAAAGTGGCCACCTGCCTGTGTCTCACAACTGACATCGATCAAGATTTTTTTCCCCTCCGTGCCAATTTAAAAACTCCCTTAACTTTGTGCCACTTGGTATTTCTCAGTTATTGGGAGATTGAGATCATGGTGTGATGAGGAGGGAAGAAGGTGCTTTCTACTGTTGTTGTAACATGTAGTGGGAATAACCACAACCTCTCAAATTTCATCTGTATACAACCTGACAACCAGTTGACCTCTTTTGAAGTCAGTACTGATTTTAGGCTATCGCAACCACAATGTATTTGAGCTTGCTTGAGGCTTGCTAGGTTTGAGGATGGAGAACGTGCAGCTGGAGCAACGCAGAAACCAGTACTGATGGGTTTTGCTTCCAGTCCCTTGTGTTGGGTAAATACTTAGATGTTTCATGTGCGCTAAGGTCCGTGCTGGACCACTGGGTAGCATCACCTTAGGTAGCTTAGGGTCTGCTATGTAGCTGTCTCCCTGCCCCATCCAACCCAGGTGGTAGTGGTGGAGCTGGGACCAGGTCTGTTACCCCAAGTTAGTGACCCGGACTTGGCTGTTGTGTGCAAGGAGGAGTTCACGCCTTGCTTTGCTGGTGAGTCCTTTTGGCTCTTGAAGGCCAAGGTGGCTCTGCCCTTGTCTTAGCCCATGGCAATGTCCGCAGGGAATTGTGTAGCCCCCTGAGGATGTCTGAGACATGAGAAGCCCTTTTTAAGTGTCAGCTCTCACACCAGTCCTGAAACACATGCTCCCCTTTGTATTTTCCAGATTTTCAGAGAGCTTGAAAGAGTTGAATATTCTGCACTCTGTGACTTCATGTTTTTTTAATCACCTTAGGTCACTTCAAAGGTCTTTCCCAAGCCTCTAAGCAAAGCTTTTGGAGCAATTACGCTGACAATATCCACCTTTCTCCCCAAGCACCTTGTGGGATGTTTGGCTAGATAGGGCTGGTGGGGTGAGTTATTCTGGTTTTCAGATGACTCATCTTGCCCTGAGGGCTGCCGGCTGAACAAGAAACCTGCAGGTTGCTTGACAGCAGAAAAAGTGTTAGGAGAAGAAAGGAAAACATTGGGAACAGCTCCTTAATGGGCAAAAATAGTTATTTGTGTATTGTGTCTTCTGGTGAACAACAAATGTCTTCATGTATGTGAGTAGCTGCACTCCAGCAGAGGCCTAAGCAGAGGGAAAAACTGACTGAGAAGTTGATTTGGGCTTGGGAGGGGAATTAAGGATATAGAATAGAACAGAATAGCATAGAATAGCATAGACTAGACTAGACTAGACAAGACTAGGCTAGACTATTTCAGTTGGAAGGGACCTACAGCCATCACCTAGTCCAACTGCCTGACCAATTCAGGGCTGACGAAAAGTTAAAGCATGTTGTTAAGGGCATTGTCCAAATGCCCTTAAGCAGTTTTAGAGAGTGTGAGGTTGTTGAATATGCCTAGTTAATCCTCATGAAGATAGAGGAGGTAAGTATTATTTCTTCCTATGCATAGACTAGAGCACTAGAGCCAAATCTTATCTTCACTGAAGCCTCCCACAATGTCATCCCTTTGCAATGCCTAAATAGAACACATTAAAGGACTCCGAGAAAGCCACAAAATCAGGGTGTTGTGCATGGTTTTGTAGGTGTTTGCACATGTGGTCTGGGAGGTGGAGCTGTCCCGGCTCACCAGGTCGGTGGTTTTTGTGGGTGCAGGCTGGCATTGCCCTTGACTAAAGCGAGCTGTTTGTTGTTTCCAGGAAGAGTGGGATCACAGCAGCAGTGGGAGCGCAGGATCCCGGCCGGGGTTGGGCTCCAGGCGTGGGTCTGGATCCAGGCCTGGCAGCCGCGGGAGAAGCAGCCAGTTCGGGCAATCAACCAAGGTATACCTGGTGGTGGCGTGCTGAAGTTGTGTCCTTTGCTTGCTGTTCATCAGAGGCATCCTCCTAACGATGTGTTTTGTGTGTGTGTCTACAGATAGGGTGTGAGTGCATGTCAGTTATGAAGGACACCTCAGAGACCTACTTAATTCACACGTAATGTGTGACCTGGCTGCTGAGGGCTGTAGCTGTCCTTCAACCTCAAGAAGTCTGTTGAGGTGTGCTGAGTGCCTTAATATTGGGAAAGAAGTCCCTAGTCAGCTGGTTTAGTGCAAAGGAAATTAGGTTTTTTTCTTTATTTGAAGTCTTGGAGTACTTTGATTTTGGGACATTAAGAGATGTCTGTAATTATTTTTTGGCAAGTCTTCATCAGAAGTTGATATATGAGTGGACGCTGCATAAATGGTGTTAAATGGTGACCTTGAGTCCAGCTGCTTTCCATGGGAGCCGTCAGATGGGGAATTACATTCCTGCCCTGCAAAAGACTGTAAGAATTTGCTTTTGATTTGGTTTTAGGTCCATGCCTTGAACTCAGACCAGGGACCTCTTCTGCGTGTTTTAGTCAGCCTCGGTTCTCCTCTCTCTTCTTGGAGTTGCTCTACTTCTGCACACATGAGCACTGGTTGTGCCAGAAGTGGAGGACGGATTCTGGGAGATTTGGGCCAGTAGTCAAAGTGCTGGTCCATTCATCCATCTCATCCATCCTGGAGAGCTTGAGGAAATAGTCTGTCCTCCTGAGCCATGCTGTGGTGGGAGAGGACACACAGAACCATGCTGTTGCTGGAAAGTGATGGTCCTTTCTGAAGGGAATGAGACTCAACATACCCTTCCTTTGTTGAGCAGGGATAACACTGTCTTCCTCAGAATGTCTCTATTTTTCTTACTAAAACTTGCAGGTTTTGTCAAGGAAACCTTTAATTGGAGCCTTTTCAGACAGTTCGGTATCTATCTATGTTTTTTGTTTTCTACCAAAGTGCAGCCAGGGGTTGTAGGCAGCTGAGAAGGAGGAAAGGTGGGGGAATCTTTTCAAACATAGGACTGAAAAATGCTTGAGGAGTAACACGTGGCACAAGATAATCCCGAATTTATACCACAGACTCAGCCGACCACTTGGCGTTGTTCTGTGTTAATGCCAAACACAGCGATGAGCTAATGCTGTTGCAATCGTGCAACGAAGAGCATGGTTTTGTATTTGTCGTGTTTTGCTGGAGGATGGTAATGAGGAGCGGCGGGAGGAACCAGTGGGACGCTGAGCTGGGCTTTGAAAAGCTGCTGCGTGCATGCAAATGCTGACTTTGTGGGGAATTTGCTGAAGCTGCATGCATGGGTAAACAGTCAGAGTCCACGCAGCCGGTGGCGTGGTCCGTCCCTCTGTTTGTGTGGGCAGCTACAGGGGTTGGCCGGCGGTGGATGGAGGTGATGTGTGCTCACAGGGGCTGGAGGACAGAGGTTATGGACGTGCATTTAAACCATACTGCGTGTAGGATCTGCTTTACCGGATCTCTGATCTCTCTGAGTATTGATGTTGTTCTTGTCAGTGTGTCTCTCAGTCATCATTCCTAGCAGCTTAATTAATTTTCAGCAGTACTAACCCCTTTGCGGTGAAAATGTTTATGTAAAGCTGAGGGTTGGGTCATTGGGAGCTTCACATTAAAACTGCTTATGGTTATAATTGCAGTCTTGGGGGAACTGACAGCAAGTTATTTCTTTTCTTAAATACATGCAATTTTTTTTTTTTTTTTTTTTTTGTGTCCCTGGACTTGAGAATTGGCTTTTTTAAAGTCTTATTATTAAGTCTTGGTACTGTGCTGTGAGCATTTTAGTAAACGCCCTGCAGTGCAGGCTCACTTGGGCAGCAAGCATGCTCCCTGCCTTGTGAGTCGAGACAGAAACTGGTTATAAAGACAGGTCATCGAGACTGAAAGGACGTCTCGAAATGACCATAGTGACTCACAACTTAATGACAAGTTGCATTATCGTTTGGCCCCGGCGCCGTCTTTATGGAGTCTGGCTAATGCTTGGAGCGTCTCCGAGAAGTCACGGGGACCCGGAGGTACAACCCAGTTTGGGTGGGAGCATCCAACCGCTACCTAGAAGCTCGGACCCGTCTGACCTCCTGCACCACCTGAACCATCACTGCAATTTCCCCTAATTGCTGGGATTAGTGCCGGGGCTGACCCGCCTGTGCTCGCCGGTAGAGCACGGATGAGCTGATGCGCCGAGGAGGTGCAGGGGAGCCGGGTGGGACAGCTCGTGCTGTCTCTGCTTACGCCGCAAATTAGGAGGTGTCGGTGCCAGGGCTCTCCATCCACATTCAAACAGATTTCAAGCCGAGCGTTGGAGGGTAGTTAATTGTTAGATGTTTTATTTCAGGGCTCAAGAAGGGCCTCTTCAGAAGCCCTGTACTGACCTGAATTTGAGCAACGATTTTAGGATGCAACCTGTTGCATTAGGAACCCATTTTATCTTATTTTTTTTGCTATTTAATAGCTTTGTTGGTGATCTGTCTCAGCCTCATCGCAACTGGTTACATGTTCCCAATCTTACTCCCTGAGCCCAAATACTTTACTCTTAGGAAATCCTATTGTAGCTGGCTTGTTGACAGGTACTTAAAATTTCCCATGTCCATAGAAAATGGAAAGAGAAATGCATCTGTCTGCAAGAAGTATCACTTCTTTGGGTGATAGCTATAAAGACCTGCACATATATTTTCATTGTACTGCATGAGGATGTTTCTGAGTATTTAGAAAACTAATTTCTCTCCTTGGTGGGAGAAAACTTTGGTTACATTTGCCTAAAATAAAAAGCCTGCTTCCATAACCAATCATGAGAATTTTATATATTTCTGGTAGTTTGTTTCTGTGCAAAGACATGTTGACCTGCAGATCCCCAGAGGTTAAAATCGTAATCCATAGACCCCTTGGAGGAGATGACAAAGGGAGCAATGTAGCTGCGTTTGGAGTATCTGTTGTCGAAATCGGTTGTTTTGCTGGGAATGGCTGTGAAGTGTGACTGTCTGTAGTGTGTACTGAGGATGTACGTCCTGCTCTTTGGGAAAAGATTGCTCACTTCATGGGCAGATTGAAGACTGGGACTTCATTAAGAAATGGTAAAATTTTTATGAGTTTTTAGTGTCTCAGTTAATAATATTTGAAAACAGCAGAAGTTATAGGATGGGGAATATGTGATAGCCACCTTCTCCAGCACTTGTTTCACCAGAGCGGGAGCATTTGGGCTGAAATAGTTCAATAATCTGAATATGTGTAACATCATGAATAATCTGAATATATGTAAGAAATGTTGGGGGGAAATTGGTAATATGGGATTCCCTATTTGTAATGCATTTACATGCCTGTCCCATATGAGTCTGAGTCAAGTCTGATTTCTTGAATGGTCCTGGCAAAAACCAACCTGCTTTACTTCTTCGCCTGTAAAGGGTGGAGAGGGCAGCCCTCTTTCTGTGGGGAGGACACGTGTAGGCTGATGACTGTAAAGGGGCCATGAAGGATGGGTGTGAGGTCTTTGCTTTAGATGCTCTTGGTTTGAGTTGACAGTTTTGCCAAAAGCAGCTGCATGGGAAAATTCAAGGTGCTTTGCAGTTTGCTGGAGGTATCTTCTAGTTTCCACCTGATTATACCATGTTGCTCTTGCTTCTCAGGGGAAGGAACCGTCAACTTAGTGTTGGTGGGTCATGTACCAGAATAACCTTGTGAACTCATTTGCTGGTGTGCATGGCAGAGGTGGCACGGTGCAGGGTTCTGACATTGCCCGCCTGTTGTTAGAGCAAGGAGAAGTCATGCCACCATGACTCCTTGAAGGAGCAGGACAGCTTTCCCCATCCTTATTGGTGACAGCAGGCTCTGGTAGCTGCTGATGAAGAGTGTCTCCATCCTTGGAGATATTCAGAAGCCATCTGGGTGTGATCTTGGGCACCTGGTTGTAGGTGGCCTTGCTTGAGCAGGAGGGTTGGACCAGATGAGCTTCAGAGGTCCCTTCCCACCTCAGCTGGTCTGTGACTCTGAAGCTGAGTGTCTTCATGGCTTGGATGTCAACCTGCCCGATGGCCCTCGGTGGGTCTTGGAGGTTGTGGATGGTGGGGTAGGGGGATAGGGCTCAAATCAGAGCTGAGCCTACGTGTTGTCTGCTCCATGTTGTCCACAGCTTAGTGTCCCCAAGGCTGAAACTGTGTCACTCCTTGCCTTTACGGTGCGCTTTTGCAGCGGGCGAGGGGACTCTGTGTTGCAGTAAGCGTGGGGAGTGGAGGAGCCCACGTGCAGAGCCAGGACACCTCCACGGCTGGTGGTGGGAGAGGCTGTGCTGGGCTGTGCCATGGTCCGGATAGACCCGCATGCCTTCGGGCGAGTAACAGCCTTTCCCTCCCTCCTAGAATGGCAACAAGGAGAGCTCCCTTGACATGCTGGGCACAGACATCTGGGCTGCCAACACCTTTGACTCCTTCAGGTAAGCCGGTTTTAAAATGCTTTAAGGGAGAGATGGACAGTGCCTTCTCTTAGCCTTTGCCTGCGTGTCTGTCCTGCTGGTACCCAGGTGCCAGTGAGTACCCTGCCAGTACTCGCATCGCCGCTCCTCCTTCTCCCCATCCCCATTTGGCCCACGGCACTAAGCACGCTCAATCTGCTTAAAGCATCCTACATGCTTAGGAGAAGCTGCTGGATGGGTTAGCAGTCCAAACATCTGAAATCGGTACTGATGTGATTATTTGTAATCATCAGAGAGCTGTGCAGGCAAGACTTCAGGCAGCTCTGAGCTACTGCTCCAGGACTTTTTTCTTCAATTAATTGGTGGTGCGATCATGCATTTGCTTCGCAGCTGCTGAGAAGAGCTCTTCAGCTGCTGCTTCAAAGCTGGGAAAGTGGTGAAATATGCTTTCTGTCCAGTTTTATGCATATCTCTCTCTGTGCCTGGAGCACTGCAAGAGTCTGCAGGGGTTGAGTTCCGACCTGGGACTTCCTCCAGGCCATTGGAGTGGGCAGGTTATGCAGGACCAGAGAGAACATCTCCATTGCATGGACCAGACCACTACCTGTTGCGATATCCCCTTGATACAGAGAGCAAGTATAGCTTGCAAGGTGTATGCTGCATCATGCTGCATCGTACATCAAAACTAAGGGTTTAGCACAAGCACCAGGAGCTCAGCATCTCCAGAAAAGCAGAATAAATGGAAAGAAACGTGATGCAGCAGTGTGAAGGTTGGACACATGCATCCATGTGCTCTGTGGCAGGGACTGGTGCTTCCAGAAGTACCAGCTTTCCTCATCTGCAGGCTCCCATGTGCCCTCTGCTCTTCAGCTTGGTAGTGTTTAATTAGCAGTGGACTTTT
The DNA here is from genome assembly GCF_964188355.1 of Buteo buteo. Classification (NCBI taxonomy): domain Eukaryota; kingdom Metazoa; phylum Chordata; class Aves; order Accipitriformes; family Accipitridae; genus Buteo; species Buteo buteo. The sequence continues at coordinate 3,653,128 of NC_134204.1, read as the reverse complement.
TCTTTCTTTGTTTTTCCCTGTTTTTCTCTCCTAGTGGTGCGACGTGGGACTTGCAGCCTGAAAAACTAGATTTCACCCAATTTCACAGGAAGCTGCGAAACACCTCCAAACACCCGTTGCCTCACATAGACAGAGAAGGGTGAGTTGCCCTACGTGCAAGACCATGCTCTCCAGCAAGGTCTCTAACTTCTCCCTTGCTGCAGGAATGCTAGCTTGGTGGCACAGCTCATGTGGAGGACATGGGGAAGAGGCGCTGGACCACGTATCGGGGTTTGAGGATGCCACTATCTGTCTATCTAGCTCTTCTATCATCCAGTTCTGGGCTGGAGCAGAATTGCTCACTGTATTTTGTGTTGCTTGGTAGAGTTCAGTCTTTAAACCACGCTGGATCCAAGTCCTCTAGATTTAAATATCTCTGAATGTTGGAGCAAAAATTCTGTCTCGGTGCTGATCCCAGTTACAGTTCCCATGAGTGACTGGGCTTCTGCTGTTCTCCCCAGCAAGACTTCAGGGAAGGAGAGAGCATCAATATGATCCACGTAGATCCAAGTGTTCATCCGCCATCTGCTAGTCATAAAACTGTGAAAACATTAAACAGCTCCTTTTGGTCGTGACAGCCTCCAGGGGCTTCTACGGTATCTCTGGATTCCTCTTTGGTTGTTGGTTGGTCAAGCCAAATAAATGTATACTGGCATCAAGTGGATCACCGATGCTGCTTAGACGGACATCACCGTTTCTCTGCAGATTCTCTGCAGATTGAGAAACATCATAGTTTGTATTTTCTTATCCTTATCATTCAGGGCACAGAGGAAGGAAAAAAATCAGAATGGGTCTAAAAGATGGGGCTGAGAGAATTGCAGGTGACTTCTCATTGCCACGTTGTATGTAGGGATGGAAATCCTCTCTCAGAGAAGTTTTTCTGTTGGTAAGTTGTTTTGCCAAAGTACAGGCCAATGCCGTATGCATGGGCTGCACATCTTGTTTAGAAACACCAGGCTAGGAATCCCACCTCAGCCCAGGTTCAGCATCTGCAGGAGCCTCCTACACCGTATAGTGACAGGCAGACTCACATGAGTGTATAAGGCTTTTTTTTCTGCACTGTAAGTATTTACTGCAGGTATATAAACAGCAATTTTAAGAATATTTGGAACAATGTAACGCTAAATTTCTAAGTCACTAAGTGCCTTAGTCGTGTTTACTCCCATTTCTACAGATGGTTTTGAAAAATGAGATGAAGGGCCCTCTGTAAAATAAGATATAATGTGCTCCATGGTTGATGGTACTTGCCATATGATCCTATCAGCAACACCTGCTACGTATAGGGAGGATGCAGCAGGGTCTGCTTTGTGGTCTGCCTCCAGTTCCTGGCGTACTGTGAAGGCCCAGGGTGCAAACAGGTAGAGAAGGCAGTATGGAGGTGAGATATTTAATCACTCCTAAATATTACAGCTGTAAAAATGAAAGAAGAATTAGTGTATATGCAGAAAAGTTAAACAGATGCCATCACCACAAGCAGTGCATATCCCAAAATGCAGGTCATATGAGTAACGTGCACTAGAACAGAGGAAGCACAGACAAAATTGCTTTGATTTTTTTCACTTTTAAAGTTGTCTTCTGTGCATTCCTCAGCTCTCCATGCTGAATCTGTGCTGAGTGTGATTCAGCTGGCTGAACCTCCAAGAATCTCTACCTGCTAGCTAGGCATTTTCCTTCTTGCTTGAGTGGGGGTTTTTAACATGCTGGCTGTGCAATGAAAAATTTAATAGAAAGAAAAGGAAAAGGATGTGTTTTCTATACTGTAAGTACCAAAGGGACCATTTTATTCCTTAGTCCTATCACTTGCCCAGGGTTGGCCATGTAGTTGCATCCAGTTAATTGACCTCAAGTGTCTTTTGCTTGGCTGAAGCGTTTTCCTCCAGAAAGACATCTGATTTTATTGGAAGTTACTGAGTTTGGTGGTATCCTGAATAATCAAAGTGGAGTGGTTGAGGAAAACCAGGGAAATGTACCTCATTTCTGACCTGAATTTGTCTGTCTTTAATTTCCAGTGTTAGCTCTTGCTGTGCTTTTGCTCTTCCAGTTCAAACAAACTTTCGTAGCTGTTATTTTCACTTCATTCCAGGTATCTCCCAAGCCCACATATCACTTTTTCCCATACTCTAAGAAATTTCTCTACCATCTCTTTGAAATGTGACTGCCAGAGCTCCCTACGGTCCTGTAGTTCAGGCTCAGCCGTGCTGCCTGTAGAGGCGAGCTGCCTTCATCCTCCTAACCCTGCCTCCTCATCCCCTGCCTTTATGCCACAGTCCGGCATCAGACGTTCACCCTGGGACAGTGCTCATCCTTTTCAGATAACCTTTTCCTACAATATGCTTGCCCATTCTGTACCTGCAACTGGTATTATTTGTCCCCAGATGTTTGACTTGATTTTCCTCATATATATATAAAAATACTTTTTTTCATATATATGTATTTTTATATATATATGCACACACACTATATTTCTTTCATATATATGTATTTTTATATATATGCACACACACTATATTTTGGCCTTTGTAAATCAAAGTCACTATTTCATCTGCTGCTATTGAAGTTTCTGTCTAATATATGTTATTTATCAATATCTTGTCAATAGTTGACCAAAAAATACATTATCATTCTTGTGGAATAAGAATAGATCTCCTCAATTGTTTATAAATGCAGAAGGATGATACTTATTGACCATTTTTTCTTCTTCTGTATCATTACAAACTCTCTGCATCCAGCTAGTAATTATCTTAGGATTTTTTTTTTCTTTCTTGATACAAGAAAGTCATTCAGCTGCCAGCTATGTGTTTGGTCTGTCAGTGCTTGGCTTCTCACCCCAATTTTTTTGCGTTTCAAATTGTGTGTTTGTATTTATATCGATTGCTGTTTGCTGCCTGAGATGTATGTTTGTACTTGTTTGCCGACACCTTTCTCAGCAGGGGAACTGGAGCTCCCGTGGAGACCAACAAATGAGCAGTGCTTCAAAGGAAACATTTTTCATTATGTTTTTGTGTCCTCTTTTTTTTTTTCCCAGGTGGGCTGTGCTTTCAGTTTTGCTTGGTCTGGGAATCGAATCACCCAACGCTACTGCTTAAGACTGCCTTTGGTTTTCTCACTGCTGCTATTACCAAAAGTGTTTGAATGCTGTGGTGGATGGTGCAGGTGGAGAGGACTGAGAAAAGCATTTAATTTTGTATTAACGGCTTTGTGCCCGCGTGGGAGTGTTTTGGAGGCACAGCATACTTGCTTCAGAGAGACTCTGTTTTCATGAGGGTCCTTTGCAATAAGAACTAATCTTCCCCATGTGCCATAATAGAAAATTAACTTTGGCTCCAGCAAGGTTTCATGTGGTTTTATTTGTTTTCTTCCTGCCACAGGCTTGGAAAAGGGAAATACGAGGATGGTGACAGCATCAACTTGAACGACATAGAGAAGGTCCTTCCAGTGTGGCAGGTAGGTGATGAGGACATCATCTCCTGCCCGCAGTACGGTGGAGACCAGCAGCTCCCTGCCTTACCTTTGCTTAGGAAACCCTCCCCAAAAGTGGGAAAGCTGCTGGGCACGATGTGCTGAGCTTGGGGTTTGTAATGGAGAATTATGCCTGTGGTTTCAGCAAGCCTTGCTGTGAACCTTAGTGCTGGGCAAGGGCAGTTACCACTTAGACTTCATTGAGAGGTGAAATGTCGAGGACAGTATATATACATACATCTATACATACAAATATGTACATGTACACAGGGCTCATATATTTTAGGAAAGGAGATTCTGAAAAGCATCAACCCTTCTGACAGCTTCAAAATAAATTGCTGCCAGGAAGTCAGCAGTGAAGGTGTGCTAAGCCAGATGTTTCCCCTATGGGGTGTATGTGTGTTTATATGCAGCGATCATTCACTTGCATGTTTTATCCAGGTTTCTCCAGATCTCTCTTTACAGCTCAGTTTTGGTAGTTCTGGTTAAATGACCTTTGATGCTCAGATGTTGCGGAATGGCAGGATGAGACCCCCAGTTAAAAAGTCCAATTGAATAGGTCAATTTGTCAACATCATATAATTTTTCACTTTCCAGAGCCCTAGCCCTCAAAGAAGCTGAGTGTCCTGGGCTGGGCAAGTTTCTGAGGATGCTCAGCGTGTTTTTGCTGAAGTCTCCTCTTTGCCTCCAGAGGGAAGGACGGAGACATCTCACGTGCTGTGGTAGCGTTACCCTTTTCAGTGCTGAGCAAAGAACTCACCAGGCTTCTTGCTCATGCATCATGTGAAGAAAAGCTTTGCTCATCCTGCAAACCATGTGATGATCTGCCTTACTATTTCTTTTGGGTGAGCTAGCTGACACTAAATACACAAACCAGGGGAAGGAGTGGAGAAGTGCTGCTGACTTTGGCAGGGAGGAGCGCTGCCTGCAGCTGCTTTCTGCTCAGTCTTTTCCATGCTTGGTATGTCTGGACTTTAGGTCACAGGGAGAAAACATCAGGTTCAGATGATACAAACCCCAGTAATTCTCCAAAATACGGTTATTTTCCCTGGGGAATAATTGGAAATGAGGAATCAAACCACCTTTGGTGCAAGGAGCTGACTTTCTTCTCTAGGGTTTAACATCTTTTCTAATCAACAGCTAGTAAATAAGCTGGGTCCTCCTGGCCTGGTTGTCATCTCGTCCTGTCCTAACACCAGGTTGAGTCCACTGACTCCAGTGAATTAATTCCAATATATGCTTTAATATCTAGCTTAATTGTTAGTGTGGCATCTCTAAGCTGGAAGACCTAGTGGGAATGCTGGCTTTGGTATTTTGTTTGTGCCTCTGGTCAGACTCGTGCGATGCTGCATTATTTTGGAGACGCGCTTACCTAGGCACGTAGAGTCATATGTATGTGTGGGAACTAGGAGCTGGGTAGTTCTGGGTGAGGATTTATCTTGCTCGGCGTTGACAAGTGAAATACTCGCAGACAGCTGGTTTAATCCTGACATATCATTGTTAACTGGATTTGAATGCGATCGTGCAACGCCGACAGTGATTTTGCTGGTCTTTGTCCCTTGTTTTAAATGGCTCTGTGGAGCACAGTGCGTGGGGGGCATAAGGGAAAATATTCGTGTGAGCCTATGGAAGAAAAATCTTTCACCTTCCATGGGGCTTTCCCACACTGCTGTTATGTTTGTGTCACAGCCTGAAGAAGAGGCTTTTTCGGGTTGGAGACACATAAACTCATGTTCTGTCTGTGTTTAAGAGCTCATGGGGTGCTTACAGCAGCTGTGCATGGATGGAGGGGCCGGTCCGAGCATCCTCCAGCACGACTGGGGCGGTCCAAGCATCCTCCAGTGCAACTGGGCCAGTCCGAGCATCCTCCAGCATGACTCGGATGCAAATGTTTTTCTGCTGAATGTGCAGCTATAGCAGGGTTAAGAGCACCAAGTTTGAGAGAGGTAGCAAGTCTTACTTGCAAGCTGCTTTGGAAATTTGGGTTCCTTTGATGGTAAGGTATGATAGACATAGGACATGAATCTAGAACTGATTTCCAGTATACATCCAGGTCTGTATTTGTATCTCTACAGAGAGATACAGTGACGTCCCTAATGGGTTAAGCAGAATATTCTGGATATCTGGATGTTAATATGTATAGATGAGTTTTGCTGCTGGAATCTATCCATAGTATTTTAACAAAATATTGCAAGGAAAGCCTATGACTATTTGGCAATTAAAAGGTGAAAAAAATAAACAAAAACCAAAACAACCTCCTCCAAAACCCTCTTTCTTCATAGCTGTCTGAGGGAAAAATGCTCGTTGCCAGCCTTTTGTTTTGAAATTGGAGAATGCGTGCATCCCACTCCTCGGAGATGCTCACGGCGTGCTCTGCCACCTCGTGGACACGCACAGGCAGGCGAATCCGGCTCCGCTTTGGCACTGGGCACAATTCCTGTGTGACAACTGGTATTTTGAACCTTCTTCCTGCCTCATCTTTTCAAAGTTCATCTGGGGTGCTTGTTTTTACTGGTAAATAGGCTTTGTTTTGAAAGCTGGGAGCTCAGGAGGTCATACCTTTGGCTCAGCTCGTGAGCTGTAACCTCCATCTCTCCTTACTCATAGGAGTCTGTAGTTGGATTTGGGCACTAATTCACCTAAGTGCTGCCAAAAAGTGACTGTGGAAGAAAATAATCTTTTGAAGATAAGTATTCCCCATTCATAAGATCTGTTTTTTATTGTACGCCAGGGAGGATCAGTTGTCTGCTGCGTTTAGAGAGGTGCAGCTCAGATGTAGAGCCAGTCTTCATCATCCTCTCCGTTTAACCTCAGCTGGTTTGTTGGAGGAGACCACGTAACCATCTTGGCGTCATGAAGATGTCACGGGGAGGGCTGAGTCAGTGCATTTTGCTTTTGCTCCCTTTGGCAAACACTTGGAAAGGCTTTCAGGCTTGGATGTGTCACAGCCGAATGCCCCAGTCCCAGATACGGTCTTCAGACTGCGAGCCCTTGGCAAACTCTACACTTAGCAGAGAAGACAACCCAAGGGGTCATGTCCTACAAGATACCCCCCATCCTCCCTGTGAAGCTGCTGTAGCTCACGAAGGATACAGGAGGCTGCATGTCACGGGAACGTGCTGTGAATGCTGCTAGACACGAGCAGGGAGTTTTCAGACATACCAAGTGGTTTCTGGACTGGCATCTTACAGGTTTTGGCTTTCAGTTTGCTGAACTTGTGCCTTCAGGATGGGCCTGCCCTCCTCCTAACAGTGTGGCTGTGCTTTTGCTGGCCAGCTGCTCCTTGTCTTGTGTTTTAGGAGGTAGAAATAATGTGGCACTTTTGAAAGGCATACTCGGCTTTACTGGTGCTATGGGATAAACTTGGAAGACAGCATTGATATCATTTGGTTTGGCATCTTAATTGCTCCGCAGCTCATCTCCTTCTGTTTCCTTACTGATTTTTGACCCTTTTTGTCATATGCTTAGAGTTACAATAAAGTGCTTGTTTCTTTTCTGGCTATGGTTGTCATCCAGCTTCCTTGTTGGAGGAGAAACAAGGGAGCAGCTCCTTAGGAGAAAGGCAGACTCTGTAAGTTGTTCATGTTCCTCTTAGCACCACTGTATTCCTGACTTTGTCCAAACAGGCTTAGAAGTGCTGGGATTCCTGACCATGCTGGGGCCACCTGAATTTAGGCACCTAACGGCGTCTCTGCCCACTCTCTTTGGGACCCCTCCTCATTGACAAGTATTGTCAAGTCAGACCTTACAATTCAGCATGGAGATCATGTGAGTAAAGGTGGGACCTGTGCGTGGGCTGGTCCCTTGGGCGTCCTGCCGTAGGAGAGGCATGGACATGTTGCGGCATGATTTGTTTCATCTCAGTGTAGAGGTCTAGAGGAGGTTGGATGATTCCCATCTGAGGATACCCGTGTCCTTTCCCTGTCAGCTCTGCAAGGAGCCCAGAGGGACCAGGTCACACGTGGACTTGTTCAGATATGGTAGGTTCCTTAAGAGATATGAAACCAACCCAGGTGTCCCGGGGAAGAAAGGTGGATTGTGGGTGAGCATCCCTTCTGCTGTCACTCTGCATGCGAGGGGAGGAGGTTGGTGTCCAGCGCTGGTGTGAGGGCTTGCTCCTGGACCCTACGGATCACTCGCCCTTTCAGGGTGGTGGTAGCAGGGAGACAGGTCTCTTTGGAGCTCAGGGACAGCTCTTTGGTGGGTTGTGTTATTTACTATCACCATACAGAGTCCTCATCCTCTCCATGTCCTCTCTTCCCTGCTCTTTCTGCACTAGAAGGCTGGGCAGTTCTCGTTTTAGCCAGCTTGTTAGCCAGCCCAGATTCCTCCTCTTTCAGTGCCTTGGCCACAACAATGTGGCCCTCCCTCATTAGGCTGTTCTGCACCGGTAGAGCTGGGGTGGGCTCATCCCTCTGTCTGGCATCTCCTCCCACTGGAAGCAACCTGGTCCATATGGTGTGCCACGTGTGCTGTGTGTCCCTCCTGCCACTCACCCGGTCTAACTCCAACATCCCTTACGTGTCCACCAAACACTTATGAACAAGTTGGAGTGGCTCCCTAGGAGCCCCAAACTAGGGGGATTTCTTCTCCCCACCTCCAGTTCCTGCTGGACTCCATCCAGAGCATGTAGGCATGGTGTTGCTTTCAGAGAAGGTTTCTAGTCTAACAAGCCAGCTTCTCATATCCCAAGGGTCTTTCCAATACTGTAACTGCTAAAACCACTGTGGAAAGTCCCTGTCAAAGAGCCAAAGTTTACTTGAGTATAGGTCACAACGTATTGGGAGTCAGATCTCCACTGCTGAGTAAAAAGCTTTTGTTTTGCTGTCACTTCCAGTAAGATATGGTCTTTCTTGGCCTGGTTTTTGTTGCATTTAACCCAACTGACAACGACCGTCTTTTCAGGCTGAGAGGGCAACCTGCCATGGTCACCTGTAACCCCTTCAGCATCACTCCCGTGTTAGAGTTAAGGCCACTGTTGACCAAGGAAGGCAGATGAGACCGTTGCCATCTCCAGAGCACCGGAGAGGAAAGGTCTGGACCAAGGCTGGCTTATCTTCCATGCAGGTCACCAGTTCGCAGGTTCTTGCAAGGTCCAAGCCTGGGCTCTGGCAGTAGAGCACAGTCACTGTGAGCCCTGAACCAGGTTATAAACCCCATGGTTTTTATCGGACATGCAGAAAAGGGGAGACCTTCCAGTGGGTTTTTCAGATTACGATGGTCTTCCATATCACATGGTAGACTTATTTGCTGCACAAAGGAAACACCAGGGAAATGACCAAGAGCTTTGACATTTCCATTATCATTATTATTATTATTATCATCATTATCATCATCATCATTATTATTTGTTAGGGTTCAGAGCTGGTTTCTGATTGTAACAAATGAGATGGACTCTCCCTTCTCAGGGATGGTTTTATTTTTCTGGCTGTCACCCAGTTCAAGCAGACTTAGCGATGCTGGCTCATAATTTGTGGGGGTGTCTTCCCAACCTGGTGGGCATGGAGATGCCTTTTTTTATTGTGGTTCCTGGAGCTGGTACTGGGCAGCTGGGCAGGGTTGGGGCCAGGCTGCCCTGTTGTTTGGAGAGTGGTGGACCCGTAACAAGCTCCTGCCAGGATGGGAGGCATTGGGATGCTCTCGCACCCTGGTTGGGTCGGCTGGGTTCAGAGACACGGGTTTGGAATGTGCAAGGAGGGTCGGTGGAAAGGGCAAGCGTGGCTTACGTTGCAGCTCTGAAGTTTGGCTTGGTGTTTGGTGGCCGAGGGGACAGGGCTGGTGGCAGAGGGGAGCCCTGCAGCACTAGAGGGCACTGCCGTCTCGCTGCACAGCCCCAAAACAAGAAACAGAGGAAATGAGGCTTTTTTCCAAAGGCTTTTTCCAAGCAGAAACCTCACTCAGCGGTGGCTGTGTCTCGCACCCTCCCGCGCCAGGTCCTGATGCTGCTCTCCATCCCGCTGTGCCCACCTCGGGCTCGGGGTGCGTGTCCAGCGTGGGGGACCCTGGGGCTTGTGGAGGGGGAAGGTGTTGCTCTGCACCCAGGACTGAATTTGGTTAGCACTGTGCATTTTCATAAGCCTCAAAGCAGATGGAGGCCCTGAGCAGAGTGGGGTTAAAACTCAAGATGTGCGTGAACAACCCTGAGAGGAGCTGGTGCCTTGGGGTTAGACATGCCCTACAACCCAAGTCTCCCTCGCTTGCATCGCGACACGTCCCCGACTCCTCTTGGAAATCCCACTTTTCCAAATGTAATCCTCCACTCTGCGTATTTCCTATAGGATGCTGTGGCAGGGCTCAATCCGGAACGATGCTCCTCACACCAAGGAGCGGTGCCAAATGTGGTGAGGGGTCCTCCATTTCTCTGGAAGATGCTGCTGCCCCATCAAATGTAGGATGTTCCTCTGAACACCCACGTTTCCATTTGTCCACCCGTCCCTGTCCCCCATCTACCCTGTTGTCCCCACCCCACTTTGAAGGACATGCCAACCTCGGCAGGAAAGAGATGAAGACTATGGTGGTGTCCACTGCTGGACCGTCTCTGGTCCTTAGACCCCAGTTTGCCAGGCACCGGTTTGTGCTACAAAAAGAGGAAGAATGGGATTTTGGCTGCTTCGCAGCTTTTCCGTGGGCCAGGTTGATGGAGGGGTAGACACAAAGCGGCTGAGTGGCAGAACTAGGCTGGGCTTACTGACAGGAGGTGGTCGGTTTTGGGTTCACGATCAGGGACCACAAGGAAATGAGAGAAGAGGTTGGGAGAGCTGGGTGGGTAAGTCTGTTCCTGGGAGGATGATGAAGAAAGATTTTTCTATTTTGTTTTTAAGGAGTTTGCAAGTAGTTTTAGACCCGAGAACTGTAGTTTTCTGGGGAATTAACTGATTTGGGTATGGGTACTTGTACTGGGGTACAAATAACAACTCAACAGGCATTTGAGGCTCAAAAATGTCACTACATAGAGCTCTGGCTTAAACACAATGAAGAACAAGACGGGCTTTTCTCAGCCTTATAGTTGACTTACCTTTCAGAAAGGTTTGCGTTTGTGCAGCTATATAATATCCAAAGCAAGCCTGAAAGGTTTTGTTTTGGTTTTTTCCCAGTCCTTTCTATAGACTGTAACACCCTCCCTGCCCACCCCCCACCCCAAATCCTGCCTGAATTTTAACTTCTGAATAAAGTTACATCTTTTTCTCCTTTGTTTTCCCAGAGGATTCATTAGAAATCTGAGAGGGCTTTTGCAGCACTCCTTCGAATTTGCTGAATATTTTCCTGAAGCCGGTTGTGGAGTAATGATTAAGTTAAAAAAACGTATTAAAAGTAGCAGAGAAAAAAAATCCAGATTTCTAAAGATCCCAAATAAAAACTCAATGTCTCTTTGGTCAAGCAGCTATTTCTGCTGGCTTGGCTATTTCCACATCCTAATCCCCTTCCCCGCTCTCCGTGAAAGACCTGAATTTTTAATAAAATAAAGGGAAGGAAGGAATTTTCTCTCTCTTAAAAAAAAGTAGACATACCGCAGGACCAGAGAAGAGAGACGTGCATACATCCCCGTTGGCAGAGGGACCTACAGAGCCTAGAAACACTTCGCACTCTAAAAATCCTGCTAATGGGGGATGTCCTTGTCCCTTGTCTGACAAAATAGGAGGTTAATGTTTCCTGTCACATTTAAAAATTTCTTCTTAACCAGAAGATGTTCCCCCCCTTTCTGCTGCCTTTCCTCTGATGTTATGGAAATAGAAACCAATACAATAAATGAGACCAGAAGTTCTTAAAATGCGAATTTCCTGCCTGGAGGCAGCAGGTAAGTGAATCCCGTCCAGCTTGGGGAAATGTATATATAGCTATGGGTGTAAATATAGGTATTTAGTGGCAGGATAAGTGTTTATTGCAATCCAAGGTGGTTTGGTTAAAGATTGTCCTTTAAGTGGGAAATTTATTGCTGCACATGACGCCTGGATGTCTCTTCCATGGGGAAAATAAAGACTGTTTATGAAGGGAATTAAATGATGTCCTCGCCTGTGGTAGCAGATCAAGCTCTGTAAGGACCCAGAGGTCCTTTCTAGTCCCACGTTCGTATTGTCCCTCATTTGATGATTTTAAAAATACCTTTAGGGTTTGTTTGGGTTTTTTGAAGATACTCCATGAACTTCTCTGCTGGCTCTAAAAATGGCAAGCTCTTGGCTGTATATGAGCTAGCACGGTCACTGAAAGAAAACTCCATGCCATCCCCAAAATGCCTTTGCTGGATGGTGGGGTTGAAGGATTTCTTCGGGGCCAATAAAAATAACGAGAGGAACGTGGTCTCCATACCTTAGGCCACACGCTGCTGCCCCAGTGTCCATGTCTCCCAGGGTTATTCTGCTCTGCCCTTTACCTGCTGGTACCGCTGTGGAGAAACTCCTCATTGTTGGCTTGCCTTCTTTTTAATTCTTTTTTTTTTTTTTTTTTTTTTTAATTCCTGTAATGTAAGAGCAGAGAAACCACTGGAGAATGATAAAGCTTCATTTCTTCCTGCTTTTGTGACCCGCTTGATTATTTCGTTTCTCATTGTATATTCTTTTGAGGCGCCTTGTCTGAACGGAAAGAAAATATGTATGCTTATAGGAGCTGTTGTTTCCCTTTGGCTGGGCAAAATAAGACCCCTTGGCGGGGCAAAATAAGCAGGTATCGCATAAGATACGGATTGCTTCTACTTGCTCATCCTGGGGAGGGAGCTGCCGACACTTACTCCATCACGCGCCTGTGAGCGACGTTATTCCTTAAGGCCGGTGGGCTGCGTATGCCTTTGTTTGGCCAGCCTTTCTCTTGGGGCTGTGAATAAATACAGGATAAAAATATGTGTTCCTTAAGTTTGGGTTGCTGCATGTTTACTAGATAAGAATGAAAAGGTTTGGGGTTGGTTGGTAGTTGCATGGACATGGTTTGAAGCAGCAGCGGGTGAGATGAGACACCCTGTCCTGTTGGTTTGTGGTTGCTCTGCAATGATAATCTAGACCGAAGCCAGTTTTTAAGATTGAAATGTGAAGCACAAATTTGCATTTGTTGTAATTTAAAAGAAAACACGAGTCCAGGATGATCTCCAGGTTTTCAGCCTGATGATACTAGCAGGTCCCACCGCTGCTGCTGGGCATGTCGTGGCATGATGGTGGTGGCTGGTCTGCTCCAGCCATTGGGCCTGTGGTCAATGAAAGCTTGGTTTTCCAAGAGCAGAGGGCTAGGGTGGGCTTTTTTAAAGCTTTTTTCTCATTTGGGTTGTTCCCATCCATGCCACTGCATCTGTGGAGCTTGTTCAGCCCTGCAGCTAGGACCTCTAGTGTAGACAGTGCTGGGAGATGTCAAGGATGGAGGAGCTTCAGGGTTGCCTGTGGTTGTACAACCAACTCAGCCTAAAGGCTGTGGAGAACCTGGGGGCTAAGCGGGTGACCATGGATCGTCGTTGGACTTGTAGATGCAACCGGCGTGCTAAAAAATCATCTCCTTCCGTGCAAATTTTGATCTGGAAATCCAGCAATGGGTTTTGATACCTGAATTGTTGGGGTGAAGTTTCTACTTGTGCTTTATTTTGCTCTCGGTGCAAATCAGCCCCATGTGCCTTAAGGCTTCGGGAGCCGACGCGGTCCCCGTGCTCCCTACGGCATCGCTGCCCGGCGCCAACAGTGTCCCGGCAAAACAGGTCACCACCCCGATAAGCAGAAAGGCGAGGAGTTGAACTCACACTAAAATGGTATTTCAGCCAGAAAGAGCAAAGGGGGTAAGAAAATACCCTGACCATTAGTGTGTGAGCGGCCACCTTGTTGTACAATCACAATATCGTTTTTCTATTTTATTTTTTTTACGGTTGGCTTAACAATTAAAAGGCTACACTGCGCTTTGGTTTTTCCAGTCTGCTGCATCGTGTGACCCCGGTGACTCCAAGTTAAGCCTCATTATATAATGGCGGGGTGTTTTTTTGGAAAACCTCCATTTAATCCTTTCAGAGCAGAATTTGCTGGTTTTGTTTTCTTTCATATCGTCGTCTTGTTTCCCCCCCGCCTACCCCTTCCCCGGCGGGCGCACGCTGGAGGCGTCAGTCTGGGAGCAAGGTCCTTTCTTCCTTTCTTTTTTATTTTTTTTTTTTTTTCAAATCTGCAGAGAAAGGAAAAAAAAAAAGGTTTATTTTCGTTTGCTTGGGTTACAGCGCCTTTCCCCGCCGTCGGGGGGGAAGGACTACGTGATGTGCAGCAGGTATTTTGTGAATGGAGCACAACCCTGTGACTCCCCGTCGCTTGACCGAAGGGGGAGGCAGGGGAAGGAGAAAGAAAAAAAAAAAAAAAAATAAAAACCACCACCCAGTGACTCCATCTGACTCGTTTTGGCTGGAAAACTTTTTCAGCGCCGTGGTTCTTAAGCCAGGAGGAAGCTTTCTTCTGGCCCAAGAACAATAAAGGGGTCAGCAGCCTGATCCTCCCTCCTACACCCTCTTCCTTCCATTGTGAGGGGTCTGTGCAAATATCCCAGGCTGCTTCTGCTGGGGCCTGAGGGACCTGAGCCGCACATGTGACATTAAAGAGAGACTCTGCGAACTTGGTAATCCTGAGCTGCTAAAAGAAAAAAAGAAAGAAAAAACCAAATGAAGTCTCTGAGGTGCTCTATTTCTGGCATAGCGTTGCGCTTGGAGAAGGTACCGATGGGTGTTTCTCATGGTGGGGGGAAATCTGTCCCCTTACCGTGCATAGGTGCTCCTCCACGATGCCATGGCAGCATCTTCCCCAGCGTCTGCTCGACAAGTGGCCAAATCCCCACAGAGGGTTGGTGAACCCTCGTGTCTTGCCAGCCCTTGATCTCCTCCATTTCTCTGGTTGTCCAAGACGGGGAATTTCTGCTGCTCTCATAGTGCACGTGCAAAGCCTGTGTGCTGGTGGTGTATGGTCGCCAGTAAGGATGGGGTTGAAGGAGGCACGGCTGCTTTCCATGTTGTGCTTGCTCTAGGGATTGCCCACCGTCTGGCAGCACCCAGGTTTTCACGCGGGCACCTTTAATGACGTGCCTGCTACTCCTCGGATGCATATCACAGACCACGAAGGTCTGAGCCAGCAATCCCTGGAGTAAAAGGTCTTTGGAGAAGTTCTATGGGGCCTGACCCACATGAGTGTGCCCACCGGTCCTGTCCATCATTGAGGCAGCCTGCATCTCTCTGTTGAAGGCAGTTGTAGACAGATCAGAGGGTTGCTGTGATTTCTGTGATATTGCTTGTGAATCCAAAGCAGTTATAAAACTCGCAGACTGCACTAGGTTCTGCCACCATGAATGGTGATACTTTTTCCAGGTGGTATTTGGTATCTGCCAGGCTAGATACCACCTACCTTCCCAAAGGAGAAGGTGGGACCTGTGGCCTTCTATGAGAGGGCGAGTTCAATGCAGCACTGAAGACCTGATTTATTTGCCAGAGGGAGAGTGGATGATGCTCATCAAATTGTAGGAACCCGCCTTTTTTTTTTAAACTTTTTTTTTTTACACAATAACCAGCTAAGAGCATGTGTGACCTCCTCTCGCTGTGTTCCAGCTTGTTGGACCTTGGCACCAAGCAGTCGCATGAATCATGATGGTGATTTTGCCGTAAGGCAGTTCCTGTCGTTATTATCTCCTTGCTGTGTCGATAATGCTTTGGTGGCGATGGTCAGGATTTCCTCGCACTACAGAGCTTTCCTGAAGATCAGCTCTGCAAATGGTGGAGGAAGTAGCCGTTATGAGATTGCTCCTGGCTGCTGAGAACTGGGGAGCCAACTTCAAACGTACGTGCGACCTGACATGATCTGACGAGCACCGCGGCGGCTCCTCTTTCCCCTCGTCCACTTCGTCAGCGCAGGCGGGTGGGAACTCCTTCTGCAAATACTCTGAGGACTGAAGCAAGACCAAACCTGGTTATGGAAAATTGTCAGAGACTAGGACCCCTGGAAATGGAGATGGGGGGCAATTGTCCCATGTCTTGCCTGAAATCCCAAGAACGTGGTGGGAACACTCATGACCAGGGAGAAATTCAGGGTCTCACACCCACCCCTTTGTGGTACCACAGTGTTGGGACTCCATGCGCTACAGGGTCCTTTAGTTGAAAGGAAAACTATTTTTAGTTCAATTTATAAATGCTTAGGCAAACAGATTTGTTATTTAAACTTTTTTTTTTTTTTTTTTTTTTAACAAATGCCCTTGTTTGAAGGTAAAAGCAAGCAAGCTGCGAGTTCTTTCAGCCTTGGTACTATGCTGCTTTTCTCCTGGTGCTGGAGCAGCTTTCTGATCTCTGCGTACAGCATCTAGCTCCAGGATTTTGGTGGTGTTTCCAAGCAGCACAGTTACGCAGGTAATAAATGATAATTACATGGGCTATGTTGACCTTGGTGGAGGACAGGTGAGCTGTGACAGACTTCCAAGATACAGCTCCTTTGCTGCTGTTCCTCATCTAGAAGAAGAAATAGTGCCAAGCTGCCCATGGCCAGTGAGGCCACAAAAATATACCGCAGGTAGCTCCAAGGGTTGCAAGTGTACATGAGGCTGGGAACCTGCTGCATTAGAGGTGGAGCTCCTTGACTACTTGACCATCCTGCTGTTCTTGTCTGAAGTGGAAGCAGATTGCCTTGTTTGGCTTCATACTTGCCATATCCTTTCACGGTGTGATTTGCCTACAAGACAGGACTTGAATTTATTCTGCCAGTCCTCAACTTCTGAGAGTTGTTGGTTCAGGAAGGGCAAGGCTGCAGTGCAGCAGCTGATGGCCGTGCTCTTCTTCTGGGAGGTCTAAAGTAGCTTTCCTGACATGAGGTTGGATCAAAAGAGAAGGTGTTTTGGCAGCACAGAAGTCTTTCTGTGTGTGCTGCAGTGAAAATTGGGGATCTAGGGGTTGCCTAGAATGGTTTGCAGTTTAGATGGAGTAATCCAGGCATCCTGCACAGGTGCTTTTCCAAAGGTACTTGATTATTTAGTGCCATTGCTATGCATAGCACAGGCAAATCAGATGTTTATACCCTGGTGGGAAGGACTGACTGTTCAGGAGCAGATGATAATGCAGCAGAGGATGGTTGGAAGTGAGTTGGATGGGGATGGGTAAGGGATGGGAGTGGGACTCGGTGAAGTTCCATTAGTCCACTGTCAAGTCTGGGCAAGCTGCTGCTTCTTGATGACAGCAGTCCTGTTTCTGGAGAAGTCAACAGCAAATCTTCATCTTCTGTATCCAGGTTTCTAGTCTTTTACTCATCTGTTTTGTGCATATCTTCCAAGTCTTTCCTGTGCTGCCTGTTTGGAGTGGTTGCCTCTCTGTGCCAAGAGGGCTTTCGCTCTGCCAGAACTGCACACGTGCTCACAGCCACCGAGGTCCTAGCATGGGTAGATGCAATTGAAATAAAGTAAAAAATCTTGTATGAAAGGGCATGGAATGCAAAAATAAAAAGTCATGCAGGTGACCTCCAGCCCTTTAGAAGCTCTTGGAAGATTCCCCATTGGGTGCTGCACTTTGCTAGACGGGAGAGCATGGTGGTTTCATGGATGTTGTGTTGCCACATGTCTCTTCTTCCCCTACGTGTCCACCAAAGGCTTTTCAGATCTCAACATGTGCAGAGAGCCACATCCAGGGGCCAGGTTCAAGGAGGCTTCTGCCCTGGAAGAAGAGGACTGTGGTAGCTGGGGGTTTCTGCTGGAGCTTTAAGGAGTCTGTCTGCGTTGGGAGCCGTGTACAGTAGGAACAGTCATCAGCCTCATCTTACGTGCACCTCGTCTCACTGGTTAGGATCGTTTCCCCCATGGAAACCATCAAGAATTTCCGTTATTTCCTTTCCTGAGGCTTTGTTTGGGTGGGGATTTCTGGAAGGTATTTCACAGGCAGGTATAATTAAAGAAAGACATTCTTTGCCTGGAGGCTAGACAAGGTTTCTTTAAAACCAAGCCTTTAGCGTGGTGGCAAAACAGAAACCATTTGTTGCCTGGTCCGATGGAGGGGAGTTTGGGGAAAGGGGGGAGCTAATCAGCTGGGAATCATCCCAGTTAAACACCGCACACCAGGGTTAAGGCCCTTATCCAGCAAATCCTTGAAATATGTGCTTAATTTTAAGTCCCCCTGACTTCAATCTGTTTACTCTTGTGCTTAACTTTAAGCATGTGCCTAAGTGCTTGGCTGGCTTAGGGCCAAGGGAAATAGTAGACTTAGGAGCAGATTCGCATAAGGTAAAATGCTTTACTGGACTGAAGTCCCATGGGACAGCAGATGCTATAGCAGGTCTAGGATGATGGAAGGGGATGATGCTGCATATCCCAGCTCCGTCAAGTTATTCAGCGTCGGGTACCACAGACCTAGGGCTGGGCTCGCATCCTGCCAGTGTAGCCTCTGAATGGGTACCTTAATTTCGGTGTCTGTATTTCGCTGTTCTGAAGGTATTGACCTCACCCGTAGCCTTGTGTATACCACAAACCTAGTCTTAGGAAAAAAATATAATTTTTTCCTCTTAATTGAGAGAGAGGAACGTTTTAGTGGAGGAAAATAGCCTTGATTTTATCATCAGAAGAGGAAGGAGAGCAGATTATATGACCTGACTAATAAATCTTCATAGGAATTTGCGTGGCTGCATTAACACTTATAACAAAAAGGATTCCTGTATTAACACAAGCTTTTATAATGGCTTTATCTTCTTCTTTTCTGTTCCAAGCTAATTCCTGAAAGCCTTCTTTTAATCCCCCTTTTGCACATCCAGCCTGGACTTCTTAGAATGGCAAAGGGTTTTTTTTTTCTTTATTTTTAATCTATGAATGACAGCACTTAAAGCTAATAACTGTAGCCGTGGCATGCACGAAAATGAAAAGCCACCATCAGAAAACAAGATCTGTGTTTTTTGAAAACACCGCTACCAGGGGTTAAGGGAAATCTGCAGCTGGAACAAATACAGCGCTCATCTAACTTCCTCAATAACTCTGCTGGGGGAGCGGGCAGTTGCCAGACGAAGGAAGCGTGGTTAGCCATCGAGTCTTTGAATGCAGCTCCGTTTCCCCCTCAAACCCATGGAATTTATATTAACCTCCAGCTTTTCTTAGCTGGTGGGAATTTTTTTTTTAGTATTATTATTTTTTTTGCATGAGGAAGAGCCTCACTTTTGTTGCTTCGGTTTGTCAGAGGAGTGGAGGAGACGGTTCTGCTCCTCACGTGGCGTTCTTGCTGGCAAAAGGCCATGGATGTTAAATGAATAATTTTTGGCATTGATAAGGAGAGAAAGGCTGAAGCTGCCAAGCACAGAGACGCAGGCGTCTGATGACTTGATTTCGGGAGGGGCAGGCTTGAGCCATCCCGGCTTGCCGGGTTGTCTCCGATCCCAGCAGAGATGCAGGCAGGAGGAAGGACTCCCCGTCCTCTTGTACCTGGGTGTAGCTTTATACAGCGGGCAAAGAGCAATATGCGAGGATGTCTAAAACTGCTTTCAGTAAGGTACTTGGCTACCTAATTTAAACTATAGGTTGACCCTTAGGAGAGCTAGTAGCATGGGAGACCTCGTTTTGCATTCTGGGGCTGCCATAGGGTCCCTGAGTGACTTCAGAGCCACTGTGAAGGCATAGCATCTGTAGGATAATCCTGCCAGCAAGAAGGGCACCAAGGAAAGGAGAAAGGAGCTAAAAAAGCTCTAGTGAGGAGGGGCAATGTGACCCGAGACATCCCAGTAAGCAAGATCTTTGGTGCTGGTTGCTTGGCACATGAAACTCCCCAGGAGTTGGGTTGGTTTGTTGAGTTTTGTTGCTGGTTCTTCTTTGTTCCCACTTGGTTCTGATGAAACACCTGAAGGCACATCACATCTTGGCCAATGTGAAATGAATTGAAGGGGTTTCACCCAGCTCCTGGCAGTCATCACAGAAGCAGCCATAACTTATGCTTTCACTGGCAGGAAAGCTGATGTTTGAACAGTGCCTGGAGAATGTGCACTTTCTCAGTATCTTTGGAGCTGTCATCATTGATGTTCAGCATTTCCAAGACACGGGGAGAGTGGATACAGCCATCTTGCTGCCTGTTCTGTAGCAGCTTTTGGATAAAAAGCAGTTTTTCAGGACTTTTTTTTGGTGGAAATGCCAGATCCGTTTCCAAGTGTCACATTTGGAGATTGCTGTAAAGCAGCAACAAACTTGCTTTTTTTATTCTTCCTCAGTTTACTGTTCAAAGTAGTCCATGGCTCCCAGAGGTCTGCAAAGCACCAGTGAAAAACCACCGGTATAATTAATATATGATGTGATATGATTGATATTCTGTGGCAAGTGCATAATGTTTTCTGTGCTCATCCCTGTATTAAAACTCATTACAGCAGAAGGAATCTTAGTCCTTGATGCGTAAAAAGAAAATCCTGGGAGGGAGCAGACAGACACTCAAGAAGCAGTTTCTTCCATCCAGGTACAAACTGCCAGTAACCTGGCAAGGAGAAAGTCAAGCCCTTGTGTTGCACAGCCCACACTCCTGCAAAGGAATGGGACTTTTCAAAGGGAAGAATGAGGCTTTTATGGGATTAAATTGGCATTTGCACATCGGGGTATTTTCCGAGCTAGGGTGGCTGTGACATGGGATCCTTGCTTGCTCTCTCTGGGCTGAGCTAGACTAAGCAGAGACTTCAGAAAGGAGAAAAAACATTTCTTTGTGGTATAGTCCCGGGGAGAGTACATTGGCTGTGTCTTCAGCCAACTGCAAACAGGAATATCTCTTGTGTGAAAATGTTTCTAGCACAATACGAGGGGCTCGAAGAAGGAAAGGATAGTGATATTCTGCACAGTGTGCTTCAGCCTTGAAGGTCTACGAGAAAGATCCACTGGTAGACCAAGAGGGGCTGCCACCACCACGACCCTGTTAAAGTTGATGGCAAAATTCCCTTTTGCTTCAGTGGTGCAGTGTATGGATCACAGCGATACGAATCATGGCAAATAATGCTCGTTGACTTATTAACTATTGCCTGCAATCTTAGGGTATTGTGAAACTTCATGCACTTGGAAGGCCTCCAACGGGAAGTGCCAAGGGCTGAGCAGTGAGAAAGTTCTCCTAGCACCTCTGGATCTACCCACGTTGAAAGAAAAGAGAAGCCACCTCTTGTTTGTAAGGTTACGAAGTTATCACTCTGCAAATAAGGAGTTTCATCACTGTTGGACTGTCCCAACTCCTGGGATCTAGCATGAGCTGGAGCTCCTCTGGGCTGAAACCCCAGTCCACCCAAGAGGAGAAGATTTGTGGGGGCCTGGTTCTGGAGGACTGCACAAATATGCATGGAAAACATGCAATCTTTTGGTAATAATAAGGGTGAAAAGAAAATATACTTGGATACAGCCCTTACCTTCTGCTGAGAGTGATGCTGAGATTCGAGGTGAGCACACCCAGCGAGAGGAGGCTGTACTGATGCTGCGGATTGCACAGAGGTTCAACAGACTCTCCAGTTTAGACGATGACCTGGGTTCTGGTCCTGAACTCTCTGGTGTCCTATGGGGTCTGTTTAGAGGTCACCTTAAAAATTCATCAGGGAGGCCCCTATTCTGCCTGCAGATCTCTTCCTCGCGTCGCCATCCACCACAATGGCACGAAATGGGGGGTGTTGAGGGTGGATGGTGAATGAAGGGTGGTAAGCTTTGAAGGGGACAAGAGATGGGGAAAACCAGACTGGGGAACGTGAAAAATATAGAGGAAAAGTATATTTTAAAGAAATGTGAGGTCCCAGAGGGACTGAAATAGCTCAAGTTACAAATATTCCCATAGCAACTTCATAACACTCTAAGTCCCAGCTAAAGCAATTCCTCCCTCACCCCCAAACTAGCACAGGCCAAGGAAAATTTAGGAAAAGCTTTTCAGAGCAGTGCAGCTCTTTCTCAGGATGAGCTTGGGCTACCTGGGCAGACCTCAAACCAAATACCAGGTGTGGTGCCTCCTAGTTGCAAGTGTTGTGGGTGGTATTTATTCCCGATATTAGCTGAGAAAGGCTCCCTTTTCCAGGGAAAGCAAACCCTGGTCACCAACGCTATTTATTTTGATGATTCTTTAAATACTCTATATTTAAGGACTCCAAGCAATGGTGTGGTTATATCTATATTTACTGGATAAATGTATTTATTTATGGATGTGATGCTTTACTGCTGACAGTAAGGTTTGTTTTTAAGTCTGACCGGGGTAGAGGAAATACATACAAATAAACAATAAACCTAAACAACACTAAAATAACATCAGTTAAAACAATTAGAGTTACTTCCACTTGCAAAGTATTGTTCCCATTTTGCTATAACATGGGAAAAAACTCCGTTTCCTAAGTCAGCTTGTAACTGATTCTGGATTTGCGGATTCTTGTAACAAAAGGGGATTTCTTTTGTCTGTTATTTATACTCTTCCTATGGCACCGCATGTCCGTGTCGGTGTGTCTGGAGCACCCTGTTTCAATGCAGCAGCGTTTCCAGCTTGTCCCCATCTCGGTGGCTCAGCCAGGGCTTGGTGGCACTGGTTGGGCATTTCTTCCTGCCCATTCTGGTTGCACTGATGTGCACGTGTGTGTTTGCAGAGGCAGTTCCTCCTAGGAGACTTTGTCCTGGATTTTAAAGTTTTATTATCTCTGAATTATGTATAATTCAGGAGCTTAGGGGCCGAGAGTTAAAAATAGACCCCGGAAAACTCACTGTCAGTAATCAGCAGAAGGCATTGAGGAAGGTGCAGGGTATGTTTCACTTGGGATGCTTTGCCTAATTATTCGAATGCTTTAATTGCATTTGCATCCTTCACCCCGCATGGGGAGTTTCATGCTGGGTTGTTCTGCCATTCTGTGTGTCTTTTGTTTCATCCCAGAGCTGGCTGCGGAGGGATGAGGTGGGACAGCTTAGCTGCTACCAAGTATTTAATGCCACCAAGTATTTAATGCCATTTTAAGTGCTGTCTTCCCTCTAGCTGGGTGTCTGCTGCCTGCCAGGAGTTGACAGCAAACACCAAGGAAAGGTGGTGGGAAGATAAGTGTCTAAATGATACTTCTTTGGGTCCGAGACTGCATGTGTAGAGTCTGTAATTCATTAAAACACCCGCCATTTCTTGAGAGGGGACGTATAAACCAGCATTAATACTCAGCAAGTGGAAATCCAGGAGGTTGCATCCTTGAGGCAACGTGGGAGGGCAGACCCCTATAGAGAATAGCACCAGTGTTTTTAATGATAACTAGAGAGTGGTGTTTAGTTGTGACGGTCACCGTCACAGCCATCGCTCCTCTGTGCTCCCACTCTTTCTTTGGGAAAAGAGTCTCTTCCAAGGTGCTCATCACCAAGGCACGCATGCTGCAGCTACGTGTTCAGCCTTTGCTGGCAATGTATGATTTATGTTGTGCTCCCCAAAGATGCAGTTAATCAGGAAATCCTCCAAACTGGGACATCTCCCAAGAAACAACTTCCTATGCCTCCCATTTGAGGCACATTGTGCCATGTCATGATTCATCAGGCAAGCACGTCCTACTGTCAAGGTCCCACAGAGCATCCCTCCTCCGCCGTGGGGCTTGTCGGATCAGCGGTGGCAAAGCCAGAGGAGTTTTGCTCCTTTTCCAGCTCCTGGGTGGCTGGAAACTAAGTCCTCTTTGCCAACCCTATAGTTTAATTTAGCCCTGGCTCCAAGGATTGAGGTTGAAGAAAGCATCCTTGGAGGTGGCCAGGACCCATGTGTGCTGTGTTGTGGGTGAGGAGTGGTGGGAGAGCCACAACCGTGAAGCGCTGTAAGGATTTACCTGCCTTTTATCTTAGGTGAGGAGTATGTTGTAAAATCGTTGCACTTTCTATTCTATTGAAGTTAAGCACCAATTGATTCCTTATACAGAAGCAACTATTATTATAAGCACCTTCCAGGAAAAATGAATAGCTTGCAATTTGAAGGAACAGATTTATCACTGAAATTTTAACAGAGAGGAAATCATTTCCAGGCGGCTTCCTGACATTGTTTGGTATTCTTCCATGGCTTCCAAAGCAGGTCAAGGCTTTGGTTTGTGCCTCAGCCCTCTCCTTTCAAGAGGTAAAAAATTCCCCTCATGTAAGAGAGGAGAATGGGTTGCAGGCCAGCACAGTGGGAGTTCCTGGAAGGGGAAGAGGCAACAGCAAGCAGCCTCCATGGAGATGGCTCTACTGGAAGTCCCTACAGGAGTTATGTGTGTTGACAAATGCTGGCAGGGGCTGGGTAGAGGTGATGGGGATGATGCTGGCGGGGAGGTAGCAGCACCTTTGCCACATTTTTCATGTGCAATTGGATGGCTGGGATGGTTGTACTGAGTATTGGCACATTCAATCCCATAGGCATCAGGAGTGTGGGACCGGCGCAGTAGCAGTTAAATATACCTGCTGTCCCAGACTTCCCTACCACGGATAATCCATCCTATAGGCAGATGAAGGCCTTATCGCGGTGTGTTGCAAGTCGCTGGGTTGGTTTCTGCGGATCATTTCTGGAACCACAATATATTTTTTCACTGTCCCTCCAACCTCAGTATTTCTGTTGTCACCTTTGCGCAGGCAGATGGGGCGTCTTTGGGACTGCCATGAACCCAGCCACACCTCACCCTTCCCACCTCCCCAGAAAATAAATCCCACCCTGAACTTTGTGTGCAATAAAACTGAGTGAAACTCGCAGTGCCTACCGCAGGCCTAATAACCTGTTTGTTCAGTTCAGGCCTTCTGCAACCATTTGTTTAAGATAAGCAAGGGTGGAGATGTTTCTCGAGGGCACAAAAGGCTCTTGAGATAAAGCTTATGCGGACTGATCCTGCCTTATCGCCAGATCATTTCTTTTCCTTCTCTCATCACCCCAGCATTGGTTTTTTCCATCAGTCCAGTTGCTTTTCTCAACCTTCTGTTCACTCTCAGGGTTTCAGTGTTGCTTTTTCCCATTCAGGCATCTTCACCTGCTTGACCATCACAGGCTGGGAGCATTTCTGCTGCATGGGCAATGTCTACAGAGAAGGCTGAATGAGTGGGTATGAGTGAAGACGGTCACTTTGTGGGACAAAGTTTCACATCTGACAGTCAGGCTATGTTAACCAGACATGAAGACCATGGGGACGAAGCAATGAACCCCAACCTCTCCTAGCAGTGTAGAGTTTTACAGGTCTTTGTGAAACACCCATGAATTTGGTCACCCCAGGCAACAGTTACACCTGAGAAGTGCAGAAGTGGAGGAGAAAGAGGGAGGGTGCAGGTTAGTCCCAAATAGGACCATCCCTTTTATAAGGCAGTTGTTGTCGGATGTTGAAGGAGTCCCTGGGGTTTGCTACCTAAAGGTGGTCACAGAAGGACCAGCAGCAGCAAAAACCCCTGCTTCGTTTCTGCTTATCTCCTTGTGATTTGCCATGTGATTTACCATCACCAGTAAAAGGCAAAGCTGGTGCCTTCCTCCAACTTCTTCAGCTGCTGCTGCTGCAGAGAAGGCGTGAGAAAAACAATAGCAAAGCTCCTGCTCATAGCAGGGTAGCTCTAAAACCAACCATTTCCCTCCTCTGGTCCTGCCCCGCTTCCTTGTGTCCCTCCCAGGCCAGTACGCTGCACGTTACTGGGCTGAGATGTAGGGTGGGATGGCTCAGGAGAGGGATGTTGCTGGGGAGGGACAATTATTGGTGGGGAGAGAGGCAGAAGCTCTTGGGTTGCTGCACATTGCCAACAAGATCTTGATAGCTTTTTAGTTGTTCTTTCATTAAACTTTGATGTAAATGGGTCTGGGGCAGGAGAGAGGCAGCTGCCGGCTTTCTGGATTCCCACGGGCAGGTGGACAGGGGTGAAGGTTGGGCTGACACCTTCATTAGGAAGGTGAAGCACAAAAAGAGTGCACGTGGGCGTCAAACCTGCTCCTTTCTGCTGTCTGTCTGCAGCAATTTTGGTAGATGACAGATTTCCCTTGATGTATGCTAGCTGGCCATATGACAGTCACCTAAGCTTGCCAGACATCACCTTCCCTTCTCCCAGAGCTGCTTTCCCCGAAACATCTAAAAATTAATATGCATATCACAAAATAGCTGATCTCTAGGGGACTGGCCCGAAGAGCAGGCCTGTCCTGAATGCCCCTTCTTTTCCAGAGCTATTGGCCTTTCTTGGTAGAGCATGCATGTTTATGATTTAAACTTGACATACAGGTACATGCATTAGGAATCCCGTGGGCTTCTCAGGTTCAGCTCCAAGCTTCCCACCACGTAAACCGCAGAGTGTTTAGCTCCAAAATGGAACATGACCTCTATTAGCAATCCTTCCTGAGACCATGGGCTCCTTGTTCCTTGCTTTTCCCACACCCCTTGCTTCCAGAACTAACAGCACTGAAATGTTGGTTTGTTATGTTCTCCTCCAGCCATCTGAAAATAAATACCAAAATAAAACTGATGTGGGAGAGACCAAATGTGATTTTGCTGCCTACTGAGAAGTTGCAAACTTGCCTGTGAAAACCGTGAGCATCTGGGCTTAATGGTGTCTTCTGGCCCAAGCAGGAGCAAAACCCATCCCTCTTGTGTAGGTCTTCTTGTAGACCCATTGCAGAGCAGAGGGTGGTCTTCTGCCTCGCAAGACGTTTCCCTTTGTCTCTGTTCAGGGATTTCAGCTTCATAAAGAGTGTGTCCACTGAAAAATGGAAGAGCTGCATTTCAGATCCACGTTGTCCTCAGTGAGCCAGCTCTATTGAAGGCACTTCCATTGCTATTCTGCATGACCCGTGGACGGGAGCAGTATCCAGACAAACCCAAGAGCCATGTCATCAAGGCACTCACCATGCTCTTGGGTCTCTGGCCCGTTCCCACCCACCCAGCACCCTCGATCTTCTCCAGCCACTCCGCCCGTCTTGCAAGTTGCTGATATTTCCTTTTACATCAGCTTGCTGCACAAAAAAGTGGACTTTTGTCCCTTCCAAATTTAGCTCTCTTAGGCACCAAAATAGACAAGAGTAGGGATCGGTGACTGTTTTTTTCCAAAACATTGTCTCATGACTAGGACTAAGGAAAGGAACTGCTCAGCTGGAGAAGGGAGATGCTCGACTTTCCTAATGGGGACACGAAGTTCTCCTCTGTTCCAGCACAGGCAGTGTCCAGGAGTGCTGCTTGGATTAGGAGCCTTATTCTCATGTATTTAATCCATCTCTCACCCCAGTGTGGTCTGCTGCTGGTGGGCAGAGGTCTGAGGAAGCAGGGATGCTCTGCAAGGAGGACATGCAGCAACACACCACCATACATATGGTTTCTAGTTGGAAAGAGCAGAAAGGCAGCTCCTGAGACTTTAATGAAGGCTTCACATTGAGAAGATTGATGCTTTAGGTCCTTGTGTTCTGCAGAGGTAGTTTCATTTTTCCAGGGTAATTGTATTTGCACATGTGTCTGCAATGCAGCTTAAATTCTTAAAAATACCCCAAGCTTTAGCCTGCTGTGGTAGTACAACATTTGGAAACAGCCTCACTGAGTATTGTACTATTTTTAGCCTGATTTCCTAAACTAGCATGGCTGATGTGATTGGGCTGTATGCGTCTGCTTCCTCCCTTCCTTTTCTCATTCACTTTGGTACCCGTTAGCCAATTTCAAGCAAATTTTCAAAGGAACAGAGATCTCAGAGATATTAAGCTCCTCCTATGCATTCAGTGAAAATAAGTGATTGGGAAAATAAGTGATGAGGAAGACTCAAACCACAGCCCTCAGTAATGAAGAAGGTTCAGTATGATTCTAAGCTCGTACACATGAAAGATGTCTAATACTTCCAAGACTCCTTGACAGTGAGGTGTTTGGCTGCAGGAGAAGCCCAAGTCTGACCTGGTTAACTAGGTGATAACTCAACCACAGCCCCAGGAGAGCAGGTTGCCAGGTTTCCCTACTCCTAAACTACCTCCTCTTAGTCAAAGATGGGCTATGTTTGAGTGCTGAGATAAGATCTAGGGAGCATAAGGAGGGCTCTTCCCGGTGCTGGGTGCAGGGACATGAGCAGAGGACCACAGAACAATGTGCATCGCTGAGCAGATCCTCTCTGGATGAGCAGATCTGCAAGAAAGCTAAAGCAACTTCATGTAGTGATGGCCCCTGTACCACTGCTATGAGGGATCATGTAGGATGCTCTGGCTGGTGTGGCACCTCTGGGTGTTAAGGGTGTTTTAGTGGGAGAGAAGGATAATTTGGTCACCAAGAGTGGGCACTACTCTTGAACATGCTTTCTAATGCATGTGCTAAACCATAATCATGGTGCACGTGATTTTCTCTGGAAGAGTTAAAAGTGAAGAAGAAAGTTAGAAGGGAAGCTACCTTCTCAGGTAACACGCTTCAAGACTGCAGCCAAAGCAAGGTTCAAATGGGGACATGCAAGGTTCAAATGGGGACGTGCAAGCCAGCAGCAGGACTTACCCAAGGGCTTGGTGAGTTCTTCATTGCTTGAAGTCTCAAAGAGCGCAGGTCTCTGAAGTAGAAGGCTCCAGCTGCCGTGGGAGCTGTAGGGTTGCCACAGTAGCAGTTTCTCCAGGCTCTTTGCAGATGGCCAGGATGGATGGTCACAGTAAACCCCGTTGGTCTTGGACTTGGGGATGTCTTCTCTGGTCTGCAAGCCTAAATTCATTACCGTCCCCAGCAACCTTTCTCCTCTGTTACATCTTCCACCAGAGGACCTCAAAATTTTATTGTCTCAGTCATCGCTACTAAAATTAACCGTCATTTTTAAGGCTCTTCACGCAGAGAGAAAGGGCCTTTTTTTTGAAGTTGGTGTGTTATGTTGTCATGCCAATGTGACAAAGCGGCTGCTCGATGAGACGCATTCCCACCCAGCCCTTGCCCTTGCCCAGGCTGCTCCTTCATGGCCCCTCACGCATGGTGATTCACCAGCAGTGGCTGGAGCTCCAAGGCTAAGATAGATTGTGATGAAAATAAAAGAAGCGACTTTTACAGGGCTTTTATTGCCAGCCGGCGAGGTACAATACTGCATAAATAAAATTCATTATGGTTATGACAGCTCTGTGGTCCCTGGAAAATAAATAATACTTTGCACTTACATAGCGCCTTTCATCCAGGAACCTCAGAGCTCTTTGCTCACATTAATGAAGGAAGCATCACGATGTCCATAGTAGGATGGTAAATACAGCATCCCCCTTATCAGATGAACATACCAAGTCAGAGAATCGGCACCTTCAGTGGAGAGAGGACAAGACAGCAGCTTGAGTTACACACAGCTTTTCCACTGATGTGACCAGGGCAAATTATTTAATGTCCTGGTCATCTCAGTTGTTTCCAGTAGGTGGATGCCACCCGTCCCTGCCCCAGGGGTGGCATGGGTTGACTAGGTCACAGTGGACAAGCGCAGCAAGATGCTCGTGACAAAGTTGTCAGCTTGCTAACGGCACGGGGGCACAGCCCCAACAGACCAGCTAGCTGTGGCTCAGTTTTCTTACTCCAGTATCCTCAAAATGCTGCTGAGCATTGTCCCCTTACAGACATTTTTACAGCGGAGTTTTAGATAAATAAATAAACCTGAAGGAAACAACCCAGTGAAAGTGGATGATTTAAGTGCACCAGTATCAGCAGTGTTGCGTGTGAAGTGGGTGAATTCCCCGTAGATGGTGTATATTGGGATCCATCCAGACGTGGTGCAGTTATTCGCTCCGTGTGCTTTCTGCCATACAGAAATTGCAGATAACATCATTCCCTGCTCATTGCAATGGCCCTGAGAGGGTACAACAAGTCTGTGGATTTCCAGACCTGCTTCAATAGGGTCTGAGATGTTGTAAAGATGTTTGGATGAAAACTGTTTCTTTTGTCATGCTCACATGTTGGCTGTACAGCTCTGTCTCATTCTGACCCCCTCCATATTAATGCCTCCTGTATCTTGGAGCTGATCGCTGCTTTTCCCTTTATTTTACAGGGTTACCATCCGTTGCCTCATGAAGCTGAAATCGCACACACCAAAAAGCTGTTCAGAAGGAGGAGAAACGACCGGAGGTAGGTGAAACCTTTTTAAGGTTTTTTTAAATCTCTTCTTCATTGCACATCTTCCCCCACTGTCTCATGGAGTGTCTTTGGACAATACTGCTGTTTAGCAGCTGCCAGTGTTGGATTAATGCATAAACCCTTATTTGAGCACTAATGTCCTGAAAATGCAGAGTCTGTCCATCCCCCTGGTTTGTCTTTTAAATCTAGGGAATGTCCTGTATTGCTCCAGGAGTATCTTAAGGACCTCCTCTTCCCCTTATACTTATTCCAGCATAGCCAGATCTCCCCACTTGTATTAGAAGAGGCAGCTGGCAAGGTATTGTCTGTAAAAGCTTTGAGTCCTTGCGACTTGCTTCCTCTTTTTCTACTGAAAAGCAAAATTTGCTGACTTTCAGGGTCACCTGCAAAGTGGATATGGTTGAGAGGGGTGTGCAGCAAGCATCGGATGCCTGTCTGCATGAAGGAGGGGATGTGCTAAATAGGCAGCTGAGTTCCTGTGACATTGGTGATTTCAATCCATTGAGTTAATTTAATTGGGTCAATTGGATATTTAATTGTGTAAATTGCATATTTAATTATATGAGGGCATCTAGAGTCCTTGATAGGAATCGTGACTATGGTTAAATGTGAAAATAAGCGGGGAATAAGGGAGTTAGTTGTACACGCAGCTTTATTTCTGTTGGCATGTTCTGCTGTGGCTGAGACGACACAACCAGGGCAATAAAGCATTTCTAAAACAGGGACTTTGCAAGGTTAAAGTTATTTAACAGGAGAAAAAGTGGCGAATGTTTTCTTCCAGAGTGATCTGAAATCTGTTTCTGAGCTGTGATGCCTCACGGGGATTTTTGGGGGAGTCCTTTAGACACCTGTAATAGTTGTTGGAGTATGTCCTCAAATCTCCCCATCACTTCTCGACTCGTGATCAGCCATGATGTAGTTAATTCTGTGCTTGGTTTGGTTTTCCCAAATCTTACTGAGGGACCAAAAAACAGCTGAACGGAGTTTGCTCAGGCATCCTAGAAACATTCTTCTGTGGGCAGGGCAGTTCATCAGCAGCAAATGCCATTTTCTGTCCTCTTTGGGGCTCCCTCCTTTTTTTCCTGTATGTAATTTAAAAGACAATTTTGTCTTGTGATTTAGGAAAAAAAAAGGGCTTGTTTCAGCTGGGTCGCAGCCCTGTGATCGCTGAAACATAGTTAAAACCAAGCTGAACTCTGCTTGTCTTGCAAGAGAGAGCTGGGTAGGCTTTCTTGCAGTGCTGGGCTGGGCTCGCTGAGAAATGCAGTGGAGGTTGGAGCATCCTGCTCCCATCCTGGCTCACTGAGCGGGTCTTCCTCCGCCATCCGAAGAGTGCATGATGCTGCGGGAGAGGAGACTTGCAGAGCCAAGGGGTCTCCTGCCTGAAGCCCCATGCCCAAAGCTGCACTGGACCAGAGCCACGGAACTGCGTGTTGGTTCTTCCCTCCCAAGCGAAAAACCAGCCGGTCCAAGGGATCATGCCAGACGTGTATTTCTATTTCTTTTTCCTTCTGGTCCCTTCAGATAAACCATCAGCAGACAGAAGCATTCAGCCCCACAGGGCATCTCTGTCTCCCACACAGATGGCAAGGAGAGATAGCAAAAGAAACTGCCTTGGGCTGGGGTTGGAAGATTGTGGGGTGAGATACAGCCCAGACCACGTAGCACTGGGATAATATCCCAGGAGGAGAGACGGAAACCTTAAAACCCAGCTGATATCGCATCATGCGGGAGGAGACATGGGACCGTTTCAGCCCTAAGTGGTCATGAATGAAATAAAATGGAAAGAGCAGAGGGGATGCAGTCCTACCTGAGTCCTGCATGGACAGCCATGGTGGTGTCCAAGCTTAGACAGAAAAACATACTTATTTTAATTGCAAAAAAGCTAAGAAGCCCAGGTTGAGGGAGTGGAGTGAAACAACAGTCTCTTAAATAATTGTTTAAGCTGAAAAGGCACGGTCCAGTCGCCTAGACTTCAGCTGGGGACCTCAGCAGCCCCCCTCTCCCTGTGCCACATGGTTTGATGCTGGGGGTTTTCAGGGTCCCCTTGCCTCTGCGGTGCGTTTGGGACTAGGAGGGGAGTTTTAGTCCTTCTAGTGCCACTTGAGATGTCCCCAGAGAGCACTCGCTCCTTAAAATTGATTTCTAGCAGTAAGTGAGGTCTCAGAATAGTTATTTTATGAGAAAAACATGGTAGAAATAAGGGGAAAAAAAAAGTAGAAATAGGGGGAAAAAAGGGAATAGGAAAAAAAACCCCAGACTATTGGAGCACGAACAGGTTAAAAAGCTGTTCACACTTTATTGCAGTGCTATTATCTTAATGTCCCAGGCATCATTCTGGGGTAGAAAGGCTTCATTTCAGAGCTGGTGGAGCCACACAGGTGGTATAAACATCCCTCAGGATGAGATTTTATGGCCAGAAAAACAGTTGGGAGTTACAGGCTTTTTGTTTTAAACCTCATCTGGATACGGAGAGACTCAAAATTGCAAGACCGTGGATGGGGCATGGGAGGCAGTGAGGCCTGGGAGAGGCTGAGCAGGGCCATTTGGTGGTGCGTGGGTTGGGAGGGAGGTTAGGAAGCAGCTCCGGATGCCTGGAGCCAAGGGAAGAAGAGCTCATTTCTTAGAAAGGGGTTGGTAGCAGCCAAGGATGGGAGCAGGGCTGACGTGCAATGGATTTGCAAGAAGAAAAGAGATTGTCCTGCTCTGTTGGTTAGAAGCAGGTGCGGCCCCAAAGCCCTGGCACAGTTGGGTCTGGTTTTTTATCAGGCAGCTTTTCCCCTTCTCCTGAAGGTGGTGAGCAATTGGCACTAAGCAGCACCCCACGAGCAACGCCTGTCCACGGTGCACCGGCTCTCCCTGCCCAGGACCCATCTCATCCAAGAAAGGGGACACATCCCAGGTGACCATGGTAGGCATCCTCCTGCCACGTGCAGGAGTCACCGCTCGCAAGTGGACCTCCAGCTTGGGTTGAGGAGTCAACCCCCGGGCTGACCTCTGCACGATGCACAGGTCCAGCTGGCCTTGCCTGGTTGTAGCTGACCTTCAGGTTGGCTGGTACTTTATATAACAAAGCTATTATAAAAGAGCTGATAAAACACATCGGTACCCAGAAATCTGCCTATTTTTTGCCAGCTGGTCTTATAAATGATACTGGCTCCCCCGCAGAGCATGTGCAGGC
Organism: Buteo buteo; assembly: GCF_964188355.1. Lineage (NCBI taxonomy): Eukaryota > Metazoa > Chordata > Aves > Accipitriformes > Accipitridae > Buteo > Buteo buteo. Next base: position 3,620,542 of record NC_134204.1, on the reverse strand, counting down.
TCCTCTCCCCTCCCTGATGGTGACATTCAGAAGGGGCCACATCTTGGGACAGCAAAGCACCTTTTGTTTCTCATGCAAAACGACGCTGACGTCCGGCTGTGCTGTAAATAGCACCCATCCCCACTTCCTTCCCGTCACCTTTCCTCGGGAAATGCTGTCACCGCATTGCGGAGGAGCGCGGCTCACCTACCCTGAGGTCTCTGCCGTGCACCTTTCACTCCCTATGGGTGTGCAACCATAGCTCTCTCCTTGCATATATGATATGTATTTACATTCCACAAGTCATTTTTCCATGGGATGCGTGCTTCATTTGTTACATAAGATAGATATTGGAAGAGCGAATTAGAGGTGTCATTAAAACAGGCTTTGACTTTCCCGGTTAAGGACCACTGTGGGTCTGTTGGACGCATTTTTGGTAACAGTGATCAACATCAGAGCTGCATCTGGTGGAGGGTTTGGTTGCACAAGGTGTTGTAAAAGCCTACAGGAGGTGGTGAGGTCCTTGCTGCAAAGAGCTTATAATCAGAGCAGGAGACCAGGGAGAAGTATCGCCCTCCCCACCTCACCCTGCAGAAATCCCGCACCCGGTGTTTTCTCTGTCGGTTTAGAGACACGAGGTGTAACTGCCACCTCCTGATGACGGTGATAGAGGACATCACTGCTTGATGGGATCATTGAAGGAGAGGAGCAGAGGCAATTTTTTTCATAGATGTCCATGTGAGCAAGTGTTACACACCAATGAGGGTTTTATTGTCCCAAACGCTAATCCGCTGTTTGCTGCCACACAAGATCCACCCTACCTAGATATCACCAAAGGCAACTTGTTTTGATGTCCCATGGGCAACCACCTCTGGGGAAGGAGGGACTTTCCCTGGCTGGTGGCAGGACCTCTGCTGCCCTTCTCTACTGCAAGCAGTAGAGAGAAAAAAATACACTGGGATACAGGGCACAACGGACCCATTTCTCAAGTCCTCTCCTCTGACTTTCCCAACGCAATGCCTCTCTACTAGTGGAGCACAAGCTGTGCTGTGATGTGGTCTCCTTGGTCAGATGGGCTCTGAGTTTGGCCCCTTGTTTTTCAAAAGGTTCCTGAAAAAGCCATTTCTTAAGTTTCCATTGAAGCATTGCAAGTCAGCTTCGTGCTGCACAGGGTTTCTCCAGTTCCCATGGCATCCTGGTATGATGTGTTTTGGGATGGAAGGTCTGGCTGGCACAACCCCATGGCCCAGAAATGCACGCACAGAGGCTTGCACCAGCCTTGTAGGAGTGATAAGAAATGTTGCCCAGCTTAGACAGGATTTACAAGGAATATATGGAGTTGCAGTGGGTTAAGACAGGTGAGTTTGTACCTACTTCTTGGTCTTCTGGTTAACAGACTACTGAAATTGTTCTGCATCATCTAAGGAAGTGGACAGTTTTGCTGAGGACCAGAAAAAGGTTGCTGGGAAAATCTTAAAAAGGTTGCGCCATCGTAATCACATTGGTTCGATCACTTCTTTTTGGATTCAAAAGTCAAATCAGGTTGAATACCTTACCAAAAGGAAATCCTCATGTGTGTGTAGGTGCTGGCTGATATCTCACAGGGCTTTTAGTGGTCAGTCTATGGGCAAAGACAGGAGAGGAGGACAGAGGGAAGTGCAGCCCCATGTCTTGTGGAGGGTGGAGTAAAAGCCTAAGAGCTAATCAATCCCCTCTTTCCAAAAGGCATCTGAATTCCGCTTTTTAATAGAAAAGGTGTGGATCCCTTGTGCTTCCTCCATGCACAGCTGGTGTGTCTCCAGGATTTGGGATGACCAAAAGGAGCGGCTCTGCCTGTCCCGGGCCAGGGCTGTTGGGGACCACAGCCAGCCTCGGGTGAAGGACCATCACCCTTAGCTGTGGCTGAGCTTCGTGTCATCTCCTCCTTCTCCTGTTGGATGGGGGTTTAAGACGGGTGTTTCTGCACCTGGGAAATCCATCCTTCATAAAGCCTTTGCATGGGGATAAGGAGCTGGAGCAGAAGTCTGCGTAGGTCCTCCTGGTTCATACACGGAGAGAAGGGGTGGGAGCAAAGAGGCTCATGTGCTTTCCCCACGTCCCTTCAGCGTGCCCCAAATACTTATGGCTTTTGACAACAAGGATTACAGAAATGTCCCCGAGTTTTCTCGTGCATTGTCCCAATTTGCTTCCTACCGTTAACTTGGCTTTACACTTAAATGATCAGGAAAAAACAGTCTGGATTTGTGTGTGTGTGTGTGTGTGTGTGTTGTTTTCTGGTTTTAATTAGATTCAGAGCTGGGGGAGGCAGAAATATCCTTCTTCCCCGGAGAGCCCCGGGTGGCTGTCAGGGACAGTTTCCTCTTCCTGAAGCAGGAGGGTTGTGTAAGCACCGCTGACCCCTCCTGCTCACGCCCACGCCAAAAACCGGGTTAGCTGGGGTGAGTGCGCGGGGGCGGGCACCCCGGTCCTGACTCCCCGATCAGAGTCCACGTTGCTGAGGGATCTCGCGGGGCTCATCCCAACCCATCCACGTGGCCCCGGCCAGGGTCTCGCACAGAGGCGAGCGTGGTCCTGCATAGGGACGGCCCGAAGGACGGTCACGGCGGGCTCGGGGCCAGGCAGGGAATGTCCCAGATCCGCCGGTGGCTCCGTCGAGGAGCGTAGGCAAGCTGTGATACATTTCTTTTCCCATTATATTTGATTTTACAGACCCTCAGGGACACTCAACCACCTACAGTGATTAGTTCGACTGATTAAGCTGCTTTTCCTCTTGTGGCAAACTTCTTTTGTGAAGGGTTTTCAATAGCCACGCTGCTTGGGACATTGTTCCTGTACAATTTCCTTTCAAAACACCATAAAGGGCACTCTACCACTTTACCCTGTCATAAAACATCACAGGAATCAGCTTTGCCCAGCTTGCTCCTTCAAGGGCAAGATCTCCTCATTGAGGGAGAAGGTATGGGGTCGGGTGGGAGTTGCAGGACTGCATGATGCTGGAGTGAGATGGAGCCATTAGCAGGGGGGATTTGAGATGAGATGAGACATAAAGCAAAAGTTTTCTGCTGGTTGGTTTTTTTGCTGTCTGTTAATGTGAGGATCCAGGGTCACCCGGGGAAGTGAAGGATAAAACAAACTTGAAAGCCCAGAGAAGGAAATGCTGCTTCGCACATATCGGCTGGTTCAGCCTTGCCCGGCAGAGACTGGGAGCGGATGCAGATGCTCTCGAGGTACCCGGGGGTAAACGGCGCAGGGGGAGAAGGGCTATTTCTGCTGAAGAAACATGCTGCCGTGAACAGCAAGTGGATAAAATGGATCATTGAATTAAGACTGGAAACCAGAGGAAGGTCTGCCTTGATTGCCACCAAGGGAGTAACAGATGTAGGGAACTGGATGGGGTTGCAGTGGCACAAGGTCCTTCCTCCCCGTGTTTGTAGTTACTCCCATGCCCTCTCACGAGGCTATCGGGTACATCTGTACCAAGACCTAGTGTCACCGGGACCTGGTTAGTCTATCAGCTGCTCTTTGGGCAAGGCGGTGATGGAGCAGCGCAGAGATGGTATCAGGAGGGGACAAGCAGGAGCCCCTTCGACCCACGGAGCCGCGCTGGCCAGACACACTGGCATCGCCCAGCCCCGCTGCCCTTCCTTCCAGGCATCGAGGAGAAGGCTCTGCCAGGGGTCACGATGCTGGGACCCCGCTCCCGGGAGGAGATTGTTGAGAACAAAGCCTGCACCAGGCTCGCCATTGAAGAAGCGGTTCTTGAATGATCAAAAAGCCGCCTCCTGACGACCCGTGGGTATCCGGCTGCGGGTGACTCAGCCACGGGTGGAGCTGCTGGGCGGCACTGCAGCTTCTTGTCAAGAGGGACCTCTTGGAGCTGAGATCTGGAGGTGGTTTGGCTCCATCAAGACCCCTTGCTGCCTTTGCACCACGCTCTGGGCTCAGTGAACAGGACACAGCATGGCATGGGACTGTAATAGTGCAACGCCATCCCCGTGCAGGAATCCCAGGCCCGGTACCTACAGGACACAGATGATCAAATAGCTCTGCAGAAGCCATCAGAAGTTCAACCAAGTTTATATCTAGCATCAGTTCTAGACTGGCTCATCTAAGAGTGACTTGCCTGCCCCAGCACCATCCTCAGAGCTGCACACGTAGGGTCTTCCCATTAGCCGAGCGGTCCATGTGAAACACCAGTAGCAGTAAGGTGGAGCAGTTGGTACTTAGCATCTATCGGGGGGGGTTGTTTTGCCTGTCACCCATGTCTCAGTCTGTGGTGGGGTGAGTAGGGGTTTTCCACCCAGCTGCTCTTGTTTCTGCCGTGGTAATCAGCGCTAAGCCCTTACGCACTTGAGGGTGTTGGTGAAAATATGCCCAGCCATGAGTCACCCCTGAAGGCAGATGGTGCGGCTGCGATCCTGCCGGCAAAACGCACCACGAAAGGCGATGCCATATTTACAGCTCCTTTCTCGATGCTAGCAACAACTGAAAGGATTTTGCATTTCATGTGATGCGGAGAAAACATACTTCTGTAAATATCAGAGTGCTCTGCAGGCTCAAGACTAATGTAAAGAGAAAGATAAACCTTTGTGAGTTCGACAGGACACGCTCTACACGAGTAGGACTTCAGGAGATGTGTATCCATTACCATTCTCCATATCTGCTCCGTCCTCCTTGTGTGCCTAGCTAACGACATGGTGCAGAAGGGTTAAAAGATTCTCATCTAAGCAAATTTAATCCTTTCCTTTCATTGTTCCTTTTTTTTAATGCCAGGAGGCAGTGGCAGGAGAGAGCTGGGTGCATTTCCCAGCTTCAGGGTTGCCACCTCTCTATTGAGAGCGGCTTTGTCATTACATAAAAACTCTACAACACAAGACTTTTTATTCCCTTTTTTTTTTTATGATCTTGGCGACTGAAGTGACCCCTGTCCTGCAGACTAAATTTAACCTGAATTGCCAAGCTGCCAGTAGACTTTATGGCATCAGGAGGCTTTTGCAGGTTGTTTTTCTCCATCTCTGCAGCTGATTGAGACTTTCTGTACCATCAGCAAAACATTTTACTGTTATGAAACCTCAATAGAAATGTAATGGCCTGCTGGATAAGCTCAGGGTCTTATGATGTTACCTCACAGAAAGCAAAATAATTGCTCCAGCAAAAAATCTGGGAGAACTTCAGCGTGTGGCTGTGGTGGAGGGACACCTGATTTCATCAAAACTCGGTTTTTATTAGGTATCTTGTTCCTGTGTGGCAGCAGGGGCTGTTCTGGAGGACGGTGAGTTGTTAACACCGACAGCTCTTCTGCTGCTCCTTTTCTGCTGCTGCCCATTCTTGTGAGCATTAGGGAACGGGGAGCAGGAGCTCGTGGTGGCTGTACACCTAGGGAGAAGGTTAGCAAAGCAACTGCTCTTGTGTCCAGGGCCTTGGTGGGGGGGACATGGGAGACCTCCTTTCAGTTCTCACCTTCATCAGAGACTGCTGGGCTTCACCTTTCTGACTACAGGTGCTATTTCACATGTCCTAGCGTATTGTGAAATCCATGCAAGGAGCTAGCAGACACTGGACCTTGTGAAACCTGCCCCAAAATGGGGTGGGAGCCAGACAAGATGCCGTAAAGCATCTCCAGTGACACCACCAGCTGAATCTCACCGCATGTGTCCATAACTACGTTGACCATATAAGAACTGGGTGCCAAAGTTCCCGTTACGCTCAGAGGGGATGCAGTCAGCGGAGTTCGGAGGATGGTTCACCTCAGCATGAAGCAGGCGTTTGGCCAGGTGACTCCCTCCCCGGTCTCCACCACCTGTAACTGGGGCTGCCACGGAGTTTAGATCCCCACCTCGCATTTGTCCTCTGACATCGCAGACGCCTAAAATTGGGCAAATTGAACCCACCCTCTGCATGATGCTGTGTAACCCCCTCCCCGTGCCTATGTTCTCCATGCGTTAAATGCATCTCGCTGCTGTAAGCTGTTTGGGGAGCAGTTGTTCTGTACGCTAAGTGTGTATGCACAGGGCCTGAGGGTCTCCACCATGGCACTCTAGTAAAAGTCCTGCGCAAGACTGAACTTTGGGAGCAACCCTACAATAATCCGGCGCTGTGTGGAGAGGAGGAAGGATTCCCCTTCCCCTGGGACAAGGTGGGAATTCCCAAAGGTGGCAATCACAGGTGCATGGAGAGCCCTGGAAAGCTTCTCACTGCGATCTTCCAGCCCCCACATAAGAAAAATTAGTCTGGCCATCTTATGAGAACAGGTTTCCTTGCTTTATTTTGCCTTCCCATGTTGACCAGAACCAAGGAAGTCTGAAAAACAAAGAGCTGTGGGAGGACTTGAGCCAAAACACCTCACGCCAGAGGAAGCACTGGGACAGGGATTTGTTTCTGGGCTCTCTTCAACAAGAACAAAGACTTGAGACTGGGCATCCCATTCTCTCCCATCTCATGGAGTGGAAATCTCTTCTCAGCCAAGGAAAGCAAGGGTTTCCACTGAGACATTTCTGTGCTCACAGAGAGTGCCACCTTGGCACTTCTTGAGAAGCTTTAGGGGCAGCAGTCTCCACTTCAGACCATGCTTGCCATAAGTATTTCTGGTGTCTGAAGAAAATGTGCTTATGTCTGTACCTGGAAGATGCACGTGGCTGATGAGATCCCTCACCTGCATTTAGTTCAACCCTTTGTTGAGGCTGCCTGGCTTCACTGGCCAGAGCAAGCCCCCCTTACCCATCACCTGGGTAGGTAGACCCTGCCAAGGTCTACCAGGCAAGCTGGCTTGGTGCTGCCAATGAGCAGGAGTTGACACCAGTCACAGCAGCCTGGGTGAAGTGTGTAGTAGGCTTTTTTTGCCCTTGTTTTTTCATAAACAGGTGTCAACAGAATGGTTGTCATCACAGGTGGAAGGGTTTAGCCCTGAGCCCCTTAAAGGCATTGCCAACTCCTGCTACAATCCCTAACTCGTTTTCACTTCAATTAACAATTTGCACCTTCTTTTAGAAGGTTTCTTCCACAAGGGAGCTGGTGGGTGGATGCCCAGTTGATGAATCTGGTATGTCCTAAGGCAGGAGCTGGCTGAACTGGGGGAGGTCTGAGGAGACGGTGGTATCTCAGGACATGCGTGGCAGTGATGCTTTTGGCACTTACATTTCAGGCAAAACGTGAGCTGACTCAAACCCTTGGAGTTGGGTGGGATTTGGTTGGTGAGCTGCAGAGTCCTCAGGTCTGCCTAAGCTGTGTTGTGGATGTATATGTGCTCCCTTGGATTTGGTCCTAAATGTTAAGAGAAAAGAAATATATATGCCTGGGTGTGTCACGGGCACAGGAAATCATGGGAGGATTGGGAATGGATGCTAAAGTAGTGTGGCTTGTAGTCCTAGGATTGGGAATGGATGCTAAAGTAGCGTGGCTTGTAGTCCTATGTGTGAATTTTAAAGCTATTTTCTAGCTTGTATTTAAAGGACAATATTACTTTATTTTATGTGGAAATCTGCTATTCTGCATTCATTATTATCTGATTCTGAGTTGTCAGGCATCTTCTTCCTGTCCACTGTTTCATCTCACAGAAAAATGGTTTTCCCTCTTGTTTTTCCCCTCCTTATCTTTCACTCTCTGCTTAGAGATACATACACACACACATATATAACCAAGATATCTATATATACAACCAAGTTGTCCCAGCATTTTGTCTCGCAAAATGCTTTCTCAGTGGGACTTTACTGAAAGAAAACTCCACACTTGTTCCCACATGCATCGTGTTGGCAAGTCAAGAGGTTGGGATCACACTTGCACGCATCCTCTTTGGGTCGGGTAGTTTTTGTGCTGGAAAGATTGCTAAGAAATGCCCGACCATCACTCGGGAGCGTGCCGTGCAAGATATTTATTTGAAAACTCTTTACAATAAGCTGACAGCCCGTATTGATGCAATTTTCACGCTATCTTGAAGGGTTGCACTATTTCCAGAGCCGCTCCCATGCCGATCTATTCATGGCCAGTGCTAGGGCTCCTTTCACAAATAAAAATAGGCACAGGAATGGCCCTCACCCTGGATTTTAAGATTGCAAGTTATTTTGGGTGAAGGCGAAGGTGAACGTGTTTTACGGCTGACATGAACGTGTTGTTTTTAAGGCTGTGAAATTTTGGAAGAGCCTTAGAAACCCGTTCTCAGAGGTCACCAGGACAAACCTCTCCTGCTGGGCGAGTGAATAGAAATGAGTTCATAATTACAGAGTATAGTAGCAACACGTTTGCTTTTTCACCATTTTAATTGAGGTTTTCAGAAAGGAAGAGAACTTAAAACAATACAGAAATGTCTTTTGTTCTTCCAGGGTCATTTACTGAGAGCTTTGCAGTGAGAGGAGAGGATGTTTATTAACGAAAGCAACAATATCAAGACGTTATTTTAGTGCCGAAGTGCTGTTCTAGCTGGAACAAAACAAAATGTTTTGGATGGACTGGGTACTTGCTGAAAACTAGCATCAAGCTAAATGATTTGCAGTGCATTTATTGGACTCAACAAATGGTGTTGAAACAGAAGAAGGAGAGAGGAAGGAAAGGAATTGAAAATGTTGAAACACCCTTTTCCTTCTCAGTAGGATTTCCAGTCAAATTAATTAGGTTTAATGGCACATGGGTCAGAACCCCTGAAGCAGCATCTGGAAGTCAGGTTTTCATCCTCCTCCTTATACTCCTGTCTTCTCTATGCCCTTCTGGGAGCCGATGGGGGTTACTGGAGCCACCATGGAGACTCTCTTTGGGGGTGCTGAGGGAACATCCCAAACCCACTGGGGATGTCATGGCTGTCCATGCTGAGCAGGGTGCAGAGGAGTTGAGCCAGCATAATGGTGGCTGTGAAAAGCTGCTGTTCATGGGAAACCTCTTCTGAGCAAACTCAGGACCAATAATTTATTTTTTTATTATTTTTAAGGACCAAAGTAAGTCTCTAGTGGTGTACTTGCCTGCAATGATGAGTCGTAACGCTAGCATCTAGCTAAGTCATAGTATTTACAGTGTAATGATGCAAAAAACTCTTCTAGGCAGCTGAAAGCACCTAAGCAGAGATGCTATTAAAATAATAGCTGCTGTCCTGTTTATGATTTAGAAACTTTGAACCAGTGGTGAAGGACAGGCCATGTTTTCAGGAACAACCGCACTAAAGGTGCATCTCGGAAAGGAATCGTAGAACATCTCGAGTTGGAAGGATCCCACAAGGATCATCGAGTCCAACTCCCTGCTCCTTGCAGGACTACCTAAAGCTAAACTATATGACTAAGAAAGCTGCGCTGGCTGAAGCTGAGCATCCTGAACAACAAGGTGAAGAACTCCTTATTGGAGTGCTGGTCCTTCACAATGAGGTTCCTCAAGGATTAAGTGTTCATACGCATGAAAATCCCAAGTAAACAGTCAGCACGTGCCCCTCCTGCCCAAGCAGAGCCGGCGGTTGCAGGGCATCAGCTGAGGGGTTGGTTACAGGCAATTTAGAGACAGATCATCATTTCTTTCAGTTTGATTGTCCACAACATCGCTGGGAGTTATTACACTAAATTAATTCTCCGAACTGCAGGTCCCCAGAGGACAATATTGTCTTGGTGGTTTGTTCCTAAAAGGGCTCAGCTGGGTGATTGCGTTACTGCGGCTTAATGAATTACGGCACGTGAGCTGGGCGGCAGTAATTGCCTGTGCGTGCTGCTGGCTGTGTGTGCAGAGTGCCTTATACTGCAACCCCTCCACCCAGCTGGGACATAACTCACCTTATCTTATGGTTGCCATGCGGTCCTGCATTAGCAGAGGGGCAGGAGTTTTTCATTTGCAATTAGATTTGCTAGTGGTGGGCTGGAGCTGGTCGGGAGGTCAGTAAGAGCA